>NC_058196.1:28902067-29544067 GCF_907165205.1 Coccinella septempunctata
CACAACTAGTTAAGGAATGAAAATAGAAGTATTTAGCTCGGATTTTTCGAATACATCTAATAAAATATTGATTATTTGTTCCTGACTAATATAATTTCATCTTGATATCGAATGAGAGAAAAATATACCGTTCATGATTCAAACACTCAAACAAATAAGTAAAAATTTCATTTATGCTGATGGTCTCATTGCTTCGTTGAGAAGAAGTTACCTAATCCCAACTTGATTCATGCACCAAGTTCAGAAAATCAAAGACAAGCTATGAAAAGTTCCAAATTTCAATTCCCTACATTGACAAGTTCGAGAGTTACTGTTTTGGCATAAATTACGATAAAACTTACAGAATGCAAGAAATCATTCCTAATACACCCCATATGATTTGAATAATCGAAAAGCCACGAAAAACAGTTCATTGAATTTGCTAAACGACATGTTCTTTTCGTAATTACACCCTGTACAAATCAAATTATTTATGTTTTGTATTCTTGATAACATCGTCCTGTTGGATATGATATTATCAGATGAATATTTATACTTTATTCATTTAGCATTAAAGCATACAGGATGTTTCTTAGTATACCATATCTCAAAAATGTTTGATTTTGTTTGGAGACGCAGCATGTAACAGTTCCATTGAAAACTTACCTTGTCTTCAGTAATTAATTAACCTTTTCGTGCTAGCACGTGTTACAAAGGAGTAGAGCAAGTTTTCAATGAAAAATATGATATATCACTGTTCCAGCCCTCTAACAATTTTTTTTCCAAATTCTTCATCCAAGAAAACCCTAACTCTAGCCTTTCAAATATTTGAAAAGCTTCCATAACTCACATTTCAATCTCTGTCATTATTTATCATACGAATCTCCATAATTTCAGGACAAAATACCAAGTGAGAAACCAAATTCAGTCTTGAACCGACCGCCCACATCAAATAAATTCACTTACACCAACGAAGTGACCAACGAGGACTCGTTGACCTTGAAACCAACCACCAATTTCGAAACCATAGAAGTCGGCAAGACCACTACCCCTCAATCTAACGACTCCAGTCCTGCAATACTACCCCCCTTCATCGTAGTTTCCAATAAAAGCAGCAGTATTGGAGACCAGAACACCCCACGGCTACCCCCCACAGTCTTCGATAAACCAACAGGAGAAAGGGCGCCATTCATACCAATTTTACCGCCACCAATGGAATCTTCGACAGGTGGTCTCATTGCTTCGACTCCATCAAAAATTCCTCACACTCTGGCACCTAGGGCCATGACACCAACATCTGGGAACTTAACGCCTGTAGAATATGGAGCTGTAGGGGTCGGATGTGTCTTGATTTTCGCACTCATAGCTTACATCTATCAGAAATACAAACAGTACACAACAAGCAGCGCTGGGGGCTCGTATTCTCCAATGACACAACATAGGAATGCACCAGGTCGAAAGAAATCCAACAGAAGCGAGGGAGGACATTCAACCAACGAAGATGGCGCAACAGGGATCGAAATGAATGCAATCAATTCCGACATGGTGGTCGTGGAGCTGGCCACAGAGGTCAAAACGGTCGAAGAGGTCGTGGAGACTCCAATAACCAAAACGATCGTGAATGGTCTTCAGAAATCGTCATCAGCTGAAAATCACGATACAAAACAGTCAAGCTCGTCCACCCCAGATACCATCGAAGTAATTTCGGAGGTTCATAAACCTAAATCTATGGAAAAACCTCCAAGGAAGTCCAGGACACCAAACAGTTCACCAGAAAAATTCACATCGGACAAAACTTCAGCCTCAAATTTAAATGAAGATTCACTCAAAACTGTCACTCATGCCATCGGTGGCATACTCAGAAGCCAAGTTCCCGACGAAACAGAAAACCAAACATGTGGTCAGCAATCTAACGAAGAAGACAGTAGTGGAGATTCTGATGAAAAGGGTGTGAGTTTGATAGGAAAATTAGTCCCTACAAATTCTACAGGAAACAATGACCAAAATATAAACTCAGAAGATGTTGAAACTGAAAACAATACACCAGAACAAGAGGTGACATCTGATGGCGAACCCTTATACAGAAGCCTCGAGAGAGAAGTAGACGCGGGTAGCGAATATTTTTCAGCGGATGAACATTCCGATGCCAAGAACTCACCTCCAAGGTCACCACTACTAAAAAAAGGATTCGAAGACATCTCTACTAGAAACCTGAGAGCTGAGGATGTTTATAACACCGAGATCATAACGGAAGATGGAAGAAGAAGATCGATCGAAGAAGATATCGCTGAGTCTATTGAAGAAAAGAAAGATGATCAGTTTTCATCAGACACAATCGAAGGTATACCATCATCAAATGAAGCTGAAATTGAAGATTGCTCAAATGAATCTACGCAGCCAAGTGCTCCTATACTATCGCAGGAAATTTGCTCAGACTTTACTGAAAATGACTGCAGTAGGAGTGAAACTGATCAAATCGGCATACCAAAAGAAATCCACATAAAAAACTTGATAAACACTGAAAAAACAAACAACCAGCGTTACGTAAAAGAAGAAGCTGAGATGATAATAGATGATATCTTGAAAACATCGCAACTAGACGCACTGACAATCCAGTCAATAAAGCAAGATTTAGGCGACTCTGAGTCTGGAAAGCAAAGAGTGAAGTGGTCAAACAATTTAGAAAATATCAGCTATGTTTCTTCGATCATCGACAATGAAACTCAAGACCAACCCAAGAAAAAGGCGAGTTGTGACTTGGATTCATTCACTTGGACAGAAATACCAACTGATAAGACTGATGAAACCTTAGATCTGGAACCTTCCGAAGAGGATGATGAAAAAGTCCAGATTCAAGAATCTTCGATGCTATATATTCCGGAAGATTCAAGCAACCTCACGAAGGAAGATTCAAGAAATTCCCAACTGGTTGATGAGAGTTTGGATAATGATAAGACCAATGTTGTCGAGGATCACGAAGAAGAAGCATTTCCAACAACACCAGATGAAGTCAATGCACAGATTTTCGACGCAGACTCACTGTCGGAAGAAAATTCATCTTATTATGCCCAGAAAATCAATTCACCAAACCCCTCACCGTCTTCAACAAACGAAGATTCGTTTGTGGCCACTGATCAAAATATTGGTTCAATCGATGAGGGATTCCCTATGGAACACAGATTCGAATTCATTCCTCCAAGACAACCACAAATATTCGAAGACGATCTGATTGTGTTCTCCAACTCTGACCAAGAATCCATTTCACCACTGTCCAATTCCACCGCCGAATTTAATGCCGCAAATGAGGAACACCTCATCGCTATGAGCAATGAAAATTACCAACTTAATATTGATCCGACCAATGCAAGTAACGACATTTCCGAAGAAATTACCCCAACGGTTGAAGAAAACGTGGGGAATCGTACCAAATGGTATGTGCCTGACGATGAAATCTCTGAACTAGATCTCAAAATTGAGGCAGATAAACCTGGCGGAGGTCTGTACATTGTACTGAGCGAAGAAGAACCAAAACTTGCACCAGTAGAAAACGTGGCAACACCAACAAACTCACGTGAGACAAGTGAACAAAACATTTTCGAACCTCCCAGAAAACCCAAGAATGAGATTAAGAATTTCTCCAACATCTCCTACGCCTTCATAGAGGTAAATGACGATCCTAGGAACGAAGGATGGCCAGAGCATCTTCCAAAAAATATACACTCAATTTCAGGTGTTGGACTTGTCAAAACTGCTGACAATGGATCGTTGTTGCATAATCCCTTGAAGGAGGAAGAACCAGAAGTTATACCATCGACTTCGGGGTATAAAAACGACGCCATTACCCCAGATAGCCAACCAAATACCTCTGAAACTGAAACCACCACTACCCCAGCCCAAAAACCCATCCCTAAATTCATCATACCAAATATGGACGGAAGATTATCGAGGAAAAAAGCATCGAGGAGAAGACAGATAAAGTCGTTAGACTCAGGTGTCCATCATTATTACGGTGAATACTTGAGTCTTGCCGAACTACCTGAAATTGACCATGAAAATGAGAAGAATGAAATTGAGGTGAAGCAAGAGACAGGGGTGATTGAGGATGTGTTAACTATAAAACCAGATGGGACAATAACTCAAGAAACAATTGTCATCCCTAATTCTAATTGAATGATGATATTAGTATAGGAGTTTCTAGTTTAGTTCAATGTTGTGTATTTACATGATAGCTTGATATAATAATATGTTCATTTTGTAGAATGTTGATATGCAAGTTTCTTAAAATTAAATCTAAGGTATATTAAAGGACTCCAAGGACATTATTCGATGTATCTGAATCCATTGACTGATTATTCATGATTTTTCTTGTAGAATATTCCACATCAAAGCAAATGATAAATATTTTGAATTCAAATATATTTTTTCCTAATTTCCAAATAGAATTTTTGTACCCATATTCGACAAAAAGTATGAAAAATTGCTCTCACTGACCAGAAATCTTAATTCCTCGTTTATACCAGAGTATCTCAAATGATTTCCACAATTAACTCGATTTAGTAGGTAGGTATAAATATGACATTTTTGAGGAGTTATTTAATCTCTGAAACATATCTTGAAGGGTTGTGAGGCTTAAGAGAGGCTTACTATTTTCAAAATGCAAAAACATTCTTGAAGAATTATGGAATTATATCTCAAATTTAGAGAACTGAACTGAGTAACAGAAAAATCATATAAGTTAATTAAAAAAATTCGGGCAGAGAGAGCTTGAACGCGAATCCTCCAAGCTCCAAGCCTTTGAACTACACATTAGAGTACTTGAGGTAGATTCAAAGCGAATGAACTGAATTTTACTGTGACAATTAACAGAGTAGAATGTCCCAAAAGTTTCCATCAAACAGAGGTGAACACATTTGATATCACAAAGATCTCCTTGGTGTTAGATCCTCTGCCTCTCAATTATGAGGTTCTCCATGTCGAGAAATACATTTTTTCAGTTGAAGTTATTACCTCAACAGAAATATAAACAGGTGTAATAACAGGACCAGTAGAGTAATAGCATGGCAACTCTGAATCAAAGCAGAAATATAATAAAAATCTCGTTATCTGAATGATTTCCCTTCTTAACAGAATCGACTACTTCAGATATAATTATTCAAGCAATTTACTGTTTCCACTTCAGTATATTCAATATCAGCATAACATTCCTATGAATTGGGAAGACCGCAAAATTTTCGTAAGTTTCCTGTTTTCAGCTGCCATAACCCTTGTAACAATCATGAACGACCTATTTATATCGGGGAAATTGATAAAAATTAAGTTTTGATTTTCCTAACCTTAAACCCATACGAATCTGTCTAGAATGATATCAGTATCGCAGTGAAAACTTCGATGGACACATTCCTCTTCGAAAACAACGATGCGTAGTAAAGTTTCGTAGTCAGTTACTTGTGGTGGATCGGCTCTGACAGGTAATTTTAGGTAGGTGTGCAAAAATCATGATGTTTAATATTCAATCACAATATAAATTTATAGCTACAAGGTTTTTTTTCTATAATGAATTGAATCTCACCATAACTATTTATCTATATACTTATATAAATATTAATGAATGTTTTTCTTTGGTAAGCACTTGTCACTTTCTGTTTTGCAGAAGTATGCGGTCAAAGAGAGGGATGCCCACCACTTCAATAGGTCTTCCACCATACTTCGCCAGATCGAGGTATGTAACAACTGGCGAAGACCTAGTGATAGACCACCAAAACAAGAGGATAGTTTCATTACCGACTGTCACAGACAAAGCTACACTTGTTGACAATCCGATAAAACATATTGCCATAAGAAGCGTCAAAGATCAACTGCTGAACAAGGCGGAAAATGCCATACTGGGTGTTCAGAGTCAAGCCTCGAATGATTCAGGAGTTCATCCTGGTATCCTTTACGGAGGTCCAGCAGGTGGCATCCTTGCCCCCATCGGCGTATACTTTTACAGAATTTTCAAGAAGAAATGGAGGCGGAAGAAAAAGAAGAAGAAAAAAACTGAAGATAGCGACGACGAAAGTGAAGAAGAAAATGAGGAAGAGACCGTAAGGAGCACTATAACAACAGCCATAAGCAGCCGAATCTCCAACGCGAGCACCTCTGTCGTTAATCACATAAAAGGAAAGTTCGCAGCAACAGGCTCCGCTCTGGTTGACGATCTAAAGGCCCAAGCCATAGCTCAAGAAGAAGAAATGCTGGAAAATATAAAAACCACGATGTTAGAACAAGAGGAGGAATTGATGACGGACATCAAAGAAAAATTCGCCAAAACCCAAAAAAGCCTGATGCAAGACATTAAATCCAGGTTTTCCATCTTCGAAAAATCTCGAAACACCGAAACGTTCGACAAAAAACGAAAAGAAGAAGAAACTTTAATCAGGCTCTCCGACAGTGAAGAAGAACTGATGAACACGGTCAAACGAAGAATCTCGAATGCTCAAGACGCTTTGATTCCAGAAATCGAAAGAAGCATTGAAACAACAAACGAAAACATCATCAGAAACGTAGAGAATAATCTTCCAGAAATGAAAGGTCATACTTGGAATAGCTTCAAAGCTAGGATGAAAGATAGGAGTGGGTGTCTCTTCAATGAGATCAAGTCCATTCTGACCTGCACGGAGAATAAAATCATCGACGATGTGAAATCCCATATCGAAGAGGTCAAAACAGATGAATTGGTAGAAAGAAACTCAACAGCTACTGATGAAATAAGAGTTGAGATTGTCGAACCTTCAGTGAAACACATAGAAACCAGAGTGCAAATAGAAAATACTGAAGAAAAATCGATATCCCTACAGCCAAATGAAGTAAATGAGTCACAAGAAGTGAACGAAATCTCCCAAAACCCTTGGAACCAGTATGAGAAAGAAAACATCACAATGAATGAGATTAAAAAAGAAGAATTCACTGATGAAATCATAGGAGATACTTATAATACTGGAGAACATGTCATAATCGTAACTGAATCTGAATTCCAGCCTAAAAAATTAGGTTGTCCTCTAATCTCTACAACATCTGCAAAACAAAGTGCAGAAGCTGAAGATTCACCTGAAACCACTAGTAGGTTGAATAAAATTAAACATAAAATAACGGAGATACCTGGGCACTTCTTGAAATCTTATTCAAAGATGGCACCTGACAAAACACAAGCTGAAGAGAAGAAAGAAGAAATACACTTGAACATTGGAAAAGATACAAATATATCAGAAGAAGCTATACAAAGAACATCGCCGATTCCGATACCATGCATTCATGGATCTAGATCCTACCATCACCCAATAACTAAAGACGCTGTTTCTGATCAAAACCTCCTAGACAGTAACAGCGATAAGTCCTCCAGCGAGGACAAACAAGACGAAGAAGAGAATTCATCATTTTTCGACAGAATGAAAAATTCTGTGACTCACCTTCCCTTCAATTTCAATTTTTCTGGCATACCAGAGAAGGTGAAGTCTTTCATCGAACCGACCAAACGCGACATCGAGACAAAACTTACAGAGATCAAAGTGGTAAGCCACGAAAACTCCTGTGATGTGCCACCATCGCTGATGTCAGATGAGGAAAGTCAAACAAGTCTTGAAAAACAGGACGATGAAACCAGAGAAAATGTATCGAGGTTGATCGATAACACAGAACATCCACCATCGAGGAGATGGATTGTTTTGGAATATGAAAACGAAGATTGGCCCAAGCATTTACCAAGAAAAACTGATCCAAAAGAAGATAAGGTATCAGATGAGGATTTTAAACCTTCCAAACTGAGATGGTTGGAATTCGTTGAAGAGGATGTCGGCTCTTCATGGCCTAACCATCTCCCGAAAAATCTCCATGGCCAAAAAGACACAATGAAGGGGGAAAACAGTCGTAATCATATGAAGAAGAAAAGGAGGAAGTTGAAGAACGAAGATTCGGACTCCGAAGAGGAAGACGATGAAGATCTTTCAAAGGAAACCCATCTACTGAAACCAATAAAGACAGAAGACGACAGAAAAGAATCAGTAGTGTCAAGCGCATCTGAATTTTCAACAACCTCTAGCGTTGATTTCACTTCTAGTGGTACCCTAGAAAGTTCAACAAGCTCCAAACTACCAAATTTCGAGAGAAAATCGAAGAAGAAAGATAGGAATGCTAGACTCAAATCATTGGACTCTGGGATACATCATTATTACGGTGAATATATTGCCATAGAATTTCCTATTTCAGATTCAGATAGAAACAACGTTGCTTGTGATAATAATATCACGTTGATAGAAGATAGATCGAATTCGACTGAAAAAAATTGTATACGAGAGATTTCGAATGGATCAGAAGGGGGATCATCAGGTGGATCATCAGAAAACTCCCAAGAAGATGTGAAATCTGTCATAAGCTCAACAGAGGCAAACAAGGAGGAAGAAGTTAGAAATGATGATGCAGCACAACATTCTAATGAGGTTAGTGAAGACCTCGGAGGTTGCTATGAGGGTGTTATCGTCAGTCTGCAAAATTCCAAAAGATCCGCTTGACCAGAGATGCTTAGTGAATCAACACAGCTATAACTTATGGTGGATGAATTACAATAAGATTCTTCGTGGATTGTCAGCTTTTTTATTAATGTTATTCATCATTTCAGTCAAAATTTATTTGTAGGTATCTAATGTAGATTTAAGGATGATTATAAATGAATAAAATTAAAATATGAATAAAACATATTACTTTATCGTCTTTAATAATGGACCTCTACATATCATTAGAGAAATGGATACTTACCATCAATAGTTATAGTGTGGTTGCTAAAGAACAATGTAAAGCCTCTTTTTCTTTTAATGTACCCTCTATATCTCCCAAATTGTTAATAAATTCCTTATTTCTAGGAGAAATCGTTATGAATTGCTGCATGGAACATGATAAAATTAAAGAAAACTGCGCAGATAATAGTAATAGATCAAGGATTCATAGAGGTGATGTCAGAAATATAGACTTATTCTCAATATAAAGTGGATCAAAGTAGACACTCTAGAGTAGAGAAACCTTCTCTTTTACGTGTTTCATCATGTTGTTTTGAAATATTTTTGAGATTTTTCTCCTCGTGAGTAGAAATTGTTACATTTATTGCAATTTGACTAAAAAATTTTATTTTCGCCCTTTCAAAAAAAGTGAGTTTGTTCATTTAGAGAGAGATAAAAAAGAGAATTTGACTCACTCTTACTAGGACCTTTTTGTTTTCCCCTCAAAAAGAACATTTTCAGAAATTTAAAATTCACACACAACACATATAACACCATAAAACGACTACAACTAGATAAATATAAATGATGAAACAGCTGTTCTCATATAAATATTATTGGAAGTAACTAGTTGAAACGGATTTTCCACAACAAAACCTTCAAAAAGACAGCGACTATTGTCATTGTAATTAATTTATAGTTAAAAAATAACTCCGCTCAACAAAAATCCTGATTGTTTTTTTTTTAATTTTACTATAAGTGATGGGAAAGAAATACTTACTTTTAAACCTTTTCCTTGTCTCATAGAGTTGGAAAAATATCGATTTCTTGATTTTTCAGTACAGAAATCGTTAACAGAAGTTTAGGAGCATCGATATTGATGAAAAATCGAAAATGGATGAGTATGCTGATATTGATCAATTTAAGATGAAGTAATTTTTTTATAATCATGACAACATCTGCACTTTTTACTTTTGAAATTCGTTGTTTTAGCTTGTTAAGGGTTTCGTTGAAATTAATGAAAAATAGACAATACTTTTGAATATTTATTGATAAAAAAAAGCAACTCAAGTTTTCAACATCGAAGTATGGAATGGGGTTAAAAACAAATCATATCAAAACTTTGTTTGATTTTCATGATTTCGAATTATAGATAAAAAAAGTAAAAAAGTACCCAGGTTCTCTTCTATAAGGGTATATGGAAAAAATATTATGTTATTAACAGGATTTTGTTCTAAATCAACCAATATTTCAACTCAAAAAGAAGCTCCTGTCCATCACTTCTTCAGTTTTATATTTTCTCAATCAAAATTCATTTTTCTAGAATCTGAACCCTTCCAAGGAATTTTCCATTTAAAACATATTATAATAAAAAATTCCACAATTTTATGGTCCGATATTTCGACTGATGCAATAATCACACTAAAATTTGACGTATTTTTGGAATATTTAGGTGAAAATTTAAAAATCAGACAACAGAAGCCAACTTCAAAAATTAAACTACTCGAAACAAGATACAAGATAAGTAAGGAATGATTCCTTCCTCCATATTTATATACCACAAGAAAATTCACCAGAGTGAAATTTTGGTTGTGGAATAATCAAATTAGGCATACATTCATGACAATGGTCTTATCATTAAAATTTTAGCTGCCGATATAGATTTTTACTTTAGGGAAACGAGACGGGGCTATCAAGGAAGTGGATAAACTTCTGTACTATTTTTTCCGACTTTAATTCAAGTTTCGATAAGATCAGTCAGGTGGCGATTTTGGTACCGCAAAGTTTATGAGAAGTAAAAAACCGCAAAAAATCGATATCACAAGTGAGACAATATATAGGTGAATGAAGTTTCGGATGAGAAAATGAAAATATGGTAAGTTTGAGATTTTCAAAAACGAATCTATAGCAGAAAAGCATTTTAAAATTGTCACGCTTTCCATGACTGCAATTTTTCTCATCCAAGGCTGAGAAATTTAACATGAATTTGAAAAAATGAACCAAGGATTCATTTACACAGCAACAAACTCTCAATACTTCAAATAAAGAAAGTTATCATCTCACATGAATTTTAATTGGTGTAATTCCTGATAAGATTTGAGGACCTCCCAGAATATCCATGTTTTTTATTTTTAATACGTATGATACTATACAGCATTCGTTTTCTCTGGAAAATGCTGCAAAATTAACTTGAAGATTCATTACTTTCGATATCACAACACAAAAGTATTCTAGCCCTGCCATTGGAATTAAACCTTGGAATATAAAAAAAAAAAACTTGGAACTATGATGCATTAATCTACAAAATTATTAAACATTTTCATTGAAAAAAATATAAGTAGAAAAATCATGGATAAATTGATGCTTTGGTCAAAAATTAAAATAATAAATGTCAAGTAGAATCTTCAAGTCTGTCCAATCAGATTCAATACTTGATTGGGAACAGTAAAATTATCTTAAAGAATGATTAACCAATATTTCATAGTTTATATTTCATTTCAGAACGAATACTGAGTGAAATAAATATCGCCCTTCACAAAATCATGGAAACAAAGATACTGAAAGTGTTAGATGATTCAGATCATCTTAGTAATGATGCATTTCTTAGAAATACATACCTCAGGTCAACTAATAGACCTTTAAAATTTATTGAGAAAATGGCATGCTCAAATCAAACTAAATTAGGAAGAATCATGAAGATAATTCTCACATTGCTAATCATCTCGATGCAATTTCAAATAGCAATAAGTAAACCAACAAGCAGTCTTTCGGAAATAAATTTCGAGGATCCTCAAAAAACACATAAAAATACAGAAGTTTTGAAAGAGGACAGCTTCAATTTACTGAAGAATGAGCCAAAAAACCAAAATATTAATGAAAATGATATATTAATAACGAATAATTCAAAAAGCAAAAGTACTTACTCTAATGAGAGACACAAAAGATCGAGCAATAATCCATTCTCTATGTCGCCCATCAAAATAAATAAGGAAGATAAGCCAAAGAAGGATGGAAACCTATTGAACAATATCAAAAACGACATTTCATCAATTTTCACCTCTACCAAAGAGAAGAAAACCAACAAGACAGGGGAAATGAAAATTTCGCATAAAAACGATACATCAACCAACAATGTTGTTGCAGCTCAACTGAACAGCACAATAAAAGAAAACACCCAATCTACAACCAAATCAGCCAATTCCACATCTGAAAACAACCTTAATATATCGATGAACATTAAACACGAAGAATATTTCAATAAATCCTCCGCCTCTTCTAATAACAATACATCACCTAACAATTTAAACCTGAATTTGAATGATACAAAAACAAATTTGAATTCCCAATTAAACGTTTCGTCTCAGAACTGGACGCAACCTACTTTGAAAAGTGGAAACACGAAACTTGTATCAGAAATAAGTAATAATAAAACAACAAATCCTCAGCCAAATGAATATGCGCCCAACAAAAACCAGAATGAAACTTTCGAAAAGGATAAGTCATTGGTAAATAAAACACACTTGGAACTGCCAATGACCAATAAGAGTCAACAACATGTTGACATAATTCAGTCAAAGAACAAAACCAACAATAACAATCAAACAAACTTTTCTACTGAACATAATGGCAAATCAATTCCACATTTAAAACTGAATGAATCGAATGTTGAAGGATTTATAAATAATGGAAATCATTCGGAGAAATCAATCACAAATTCTCATAATCGAAACCAAACTTTCAAATTGAATAATACATCTTCTGAAGTCAACAGGTCCCTTACCTTGAAAAATTTTGGCGAATTTCAAAGGAACAATAACAATTCTTTCAAAGGAAATGGTAGTTCGAACGGCATTTCTGATATTGCTCATAATCTTCTGAAAAATGCTCTTGAAGAAAACAAAACTATATCACAACAAAATAAACTCGACGATGGTGAGAAAGAATCAATAAAAACGAAAAATTATACTGGTGCACCTATGCAAAACACATCGTTCAATGCACCTAGCGCAGGACATCTTGAAACATTAGATCTAAATTCCTCCTCTCATTCACCAACCAATATTGGTCTTCGCAATAATTTCAATACCTCTGAAGAGACACCATTATCCACGAAGTCTGACATCGGTTCAGTTGGAAAGAATCAGTCAAATACAAGCCTCTTCCAAAAATCTTCCACTTCGGGCAATCAAACTCGTGACACTCAAATTCCACCTGTGAAATATCCACAAAATTCGACTGCTAATTCCCATGATACTCCAACTTCCGAAGGAAAACTAAGTTCTACTCCTTCTGCAAGTGCCATCTCCTCAAAACCCAACCACTCAAACGGACTGCTTCCTACAGGAACTGTATCTTCGTTAACAAAGAATTCTACTTCCACTTCAAATGGGGATGCAAAATTGGCATTGAACCCTCAGCTTAATATTTCTAGTCCACTTGTCCTGGCAAACCCACAAATAGATCACATTAATCATCCGATAACTCCTTCTGAAGTAGCTGGTAAAGTTCCATCCACAACTGGAGAATTCACCGGAAGCAACAGAACCCTATCCCTCACAAATTCTTCGCCCACAAAAGCTTCTGTTGGAATCAACAACGATATTTCATCGGTCCTATCACTGAACAATAAACCTAAAGGTATCCCATCTTCTCCAGTTCACACAAACCACCAAATTAATACTACCAACCCTCTTATTAAGCCTCATGATAAGGCTGATGGTGAAGTATTACCCCCAAGAGCTGAAGTTTCCTTAAAAAGTGTTCAGGATGAATCTACACCAGTCAACCGAGCCAATTCCACATCGAAGAAAAAATTGATCCCACAACCAAGTTCCTCCCCAGCGACTTCAAAAAACATGTCTAAAGTTGAACTGGTCGAGGGCTCTACTCTTACAGCCGCACCATCTCATGATTTGAATGACAAAACTATCAATTTTCCTTCGAACAACTCCCACACGAACCCCCAAATCAATACTACCAACCCTCTTATTACACCTCATGATAAGGCTGATGGTGAAGTATTACCTCCAACAGCTGCAGGTTCCTCAAATAGTGTTCAGAGTGAATCTACACCAGTCAACCGAGCCAACTCCACATCGAAGAAAAAATTGATCCCACAACCAAGTTCCTCCCCAGTGACTTCAAAAAACATGTCTAAGGTGGAACTGGTCGAGGGCTCTACTCTTACAGCCGCACCATCTCATGATTTGAATGACAAAACTATCAATTTTCCTTCGAAGAACTTCCCTGTAAGCTCTGCCTCTAATGACACTTCTACCATAACAACCCCATCGGGGTCAATGACGGAAAAATACCCCAATGGAGTAGTCAACTCCACGGTCAAATCAAATAGTTTGGAAAGCCTGAGAAATTCAAGCAACCCCCAAGGTACAACCGTGAATAAAAAAGAAGGAACTGTAGATGTATCAACTCAAGGGAACAAGAATAACTTACCTAACCACAAGAGCAACGAGTCTTTTACTACTACCTCTAACAACACTGCCTCCAGAAACAACCAATCTACTTCAGGTATGGGAAATCTTAACAACACCCAACGTCCAATAGCCAACAAAGTTATCGCTCAAAATACAACACACAAATCCGAAAAAGGAAACAAAAATGATGTTAATGGTATTCCTGCCAATATAACTGGTACGGAGAGTTTATCTGAAGGTGAGTAGATGCCACTTAGTACTGTAGGGTGTGACTGAAAGAACCATCCTTCAATTATCATCACACGCTTTTGAACTGCACAGACTGAATGAAAGTGCTAAGATTTTATTCCAATAACTAATGATCCTTTTAAATCTGTTCTGTTTACAGGATACACTGGTACACAAAACGCTCCAACACCGTCCAATATTCTGTTCCTAAACCAGACGAACAGCCTTCCGAAGGCAGAGAACCAACTTGGGAACGGTTTCGACCCATTCAAAGGATTGCTGGGTAAAAATGATGGATCAGAGGCTGGCAAAGGCTCGTCCAATAAGGAGGGAGATCTTTCCAACATCCCTTACACCAACGATGTCTCTGAGGAAGATGATGAAATTCCATATACGAATAAAGTGAATTCTGAAGACAAAATTAAAGGCTCTGATGATGATATTGTTGTTATGACAGAGTCAACCGTTAGCAGTTCTGGGACAGGTAAATATTCAATTTGTTTTTGCTTGATCAGCAACTGGATCTGTCCACATGAACTCCTTATAGCTTATTCATTTCACTTAATTGTTATAATTCTAACGAGAAACCCTAACGATGTTACAGACTCCACCAACAAGGTTGAAACTACAGAAAAACCTCGCGAAGTATTTCCAGTTGATGGAACAAGTAGAAAATCTTCCAAAACAACAGCATCGCCGCTACCAAAAGATGGAAAATCGACGCCAACATCTGCCATCATTGATGAGACCCCTTTTCTCATCAATCCCAAAAAAACAACAACAAACCCGAAGGTATTCGACGAAAAACCGTTCTTGATAAACCCCGAAAAGAATAAGGCAAAACCAGAAGTGATAGATGAGCATCCTTTTTTGATAAATCCCAAAGATCGCAAGCCTATTAAACCTACTACGACCGCTACAACACCCCTAAATAACCAAATAAGTGAAACAACACCTGATCTACAGAGCAAAACTGTGCGAACCACCTCCACAGAAAACATCGAGAGCACCACGCCAACTCCAATTGCACCCACTGCAAATTCCACAGACGCAGACGACAAAAAAGATTGTGAAAATGGAAACACTTTGGGTGGTATTTTAGGTTCTGCCCTACATTATGGAGCCCTCGGAGGAGCGGCTGGTGCTGTTGGCGCTATGTTACCACAAATCCTGAACATGATCAAGGACCTATTCAAAAAAGACGGGGGAGATGATGGAAATAAAAAAGACGATGACAACAAAACGGGTGGTGAAGGAAATCAAAGTGAAAAACAAGACACTGCAGAAGCCCAACCAGAAAAAACAGAGGATATGTTAGAAAAAGAACTATCTGACGCCGAAGATAAAGTTATGGATGAAATAGACGATAAAATAGACAACATAGAGGGATCCGTCGTGGATACAATTAAAGGAAAGTTGACTGAAGTAGAAGACGGCGTTTTCGAAGACTTGAAACAACAAATATTGAACGGCGAAGGTACCATGCTACAAAACGTACAAGCGGTTGTTGGGGGTGAAAACAATGTCTTCAAAAATGTCAAGGGCAGATTGATAGACGTCAAAGATAGCCTTGTTGCCGATGTCAAGACCTCATTTAAATCAGCAATAGAAAATGACGAAGATCTGAGTAAGTTAACGAAACTAATACATAAGGATTCGGTAAAGATGACCAAAGTCGGAGAAAATTGCGTGACCGATAACTACAGGACAAACGTACAAATGTTATTTATAAACGAAAAAGCTAGAACACGGCGAACGTCTTGGCCGCCTACAAGAAATGATTACTTAGGAAAAGTTGGCTCAGTGGAAAGCGTAGATAAAAAACTAGGAAAGGCAGAACAAGAAACTGATTCACCTGTGACTAAGGATAGTAGCGGTGCATCAATAGAAGTAAATAAATTGGTAGTTGGCAACACTAGCAGAGATGTGCCCGAAGTTGTGACGAAAACGGCAAATGTTTTTGGTGCGTTCAAAAAATTCATGAAGAACTAATTGAATTTAACACAAACTTCTGAAATAAGATTGTTATTTTATGTGGAGAATAATTGTATTTTAGGTCAAAATAAAATCTAAAAAAAAACAATAGAAAAAACTCTAGAAATTTCAAGTTACTCAAAAACCACAGAAAAATATCTACATTAAGAAAATTTCACCGCAATCTTAGAAAAATATGTGAAGTGAAGATAGTTCGTCCTGCGATTCACACATGGACGAAGCAAAGATTATAGAGTCTTCTCTATAATCTTTGGGACGAAGGTTCCCACCCCTTTGTAAATACAAACAAGGCAAACATATATCTCTTCTTTGTCCCACTCATAAAAATTTGCATGTGGAATTTGTAGAAATCCAGATACAGCGGATATATTATTTTCAATGAGTCTTTTTAGGTCTATGAACAGAACATCAATAAAAGGGCTTTTCTTCAAATTATAGTATATGTGTTTTGTGCTTCTATTCCCTTGTAGAAAATATTCGTTCTGAACAGAACCTGCACTAATAAATGTTTGTAATTTGTTCGAACATCTTCCGTCAATTCCGTTCATTCTCATCGGCAGAGTTGATTTTTGAAGTAGTAATAGTGATGTGCTCAATATTTCTTGATTCTCAACAGTCAGTAGGTACTATCATTTTCTTATCTATGATTCGGGATCATATCGAAAACGATTAATGACTAATGATTATGCGATCTTCTAGAGAAGCAATTATGCTTTTTTTATTATTAGTAGATTGACCACTGAAAATACGTTCAAGTAAAGCAAATAAGATCTGAATGAAACAGAACAAAATGTCATTTATTAGCATCCTCTGTTACTAGGTTAGTGCAATACAAACAAAACATCAACAATCGATGAAATCCAATGAAAATGACTTTGAGACAAGTCTATACAAGAGTATATTCAACGAAAACCTGTTGGCATACCATCATATTTGTGTGCATACTGCAATTGTGTTTATCATTCTGTTATTTGCTGAGTTTCGTTCTAGCATTATTACACATCATGGTAATATCTTGTTTGATCTGCATGTTCAGAGTGTTCATAGTGATGGAACAATACCGGAAGGTTGCTGTTTTATGTATTTTTTAAGCATCTTTACTCAATATGGGAATCTTATACCCACTGTAGTTGAATGATGTATGAATGTACATATATAATTCTGATAGAAATAATGACAATAATTAAGAATAAATACTTTAGATCTCCTGTTATTATCAATTGAAGTTTGTAACTTACCCTTGTGTATATTTGTTTCTCGAAAAATCAATAATCACTTGACATATGATTTAAAAATTTAAATGTCCATTGTTAATAACAACTTTAAAGAAAACGTCGAAATTTATTAACTACTCGTCAATCAGTGGAACATAACTATTCAAAATATGCTTTCTCAGTTAGTTGTAACTAAAAATCATAAGAATACTACTTACGTTTCGCTGCACTGCTTCCAAAAGCTGGTTGACTACTTCCAAAATTAAAAGCCATTGTTTATTATTGAATTCACAATAATTAAAGGAACACAACACTGAATTAATAGAGAACTGATAATTTGTAAATTTTATTCAATTTCCATACAAATCTAAATTACATTGTTCGTCAAAGCACAAATTTTGTAATTTTTCTATTTACTTTTATTCTTAAATTGAGGTTAGGAAGGAAAATGAACTACTGGGAGAATCGAGATATTGAATCAATAGAGCTATCGGAAATTTTGTCTAAATTTTGATTATTGCAGTACAAGGAGGTTCATTATTAAAACTCTTCATCGCCGATCAATCCATACTGCATCGTATTGTATTCATTGTACTATATTCAATAAGAAATTCAAAATCTGAAAATGAAAACATGGTGTAGTTAATTCTGTCCTCCAGGATCTGACAGTGAGGTAGGTCTATGATCTGAGCTCATTTTAAGTTAACCTACAAACTCAAAATATAAAGTGGATAATAAAAAGAATTGTGTAGTTATGTATTAATATTAGTTGAATATTGAATTGTAAAAAGTGTTATTCCACCCATATTCAAAATGGCATTCAGGTGGCAGAAAACTGCACGGTTAATGAAACCAAATAAATTTTTCTCAACCGCTGCAGTAGAATCAGAATATACAGCCACTCCTGAATACCCCCCAATCTTAGACCTTTCTAAGAAAGAAGTAATGAAAAGAACTAGACAAGACAGGGATGAAAAGTTGAAAGATGTGAAAACGGTGGAAGAAAAACAAATAAAGCTTAATATGCTGAAGTACTGGGGATTTAAAACATATATGATGTTAGAGGATCATATCCCTTACAATAATTTGACTTTAGCTCAACATGTAACAAGAACACATTTAAGCATAAACCAGGATCTTCCAAAGTATTACGAGAATATTGGAGTTAATAGTTCCATTTCTGAGGGTTTGAAGGAAGAATTATTTGAAGCACTTCTTCTGGAAGTTGATGGATATAGGTAAAAAAAATAGTTCTAGAAAAATTTCAGAAATGGGTGTCTAATGAAATAAAACTTAATATTTAAAGCTTATCAAACCATATAGAAAGATAGTCTAATACAGTTTGTTTCTAGAAAATCTTATGACTTGAGGAAACAAGATTTAGAAGCTAATGAAATTGATAATATAATTGGTTCTTGCATTGTTAGACAGTTGAATAGAGTAATCACAAATAATTTGTGTAGATCATATGTTCATCTAAAAGATGTTCAGGTATAGAAACTGTTATAAGGAAGAAAATGAAAGTTCTTAGTTTTCATGTTTGTAGATTGATTTAGATCCTAGAATTGAGTCATCTTGGTCTTGTGGTGGCATGGATAATCCAAGATTGAGAAGCAAACCGGAAACAGAGGATGAAACACCTGAGTCGCGTATAAAATATGCTAAGAATAGATTGATGACATACATAGGAAATCCTTACCTCACCATGAGATCCAAGCAACCTCTGCCTTTCATCATTTCTGAAGAAGAAGGTACAAATCCAGCTTTGGAGGTGCCATTTTGGAATTATGATCCTCGTGTAGTTCTCATAGCCATCGATTATAGAAGAGTTGCCAACATACCAGGTATGGATAAAATAAATTTCATAATCATTAGTTAATTGTAGGAAAATCAGTCAATCATTGAAACTTATTCTAAATGCATCGTTCAAACAAATGAGAGGTGAACAATTATTTTTGTCCATAACCTGTTTCATTTGTTTTCAATAGGATTCTGGCCTGGTGATCAATACCGCTTTGGTACTGTTCAGTACTTAAAAAGAGGGCACCACTTGAATAGATCCTTTGGGGACCCAGAGGATGATGCAGAAGCCCTCCATCGTCAGGGGATTTTAGGTTCCTTTGGTTGGCTTAGTGCACAAGCTAACCTCTTAGGCTTCAATACATTCAATGACATAACCTATCCTATGGTTGCCCAAACCATAATCACAAACGGACAGTTGTTCTCATTTTACGCCTATCAAATGAATACCATGTTACTTCATTCCGAAAATATCGTAGAAAATCCAAAAAGAAATGTGTGCTGGGCAACACCAGAACTTAAACTTTATGAAAAGATAACAGATGGGAAATTAGAGGGTTTCAATGAGGATATTCTCGCGAAGCTAGTGAAATTTTACGCTAACACTCCTTGTCAACGTTTGGGGGTCAATTTAACGCCTTATCTGAGTCCAGACGAGAAGGTCGCTGCTGATTATGAGGATGAAGATAAAAGAAAATGGCTTGAACGGGAATATAAGTTCATAACGTCCAATAGGCCCAGGCATCAGTTGTTTGATGAAATATACTCATGGGAAAGGATTTACAAAGTCGAGCACAAGACTAGACCAATGGATAAGAGGAGTAGGCCGTTTGAATTGAGGCAAAATCCTGCTAAACGAAGATACGATGAAAGGAAGCCAGAATATATACCAAGGAAACTTAGACCAGATCTACCCAAAAATAAAGGAAGAGATGCAAAGGAATATTTTCCATGAAACTTTTTGAATAAAAATGTCGAAAACTTCTAGTTATATTTATTATTTTGAATCATAAGTACAAGCTGCAATAGAAGCAATAATTTATCAAAATTGGCAGAAAATGTTGTATTTAAAAGAGAATATCGAAATTTGTGGAGCCAGAAATGAGATTCTAGCGACGGTGAAGAAGTTTCAAAACGATTCCTTGAAGAAATTTCAATAAAAAACCTGTGTTCAAGTGTTTTTTTTATAAAATTAAGCATTTTTCCTCCGTAACAACTGTTATTTCGCGCTCCCATACCCAAAATACAAAACTGCTCTGATGATTCCGATTAATTTCACTCTAAGCGATTACCCGCTACCCGTAGGCTGATTGTCGGTGCGCAAGGCCCTGGAAAAGGAACGGAGAACTAACCCCTTCTTCTCAGAGTTCTCACGGCACCGGAAGAAGTTTGCCTCGCGGTGCGCAAGCCTCTGGAAAGATCAAAAAGAACGGAGATCTTGCGTTTTGCTTTCTTCCGAGTCTTGGTTCTGGCTGACGGCAATTTCCGTTATAGGCGAGGGCAGAAAGAGTTAGAGAAATTCGGAGGTATCGAAAAAATGAACCTTTTCAATGTACTGGAACTTTTAGGTTACGTTCTAGAGCAGAACTGAAGTTTACACTCTGTCCCAGACGATGCCTTTCAGAAGCTCCAACCCAGCAACGCAAATAAACGTACGGTTCTCCACCTTCAAGATAGTGGATTTGAATTACTGTCGCGAATTGTGAGTAAATAACTGCGCCCGCATTTCTACGACCGCCTTTTCGGTAAAAATTCAAGACACGTGGCCAGTTATTAATCACCTACACCAAAATATACAATATGGCGGCAACCTAGCTCATTTAACAAGCTGAACCACCTTTATTACTGATAATATGGCAAACAAAATGGAGCACCATTTGGTTATATGACCTTGAATATCAGACAACCTGGAATTTGGCACTTAGTATATTGTGAAACAAGATTTCATTGCGTATAATATGTATAATGATAAAACACAATAAGATTAACAAAACGAATATAAAACTATATCACAAAATCAATGCTGATCAGATTTTCTGATACATAAACTAAATTCCAAATGAATCTCATCACATAAATGTGAAACCATATTTCTGAAAAGTTCTAACCTGACTGAGAAGAGTAGTTCAAGGTACAAATAGATATTAAACATGACGAAAAGTCAGTTCCTGATTTGCATATCTAGTACTTACTTAAAATAACATGAGAATTTACATGCACTCTTAATGAGTATAATCATCATTAAAATGATGTCTGATTGCATCTTTTCATACTGTAAAACTGCATATATACTGGTAGCTGCACAAGATATTTTTTGAGAGGGTGTTACACATGAACGTCTCTGAATGGCACTCTTCTGCAGCAGCGATAAATTGATGAGTGTATGATGTAATAAATTTGACTATTTGGCACAATTGAAAAAGTAAAATATTGAAAAGTATTTGCTACTTATGTTGTATCATCATTTATGGTTTCTTCTGGACTAAGAATAATATATTTTCAATGCAATACAATACTCGCCGCGGTGAACTACAGTTGTTTCCATTCCCTCTAGTGATAAATTCACTAGTAGCACTATGCGTTTGAACTAAATTATATAATAATTATATAAAACAAAATTCACCTACACGCCACGACACTCGTACAACGACTTTCCTGAAACCCTAACCTATAAATTACAAACTTTTGAGTCGTATTCATACAAATTTCATTAGTTTTTCTTGGAGATCTGGAATAATTAGTTATACTTTACTACAATCTGAGACCTTATTCACATCTGTTCTTATACTATCGACGTCCAACAAAAAAGAGTGAAAATGAAGCATTCGCATTGCGAATGAGGTCAGAAGCCCGTTTGTAACAGCCGAGAATTCTCTACCAAATTTTGGTAAGAAAACGGCAGAGATTATTCTGTATGCAGCTGAACAGAGAATTCTACCGAAAGTGCGTTTGTCACGGTAAAGAATTCACGGCGCATGAAATCTCGAGTAAATTTTCTAGAGAATTCTCGACTATTGCAAACGGGCTTTACTGAGTTGATCAATATGTCCGGAATCTACTTGAGATCATCCATTACAACCAACGAAAAGACACCTATACCTTTTTAAACTAAACTTTTCTCACAGCTTAGACTTCTTATAAGCTATAGCTTGCTGTTTCAACACTCTCCGCAGAATTTTACCGCTCGGATTCCTTGGAATTTCTTTGACGAACCTTACGCCACCACGCAACTTCTTCTGTGGAGAAACCTTACCTGAAAATATATATGTAGAGACAAACGGCGGAGTTTTTCAACTTTTTCTTCACGATTTACGGAAAAACCTTTTATTTCATAATCATACTCGAAGTACTCACTAGCGACAAATTCCTTCAATTCCTCTGCGGACACACTCTCATTTTCCTTCGTAACTACGAATGCAAATGGCAACTCCCCAGCATTCTCGTCAGGCAGACCTATCACTGCCGCATCGGACACCGCCGGATGAGTCAGTAGCAGAGCTTCTAGCTCCGCTGGAGGCACCTTGAAAATTATCATTCAAAGTATTTCGCGTTTTCAATAAGAGAAATGCGACCCTTACTTGGTAGGCTTTATATTTGATAAGTTCCTTTATACGATCAACGATAAAGAAATATTTTTCCTCGTCATAGTAGGCTACATCTCCCGTATGCAGCCATTTGTCTTTATCAATACAATTATTAGTTGCTTCTTCGTCGCCTATGTAACCTTTCATTATGAGAGGACCTTTTAAACAGAGCTCTCCCTCTTGATGGGGTCCTAAGGCGTTGCCTTGTTCGTCTATAACCTTAAAATCAATATTTCCTCAAAATCGACTTCAGGGTTAGGTTATTATTGGTTTTTGTGAAATATTGGTACAATGGTTTTTCAATTATCCTCTTTTTGTACAGGCTCTTGATGTTGCATTGTTGCTTCAATACCCAGGGTCGGCAAAATGTCGTTTGCCGTACTTGGAAGGGGGTTGTACTTCAGTTTAGGATTCGGTAGTAGATCTACTTTCAGGGCCTTATAATTTAGGGTACGTATGTATCCTGTAGGTGTCTCTTTTTCTTTAGTATCCTTGTTACTCACTATGTGGTTTCAAAAAGTGGGACTTTAGCGCAAAAACTTACCTTTGCCATCATTCCCGGTACAACAACGCCTACAGAACCTGATTTTGATTTATCGAATGGGTTCGTCATAACACCCAAAGTGGTCTCGGTCATTCCATAACCTTGTCCCACGTGTCGCACTTTGAATCTAGAAAAAGTTATCGATTGTGTTCGAAACTGCGGCGAGATTTGAGAGAACTCACTTTTTTTTCAATTCCATCTCAGTTTCTTTCGACAGAGGTGCGGCGCCAGCTAGGATTTCTTTCAAAAACGAAAGGTCGTATTTTTGCGCTAGAGGATGTTTGACTAAGAATAAGAGAATAGGAGGGGGCACCAAAAGACGGCTTATCTGAAAAGGTAACGCACTGTCTGAAGTTGCATAAAATGGAAGGACTGATGATACAGTGTCTAGCGTTTTACAATGATACCATGCGGGCGAAGCTAGTTTTGAGATAAAATAGTTTACCTTGTACTTAACAATAGCATCAAGAAATATTTTCGGTTTAAATTTGTTGAATACTATCATTGTTGAACCTCTCAAAATATTGAGATACATGGTCATGAAACCGAAAGAATGGAAGAAAGGTATAATGCCGACAACATTACTTTGACCATCCACGTGATCGTCCAGCATTCTACTGAATATCGCCCTAAAAGAGAATGTATAAGACAAAAACATAAAACACTATGCATACTATTAAGAAAGTACAGATAACAGAAAACTTTGATGCGGCTCTAACGAATCAACACAATACAATTACCCTAATAAGGCCTAACCGAAATTTTTTCATTTATAACTCAAATTACCACTACAAGGTGCCCGTTTTAAAAATTCTAGAAGGGGTCAGTGGTACCTGCCTACCACTGACAACAGGTGGCGCACTCGCCTGTATAAGCCTCGATAGACCCTCTCCGATTGGTCGTCCCAACGAACGGAGACTTGGGTAGTTGTAGTGTGTATGAGCAAAGAGCAAGAGTATTCACTCTTTCAATTTAGTCTGCGTAAATTGTAGAAAGACCTTAAGAAAATTTCAAACCTACTCAACGCTCATTGCTTCCTAGATTTGAGTGAACCAATCAGATCGCAGATATAACGAATTTAACAGGATGGAATCGACTCTGTTCGTCTTTTTTCATGTTCAATCGGTTGATAGGTTATGTTCAGAAAAATTTTAATTCGACAAGAGACAGATGATTGTCTAATAATCCCCGCCCACTGCTAGATGCACTCAAGGTCAAAGAAGCTTTCTCTATCAAAATAGTGGAGTGATAGGTACATCCTATTAATTTTTGTCCCTATATTCTTGAAGAGATTCTTATTATAAAACCATACTTACCTTGCAATTTCAAGAAAAGATGTCATATTGTAGTGCGTACACATAACACCTTTGGGCATTCCAGTTGTTCCAGAAGAACACAATATTGTAGCTACAGTGTCTTCAGGGCTATAGCCTTCTACTTCGAAGTTTATCTCATCTTCTTCAGCACCTTGAAGGCAAGAACACCACTTGGTTTCGTTCAGTCTCAAATGTTTTGAGTGATTACTTGTTTACAGTGAATCAGTATCATCACAGAAAATATTGAAAGCTACCTATTTCAACATCTTGCCCATCGCCAAATGTAATAATAACACAACCAACCTACCTTTAACTATTCTGTCAAAACCCAAATATGAACTATCAATTTGATCACTACCAAACAGAACAAGTTGTTCTATATATGGATGATCTTTTCTTATCTCAATTAGCTTTGAAATTGTAAGTTCTGAGGAAAATATCATTTTAGGTTTTGATAAATTCAGCACATGCTTCAATTCACCTGAAAAACATGTAAATAACTGGTTGAAAATTGTTCATAATTATACAACAACTTTGTGAAGCATAGCTGCACAAATGAAATGCAAGAATCTCACCGGGTGTGTATTCAGGATTCAGAGGAGCGAAGGAAGCCCCAACGAGAAAAGCTGCAACTGGTATTACAACAAATTCCAATCTATTTTCACTCATAACCGACACAGAATCACCTAAACCTATCCCATGAGTTCTGAAATAATTAGCAACTCTTATGGCTCTTCTCAGTAGAAGAGCACCTTTTAGCTCTTCGCCAGAAACAGCGTCTATCTAAAACATATTGATCGATATGTATGCTTCTGTAAAATGAGCTACTAAAAGCCTACCTGTAAAACGTTCTCTTCATAACTCTGGAGTAGTATATACGTTAATTCTCCTAAATTTGATTCTATACTTCTTTCGATTTCTTCTCCTCTAATTATATTTTTCTCCATTATGGTGCTGAGGTATAAGTAAGTACAAATAATTCTCTTTCATTCAACGCATCTAGTTCAAATGAGAATCTGAAAATTTTAGGCTTCTTTTGATTAATTGAGATAAATTTCCTGAACTTTGGCTCAATTTTGAGAGGTTGACAACAAAACTAACCTGAAATTGAACTTGACAGGTAAACATATGATTTTCAACACAGAGACGCGAACCAGTTTTCCCAGAATATTTTCGGCCTCGGGCAGCTTTGGATTATATAATTAACAATTTTTACATTTGATTGAATGGTTAGGAATCAAAGTCCCCAGAATCACCTCAGAGTCACCTTGAAGAGACTGTGAGACTGACAAATTATGTAAAAAGTTTTGTATTGTAGAAATACCTAATGTGGAAGACTGAAGTTATTGAATTGAGAGGCTGTAAACTATTTCTGGCACCAAAATGATATGATTGTCATTACTCATTCAATCTCATACACTCCATGTAAATGTAAAAAGTTTAATACCTCTGTATATGAACATTTTAAGCAATAAACCGATAGGTACCATAATGATACCTTTACTTACTCTGTGATTTAACAACAAAAGGTACAAAATTCAGTTTGATGTGAAACCCACATAATCATAATCAAAGACATTAAACGAGGAAGTTTTACCTAATCCTAATACTTACTTGGGTCATTTTGTTTTTCTAATCAACTCAAGTATAATTACTGAACATGGCAAACTGAAATTATTTGCATGTACTTTTCCATATAATATATGTTGAAAAAATCGATTTATGGTCTCACATAATAGTAATATGGAAATGAGTGTGAAATAATATTGAGAAAAAAAGTATACCTACTTATGTTCCAACTGTTAAGACTTCTTTTCCACAAAATTTCCATATGGGAAACAAATTACGACATTGGATGTGACGCAAACTAGAAAACAATCGTTACGAATAACCGGAATAACGGATGCCGGTCAAAAGGCAGTGGATGAAACCTTGAAAATTCAGGAACAATGCTTATTCTTCTAACAGAATAATTTTCATTAATGTAGAGAAATTGTATAATAATTCCCACTTGTTAGTCAAGAGAAAAAAGTTTCTTCTATGGTCTATTAAGAAGGGTAGATAGATACATGGGATCTGTCAGGGTGTCCTATTACTGTTATACATAAAATGCAGAGAAGATGTTTTGTAGATTCTAGAAAACCAAAAAGTTGATGATTCAATAGGGAATTGCACTCCAGAGAGCTGTTCGAAGTCAACTCGAAAATGAAAAGTGGAAAAAAAATAAATTATTTTCTCCTAAACATGGCCAGATATTTGAAATTTTGGTATGAAAATATAGGTTTTCGAACACGCTGAATCTATTGCGAGCAATTTCGAGAGCCTGTCCCCCTTCGTTTAGATTTTCATCTTGGAAATGGCATTTTTCAAAAATTAGCGAATTTCAATCTGCGATATCTCCTGTTATATTCGTCTGATCGAATTAAGATTTCCGGTTATATAATCAGCGTTACCTAGGCTTCCACCCTAGCACAAAAACTCGATTTCGAAAATCTCGATTTTTTGGGTCAAAAATGAGCAAGGGGTTAGACCCCCCTAAAATGACCTATTTGCTACTCTGTCTGAAAATTAGGATGTTCCATTACTATCCTAGGATATGGAGTGCAAAGAATTTGTTTTGAAGATTCTAGAAAACCAAACAGTTGATGATTCAATAGAGAATTGCACTCCAGAGAGCTCTTCGAAGTCAACTCGAAAATGAAAAGTGGAAAAACAAAAAAAGTTATTTTCTCCTAAACAGGGCCAGATATATGAAATTTTGGTATGCAAATATAGGTTTTCGAACACGCTGAATCTATTGCGAGTATTTTCGAAAGCCTATCTTCCTTCGTTTAGATTTTCATCTTGGAAATGGCATTTTTCAAAAATTTGCAAATTTCAATCTGCGATATTTCCTGTTATATTCGTCTGATCGAATTAAGATTTCCGGTTATATAATCACCGTTACCTAGGCTTCCACCCTAGCACAAAAACTCGATTTCGAAAATCTCGATTTTTTGGGTCAAAAATGAGCAAGGGGTTAGACCCCCCTAAAATGACCTATTTGCTACTCTGTCTGAAAATTAGGATGTTCCATTACTATCCTAGGATATGGAGTGCAAAGAATTTGTTTTGAAGATTCTAGAAAACCAAACAGTTGATGATTCAATAGAGAATTGCACTACAGAGAGCTCTTCGAAGTCAACTCGAAAATGAAAAGTGGAAAAACAAAAAAAGTTATTTTCTCCTAAACAGGGCCAGATATATGAAATTTTGGTATGCAAATATAGGTTTTCGAACACGCTGAATCTATTGCGAGTATTTTCGAAAGCCTATCTTCCTTCGTTTAGATTTTCATCTTGGAAATGGCATTTTTCAAAAATTTGCAAATTTCAATCTGCGATATTTCCTGTTATATTCGTCTGATCGAATTAAGATTTCCGGTTATATAATCACCGTTACCTAGGCTTCCACCCTAGCACAAAAACTCGATTTCGAAAATCTCGATTTTTTGGGTCAAAAATGAGCAAGGGGTTAGACCCCCCTAAAATGACATATTTGCTACTCTGTCTGAAAATTAGGATGTTCCATTACTATCCTAGGATATGGAGTGCATGGAATTTGTTTTGAAGATTCTAGAAAACCAAACAGTTGATGATTCAATAGAGAATTGCACTCCAGAGAGCTCTTCGAAGTCAACTCGAAAATGAAAAGTGGAAAAACAAAAAAAGTTATTTTCTCCTAAACAGGGCCAGATATATGAAATTTTGGTATGCAAATATAGGTTTTCGAACACGCTGAATCTATTGCGAGTATTTTCGAAAGCCTATCTTCCTTCGTTTAGATTTTCATCTGGGAAATGGCATTTTTCAAAAATTTGCAAATTTCAATCTGCGATATCTCCTGTTATATTCGTCTGATCGAATTAAGATTTCCGGTTATATAATCAGCGTTACCTAGGCTTCCACCCTAGAACAAAAACTCGATTTCGAAAATCTCGATTTTTTGGGTCAAAAATGAGCAAGGGGTTAGACCCCCCTAAAATGACATATTTGCTACTCTGTCTGAAAATTAGGATGTTCCATTACTATCCTAGGATATGGAGTGCATAGAATTTGTTTTGAAGATTCTAGAAAACCAAACAGTTGATGATTCCATAGAGAATTGCACTCCAGAGAGCTCTTCAAAGTCAACTCGAAAATGAAAAGTGGAAAAACAAAAAAAGTTATTTTCTCCTAAACAGGGCCAGATATATAAAATTTTGGTATGCAAATATAGGTTTTCGAACACGCTGAATCTATTGCGGGTATTCTCGAAAACCTATCTTCCTTCGTTTAGATTTTCATCTTGGAAATGGCATTTTTCAAAAATTTGCAAATTTCAATCTGCGATATCTCCTGTTAAATTCGTCTGATCGAATTAAGATTTCCGGTTATATAATCAGCGTTACCTAGGCTTCCACCCTAGCATAAAAACTCGATTTCGAAAATCTCGATTTTTTGGGTCAAAAATGAGCAAGGGGTTAGACCCCCCTAAAATGACCTATTTGCTACTCTGTCTGAAAATTAGGATGTTCCATTACTATCCTAGGATATGGAGTACATAGAATTTGTTTTGAAGATTCTAGAAAACCAAACAGTTGATGATTCAATAGAGAATTGCACCCCAGAGAGCTCTTCGAAGTCAACTCGAAAATGAAAAGTGGAAAAACAAAAAAAGTTATTTTCTCCTAAACAGGGCCAGATATTTAAAATTTTGGTATGCAAATATAGGTTTTCGAACACGCTGAATCTATTGCGAGTATTTTCGAAAGCCTATCTTCCTTCGTTTAGATTTTCATCTGGGAAATGGCATTTTTCAAAAATTTGCAAATTTCAATCTGCGATATCTCCTGTTATATTCGTCTGATCGAATTAAGATTTCCGGTTATATAATCAGCGGTACCTAGGCTTCCACCCTAGCACAAAAACTCGATTTCGAAAATCTCGATTTTTTGGGTCAAAAATGAGCAAGGGGTTAGACCCCCCTAAAATGACATATTTGCTACTCTGTCTGAAAATTAGGATGTTCCATTACTATCCTAGGATATGGAGTGCATAGAATTTGTTTTGAAGATTCTAGAAAACCAAACAGTTGATGATTCAATAGAGAATTGCACTCCAGAGAGCTCTTCGAAGTCAACTCGAAAATGAAAAGTGGAAAAACAAAAAAAGTTATTTTCTCCTAAACAGGGCCAGATATATGAAATTTTGGTATGCAAATATAGGTTTTCGAACACGCTGAATCTATTGCGAGTATTTTCGAAAGCCTATCTTCCTTCGTTTAGATTTTCATCTTGGAAATGGCATTTTTCAAAAATTTGCAAATTTCAATCTGCGATATCTCCTGTTATATTCGTCTGATCGAATTAAGATTTCCGGTTATATAATCACCGTTACCTAGGCTTCCACCCTAGCACAAAAACTCGATTTCGAAAATCTCGATTTTTTGGGTCAAAAATGAGCAAGGGAGACCCCCCTAAAATGACATATTTGCTACTCTGTCTGAAAATTAGGATGTTCCATTACTATCCTAAGATATGGAGTGCATAGAATTTGTTTCGAAGATTCTAGAAAACCAAACAGTTGATGATTCAATAGAGAATTGCACTCCAGAGAGCTCTTCGAAGTCAACTCGAAAATGAAAAGTGGAAAAACAAAAAAAGTTATTTTCTCCTAAACAGGGCCAGATATATAAAATTTCGGTATGCAAATATAGGTTTTCGAACACGCTGAATCTATTGCGAGTATTCTCGAAAACCTATCTTCCTTCGTTTAGATTTTCATCTTGGAAATGGCATTTTTCAAAAATTTGCAAATTTCAATCTGCGATATCTCCTGTTATATTCGTCTGATCGAATTAAGATTTCCGGTTATATAATCAGCGTTACCTAGGCTTCCACCCTAGCACAAAAACTCGATTTCGAAAATCTCGATTTTTTGGGTCAAAAATGAGCAAGGGGTTAGACCCCCCTAAAATGACATATTTGCTACTCTGTCTGAAAATTAGGATGTTCCATTACTATCCTAGGATATGGAGTGCATAGAATTTGTTTTGAAGATTCTAGAAAACCAATTAGTTGATGATTCAATAGAGAATTGCACTCCAGAGAGCTCTTCGAAGTCAACTCGAAAATGAAAAGTGGAAAAACAAAAAAAGTTATTTTCTCCTAAACAGGGCCAGATATTTAAAATTTTGGTATGCAAATATAGGTTTTCGAACACGCTGAATCTATTGCGAGTATTTTCGAAAGCCTATCTTCCTTCGTTTAGATTTTCATCTTGGAAATGGCATTTTTCAAAAATTTGCAAATTTCAATCTGCGATATCTCCTGTTATATTCGTCTGATCGAATTAAGATTTTCGGTTATATAATCAGCGGTACCTAGGCTTCCACCCTAGCACAAAAACTCGATTTCGAAAATCTCGATTTTTTGGGTCAAAAATTAGCAAGGGGTTAGAGCCCCCTAAAATGACCTATTTGCTACTCTGTCTTAAAATTAGGATGTTCCATTACTATCCTAGGATATGGAGTGCATAGAATTTGTTTTGAAGATTCTAGAAAACCAAACAGTTGATGATTCAATAGAGAATTGCACTCCAGAGAGCTCTTCAAAGTCAACTCGAAAATGAAAAGTGGAATAACAAAAAAAGATATTTTTTGCTAAACAGGACCAGATATTTGAAATTTTGGTATGCAAATATAGGTTTTCGAAGACGCTGAATCTATTGCGAGTATTCTCGAAAGCCTATCTTCCTTCGTTTAGATTTTCATCTTGGAAATGGCATTTCTCAAAAATTTGCAAATTTCAATCTGCGATATCTCCTGTTATATTCGTCTGATCGAATTAAGATTTTCGGTTATATAATCAGCGATACCTAGGCTTCCACCCTAGCACAAAAACTCGATTTCGAAAATCTCGATTTTTTGGGTCAAAAATGAGCAAGGGGTTAGACCCCCCTAAAATGACCTATTTGCTACTCTGTCTGAAAATTAGGATGTTCCATTACTATCCTAGGATATGGAGTGCATAGAGTTTGTTTTGAAGATTCTAAAAAACCAAACAGTTGATGATTCAATAGAGAATTGCACTCCAGAGAGCTCTTCGAAGTCAACTCGAAAATGAAAAGTGGAAAAACAAAAAAAGTTATTTTCTCCTGAACAGGGCCAGATATTTAAAATTTTGGTATGCAAATATAGGTTTTCGAACACGCTGAATCTATTGCGAGTATTTTCGAAAGCCTATCTTCCTTCGTTTAGATTTTCATCTGGGAAATGGCATTTTTCAAAAATTTGCAAATTTCAATCTGCGATATCTCCTGTTATATTCGTCTGATCGAATTAAGATTTCCGGTTATATAATCAGCGTTACCTAGGCTTCCACCCTAGCACAAAAACTCGATTTCGAAAATCTCGATTTTTTGGGTCAAAAATGAGCAAGGGGTTAGACCCCCCTAAAATGACATATTTGCTACTCTGTCTGAAAATTAGGATGTTCCATTACTATCCTAGGATATGGAGTGCATAGAATTTGTTTTGAAGATTCTAGAAAACCAAACAGTTGATGATTCAATAGAGAATTGCACTCCAGAGATCTCTTCGAAGTCAACTCGAAAATGAAAAGTGGAAAAACAAAAAAAGTTATTTTCTCCTAAACAGGGCCAGATATTTAAAATTTTGGTATGCAAATATAGGTTTTCGAACACGCTGAATCTATTGCGAGTATTTTCGAAAGCCTATCTTTCTTCGTTTAGATTTTCATCTGGGAAATGGCATTTTTCAAAAATTTGCAAATTTCAATCTGCGATATCTCCTGTTATATTCGTCTGATCGAATTAAGATTTCCGGTTATATAATCAGCGGTACCTAGGCTTCCACCCTAGCACAAAAACTCGATTTCGAAAATCTCGATTTTTTGGGTCAAAAATGAGCAAGGGGTTAGACCCCCCTAAAATGACATATTTGCTACTCTGTCTGAAAATTAGGATGTTCCATTACTATCCTAGGATATGGAGTGCATAGAATTTGTTTTGAAGATTCTAGAAAACCAAACAGTTGATGATTCAATAGAGAATTGCACTCCAGAGAGCTCTTCAAAGTCAACTCGAAAATGAAAAGTGGAATAACAAAAAAAGTTATTTTTTCCTAAACAGGGCCAGATATTTAAAATTTTGGTATGCAAATATAGGTTTTCGAACACGCTGAATCTATTGCGAGTATTTTCGAAAGCCTATCTTCCTTCGTTTAGATTTTCATCTTGGCAATGGCATTTTTCAAAAATTTGCAAATTTCAATCTGCGATATCTCCTGTTATATTTGTCTGATCGAATTTGGATTTCCGATTATATAATCAGCGTTGCCTAGGCTTCCATAACCTAGCACAAAAACTCGATTTCGAAAATCTCGATTTTTTTGGCTCGAAAATGAGAAAATGTTTAGACCCATGAAAACATGTTATAACGAAAAATATAATTTAATCAGGACATTAAATACTTCACAAATACATGTTCATTGACAAAACAAAATCCATAATATATATCACAATCACAATTTATGTATAAGTTTCAACTTTCTAATATTTTGTTTCAAAATTTTTCGTGACACTTTACCATTCGCATTTCTTGGGATTTCCCTTATGAATACAACACCTCCTCGCAGATATTTTTGTGGTGAAACATTGTCTGAAATAGAAATGTGATCAGTTTAAACTTAATTCAATAGCTTGGGCCTCGGACAATTATAGAATTTTCACACATTATAGACCAAATATATACCAATGCTTTCATCAGTTCGAACTATGTGTTCCTACCTGAAACGAATTTTTGAACATCCTCAGCCGATAAAATATGCCCAGGTCTTTTTACGACAAATGCTATTGGAATTTCACCAGCGTAATCATCTGGTAGGCCGGCAACTGCTGCATCTATGATAGATGGATGCGAAAGCAACAAGTTTTCTAGCTCTGTGGGTGACACCTAAAACGAAAAAAAAATGATGAATATGAATGAATGTTAATCAATGCTTTGATTGAACTGAATTTGAAAGCTGTCAGAGCTATCTATTCCTGGAAGAATTTCAAAACGAAATCATGACTCTATAAAAACACAACTCTCCCTCTGAATGCCTACTTTTGAGGACTGAAAATACCTACTTCATATCTGAATTGCCGAAATATTTTTGATTAACTTTATGCTGCATAACTCCTTCTTAACTGATCAATAGAATGATGATGGTGATTGCTTGTTTGGCATATGTTTTGAAGGTTGATTGTTTTTCTTTCAATTTTAATTCAAAACAGTAAAAGATTGTGGAAAAAAAGGAATTTATCAGATCTTCGCAACATTTCTAGACCGGTCATAAAACTTAAAAGATTAACACAAAATTTCAGTTTTCCCCTAGTTAGATTTTCATTGAAAATTATGGACAGAAATTGAGTATTTGAAAGATCATGGCAGCTTACCTGAAAACCCTTATATTTAATCAGTTCCTTCAACCTGTCAACAATAAAAAAATATTCATCTTCATCGTAATAAGCAACATCTCCGGTATGGAGCCATTTGTCTTCGTCTATACAGTTTCTTGTAGAAACCTCATCATCAGCGTATCCGTCCATTATCATAGGTCCTTTTAAACATAGTTCTCCCTTCTCGTATGGACCAAGAGATTGACCGTTTTCGTTTATAATCTGGAAAAGTGACTTTCACTTATCCACGGACTAAAATCTTTTGACTGCAGTGCATTTAGGTACCTTGGCCATCATACCGGGAAATACTTTTCCAACTGAACCAACTTTGGCATTTCCATGAGGACTCGAAATTACAGCCCATGTAGTTTCAGTCATTCCGTAACTTTGACCAGCATGTCTGATATTGAATCTGGAAAAAAATGGTGAGAAAATTGTGGAATTTGGCAATATTTTTCGATGAAATTGAATTTTCAATCGATTTTTATCATCAGGCAAGGTCTAGAGAGAATTCTCTTCACAAATATCATGTTCTTGAATCAATATTCAATATTTCCACGTGCACTGAAAGAGGACAGCAAGATATTTCCACCTTTTGCTCAGTTGTGACTCAATTTCCTTCCCTACAGGGGCTGCCCCAATATAAATTTCTTTAACGAAGGATAAATCATATTTCTCGACTATCTCATCTTTAAGCATTGCAACCAACAAAGGGGGTGGGACCATCAACGATCTGATCTGGAATAAAAAAATGACGATCATATGGAAACCAGCAACTGGAACATATATAAAGGTTGACAATTTAAAAAATTGCCAGGCCAATTATGGTTTCAGAGAAAATGCCGGAACACAGGTCAATTTTTATTCGGAGAGGGACATATTTTGAGCAGAATTGTGAGCCGAAATCTCCCTGTAGGGGTTATCACCCCTAAATTCTTAATAGGGAATAAGGGGTGAGATTTACCTCAATTGAAAGATCACTTGTTCCTCTACATCCTTGTCGTGTCATATCGGCACTGGCAAGTTTTCAAATTGTCATCCTGTAAATCAAAAACTCACTCTGTACTTCAGAATGGAATCCAAGAACAATTTCAAACTGAATTTTTTGAACACTACCATCGTCTTCCCCCTTAACAGATGCAAAAACATCGTCAGGAAGCCGAAGGAATGGAAAAATGGAGCAATGCCAATCATAGAATCGGTTTCATCTTCGTTTGGGTCGATTTTCATTACATTTATCACTTTGCTGTGAATATTGAGTATCACTAAGTTGAGGAATAATTTGCAGTTTTGTTAGGAACTACCTTAAAATTTCGATACAGGATGTGATATTGTAGTGCGTGATTTTAACGCCTTTGGGTGTGCCAGAAGTTCCAGAAGAGCATAAAATGGTTGCTATGGTCCTTTCCGGGTCGTAGGGGGTTATAGAGAAAATGTCTTGGTTTCCAAGTATAGTTCCTAGTAAGATAAGATAACTATGATTAAGTATATAGGGCGAAAATAATGTTGGGAAACCCTTAAATCAGAAAAAAGCGTTAAACAGTATTGGGTTTCTTCATTTTGAACATCTCATCGAATCTCATCCATTGGAAAGTTCACCTGTAAGGATATCTGTGTAACTTCCAAAAACGCCTACTTCCCTTTGCTTTTCGAAAGTAATAATCGACCTCACACAGGGATGATTTTCAACACAGCTTGTCAGCGATGGTATCGCCTTATTAGATGCGAATACAAGCTTCGGCTTAGAAAAACCCATCACGTGATTAAGCTCCCCTAAAATATAAATTGCCGGTTTTTCCTGTGAATGATGAGGAGGGTTAACGAACGTATTACCTGATGTATATTCAGGATTGAATGGAGCCAACGTGGCACCAACAAAAAAGACAGCAACTGTTACGACGCAAAATTCTAATCGGTTCTCACTTATTATGGCCACAGCATCGCCATGATGTACATCATTTTCCACTAGGAATTTGGCTATGCTCTTCGCTTGTTGGAGAATCGACGAAGCTCTAAGTTTTTCGCCAGTATCCGCATCTATCTACGGTCAGAAGTTTGAATTTGAAGGTTCAATGAAACTCCTTGGGTAGGTTCAATTTATAATAATAAATATTAGCTACACAAAAAGACAAGGTACGTTGCAAAATATTCACACAATGGAAATTATCAAAAGAAAAGTTATATACAAGGTGATTCCTTGGTGAATGGGCTGAAGCTAAGGGTAGATAGAGTACACTGAGGTGAGTCAGAATAACCTATCTCTCTTTGTTATCAAAATACAGAGTATTCTGTTGATTTTGTCAATTTCAGGGACTACCCATAACTTTTGAACCACCCTACATATTTTGATGATGTTTGGTACGTTTATTCTCTTCAACAACTAGTTCACACTGACCTAGGAATTGAATTTTCTGTCAGGTCCGGCCTATGTGTTTTTTCTGATTCAATCTTATTTATCAGTATTTCCTAGGCCGGACCTGAAAAAAATAATTCAGTTGATGTCAGTGCAAATAAGTTGCTGCGGAGAATAAACGTACCGAATATCAACAAAATATATAGGATGGTTCGAAAGTTATGGGTATTTGATGAAATGGGCAAAATTAATAAAACACTCTGTATCTTGATCATGAAGGGATATAGACCTTCAAATATAGATTATTCTGACTCACCTAAGGGTCCTCTACCCTTAGCTTCCGCCCATTCACCAAATACTCTTCACTTACTTGGATTATATTATCTGCGTAAAGCTGAAGTGCTTGATACGTCAATTCTCCAAGATTGACAAAAATTTTTCTTTCAATTTCTTCTCCTTTGATGATGTTCGCGTCCATATTAAGAGGTGTGAAATTAACAGTGCAATTAACACGTTTTTACCGGCACAGTTTCATTAAAATTGCAATTGTGAGCTTAAATGCATTTTAGTATTTGGAGAAATAATAACTCTATTTATGACCCCTAGGGGTTATCACTGAATAGCAGAGATATAAAACAGGGTACATATGGGATTACCCAAAGGAAAGGTGAATAACAAAATAGATAAGTTTTATTTGTATACAATCAGTCCAAATAGTTTTTCTGGGAATTCTATTTGTTATCAAGTATAGAATCCAGCTAAGAAATATGGATATGGATTGATTGATTGACAAGAGAATAGAGAAAATGTGAAAGCATTGATGTGAGCTAGCTTTTGAGCGCTGCTTCAGTTCATAACCACACAAATTACACACTAATTTTTGACAGACTACACTCATTTTCTAATTTCGGAAGGGCTGAACTTTCTTTGTCATGATTGATTCTAAATCTGTATAATTGAAAATGAAGAACCATCATTATGTATGGATATGATTAAAAAAAGGTAACTTCGTCATAGAAGCAAATAAAATAACGTTAACAGTTTTTAATCAAGTGGTACAAGACAAATAAACGAACTTAACAACACAAGAAGAACATCTGAATTTATTGTTAATAAATAATTAGTGTATTTCGAATCAGTTCTAAATTAATATCACGTTTTTGGATCACTCAAAATCCCTGGTCACGATATTTTTCAGATTTTGAACCATAGGTCCGTAAATTTCTTCGGAATCTCTATAAGGTTCACAAACTAGTTTTGGTGTGAGAGGCTCTGGAAGAGACACTGTTTCCTTCTTCTCTCTTGTGTATCCTAGTATTGCTTGATACGCGGCACCAATCATTGCTGAATTCAGGTTTTTCTGTAAAATTAAAAAAAATTTTTTTTTTTTGTTCAACAAGTGTTGAAATCAGATCAGACGTACTTGTGTGTAAACAGGGGAGCCAAATGTGTCAGAGAGTACTTGGAGAAGTGACTTGTTCGAAGATGCTCCACCAGTTGCCAGAATTTTTGTACCTTCTCCTGAAAAAGATGATGAAGATATTTGAAATATTACTGAATATTCTTATTTCAATGTCGCTAGTAATTACGTGTATTAGCGAAAATATTAGAACAAGTAGTCGATGTTTAGACTCCCAAAATAATCCGCCAAACCTTCCTCAGTATTGTGGAGTATTCCAAAAGGTACAGAGGCGTACTTAGGCCCCTTTGTAACAATACAAGGGTGAAATTGGTACCTGAATCAAACACTGCCTTGTTATGTAAACTGTAAATCATTGAAAGAAAGGCGACTCATTTAAAATTTGAATGGGTTTTGTTCCGAACAATATACACCCTTTCAAAGATGATATGTTTACGTACTAACCTATTTTAAAGCCAATTCTTTCTGAATATAATCTCCTCAACAGAAATTGCCCTTCCACAGCTGCTCTTATCTCAATTTCTCTACTGGAAAACTTGGATAACAGTTGACATTCTTTATTGTATCTCTTTTCACCTAAAGCTGGAGGCAGAATTTCTAGATCGTCGAAGTAGAGACCTTAAATTATTATCACTAAATGTAAGGACTACTTTTCTGCCTGAAACAACTACCTATGTATCCAAAATTTCCCCTTGGTGTGCTTTCCAACAATTCGTTGAATTTATCCCAGGATTTTTCTGCATATTTATTCCTTATCCTTTCTCTGGCTAGAGATCCATTTTTGAAACTGAAATTTCGAAAATATTTCAAAACAACTTTACAAAGTAAGTAATCACATAGAATAGAATCCAGACCAAAGATTAAACAGCGTTAATTTGGTGAAAATCATGTAATTAATAAACAATTAAAATAGTAAACGTAAATTTTCGAAACATATTGTCTAGACCGTAGCCCAGAAGTTAAACTCACCAAAGCATTGCCATGTAAGCATTAGAATCTAGGGGATTGCATAAAATATGCCCGTTCAGCACTGGTTTCGGTTCCGTCAGCCATAGAAATAATGTATCACTGGTTCCTAAGCTTACCCCTAGCCAATCATTCCTTATACCCATTCCTAAAATAAGACTAAGTGGACTTTCAAATGGTCAGTGTATTTCGTAGTCTGACTCAAGAGCATATTATTTTCACAAGGTTTCTTTAGTTATTGCTGCACTGAAGATAGTTCAATAATCCCGAAACCAATATTCAGTTACCATCATTAATGATTTTGATTATTCTATAGACTGAATTATGTTTTGCTTATTCGAAAAGACTGTTACCTTTTTGGCTCAGATAGATATGAATTCAATTGCACAACAAATTACCACGAAGTGTTAGCTGGAAATAAAGATAGAAACTGCAACACCGCCTTCTTTTAAAGCGTTTCATTTGTGGATGAAAAAATACTATTTAAACTGACGTACATTCGTATAAGACTGAAAAATACAACTGTGATCTACCACCGAGTTGTTCTTACCTATAAGTGATGATGGATTATCACCACTGAAGGCCACTACTTTGCATTCTTTATCAAAACCATATCTCTCGACAAAATATGAAGATATCATTCCTAGACAGGAACAGGAAGGTACTGGATCACCCAATTTTTGTGCCGCGTTTGGACCACAAAGTTTGAGTAAATCTGGATGCCATTTCTTAGTCCTGAGATCCATAAGATTCATTCCAGAGGCATCACTATAATCTATTGGTGCTATACGGCCTAAAAACAGTGATGCAAGGAAGCTGCTCACTAGTGATATTCTCTGTGAAAGAAGTGAAGACACAGGTTGAGAGTAAAAAATGTTCCTGAAGAAAGTGTGTTAGGTTTCACCCTTTTAGTGAATTTTTTCTTCAGATAGGTTCAGAAATAAATCAATTGTATCACGTTTAACTAGTGAAACATGTCTATTTACTGAAAATTGTTTGATATGTGACATACCTCAGTGTTTCTGTAAGCTCCAGGGTTCTGCTGACTAATTTTAGCTATTTGGGGACCAGTAAACCTCTCGTATACACGTGAACCAGTGATCATCGCTAGTTTCTGAAAATAAATGAAGATTGTCGTGCTTGGACCTGGAGTTTCTTCTACTAGTACTCACTTCTGGTCCTCCAACTGCCTCCTCGAATGCTTGGCACTCAGATTTGGTGGTAGAGTCCATCCAAGTCGGACTGTCTGGTATGGAGAAGCTTGTGGCCAATTGAGCATGCAGAAAATTAGATGGATCCAAGTTGCCCAGGGTTTCTTGTGCTCCATTTTGCCAGTAAACGGATCCATGTTGCTATCAATCAGAAGTTTTTTTTGTGAAAAAAAAATGATGAAACGTATGGATTATATGATTTTACAACTATCACCATGTAACTTCATGTCTTTTAACTTTTTTAATATACTGTTTTTATTGATTTTTTCAATCATTCCAGAATTAAAACAAATTTTCGAAACTTTAAAGGAGAAGAAATCAGATTTCAGAGGTTGATTCAAATTTTTATCTGTCACTTACTTGTGCTGTGCCAGAAATAGCAACGATTTTCGAAAAGTCAACACTGGCAACTATCAACTTATCCATTAGGAGATCCAGAGCCTTGACCCACATAACGGTTCTGGCTGTCGCTTGACCAGGATTCATTTTCTGGATGTTAACACCCCCATTTGTTCTGTACTCGGGTAATTCTGTATCGAAATTAACAGTTTCTTCGTGTAGGGTTTCCAGTTCATCGTTGACAACGACTGCTTTGAGCTGAAAATGCAAAGAATCGTTTTTTTTTTATATTATTCAAACGAGAATATATGCTGAGGATCAAATGATGGTGAAAATTATTAAATAGTGCTTGGTACCTATCTAAATACACTGCGCAAAAAAATTAACGCACATTCTGAAAATCTCTATTTTAATGAAAGTTAAATCTACATTGACTTTATAACTTATTTTTTATGTTCTCCCGGGAAGGTTTTGAACGAAACAAGACACATTAAATGGAAGAAAAATTCAGGATTTCACAGAATATTATGTGAAAGAAGAGAAATGAAAAATTTTCAAAATACTGAAATGCTGATAAGTGATTTAATACTTGGTATTTCCACCCCTTGCGTTAATTACAGCTCGGCAACGACGGTTCATACTCAAAATGAGTGATCTTAAAATGTTCCTTCCCAGATTTCTCCGAGTTGGATTCCTAAGTCATTAAGAGTAGCTGCATGGATGATTTTCTGAACTTCTCAGCCTTCTATTGAGGTTGTCCCAAACCTGCTCAATCGGATTGAGATCTAGACTTCTTGCTGGTCACTCCATTCGAGGGACTTCAACCTCTTCAAGGTACTCCTGAACGATGCGCGCACGATGGGGTCTGGCATTATCGTCCATAAAAATGAAATTTTCACCAATGTATGGGGCAAATGGCACTACATGCTCTTCAAGTATGTTCCTTATATACTTATCAGCATTCATAGCTCCATTATCAACAACCACTAGGTCTGTGCGAGCAGTCAAAGATATTCCACCCCATACCATAATCGATCCTCCCCCGAAACCAGTAGTATTCAGGAAATTGCACTGAGCATATCTTTCATGTGGACGTCTGTATACAAGGGAACGTCGATCACAATGGTAGAGGCAGAATCTAGACTCATCTGTGAAGAGAACTCTTTCCCAATCGGCCTCTTCCCAATGGATATGCTCTCTCGCAACATCCAAACGCGCCCTTCGATGGGCTGTGGTAAGAGCTAGGCCTCTTGCGGCGACACGAGGCCTTAAATCATATTCTCTGAGGCGATTTCTTATTGTCTGAGTGCCAATTTGCACCTCATGAGTTTGCTCAAGCTGAATTTGAAGGAAGCGAGTGGTTGCAAACCGTTGTCTCAAAGAAGAAACTCTCAAGTAACGTTCTTGAATGGCAGTTGTTACCCGTGGTCTACCCTGTCCTGTTCTTCGGACATTCATACCTTAAATCATATTCTCTGAGGCGATTTCTTATTGTCTGAGTACTAATTTGCACCTCATGAGTCCACCCTTCCTCTCGCAAAACTACCGCTTGGGCACATTCCTCTTGGGTCAAATTGCGTGTTTCGCGTTGCATAGCGATCGAGTGTAGAAAATCAAACGAAAGAAAAACTATTGATCACTAGAATTGATCGAGAACAACTGATTTTAGAATGGAGCCAATACATTCAAAATCTGATAATATCATCTTTTTTTATTCCTGCTGGGAAAAAAACATCAATAATTCGTAGATTGTTCTTAATACTTACAGATACGAAATTCTGAAATGCATATATGAATTAAAATTTTGCTGTTTCAATGTTAGACGCAATTGAAATGCGCGCTACTTTACCATAAAAGAACGATCGCAACATAATTGATTAGTAGGATATAACTTACTTGATGACTCACTGAATGAACATTAGGTCATCCAGATTAATATAATTCAAGTTTCATGTTCGTATAGCAATCAGAGAAACCTGATTTTTGTTCGAGTTATGTGGAATTTCCTCTCAATTTATTCCAGTCATTCCATATGAAACTCAGTATTACTGTTTGAGAATATTTGATACAATCCATAAAGTCTTTTGATGAGAAAAATTTAATGGCTACTGGACCTAACCTAAGAATTATCCATTACCTATTCTTCCGAAACCGATTAATCACAATGTCTAAAATATAGGAGAGAAATTGGGTTGTGTTTTTGAGTATTCAGTGATTTTTATAGAGAAAATATAATGAGAGACTTATTGCATCAATTTTCTCAGCTAATATGTTCCAGATAGATTCGGCTCATCTTGTGAATAGATTTGGGAAACAGATGCAGAAGATATTACGAACTATTCATTTCGAAGATTTTTTTGCGCAGTGTATATGAAAAGAGCTCATGTTCTGTCCCAGAATATAATAATTTCGAATAAATATTCTTGGAAAACCTTGATATTAATCAAATAAGGACCATATTGCCAACACTTCCAACAGTTAATTATCTTGTGCAAACAAAATTATCATCTTAGAGCTTATTATTTATGCTCTTTATAATCATCTAGAAGAACGAGTCAATCGCAATTTTTTTTGAGTAGTATAATCAATAGTTCGGTGAAAATGTAGACAAATATAGTATATCTATAAGCAAGCGCAGATTGAGGTGCCTTCGAACATAACCTAAACAAAACTCATCACCTCAAAACCAAAAGTGTTGATCGTTCCTTATACCTCACATAAAGATGTCCACGCATTATACACATACCTGCTGTGTGCTCAAATCTAGCCCCAGGAAACAAGGCTGCCCATCTTTCGCCATTACCAACAAATAATAACACTGTTCTGTACAAAAAGAGGAACGAAACTAAGATACCGGAAGATTCCACTTTCCAATCTCGGTAAGACGATCCTCAAGAGGTCAAGGCACTCAGAAAACGGTGTATTTCAATTGTAATATTACAAAATTGTTTTGCGTACTTTGATTCACGTCGATTTGTTGCATGGCAGTGTGTTATCTGTCTGAATATTTCTGGATTTCGTTATCTACAAGCTAAATCGCGCTGTATTCTGGAAGTTCAAATATCGATCAGAAGGGATATGCGCTGGACTGTGGAAATATTCCGCTAATTGCCTTTATAATGTATGCTAATGTTCAGGTGTAGGAGAATATGTGTCTTGGGAATATCTACAATCATGAAATTCTGTTTATCGTAGGATTAAAAGAAGCGTACAATAGATGGCTGGAGCATATTGTTATTTTAACTTATCTGTACGAAAAATACGCTACAAACACTCAAAGCTCATCATTTTTTAGATACTTTATAGTTGGGGACCTCAAGAGAGAAATTCGGGATTTACTCGAGCGTGTCAGATTTATATAAACATGTTGAAAAGTCTATATTCTCTCAATCTGACAAAAGCGTGATGAAAATGTGTGGGAGGACGCACAAAAAAGTGTACATTCTCGAGCGTGGTGACTGTTTTTCTTATTTTGAAGCTAATGATTCAAGAATAACGGAAAAAATATAATCTGGCAGTTTCAACAAACCGAATCACTAAAAACTAGCCATAAAGGTCACGAAAATCAGTTTTTTCCAATTTTCTCCCCTCCTGTGCTTCAAATTGTTTTTGCATTCATTATAAAAGTTGTAGAGCATAACATTCTCTACAAATTATGTCGTAAGGAATTTTTTCTATGTTCGATCGTTTTTGAGATATATGGCGATGAATGTACATTAGACTGGGGTCCTACATTGACCTTGGACTTTCGCATGTGTGGCTAAGCTCCTCGCCCTTATCGCCCTCTAACTCGAAAACGGTTAAGAGTATGTAAAATTGCTTCAGACAAAAGTTGTATAGAATTTTATTATCTACAACTTTCATAATGAATGCAGAAACGATGAGAGGTACAGGAAGGGAGATTAAAAAAAATTTTTGTTATCATCTTCAAACTGTCAGATTAAGAAAACCCCGCCTGATTAGTATCAGATTAATTGGCAAACACGTCTGCAACACCGAGATTAACAATCTGTATGAAAATCTGACACGCTCGTATGTACAAGTAAGGATTTTGTTTGCATTTTCAAAGGACCACTGTGACCTTGCGTCACGTCCGAATTGTCAGTCCTTAAAAGTAGCTTCCCTTGGGTCCAATGGGGAATTCTCCTCAATTTGGGTTATTACACCATATGCAAGTTTAAACTCAATAATTATGAGTTTCATTCATGAATTTTTCAAATGCACCTCGGAAACTATTCAAAATCATTCTTCAAATATGAGGTTTTAAAATTTGAATCGCTTCGTTTCTAGTTTACGATTTGGCAACAGCGCCTACTAGAAAATATAAAGAACAATGACTTGTTTATAAAATAACAGCTGTTGATTTACAGCCCTCATACTGGCGAGCCTCAACAGCAACCGGAAATAAAAATCCCATAAAATTTTACGACCTTCCTCGTTCGTCGCAGACTTCATAGACAGCCATCTTCGCCTTGATAATAAAGGACAACAAATGCATTATCTTGATGAGATAGACAAAGATGGCTGTCTATGAAGTCTGCGACGAACGAGGAAGGTCGAAAATTTTATGGGATTTTTATGGCCGGTTGCAGTTGAAGCTCGCCAGTAAGTACGCGCCTGTAGAACAACAGGTGTTATTTTATAAACAAGCTGATCGGACATTGTTCTCTTCATTGTCTTGTATGTGCTGTTGCCAAATCGTAAACTCCGCACAAAGCGATTTAAATTTTAAAACCCCATATTTGAAGGATGATTTTGAATTGTTTCCTCGGTGAATTTGAAAAAATCATGAATGAAACTCATAATGATGCAGTTTGAACTTGCATATGCAGTGTCAACCCAAATTGAGGAGAATTCCCCATTGAGAGTTTTTTTCTCTAGAGTGAAAATCCTGAACATACAAGCAGTCAAGCACGTATGAAAAATGATTAAACTCGATAAAAACCTGCTTCATGATGAACCAGAAGACCTTTCTATAATACCTAGTTATAATTTCATGTAATTGAAAAAAGTGTCAAGCGAGATAAGAAAAATATGCGATGAGAAAGGCCCCCTTGAATCCTAGTAGGTGAATTTTGGGCACCAATCGAAAGCTTCTTATGAAATTTTCAATTCCAATGATTCCCCTGTTTACGTCAACACTTATCCTAGTCGGATTTGATTCCACGCCAAAACTGTCTCCCAAAATCCGACAGTGACCCACAGCAAAAACCTGCATGTACGTTTCCTTACTACATCCCGAGTAATATCCACAACAATATTTGTCGGACCTGCGGTCTCGACGTATATCTGAGGGTGTTATTCAAGAGGGGGACCCGGTCGGCTCCAGAGGCGGCTGGCTCCAGGTCCTGGAGCCAAGTCCACTCGGTCTGGTCGTCCGCCTGTCTCCCCTTGTTTATGCCAACTATTTTCAAGATTCTGTCGATATTAATAATGCACATGTACTAAAAATCCGCCCGTTTCATTTATACACTTTACTTGTTTTTGTTTGCGACCGACTTCCAGCCACCCCCAGGGGTGCAGGGGGGGGCGGCGACGTGGGGCCACCCCGCTGTCGCCGCATGATCAATTCCTTTCGGAACCCCGGCAAATTTCAGTCGCGACGGCTTCTGGTGATTGCCCCCACGTTCAATCTTGTTTATTCGAAAGGGATGAGTTTTTGATGTGACTTTTATTCCACTTTGGTGATTCTTAATGAGTGCCGCCCGGTGCGGGGCGTGAAAAAGGGCGGTAACTTTGTTTTGCCCCCGCCGTATGAGTTGTTATATGTCGGATGAAACAGACGAGATGATATTTTCGGTTGATGAATAGAAGTTTTTTTTATTCTCGTGGCGATTTCACCCTTTCATGCCCTTGCTTGAATGAAATTCGTTTTTTTTTGGAGTTGAGCGAGGGTGGTTCGTCAGATGAGGCAAGGGAGGCTGAGGACCAAATTTTTAATGTACATATATACCTACAACATTCCAGTTGAATAGAGTCATTCAGGGTAACTGAGCGCAGTGGGTAAGTGTGCGCAGTGCGTATATCTCGGCTATGCAATGTATGAAAGAGGGGTTCATTTGGGTGAAGCAAGGGCGCAGAATCGCCATATTAGTTTTTCATCGGAGTGCGCCGTGCCACGTTTTTTTAACTTTTTATTTGCAATCAATCAAATTCACTAGTTTTCTTGTTAATTTTCAGCATCTCTGCAAATTCTGCCAGGTCAATGTTCCGAGTCCCTCAGTGTTAAACAATTTTTTATTCGTTCATGGGTAATTAATCTAAATATATAATAAAAAATTTTAGGTTCTCTTAGCTGCTCAACTCTATAAGAACGTCAATTCAAATTTTGGCTTACTGGGGAAAGTGTGCGCGGGTAAGTGTGCGCATAGATTCATTATATGGCATTAGTTCAGTGAGAAATAAAGTATGATATTGTTAATATTCTTGGTTAAGACTCGGTCAATATTGTCCTATTTGTTCAGAAAAATATGAAGAGCCACCAACAGAGGAATGTATCAAGTGTTGTGTTCACCAAGAATTGTGCCACGAACAATAATGCACTGCTTGTAAGAAGGCGCTTCTGTATTGACAATAAACAGCATTTCCCTAATATTGTAACATTTTGATGACATTATTTTGTAATTTGTTTTGATTGTGTGGTTCACAAAGCGTTCACTTACCCCTTGAGGGTGCGCACACTTACCCGCAATACGGGGCATGTGAACGCACTCCGACTTTCTCTACTAAATTCTTTTTTGCGGAAAGAAAACGTTTTTGTTTGTTTGCTTTTTGAGGTTTTTTTATAGATTAGAAAATTCTCTATCTTATGAATATGTTTTAATTTTCCTAGCTTCAACATTTGAAACAGGGTATGGCTTGAAAGGCAAAAGTGCGCACAGTTGCCCCGAATGACTCTATATTATTTGTTCAGGCCACATCTATTTTCTCTTCATGATTGGAATATTTATTAAATACCTATATTTGCAGATCCTAACAGAAAGGACTCTTGTACGAGACTAAGAATTAAATATATGAGTCTTGGCCTTGAGAATGAGAAGAGATTCTGGCATACGAGACTCTGGTGGGCATAACTAGCAGCACCCCAAAGATATCGGCAGTATTCTAATCATGGTCATGTTTTGGTAATAGTTGGGGAGCCGAAGATGCTAAATCGGGATTAGGGTTGAAAATGGTAAATTATTTGAAGTATTTAAAAATGAAAAATAAAAATGGGTATTCCAAATTTATAGCGTTTCGTTTCTATTGCACAAGTTAGCGACATCGTCTTCAGTCGATGTTGCCAGCTTGTGCAAATCTCACAAAACGCTTTAAACTTTAAATACCCATTTTTATTTTTCATTTTTAAGTGCTTAAAATAATTTTTTTTGAAATGGTTATTTCAAAATGTGACGTTCAAAGTTATTTCATAAAAAATATAATACATCATTTTCGTCAGAAGGAGTATTCTCTATTGGTAGATGAGCTACATTTCTGACAATTCTGAGGAAAAATCCTCATTAATCTAAGTATATTTTCCATTCTTTTTCACTCCTTTTTTCATTACTTCTCAGTTCTCGAAAATCGCCTCTAACTCCCACTCTTTTTCATTAACTTGGAGATCGTTTGGTATCTCGTCTATTTCCCGTTTCAACCCCGTATACATATATTCCATATATCATATTTCCCCTGATGACAATAGATTTATAACTTAATAGCGGAAATATGTTTTTCTTATGAGACGGAGCAAAAACTCCGCGGAAACTTCATGAAATATAATGGTTATTTATTCCATGTAAAAACACTTGCCCGAAAAATAGGATGTTTGTGTATTTTGGCGTCCACTCTTTCGGAAATTAACTATTTTTCAAGTTTATGCATGTATTTCCCGGCCAACGGAATAAGGATGAGAATGTGGAATAAACAGCCGAAAATTATGGGGAATAATCATTCTTTTCGTGTTTTTTCGAAGCAGATTGGATTATAGAGATGAAATTATGGTTGAATGCCATGCATAACATCGGCAACTTCTATGAACGCCTGTGCTGAACGATTCAGTACATTTTGATACACGAAAGGTGTATTCTTAGTTGCCTGATTAAGACTTTCTTGGAGTTAGAACGTTCCGAAGGAATTCGCATCGCAAGATAAATACAGGTTAAAATATACATATATGATGTCGGCGGTAAAAAAGGTACTCTATGAATTACTTCATGTTCTGGATATCATACATTTATTTACAAATCTCAAGTCCGAAGTTGTCTATGATTTAAAATTTTCAAAAATGCAACATACGCATCGAGGTGCTAAGCAATAGTCTTATACACTGCGCAAAAAATTTAACGCACATTCTGAAAATCTCAATTTTAATGAAAGTTTACTCTACATTGACTTTATAACTTATTTTTTATGTTCTCTCGGGAAGGTTTTGAACGAAACAAGACACATTAAATGGAAGAAAAATTCAGGATTTCACCGAATCTTATATGAAAGAAGAGAAATGAACAATTTTCAAAATACTGAAATGCTGATAAGTGATTTAATACTTGGTATTTCCACCCCTTGCGTTAATTACAGCTCGGCAACGACGGTTCATACTCAAAATGAGTGATCAAACGTTCTGATCTAATCCTTCCCAGATTTCTCCGAGTTGGATTCCTAAGTCATTAAGAGTAGCTGGATGATTTTCTGAACTTCTCAGCCTTCTATTGAGGTTGTCCCAAACCTGCTCAATCGAATTGAGATCTGGACTTCTTGCTGGCCATTCCATTCGAGAGACTTCAACCTCTTCAAGGTACTCCTGAACGATGCGCGCACGATGGGGTCTGGCATTATCGTCCATAAAAATGAAATTTTCACCAATGAATGGGGCAAATGGCACTACATGCTCTTCAAGAATGTTCCTTATATACTTATCAGCATTCATAGCTCCATTATCAACGACCACTAGGTCTGTGCGAGCAGTCAAAAATATTCCACCCCATACCATAATCGATCCTCCCCCGAAACCATTAGTATTCAGGAAATGGCATTGAGCATATCTTTCATGTGGACGTCTGTATACAAGGGAACAAGTCGATCATAATGGTAGAGGCAGAATCTAGACTCATCTGTGAAGAGAACTCTTTCCCAATCGGCCTCTTCCCAATGGATATGCTCTCTCGCAAAATACAAACGCGCCCTTCGATGGGCTGGGGTAAGAGCTGGGCCTCTTGCCGCGACACGAGGCCTTAAATCATATTCTCTGAGGCGATTTTTTATTGTCTGAGTGCTAGTTTGCACCTCATGAGTTTGCTCAAGCTGAATTTGAAGGAAGTGAGCGGTTGCAAACCGTTGTCTCAACGAAGAAATGAAATTCTCAAGTAACGTTCTTGAATAGCAGTTGTTACCCGTGGTCTACCCTTTCCTGGTCTTCGGACATTCATACCTGTCTCCCTGAATCGTTGCAAAATTCTGGACACACTTGTATGGGAAACTCCAAACCTTTCTGCAATTCGTGTGTATGTCCACCCTTCTTCTCACACATTCCTCTTCGGTCAACTTGCGTGTTTCGCGTTGCATAGCGATCGAGTGTAGAAAATCAAACGAAAGAAAAACTATTGATCACTAGAATTGATCGAGAACAACTGATTTTAGAATGGAGCCAATACATTCAAAATCTGATAATATCATCTTTTTTTATTCCTGCTGGGAAAAAACATCTGTATTGAAGAAAACCGTTGAAAGTGGATAACATATGAATGCATAATTCCGATAAAAATAATTATCATTGAGAACACCTTCAGTTGTAGAATAAATTTGAGATTTCCATAATGTGCGTTAATTTTTTTCCACCGAAGAATAGTAGATGCTGACCATGGTTTCGGTCGCATTTGACCTCGTCAGAGCAACACAACTCCTTCTCCGATGAAAAACGCTCAGAATCGATTAATCAATCTGATTAATCTGATATTTCCACTTAAAATTTGAATTTGCTTGGATGTTGACAGTCGTTCATCGGGTCCTCTTGTTATCTCCGTCTGCAAAAGACAGATAGGCATACAATCAGTAGCGTCCAAATGTTGATCTCCAATTCTGAGAATAATATTCGAGTCCATGCACCACAGATAGTTCTCTAATCCTGGGACACCCCGTATATCGCCACTGACTTCCTGGCTCCCCCCCTGTGGACATCTGTCCCGCCGTTATTCAAAAGACGGACTCGCCAGGGGCGCCCCAAAATGTATAGGGTGAAAAATTAACGACACACACACAAGAGTCAACAAACAATCGTCTTCGGAATGTTTTTTCAGCGACGGAGGCGCCGGTCTGCGGTGCCGCCATCGCGGTGGTCCGTCGTCGAGGCACCGGGTCGCAGGGCGCCCCATCTAGCGCCGCGACGCCGTCGAGAAGCGTCGTCGGTCTGCCTGACGGACGCACGCCGTCGTCGTCGTCCCCCCTTGATTACCAGCGTTCTTACATAATTCGGCGTGGTGTTATTGTTGTTGCACCGGGGACGCCTGAGCGGCGACAAGGATATGTTTGTTCTTTCGACGACCGGCGGTGAGTCACACAGTCGGTAATTTGCCGGACGCGTCGGGTGTGCCGATGTTGACGTGGCTGTTGGCGACCGCGGGAAAGTTTGAATCTTGGGGATCGTTCGTTTCGCGCTCACGCACGATGGGGGATGGTTTTATAGCTTGGTAAGGGAGTTATATGTTGACCCGAAGGTCTATTGTGCCTCCCATCAGAGCTGTTCTCACAGCTGGGACAATTATAGCTTGCCCCCAAGCTATATGTATCAGTATCTGAGTATCTGAGTGGGCTTCATTCCTCCTATGATTTCTTCGTCCAAGACACATTCCTTGCTCTGGTTTGTAATGGCAAGGTATTCAGGAGTTTCCTCCTGTTCCCCAAAGATTCTACTATACACTATATATTATACTTTATTATCCTGATTCTCCGTAGGTACCGAAGTAACCATCAGAAGCTCCTTGAGCTTGTACAAGTTCGGAGAGCCAGTTGTGTTCTGTGTTGGCTTTGTTACTGTGTCCTTACGCCACCTTAGGCACAGCACTGTTAATTTGAAGCCAACAGTGAATGGTTGCCCGTACCCGTATCGACTAGAAAATTTCTTCCCTAGCCCGGGATCGAACTCAGTACCTTGCGGTTGCAATTTACTGAGCCGACGCTCTAACCACCAAGCTACAGACTCCTCAATTTCTGATAAGCCTATTCTCATCATATGCTTTCTAAGGCGAAAATGTCCTGTGAGGAAGCCAGAGAGGAGCTGAGGACTCATAACTTGTCCAACTACTTCTTGGGTCTTGCAGTTTCAAAATCTCGAAGGAACTCACCTCCAGGAACTCTTTCCTATAACACAGAAAGGTTCTGAGCCAGTATGTGGCGTTTGTACTCCTGTTCTGGCGAGTGTGTTGACTTCTCTTTTCCCTTGATTCCAGAGTGGAACCCAGACTTAAGACACCTTGTTGTTCTTGCCTATTTCATTGAGATTCCTTCCAGATTTGAGTCGATGACGTAGGAGTTCAGTGCTTCACTATCAGAATGGAAGTGAGTCACATCTGACATCCTTTCCAGGTTTATGTCTAGGAATCTTCTGTTTGGAAGTATTTCTGCCATTCTCTATCTTGGTTTTTGAACAATCTGTGTATCATCGCGTAAAGGTTCTTCTCAATGCTTACTCTTTTAATCTCAACTAGGTAGGTTCGCTGATGAGATGTACCTACTTGTTTAGAGAGGATCAGGATCAGGTTCTCTGAGTTTTAATTATCTCATCACCTGTATCTCCCAAATATGAAGATGTATTGATATCCAGTTAGCCTAGACCAGTCAGTGTCAGTGTGAAATTTGAGGTTAAAAAAGTAAACCAGAGTTACGCAATGAATTAAAAGAAAGAAGATGTCCACCGAAATTGTGAAAATCGAAGAATTGGTGTATCGAGCCATCATAAAATACCTGTATTTAAGTTAAGGGTTAAGAGGTAAGCAGATTTACGAAGATATGCTCAATACCCTTGGTGGTATTGTCATCGTTGAAGATGATGACCGAGCGATCGGGAAGGCCAGTTTCTGTTTCAGTCCCCGATAATATTGATGCAGTTCATGACATAATTTTATCAGACCGTCGAATTGGGCTAAAACGGATATCTGAAGCACAGAATATTTCATACGAACGGGTTCATCATATAGTCCACGTGAATTTGGACATGAGAAAAATTGCTGCAAAATGGATCCCCAAATGTTTGGATGTTGACCAAGAGCGTTCAAGGATAGTAGCATCGCGTTCGATCTGTGCTCGATTTGAAAACGCTGTAGACTTCTTAAATCGAATTGATATTATGGATGAGACTTGGGTACATTTCTACGATCCAGAAACAAAGCAACAATCGATGGAATGGCGACAGTCTGGTTCTCCAAGATCTAAGAAGTTTCATGTCCAAAACTCTGATGTTCTTGCTTCAGTTTCTTGTGATTGCCATGGAGTAATCATGGTTGGTTTTTTGGATAAGGGTAGAACAATATCTATTCGATATTACTGACCACTCTACGGTAGAAAATTTAAGAGAAAGGACGTCTGGTTTGCAGAGCAAGATGAAACATTTTTTTTGAAAGGTCTAGAGACGTTGCAGGTTCGCTGTAATGAATGTATCCAATTGAGGAGAATAGTTGAGTAATAAAATTTTTTGACAATGAAATTTGTTTGGTTATATAATAGACTAAGAATTTTTCAATATATCCTGGTATATCCCGAAAATGGACTCATGAGCTACCCTGTCTATCACTAGATGTAGATGAGTGAGACCTGTGATGAACTCAAATACTTTAGTTGGGCACATTCTCATAGCTCCAGTGATGCTCGCACAGGCAAACCTTTGTACCTTGCTGTAGAGATATCTGTTGCCCTCTTCTCCGAAATTTTGGTAATTACTTCATTCCAGCTTTTGTCTGGGCTTCCTCGTCTTCTTTTCTTTACTTTCTTGGCCTCCCAAATTCCCATCATCAGCATACTTTCCTCCATCCTATCCAAGTGTCCCCACCATTCCTATTGTCTCCTCTCTATGAATTCCTCCAATGACTCTTCTTCTTCTTCTACGTGCGTTGCCCCACTGGGCTAGACTGAGGCCTAGCGGCCCATTGTTCATCCTCTTGTAGTTGGAGAGACTCAAACCCTGATAAACGCTGACAAAAACTTCACAAGTCGGCAGAGAGGAGTCCCTCTCACCAGAGGAATCGTATGGGTGTTGTGCTTCCTAGGTGTGGCATCCTTAACTCTTCAAGGTTGCTGCAGATGAACAGATCATATTCAACCGTTTCATCAGTGCTCCAGCACCAGCTGCACTAAACACATGGCCAGTCCAAAGACTCTACCTCCTTTCTAATTGTTTCATCCTTAATCCTATCCCTTCTATTCACTCCCTTCAGTCTTCTCAAGTGTTTCATTTCCATGGCCTGTATTCTTGACTTTTTTCATTTCTTCAGTGTCCATACTTCGCATCCGAATGTCAAAGTTGGTGTATAAACGGATTTGTATATCTTAAGTTTTGTTTGAGTAGATTAGATCTTATAGAGTGGTATGTTCTGTTTGTCTTCTCTACCCTATTGTCAATTTTATTTTTATCTTTTGAAGGTGAACCCTGAAAGGTGCCAACCTCTCAATAGTCTGAGATTCCCAAGCTTAGTAACTCCCCTCCCATACATTCTTGGGATAGTTCTTCATCCTGCCTTTACAACATCCCTCAACAAAAGTGATGAGCTGCAACTCATGGAATAACTCTCTATGCAGATTACTTTTCTTGTTAACGATTCTCCCAAAATGTATTCTTGAGTATGCATTCCCTGGTCGCATGAAATTCTACTCAAGTGACGACTCAGATGATGATGAACGAATACCGTGTTGAATATCGAAGAGACAAAAATAACCATCCAAATCTCTCAATCAGTGAAGAGATCGTCATGAGAATTCTCGGATTCGCCGAAAAAATACCATCAGCAGAACAGGTTCCTGGGTTATGATATAGATTTCAGCCTTCAACACCCAAATCAATCAGGTAACCACAACATTCTGACCAAGTCTGTCTCGAGTCATCGTATATGATGACGAGTAGGCCGCATCTCACGCACTCAGTATGCCGTGCATGATGTGGGGCAACATCCAACCCCGGGTCCAGACAAATGACGGCTAATGACATGGCTCGCGGAGTCTTTCTTCTTTCACGGCCGCCTTTTGCCGATGTTTTATTCCGAGAGAGTTCGATCATTCCGGTATGCGTATCAATATGGTCGAATATTGAACGAAATAATGGAGGAATGTCGAAATACATGATTTGGTTTAACTGAAATATAAATTGCAAAATAGTTTCTTACATGTATTTATTTATTTATTTTATTTTATTTATTTATTTATTTAACTACAAATGAATACAAACAGGTACAAACCCAAAAACAGTATTCACAAATTCAAATACCATTACACTGTGCAACGAGAATCCACTTCAATAAATACTATCATTCATCTATTACACATTAACAAAAAAAAAAAATGTACACTTTTATACATATACTCATATACGTATTATTTGAAATACGAACCGACTTATCCAGTTCAGGTAATTAATAGGTGAAAGAAGAGTTGCCTTTCAAGAACACCACTATTAGACAAACTGCCCAAATTTTCTACACTTTCTTACCCTAAATCGCACTATACAACAATTTTTTCAAGTGACCTGATGAGTGTGAAATACTTTTATTTCACAAAACGTTCAAATATTCAGTGTGAGTCTTTGGCTCTTACAAATATTTTAACAGTAGATTCTAGTGATCAAAAGTTACATTTTTTCCCATACCAATTTTTCCGATTCGGCCCTGATAAAAAGATGTAGCCATATAAAGTTTTCATAATGAGCTATGCCACCCCTGGAAAAACAGAATTAACTTCAACATCAAATTACTCGAAAGCGCCGCAATATACGAGAAAATTCGAAGAATACTTTTATTTTACAAAATGTTCAAATATGTATTCCTTAGATAGCATCCCACTTAGTTTCAAGAGTTCTTTTCTTTGAATTTTTGGCATTTTTTTGGTACGTGATGGTCATAATGAGAAAACTGGAAAACGTGGGCGGTATCTTGTTGTTCGAAAAAAATAGTATAGACAATTTTTGTGAAATGACTTATGCTAATTGCAACACCCAGAAGAAGCTGTTTAAATGTCAATTTTTTCTTTGGTAAAACATTGAAGCAAGGAGTAAATGATTGAAATTCGGAGAAAAAAAACGAGGGGTCTACAATTTTTTTATTAAATTTGTTAATATTGTGTTTGTCCAACGCGATTATCTATACACTCCTCAACACGTCTTGGCATCGATGCAAGAAGATGGTTTATTTCTTCTGGAGGGATACTATGCCAAGCTACCTGTACTTCATGTCTCAGAGATGTCAAAAAAAGCCTCACCTTAGAACACACCCTGTAATCTTGCAATGGTGAAGATTAATGCACTCGCCAGTTTTCGTACGAATTATAAACTAGGTACAATTTCAATTATAAGTAATGGTCATACTTGTGCCAAATGCAATAAGTATTGGTATTTATTGGTAACTGCAAGTAATGAAGAATTTGAACAAGTGTCATTTTTTTTTATTTAGATCGATCACACTTGGATCGCCTCTTTTTTTCATCCCGTGTTTTTCCCCAAACTTTTCCTCTGTCAAAACTGTGACTACCTCAACGTGTGTGCCAACCTTTAGCAGTTGTAACCGAGTCGGCTCCGCTGCCTGCCCGTGTTGATCGCCTATTGTTTCAATTTAGGTTGTTTTACATTTTGTCGTAATAACAACAACGATAAGGCTTCATCATTATCCACACATTTGAAAGGAAGAAACGGTTCACGATAATGGGCCCGAGTGTTGGCGCCGTTCTTATGAATGCGTCTCCGCCGCTTGGGCGATTAGCGGTGTCGTTGTTTGTTTAAAATCGAGTCATTACCATTTTTTCCTCTGAGAATTCTTCGGGAAATCGGCGATGTGTGTCGGTCGGCCCGTACGGCTTGATCGATGGAGGCGGAAACGGATAGGAACAAGAAGATCTGGATGCGATGATCTTCGAGGCGGAGGAAGTCGAGGCGTGTTGGTGGAATTAATGGCGTAGAGAAGTTTGTGAGAGCGCGGGAAACTGCCGTGAAATTACTCAATTAAGGTTTAATTTCATTTCGAGAATTTCTCGAGTCAGCTTATTCGTAAACCACCGAGTTGAATTGAACATTCTAACACAATACACGAAAATCTTACATTATTTTTTGACAAGGAATCAAGCCTTAAATTTATTTATACCCTGTATAATATATACCAACGAAAATTCGACTTCAAATTGACAATGCAACTCACTTTACCCCATTCGAGAATTCCGTTTAAATTTTCTCTCTCTTGCTTCTTTTTATTTTCTCACTCTTTGTATAACTTTATGTTTTACGTTTACAAGTACTCCATAATTGATAAATATTATGTTTTGTTCGTTTTCTTCAAAATGTAACGTCTCTTATTCGAATATTAAAGTTTCTCTGAAGTCTAAACAGGGTGTTTTCAAAGGTGAGGCTTTGTCGTTTAACCAAAAATTGTCTATATAAAATATCCAAGATGGCTGAGATACAACCCCTAGAAGTTCGACGAAATTTCATTGAATTTCAAGTACAGGACTGTGGAAGGTGACTCCGGCTTCGGAAAAACGAAACAAAACATAAACATATAACAATGAATGGTTCAGTACCAAGTTCATCGGATTAGATGCGTCAGGTCACTTTTGAGAGAATCTTAATTGTTGTATCGTGCAATTTAGGGTGAAAAAAAAATGTAGACAATCGAGGCAGTTTCTTGAAAGTCCTCATGTTAATAATGTTGAAAAAGAGCTATGATGTTTCCCCATTTTATCCCATTTTCACGACGATTGTTGGAATGTTCGAACCAGAAGATTGTGATGCCCATTGTGAAAAAATTCGTGAATAATTTGGACGAATTTTATTGGTGAGATTTTTAAGTATTATTCTATTTTTTACACTTGTGTCCTGAGACTCTTCTGTCAGTTGGTATCGAAATGAGCCATTTCATAAAATCGTGTAAGTTATTATATTAAAAAATAATGAGAACAATTCGGCAATCCTAAGTTTCCATTTTCATTACCACGTAAATATCGAACTAGCCAATATCCTAAACAAAACCACATGGTCTTATCGGGAGATAAGTTTTTTCCCACTGCTTAATTCAGCTAACAAACGGTCTAGGGTCGTATTAGGGTCTATTTTACTAATAATTTCCATTTTTTTTCGACTTTGTCATTTTAAAAGTTTTGTATAGGTGATTTTTGGGGACACGCTTCATTTTGACCAGTTCTACCTTCTGTTCTCACCTTCAAATACACCTTGTATATATCGAAATATTATTGGCTCATGAGCTTTCAGTTTGTATGGACATGATGCAAGTATTCGTGGAAAACCTCGAAACGAAATGAAGGCAGCGAAGGTAGGCGAACAATTCGAACCCATCCGCTAATACCACATGTACTCCTAAAATTACACATACAAAGGCATAGACCCGAACGGTTAAGTGGTCCCAAATGACATAGCGCGACAGGCGCCACCACAGATTTCTCGGTATAACCACCGATAATTCGACCTTACAGACCAAAAAACAATCAGATCGTTTCAATTTCGGCAGCCCGAGCTAAAGGCTCGTGTACCTGAAAAGATTTATATCCCCGCCGGTGTTCGACAAGAAACAGGGAATATCCATTAGGTTAGAAAACATCGGCTTGGTAAAATGTTACTATTACTAATTATTTCAGATTCTGAAGCCAGTTTCTCAATGTTGAGGTAAGCTACATACAGGCCGTAATTTTTTTTGTCATGAATTATGTTATTCGATTTATCGAGCTGGTTCAATTTGAAAAATTAATAAGTAAATTGTAGATGTGACAACTTTGGGTGATACCAGGTATTGGAAGTGCATTTTTCCCCTTCTAGGAAAGTAAGGGTTAATTTGCAGGGTAGTATTTTTAGCCTGAACGTTAAATGAGTATAGTGAGGAGTAAGGCCCTGCAATACCAAAACAATTTATCTTACTTTCTATTTCGCAATTCAATATTTGTTATTTGTCAATTAAAATTTCTTTCATGTGGAACACCTACCCTGTTTTTTGACAAAGGATCACCTGTTAAATTTCTCGTAGCTATTTAAAAAAGAGGTAAAAAAAATTAAGTTAGAAAAGTATGAAAAGTGAATTTGATGTTAAAAAGTTAAAAAATATTTGTGATATTTGAAAAATTGGGTACTTTGGCTGAATATAACTATGTCCAAAAGATCCACTGATGTGTAGTGTCACAGATTTAGCTAGTTATTCTGAAGTTAGTGTTGTTTTTCGAAGGGTGGCACAGCTCATTATGAAAACTTGAAAGGGCTATATATTTTTATCAGTGTCGAATCAAAAAAAAATGGTATAAGAAAAAAGTGTTTTTTTTGGCCTCAAGAATCTACTGTTGAAATATTTGTACCCTGTTTAATGATTCTTAATTTTGATTTGGGAAGTGAAAGTTTGAATATTTCTTCGATTTCTACGAGGGTTAATTTTTTCTTCTTTTGGTTTCGTTCATATCAAGTAGTTACGAACTGAGAAGCTTCAAATCCACCCCTGGTTCTTTAACTGGCTTCATCGGTCTTCGGAGCCCAAAAACGCCGACATCGCCAGAGGTCTAGACCTGGCCCTGGCAGACGCACTTCTCGGCGCTTGTGGAACCCCATGGCATTGTTTGCGCCGTCACCGACTGGGGAATCCCTGTCTCTGTTATTCTTGTCGAACTATTATGTTTTTATTTTTATGGCTTATTCTCTACGTTCACACGGACTTTTGGATAGTTTATTGGCGGTATCTGGGGCAGTCATTATGTGTGGGTCGTTTTTAAATTTGTCAACGGGGGGGCGATTATATTTGTGTGTTTATCGGACTGATACAGGGTGAATCAATAAAATGAAACAATGATTAACTGAATATTTTGGAAAAATGTTGATTCTCAATTCGAATCAAGCATGACTTTAAGTTAATTTTTCAATAATATACAGAACGAATGCGGTGAATTCCACGTAGTAGCCAAATTGAAAAAATTTTTCGTGATATTCTAGATAAAAGAATTTCTACCAACGCTTGAAGAAGTAAGTCCTAGACCTACTCATTTCAAACGCTCAGAATAATTCAATCAAAAGATTTAAAACCAAACTTACTAAAATTAAGTAAAATTTTGAGTGTTTTTACTAAAATGTATAAAAAATGATAAAAGTTATCTTGGGCCCTTCAACTCTGACTATTTTGAAGTTTTAATCAACAATAAGTATGAGAATTTTGTTCAAGAACACATAAGAATTCTGAAATTTCAGTAAATAAACTAAAAATTATCTTTCATTTACTTTTAAATGATTTATTTTTTTATTTTATTTCACATTGATATTGTTTTATTAAATTTAGTTTTATTCATTAGTAGTTTGGTCATGATTTCTTTCATGCTCGATATTGAAACCATATTGCTGTTAAATTTTTTAGTACACATATTCATTGCCCACTCCTCGAACAAAAACTGAGAACAGTTCCTGGAATGTCCAAGATCGTTAGCGAAAAGTATGTCCACTAATGGAAATTGTGTATAGTTGGCTACCTGCAATCGATTGTGACCTGATGACAACGTAATGCGTTTCAAATTGAACTTGAAACATCATAAAAATCCATTCAACTGTACCTAAATTCAAACAATGTACGTACCAGGAAAATTCACTAATTCCAATGATATTTTCAAGTGGGTATCTACACAAAAATTTCAACCACGTCTGAAAATTCTATACCGAATATTTTGTTTACATTTTCATAATGGCTCGAATGTATACAGGTATAAATGAAGCATTGTGAATATTAGATATTTATTTTAAACCACTGAGGAATGGAAATGGAAGAAAAAATTCATGTTCTGTTTTTTTACCGAAAATTTCAGAGAACTGAAAAAGATTTGAAGAGAAAAGTTTTATATGTACCTAAGGATATATTTTCGAAATCAATGCAATTATTATCATCGTCGTTTCGTTTTATTTCGTTTTACTTATGTATTTTTTATCTTATTTTATTTATTTCATTTTGGATAGGTAACATATAATAGGTAACAGACAATATTTACAATTTATCATTTCATTTATGTTTTACCTGTTGAAAGAAATTGCAATAATTAAGAAAACATTATGTATTTTCTGAAGAAGCACCTTCTTTCGAATACAAAAGCGAACTCTAATAGCTATCACCCAATACCTATGACTTCTGAATGTTTCAATTAAATCACTCAAAATTCAGAGACGATATTGAATTTATGCCATTTCACCCAAAAAATTACAATTGAAATTTATTCCAATTCGTAGAACTATCAAGATAAGCCCATCGATACCCATAATTTCGGAGGAATGAGTCAATTTCAGCCTTCTCGAAAAATCCCCTAATCTCCACGAAAATTCACCCCGAGGCAACTCCGCAAGCGAAGAGCCGGATCGTTGAATCCTAAATATCACATCACCTCGCAGATATACGCGAAATGCCACTCTGTGTTCCGCGCCGATTTATTCGCCGCACATTCGAAAAACCTGCCCTATTTACTTCTCGTTAATCCACTCCGCTAAATATATGCTCATGCATTTTTACCTGACATGCCGGAACATCATCCGCTGGAGGTCCCCTCTTGGGGCCACCGCGGGTATGCAGTACGGGCCTGGCGCCAGGACGGCGCCAACTTTCCCCACCACATGGTCTAGACCAGTCCGCTCTATCGGCCTGTCCGGAAAGCGCTCGCCCGCCGCGATGCCACGTCTAAGCGAAATTCTTCGGTTTGATTCAACTGTCAATCGGTTGTTTTGAAGAGAGAAACGATCAAATCGATTCAATAGGGAATACTCCTTATGACGAAAATGATGTATTTTTTATGAAATATCCTTGAAACGTCACATTTTGAACATTTCAACCGTTTCCCAAAAAAAAATATTTTAAGTACTTAAAAATGAAAAATTAAAATGGGTATTTGAAATTTAAAGCGTTTCGTTTCTATTGCAGAAGTTGGCAACATCGACTGAAATATGCGTTGATAATAAAGGACAACAAATACAGTATCTTGATGAGATAGACAAAGATGGCTGTCTATGAAGTCTGCGAAGAACGAGGAAGGTTGTAAAATTTTATGGGATTTTTATAGCCGGTTGCTGTTGAGGCTAGCCAGTGCATACGCGCCTTATGATGGCTGTAAATCGACCATTCGTTATTTTATAAACAAGCCATCGTTCTTTTTATTTTCTAGTAGGCGCTGTTGCCAAATTGTGAACTAGAAACGAAGCGATTTAAATTTAAAAGCCTCAAAAAAATTAATGAAACTCATAATTATTCAGTTTAAACTTGCATATGGTGTGATAACCCAAATAGAGGAGAATTCCCTATTGTCATGAAGAACTTCAATAATAAAAATTGCCAAAACGTATCTCGATCCAAGTTTTTTCACTTTGAGGTATTATATTGAAAAAAATCAAATTCAAAAGCAATTTTTTCTCTAGACTTCTAAATGCAAATTGTTGATTTGATGAGCAAAAACCTTTCTTCACAAAATGACATAAAGAGGTTGTAATTTTTGAAAGTTTGAATAGGTTGTTGTCAAAAAATATAAGAATTTCGAAAAAATTTATGGTACGATTTTAACTTAACACCTGCTTAGATTTGACACTTCTTAATAAGTTATACACTTAAAGTTAAGTTTAAAACTTATTCATATTGCTCCTTATTCAACATTTTTTCATATTGAAAAATTGATTCAAAAATTAAATTCGAAATAGTTTTGTCTCGATTTTTACACCGCAAGTTATAATGGCTGAAAGTTGCGGTCAAAAAATGTAAAAATTTCGAAATAATATTTGGTAGGATTTTAACACCAAAAACATCTTAAAAACATTCTGCATAATTACTAAAATTTTGTTTGTATCATTGTATATTTGTAGCAATTATAATATAATATAATATACATATAATAATAAAGTACTTAAATAAAATTTCCAGGTATCACAAGTATTTGAAGAATTTTTTTCAAATATATTCATCTTAAATTTTTTCATTAAAAATTTTATTCAATTTTTCAAAAAATCTATTCTGAGTCAGAATACCATTTGATGTCAATTTTAAGAGAAATATCAGTCTGATTGGTCAAAGGGATATTTCTGGAGATTTTTCATTTACAATGCTACAGCTCCTCTTGAATTATTTAATTTAGTCATTCATTTGTTCTGATAACAAAAAATTGGTAACAAAAAATTTCAATTCTCAATTTCCACCGCTGGTTGATTTTTTTACAAACAATTTTTTCACTTGAATTCCGGAAGTTCTTGGGAAAAAATCTATATATTTTTTCTTTTCGAGTGAAAAGAATGAATTACCATTATTGAATAAACGGTTTTTATTCTTGCTGTCAGTCAATCTTGGATTGCCAATATTATAACCCGTGCGTAAATTATATAAAAATAGTAATATTTTATTACATCATAAATAAATAATAGGGTGAAAATAATAATAAAAAAATAAAATAATAATAGGTATTTAATCTTTATTTTAATTCAAATTGAGATACTTTCAAAAATATGATTATGTCATTTCAACAACCTAAATATGACCTAAAAGTGCGACAAAAATCAACAGATATCATCGCAGTCCTGCGCGTTTCCCCGCAACAAAAATAGGAAAAATCCGACCCTGAGCCGGCAACGTCGCCCGCATCGCACGATCCTCGCTTATCCAGTCAAGGGGACCAATTTCAGTTATTCGGAATCGGAGGCTCAGTTCGCCAAGAAACCCACGACAGGGAGGTGCGCCACTATCCCGACCAGGCGCGTGTGTCAGATCACAGTACGAAGTATAGTAAACGTCAGCAACGCGACAGTGCCGAGCGGCCGTCAGGTTAGGATTTCCGGTCAGTGCGTTCGTGCGATAGTGTTGTGGTGATTCGAGAGGGGTGCGACCACACAAGTTCTTCCAAATGCTGGTCCAGCGGAACGGCGCCGTCCTTAACCTGCTTCATGTTCATGTTCCGAAGCAAGCGAAACATTCTGAGTAAGCGGTTGTTGGAGGCGCATCGCAGACGGGCTCAGCAACAGGGGAGCGATGAGCGCGTAGACGTGGGACCGCTCCTGAAGCGCCTCCAGGAAAATCAGCTGCAGATGCTCCTGAGCGCCGTGTCGACTCGCGGTCAAGATTCCTCGAATTGCGTGCTGTTACCGCGCGAGCAGCGACCGCACGTGCTGTTCTGTCAGGCCTGGAGGTGGCCGGATCTGAGGCAGTCCTCGGAGCTGAGGAGGTTGCCGGTCTGTAAGTCCGCCGCGGATCCCGTGTATATTTGTTGTAACCCTTACCATTGGAGCAGGATATGTCAACCTGGTGAGTACAAAACGACGAGTAGACTCCTAAATGTGCTCGGCCAATATGGCAAAGCGAAACACAAGCAATATCAGTTAACTGAACTTAATCTTCATCATTTACCCCATTATCATTTGATAAATTCCCTGCAACGAGTTTCTGACGTCTTCAGCTCTCAAAGCTGAAGATTGAACAAATATACAAGTCTGAACTTTTGACCTATTCACCATGTCAAAATGAGAATGAGTTCTGTCGGCATAATTCAGAGATTTCAGAGAAAATACAATCAAGGTCATAAACGTACATAGCCCAAGATTTCATTTGTTATAGCGGCTATAAAGGTGTCTGTAAATAGGACCTCTCCAATTACAGTATGTAACCAAATGCCTCCCAGTGTACTGTTCATTCATAAAACGAAGAAATTAAATGCAGACTGGTAATTGGGGAACGTCTTCAATTTCATTTCCACTATAAAGACGTTGCATGTTTAACAGAAACGCTCGTTTCGTCGTATGTTGAAGTATTCTAACTTTCACAAAAAAAACAGTAATAGGAAATGACAATAACAAAATAGATAAATATAATAGCAAGTATAACTTTGGCAATATTGATTTCACATCTCCAAATTTTCCCTTTTTTATACGCTACATTGAAGGATTGTTTTCGAAAAAAATAATACCTACTCCTAATAAACAAATTAAATGCACCCGACACTAATAAACATTTCATCTAAAATCTACCCCGAATATTATGGGTTTCCGAAGTTGGTATGGGACCACTTAACTGAGGTCTTTTAGAGATTAAAATTTGCGTTGAAGTACTTAAGCTTGGCGATTGTTCTTGAAACTGACAATGACCGTAAAGTCTACACCACTCCAGCAATAAAAGAAATTACCTATTCGTAAAACCCTATCATCTGACATTTGCTATATTTATTACCCTACTGCTTGACTTCTTCGAATTCTTGGAAATATATGAGCATACCTGACAATGTCACTCATAAAGTAAAGGTTTACTGCTTTGAACTAACTTCCTATTGTCAATACTATCTTTGTACTCATCCTTCTCGGCTAGTCAGTAATATAAAAACATGTTCGGATTTGAACGTTGTCTTTGTGAATACCATTCAAAGGCATTTTATTCGTTGTAGTGTAGGATAATGAATGGTATGGGCGAGGTTATGCGTTGCAAAAAATAGAACATTTGCATTTTTTTAATCGACTTCCGATTGACTCGAAACGATTCTGGTAATTTCTTGAATGTTGGTCGATACAAATATCAGTAAAGAATATAGTTTTCAACACCCGCCCCATAAGAGGAGGCAAAAAATGATGGCACTTGATCGGCGAAATTCCTCCATTTATGTATTTCTTCATTAATTATGGATAAAAGGTACTTATAGCCATACCTTATACCATATCAACGAACAATAACTCATTAGAAGTGTCAGTGTGAAGTTTGAGGTCAAAAAAGTTACGCAATAAATTAAAAGAAAGAAGATGTCCACCGAAATTGTGAAAATTTATCGAGCCATCATCAAGTACCTGTATTTGAAAGGGTTAAGAGGTAAGCAGATTTACGAAGATATGCTTAATACCCTTGGTGATCAATGTCCTTCGTATGCGACCGTGAAAAATTGGACTGCAGGCTTCAAAAGAGGTAAATTTTCTATTGAAGATGATGAGCGATCGGGAAGGCCAGTTTCTGTGTCAATCCCCGAAAATATCGATGCAGTTCATGACATGATTTCATCAGACCGTCGAAATGAGGTAAAACGGATATCTGAAGCACTGAATATTTCATACGAACGCGTTCATCATATAGTTCACGTCAATTTGGACATGAGAAAATATGCAGCAAAATGGATCCCCAAATGTTTGAATGTTGAACAAAAGCGTGCAAGGGTAGAAGCATCGCGTTCGATCTATGCTCGATTTTAAAACGATGTAGACTTCTTAATCCGAATTGTTACTATGGATGAGATTTGGGTACATTTCACGATCCAGAAACAAAGCAACAATCGATGGAATGGCGACACTCTGGTTCTCCAAGACCTAAGAAGTTTCGTGTCCAAAAATCTGCTGGAAAAGTTCTTGCTTCAGTTTTTTGGGATTGTCATGGAGTACTCATGATTGATTTTTTGAATAAGGGTAGAACAATAACCGGAGATTACTATTTCTGACCACTCTACGGGAAATAATTGAAGGGAAAAGACACGGAAAGCTGTTCAAAGGTGATTTGTTCTTACAGGACAACGCCCCTGCACACAAATCTGATGTTGCTATGTATAAAATTCGTGAATTAGGGTTTGAATTACTAGACTCCATCCGACTATCATCTCTTTCCTCAACTGAAAAAAAAGTTTAAAAGGTCATAAATTTTCTTCCAACGAGGAGGTTATAAAAGCAGTGGAGGGCTGGTCTGCAGAGCAAGATGAAACATTTTTTTTGAAAGGTCTAGAAACGTTGCAGGTTCGCTGTAATAAATGTAACCAATTTAGAGGAGAATATGTTGAGTAATAAAATATTTCGACATTGAAATTTTGTTTGGTTCTATAGTAGGCTAAGGATTTTTCAATATATCCTGGTATACCTCATCATCTACCTCCTCTAAGGTCCATTCGTTTTGTATATGTCTGAGGGACAAAGATAATCAGAGACTTTGCTTCTCTGTAATAACTTTATACAGCTACGTCCTCCTATTCGGCAAGCATAGAAAATTAATCGGGAACTCTTCAGAATGCCTCGCTATTTAAGTGCTCGTCAACAGCCAGATACGCTTCTATCGTCACTTACCCTATTAATAAAACCATTCCGCACTTATCAATAGAGGACTTATCTCATTGCACGCCCGATGGGTAAACACTCGAGCATCGGGCAGCAGCACTATTTTCGCGCTGTCCGACACACACATGATTTTCTCGGAATAATGTAGAACACAGAGATACAATTCGGTGCCCGAGATGTTACCGTAATAAATTCGCACTTGTCGGCAACAATGAAGCCGTGCGTCACCGACTGGCCCCGATCCAGGAGATTCTCCGAAGCGCACAGGTGACTGTTACCGTGGTCGATTTCGATGGGCACCCATCGGCGGTAACGTGGCGTCCAAATAACAGTCACACAATCTACAGGCCGGGAGCGATTAGGGCCGCGCCATCAAATCCGAAAACTTCCACCGGGTTGACCTTCGCGATTGTTTTCGGTGATACTTCGACGAAGGTAAGTTGCCAAAAGCGGCGTCCTTGAAACGTACGTGATTTTGAAGGATGATGTCAACTCTAAAACCATCCTACTTGCGGGATAAGTTCGTGTGATTGCTTTTTCTGTCCCCATCTACAACTTGGGGGTATACCTTTTTTATTGAGTCGATTTTCTTGAGATATTTCTAGAAGATGTTGCTCATCCAGGCTCCTTGCAATAAAACAATCCACCTTTATGACCATTAACACATAATTATCGAAGAGTAAGTGGACGAACTGCAATATCATACTTTCTTGGCCCATACCATGAACATTAAACCGAAATTACGAATTTCGTTAGTAATTAAGATCACCTCAAGTTGTTTTTATCTTAGAATCTTCTGAATTAACTTTCAATCACTGAATTAATGTCTTCAATCAACATTATTCGTCACTATTTTCACATTTATTGGACAAAAATATCATTGGTGCTTAAAAGATGTCACCTAGATAATCCCAGAACCAAAGAATGAAGATACAAACTACTGGCTGAAGAATATTTGTCCGCACAGCAAAATGTTTAGTTACTTTTATCGTTACACAATCGTCTTTGCGATTATCGTTCATCGAGGGTCGATTATCGTAGGCTATCGACGTTGAAAGATTGTCATGACAGCCATATCCAAGCAAACCTAACTTTGGCATCCACAGATCTAAGCCTAGAAAAATGGTTGATGTTATCGTTAAACGATCGTCGGATTTGAACGATCGCTTTTGCGATCAGCATTGAGTAAAATTCATCGTGAATGGATCACTTTCGATCATCGACAAACGATCATCCTAGATCCTAGGCGATCATCGCCGAGAAAAACGCGCCTAGCCAAATGGTATGTTATTTTTTGTTCAACAAACGAATTTGAACGATAGTTTTTGCGATCATCGTTGTCGCGTATCGATCATGTTTGGAATATCATCTATGAGCGATCATCGTTGACGACAATCGTTGACGAGCGCCTTTGCGATCATCATCGTTGACGATCGTCTTTGCGATCATCGTTGACGATCGTTTTTGCGATCATCGTTGACGATCGTCTTTGCGATCATCGTTGGCTACAATCGTTGAACGGTCGTCTTTGCGATCATCGTTGACGATCGTCTTTGCGATCATCGTTGACGATCGTCTTTGCGATCATCATTGACGATCGCCAGTGCGATCATCGTTGACGGTCGTTCATCGAGGGTCTACTATGTGTGGACGATCATCGTAGGCGACCGTCGTTGAACGATCGACGTTAAGAGATTGTCATGGCAGCCATATCGAAGATAACCTATTTTTAGAATCATCGGATCTAAACCCAGAAAAATCCGCCTTGATAAGTGGTAAGTTGCTTTTATTGTTCACCGATGGTCGATCATCGTTGAACTGTAGTCTTTGAGTGATCGACGGTGGACGATCGACTTGAAACGATTTAGTACCAGAAAAATCCGCCGATTTCTAATCGCGGATTGCGCATTCTAAAAGCCCGATCGTGTACGTCTAGCGATGAGCGATCCATAGCTCGATACGAGTCGGTAAAATTCCCGACGTAATAGATGATTCAATCCGGCAAAAATTCGTCGGCCGAGCTTCAAATCGGAATAATCGAATTACGAATACAGATACAAACAAACGAACTGTAAACCCGGTAGATATAAATATGTTGAACATTCTGGTGGGATTCATTTAGACGGTCTCGGTTTACACAAACAAGAGCAATGACCAAAGTCGATGGTATGTATGTGTGCATGTACGGTTCTCGTTGTTTGCGACAATTCAATGCGGGCTTGCACATTTCATTCACGGCGTTATCTGAACAGCTTTCGATTTCGATTTTGTTACTAGATATCACTTTCACTGACTTCACGACGCAATAATATACCCCGAAGGCGTTTCCGTTTATCGTTAGTAAACAAAATCGAGTCATGGCCTCCAGAAATGTCTTTCTCGCGTAAAGTGGGAAGAAAAAGAAAATACTCGATGAGTACACCACAGAATATATAATCCGAAGCCAAGTGTGAGGACCAGCGCATGCTCATATCAGTGTTATCGTACAAAAACCGTGTCTTTAAAAATCTCTTTCTGATTTGGTCACGATGATTGACGTTCTTGAGAACAAAAGGTTTTTCTGGGATAAATCAGTTTATACCCATTACCAGAAGGACTTCTTCCAATTACGCTGTTGCGGAATTCTCGACTCGTTTTGGTCTGATGGATGGTATCGACCAAAATTGGAAGAAAACCAAATCCTTGATTTCACAGCGTCAAGATCAGCATATTACCGATGGGTTGGGCAATAAAATGTGGAGATACAGATCCGCACTCGACATTTAGATGGGAAACCAACACATCGTTTACTAGAAAAACGGAATGTGGCATCGCTGCACCGAATGGCATCTTGAAGTCGAAGAATTTCCCCAATACGACTTTCGACGTTCTAGATTTGCTCTTATCGGCGGAATTCTCTGGTGAATCATGCCATTCCACTCCCGCCTAAACCGAAATTCCTGGTGGTCATCTTTCAATCGTGGAGAGATTGATCTAAACGAAATCTTAATGAAGTATTTCCAGCAAAATTAGCTCCGCGAGAGAGATGGACATACGGAGAATCCCAAGAATGTCGGCCTTACTACAGTTACCACCGACTCCTCTATCATCATGTGATCATCTCTGACAACTTGTCTGTGGATCGGACGGGCCATTGGCGTAGTCGAAGGATTTCTGGAGAAGTGTTTCCATTTTTGCAGTTTTTGTTCGTTAAAGAATGAATATTGGCAGTATTGATGTGGTGAAGTTTGGCGGACTCATTCTGACCCACCCTGTATATAATTACACCTACATAGCCAGTCTAATTCAGTCACAGAACTTAAATAGAACCGCCACAATAGAAAAAAACTTTGACGTTCTTCGTTAACGTTTTAATTCTACACGGGACAAGTAATTATCGATTCGCTTAGACTTTTTCAAATTGTTAGCATGTTCACGACTTAATGATGTTCATGGTGAATTTGGTTATTTGATCTTTTTTACGAGAAGTGTTTGAATTGGTTCTGCTCAGGTTAAGAGTGTTTCACAGTCTCATTTTATTACTATTCAGGAAAGTAGAACTATGTAGATGGATTTTATACTTGAAATAGGTTCATGTTTATTACTTCAATAGTGTACTGTATCTTTGCTTTCTTTTTTCTCTGGAAAAACGAAAAAGTTTGTTTCTTCTCTCCAGAATCGTGTTTTCTCATTTATAGGAAGATCGACACGTCAAGATTATAAAAAATATAGACCGAAATTCTTTGAAACAAAGAAGATACTGCGATAGACTTCTACAATCGGTGATTTTAGCTTATGTTGCACGTTGCAATTCTCCATTATATTATACGGAATTGGGATTCAAACAAATACTAGCTTACGGCAAACATGAGCCTGTACTTTCTTGCTTCTGACCTCGAGTGTGCTCATATTTGTTGTTTGTCCTGAATGATAGTTTCCCGTTCTCTGAATATCAAACATCCTAGCAGGCGCCACACTAATGGTCAGTCAAGTTCTTTATAATGGCACTCAAGGTGTCAGTAGACAGGTAAAACGATAAAGTTATCAATGCCATTGCATTATGTCGATGAACAATTCTGATGTAAGTTGGAGTCTTGCTTCATTTTGTCTATCGATGTATAATTGGTACACATTAGTTCAATGAACTACCAGATGTGGAGTAATTATCTTAAAAGCTCGTTGAGTTCTTGTGGAAGTTTATTATACAGCTTTGTTGAGATATAATTCGGGATTTTATATTCGTGAATTAACTATTACCTGTGAGTTTTCAACTAGGCTAACTTCTATGCCGTTGAAGCTATGTATTTGGAGTAAGGTAGGAAGAATTGGCATTGTAAAACTAATAACATCGCTTCGAATCTAATTGAAGTCCTAACTGATCTGGTGTCAAAGAGCAGTTGAAACTTCAAGACTCGTTCAGTTAAGTCTACTCATTAACTAGGTTTGAAGGAGCAAGAATTGGCACTCTCACAATTGATAACATGGCTTCTAGTCACTCTGAAGCTAAAACCGTAACTGTAGACGAGTTAAAACTCGTTCAGTTAAGCCTACTCATTAACTAGGTTTGAAGGAGCAAGAATTGGCACTCTCACAATTGATAATATGGCTTCTAGTCACTCTGAAGCTAAAGGCGTAACTGTAGACGAGTTAAAACTCGTTCAGTTAAGCCTACTCATTAACTAGGTTTGAAGGAGCAAGAATTGGCACTCTCACAATTGATAACATGGCTTCTAGTCACTTTAAAGCTAAAGGCGTAACTGTAGACGAGTTAAAACTCGATCAGTTAAGCCTACTCATTAACTGGGTTTGAAGGAGCAAGAATTGACACTCTCGCAATTGATAATATGGCTTCTAGTCACTCTAAAGCTAAAGGCGTAACTGTAGAAGAATTAAAACTCGTTCAGTTAAGCCTACTCATTAACTAGGTTTGAAGGAGCAAGAATTGGCACTCTCACAATTGATAATATGGCTTCTAGTCACTCTAAAGCTGAAGGCGTAACTGTAGACGAGTGAAAACTCGTTCAGTTAAGCCTACTCATTAACTAGGTTTGAAGGAGCAAGAATTGGCACTCTCACAATTGATAATATGGCTTCTAGTCACTCTGAAGCTAAAGGCTTAACTGTAGACGAGTTAAAACTCGTTCAGTTAAGCACTCGGTTAAGCTTATTAATACATTATGAGTAACCGAGCCAGAATTGGCCTTATATAGCACCAAGTCACATTAAGGCCTTAACTGTGGTTAAACCACAGTTTTTCAACTGGTCCTAAAAACAAGTTAAAGGACTCAGTTAAGCTCACAATAGGTTTAAAGAAGATTAGTTAAAACTCAAGGGCTCATTCAGTTAAGCCTACATGACGGAGCAAGAATTGGCTTTGTTATAATGTATCATTTGGCAATCCTTTAACTTAAAGACCAGTTAAAGGTCTCAGTTAAGCCTGATTTTCTATAGGTTTAAAGAAGATAAGTTAAAACTTAAAGACTTGCTCAGTTATGCCAATTTAACGGAGGAAGAAAACAAAAAAAAAAAAACAATTTTACACGTGTGCGCTGTTGCCATATTTATAGATTTATCTTCTATTGATTTGATGAACATACTCGAACCAGCAACAATCAGTCCGCATCCGAATCCTCCGAGAGCATCTTCGGACGTCGGGTGCAACGAACTAGTTGAGTCAACCTCCATCAAAACATTACAGGTTACAGGTATTTCACTCGGCTGTACCTACTCATACGCAGCGGCTCGTCGTCGGTGGACCGGCGGGCTAGGGGGGACCGGGCACCGTGTGCCACCCAGAGGAGCCAGCCGCGGATGGCGCCTAGGCTATCTGCCGGCAACTTTCTCACCGCCTATCGGCCGGCATACTTGCGTGCAGGGACGGGTCGGCGGCGTGTGTACGTTCGGGGTATACGGTCGCGCCACCTGCACATGGCTGTAGAGCTTGGTTTCGGCGATTTGATGTTCGCCGAGTTGGTTTCTTCGAAGATCAAAGACTATTTTTAATTGATGTTAAGTTAAATATGCGTTTGGTCTTTTATTGTTTTGACTTCTTGGGCGGCTGTCATCTGGCTTAGTGAGGTTTTTATTCCTCATATTGTTATATTGTGTTTTTTTTTTAAACTTTATATGCTGATTTGCTGAACCTGTTTTGTCGTTTTGGTCTGTTCCTCTAATGAGGTATCACTTATTGTTATATTTTTGTGTATTTTTTGTAGCCCCGATGAAGAATCAATAAAGATTCGAAACTTTGGCAATTTCAACAAGGGTTTTTTGTTTCCTGTTGATGTTTCACCAGTCCTCAAGCTGAGATTACCCATTATTTTCTTGGGAATCTTGAGGCCTATGGATTTATTTCTGGATCAGGGAGTGTTTTGAAGAGGAATACGTTGATTTGTAGTAGGATAATTGAGAACCGAGACAAACTCCTAAGACATACGTGCTGAGGATCCTCGAGTTCTTAAAGTGCCGTTGTCGTATCTCTATTCCTAATCTTGTTTATCCTGCTGGCTGGATTTTCGCATTCTCATTATCTCATAATTTATTGATATGTCGGATATTCTAAGCTCCTTCTTTCTTCTGATTTCATGGTGAGAATAAAGAGTATCTTCTTACTTCTAAATATGTACCTTTATTGCCATAATGGTGGTATTGGTATTTAAAACTTTGCAAAGCCTTACCTACCTTCTTTCGGGAAAAGTTCATCATTTGCATCGAACACTTAGGCTACAAGCTTCCATTTACGAGGATATATTGAAAAATTCCTAACCTACAATAGAACCAAACAAAATTTCAATGTCAAAATATTTCATTACTCAACATATTTTCCTCTAAATTGGATAGATTTATTACAGCGAACCTGCAACATCTCTAGACCTTTCAAAAAAAATGTTTCTTCTTTCTCTGCAAACCAGACCTCCATATCTTTCACTACCTCCTCGTTGGAAGAAAATTTACGACCTTTGAAACTTTTTTTCAGTTGAGGAAAGAGATGATAGTCGAATGGAGTCAAATCTGGTGAATGAGGGGGGTGTTCTAGTGATTCAAACCCTCAATCACGAATTTTTTGCATGGAAACATGAGATTTGTGTGCAGAGGCGTTGTCCTCAAAAACAAAAAACCTTTGGATAGCTTTCCGCGTCTTTTCTCTTTAATTTTTTTCCGTAGAGTGGTCAGTAATGTCAAATAGTAATCTCCGGTTATTGTTCTACTTTTATCCAAAAAATCAATCATGATTACTTCACGGCAGTCCCAAAAAACTGAAGCAAGAACTTTTCCAGCAGATTTTTGGACACGAAACTTATTAGGTCTTGCAGAACCAGAGTATCGCCATTCGATCGATTGTTACTTAGTTTCTGGATCGTACAAATGTACCCAAGTCTCATCCATAGTAACAATTCGGTTTAAGAAGTCCACATCGTTTTCAAATCGAGCACAGATCGAACGCGATGCTTCTTCCCTTGCACGCTTTTGGTCAACATTGAAACATCTGGGGATCCATTTTGCAGCAATTTTTCTCATGTCCAAATTGACGTGAGCTATATGATGAACGCGTTCGTATGAAATATTCAGTGCTTCACATATCTGTGCGTTGGCTCCCAACAGATGGCAATTCTGGATGCCCAGATTAGATTTTGGTCGTTTGTTCAATTCAAGTTCACGTTCAAGAGTTCTGGATGACCAATTCCTAGTCATGGATCGATCTTTGTGGTCCTTCGACTTGAGGATCGCTCGGCCCACAACGCGGCAGGTGTGACGCAGCCTTAACGCCCAATCCAGCGCCGGGAGACGATCCCACAGCTGGAATATTTCGGTTCGAGTGCACCACGACCATCTAGACGCCCATTCATGCCTTCATTTCACCGTCGCGCCAGAGTACGTCGGCGGCGCTTTCTACGCGTCTGCAAAAACCGAGACATCTAGGAGAGTGTCAACAGCCCCGTCGGAATATCTGATTATGGACTCTAATAAACGTCGGATAAGACGACCACTCTCTCTATCTCCGATAAAACGATATCTATCCTTAAGTGTGTTTCAGTCCGCGGTCGACACTTATGAAAGAACGTAAATTGGTCGTATGGCGACTGGTTCTCTCCGATAGTTACCTAATGGTATTTCCTACGTTCCTACGGACGTTGTCTTTTATTCAAATAAGGTCGGCGTATAAACATTCGGCCCACGTCGCTTTCATTCATGGTTCTTGGATGGGAATAGCTCCCCTCGCGAACGTAGGAAGTATACAGCTATTCAATGAGGCGATAGTAATGTTTCATGAGCGATCGAAAAAATGCGCGATGGTGCTCATAGAAAAGGCCTAGGTAGCGCTCGGCTCTAAGAAAGACCGACTGGACTACAAGTAATCTTCCGCATATTCTAATGAAGACAGAGACATACTTTACTGTTAACTGTAGTTGGATATAAGAAGCGAGTTAGCTTCCTAAGGTTCAGCAACCTAATGGGAGAATTGAGGAAAGAAGAGCCTTGAAGTCAGTCAGTAGTTTTCGCGCTATTGTCAATTAGGCAAAATGACATATAACAATCTTTATATCATTATCTGACCAGTACCATGCATAAAAAAAATATTGCGTTACCATAGCAACGAACAATAACTCATTAGAAGTGTAAGTGTGAAGTTTGAGGTCAAAAAAGTAAACCAGAGTTACGCAATAAATTGAAAGAAAGAAAATGTCCACCGAAATTGTGACAATCGAAGAATTGGAGTATCGAGCCATCATCAAGTACCTGAATTTAAAAGGGTTAAGAGGTAAGCAGATTCACGAAGATATGCTTAACACCCTTGGTGATCAATGTCCTTCGTATGCGACCGTGAAAAATTGGACTGCAAGCCTCAAAAGAGGTAAATTTTCCATTGAAGATGATGACCGATCGGGAAGGCCAGTTTCTGTGTCAGTCCCAGAAAATATCGATGCTGTTCATGACATGATCTTATCAGACCGTCGAATTGGGCTAAAACGGATATCTGAAGCACTGAATATTTCATACCAACGCGTTCATCATATAGTTCACTTGAGAAAAATTGCTGCCTAATGGATCCCCAAATGTTTGAATGTTGATCAAAAGCGTGCAAGGGTAGAAGCATCGCGTTCGATCTGTGCTCGATTTGAAAACGATGTAGACTTCTTAAACCGAATTGTAACCATGGATGATACTTGGGTACATCTCTACGATCCAGAAACAAAGCAACAATCGATGGAATGACGACACTCTGGTTCTCCAAGACCTAAGAAGTTTCGTGTCCAAAAATCTGCTGGAAAAGTTCTTGATTCAGTTTTTTTGGGATTGCCATGGAGTAATCATGATTGATATTTTGGATAAGAGTAGAACAATAACCTGAGATTACTATTCGACATTACTGACCACTCTACGGGAAAAAATTAAAGAGAAAAGACGCGGAAAGCTATCCATAGGTGTTTTGTTTTTGCAGGACAACGCCCCTGCACACAAATCTCATGTAGCCATGCAAGAAATTCGTGATTTAGGGTTTGAATTACTAGAACACCCTCCATATTCAGCAGATTTGGTTCCATCTGACTATCATATCTTTCCTCAATTGAAAAAAAGTTTGAAAAGTCGTAAATTTTCTTCCAACGAGCAGGTAATAAATAGATATCAATACAACAATGGTGGTATAGTTTTGACAGTCTGGCATCTATGCTCCTAACCGTCATCGACTGGCTAAAATAGACTATAACACGGTATCGCTATCAAACACAATTCGCAAGATGAAGAAACTTCAACGGTACTTCACGGTCCACCTATTGCATCATTTCTAATTCGGAATCCCATCCGTCCCATCACGACACGTGTTCTCTGGAACACAAAATACGAGAAGAAGCTCCACCCATCCCATGCCCTATAAATCGCCTCGTTTTTTTTTTCCGAGTCAACTCGATGTGTTTCTCTTCCAGAACTAGCGCGATAAGATCAACATTGTCACTGTTTCTAGGCTTATGTCATTCCTATATTCAAAACAAGACACTTAATGAATATTAATCGATTAAAGAAGTTTTCCATCGGCTCCTTTGATATTCAAACATTCATACAATAATTAATGGCGAATTTAAATATATATTATTACCATATACATGTCATTATCCAGGAAAATTATGAGTTAAATCGTTTTCGAGAGAATTAAATTGGACGTAGGCTGTCCGAGCGTTAAGCGGAAAATGTACTCGATGGTTAGCCAGAGAAATTATCGACCAATTATTGAATTACTATTTTCGCGGGGCTGATTGAAGGATTTTATCAATTTGCCGTTGGAATGACAATCCTTTTTTCATAATCTTCCGATTATCCGTAACTTTTGTAGAGTAGTAAGTATAATTAATACTATACTCCATTCACTTTTATTTTAGCACTCGGTTGGCCATGGAAATTTGACACATTTCACTCTGTATAGTACGAAAATGTGGGGTTATGACGCTTATCAAAACATTTTTGGGTTTTAAATCAACGCTATGTTTCCCGTTCTACGTAAAAGTTTCTGTTATTACGTATTTTATCACAATGTCGAATCTCTTCGGAAAATATTTGACGAACATAATTGAAGTTTATACAAACTGATTGAAGGCATACCAAATTATTTTGCATGGAAAATACAAGAGATCAGTATAATATAATATGTACTAGCTTGAGGAGAGTAAATGTTCGTTATCTTCTTTGGCTTAAGTTTGAATACGTTACATCAGTTGTAGATTTCAAAAATATTAACCCGAAGATGGAATGCATAAGATGCAGTGGTTGGAAATGGGTATCTCTCGAAGGAATTAATAGATAATTACAAGAATGTTAAATTCTTCAACAAAAATCATCTTGCATCAATGTAAGTAAAAGGAATTGAAGGAAGTTTCAAGTCAACATGAACTTCACCTCTGAACAAAAATTTCACATGAATAAACAATCAACAGGACAACTGGCGTGTATTTTTGGCTCTTCATCTTAATACATTGATATAATAATAATAATTAGGTATTTATTCGTACCTTAAGACATTTACAATGTATAGGACAAGTCAAATGAAAAATAGAAAAATCAATTTTCGGGAACTTATTCTACGATTACAATAATCGAAAATCCTGTAGTAAACTTTTCGCATTCATTCACTCAAACATAAAATTCTCAAGTGCCACATCTTTTTAAGGTCTCCTAATAGAAGGAAATTCTTTGTTATCCTCTTCATTCACAATCTTTCTGATTGTGGAAATATTCAGCTGAAACATAAGTCGTTTAGATTCAGATGAAACATTATATAAATTGTCTTACATTGAATATGTTCGCTACCGTCTGACGTATTGTGGATTTCAGAATATCAGGGTATAACTATTTGATTGAGCACTTCCTGAAACCTTGTTTCTTTTTTTTCAATCACTTTTGGCGTTTTCGTTATAAAAATTGATATTAGTTGTGGCAAAGCCGTTATGACATTAAAGACATTTCATGAACCTTACTCCGTTCTAAGCTATATTTCAATCTCGACTTCGCTAATTAACAGACTAGGAAAAGCAATAAAGAATAATACTGATAAGACCCATAGTTGACTTCTTTCTCCCGATACTAAAGTCTGTTACTCCGTTCTAGTTACAAAAACTTGAGAAAATTATTTCATGGTCAACCGACGAAAGTGTGAATGGACTATACGTTCGTGATTTACTTTTTTATTTAAGTGTATTGCCACTAACCCCCTTTAAAATTTCCCTGAAATCTCAAATTAACTTGTTTATAAATATCTCTATCGTGGAGGCGCAATATTATTTGAGAATACTAAGAACTACTAATACAGGGTGACAATTTGAAAAGTTGCCTGTCCAATTATGTCGCGACAAGGATGATTTCAGAGAAATTGCTGAAACAGGTCAATTTTTATTCTGAGGGAGATATGTTTCTAGCAGAATTGTAAGCCAAAATCTCCCTAATCTTAGGTGTAGGGGTTGTCACCCCTAAATTCTTCATAGGGAATAGACCTCAATTGGAAGACAATAGTAGAGGGACATATTGTCTTCCAATTGAGGTTCAGCTCACCATCTATTCCCTATGAAGAATTTAGGGGTGATAGCACCTACACCTAGGTTTGAGAAGATTTCGGCTTACAATTCTACTCAAAATATGTCCCCCTCCGAATGAAAATTGACCTGTTTGGACGTTTTCTCTGAAAACATCCTTGTAGCGACATAATTGGCCTGGCAAGTTTTTAAATCGCACCCTGTATATATCTCACCGAGCGCGAATAAAAAGAGTTATCTCATTTTCGTAAAAGAGTGAAGACGTTGCATATAGTGGCGGTACGTATGGAGCAGCCTACGTGATCATCATCCTACGTTCAATTGCGGAACATTAGCTGGCAAGATAATGAGGAAAAGGTCGGAGATAAAAGTCGATTAAATTCAAGATTTACGATTTATGTACCGCTTATTTCTTTTCAATGGAACAGTCGGAGACGCCAGAGTACGGTTTTGAAAGCTGTGAATGGACCAGGTTTGGAGTGCCTATTCATCGTTCGTTAATCTCGGGTTCTCTGATTATCTCCATCTCTGAAATCTCTCGCTCATTTTGCTTATAAATAGCGGAATTTAGAATTCGGCACGTTATCAGTGAATCCAATCCGAAACTGCCATAAGCTCGCGTTCCTTATACAGAGTATCAAATTATTCGTGTCTGAAAACATTAATATATTTCTTTGCAGAAACATCTTCAGTAAAACCTGTATTTATTCCTTCTCTGTGTTGCTGGATCTCTGAATTCAATTACAAACAACAAAATACTATATTAGTGATCTATTATTCATTCAGAATTAGTTGAGGCTAACTTACTTAATCACAGTATGACAGAACTTGTTCACAACTTGGCAACATCGTCAATTGTCAAATAGATTGAAATCCTGACGCCCTGAGGGTCACCTTCTTTAGCTATTGCCATAGTAACGTGGTCCCACGTTGCCAATCGAGGTCCAAGAACAAGAGAACGGAAATATTTTTGAGTTCAAATTGGTTATCAGTAGATTTTGATCCTAAAGTCATAGTTTTTCATGAAATGATAGGCTCTAGAATCTAAACGAACTAGAGAGCAACGAAATTTTGTTCACAGCGTTGCCAATTGGAAGTGTGACAACAAGAATGTCTGATATTTTAGCATTGATGGGTGATAAATTTGTCTCAAATTATTTAGCTCTTTTTTCATATGTCCCACATTGATAACAATGTTCAATTCCTGACAATGCCGACCGTTTGTACTTTCCAATTTAATTTCTAGAATTAATCCAATGAAACTGGTGTGTGTCGTTTATACCACTCTTGTTTTCTATCTGATAAGGAATATAATTTCCCAATTTGTGTTTGGCCAGACCTTGTGTGGGTCTTAATTGAATACGGCGAAATGCCATGATGGAAAAATTGCGACATTTTTCGTAGAAATCTAGATCAACTCGAGCAGACTTCCGTTAGAGAACGACTATTGTAATGACATAGGAACAAGTCTGTGTTTGAAAGAAGAACAACAGTCGTGTTTGAGTTGATACAAGCCGAGTCTTCGATAGCTTCAAGTTATTTCAAGAGTACATTCGTCAATTCGAAGAAAATGTCTTCTTCATCTGTATAGTGGAGCGTGGTGTAGCTTGTATTGTGATTAAAATTCAGCTCGGTCCAAAAATACAAATAAAACTGTGGGAATCCTCCGTTTCGAACGCAACAAAATATCGTTAATTAAAACCATTTTCGAGATCCGAGAATAGCGAAAAAAAAGTCGAATAGACTTCTCTCTCTATAAATACACCGACTAGTTAACCTTAAAGTGCGGATAGATCTGACTGCTGGTTCTGGTTTGACCTTAACTCTCCCATCTTGTAAACTCGGTGAGGTTCTTATGGGTTGCGGATGAATAATTAGACAAACGCTTTTGTCAAGCGTTCTTATGAATAACTAGGCAAATACTGTACTGTAATCGTGGTGTGGGAAAGGGTATTATCATTCGTGGCAAATAACTTCCGCGAACCTTACAGGAACGATAAAAAATGTGAGATTGAGTTCTCGTTATTGTTGCGATGAACAGGTGTTGCTTCAACCAGATCGATTGGTTGATGGATGATGTTAGCGGACACACTAAATGGAGATGTGGATTCTTTTGTGTTCCGCATAACAATAATTATAGCTATGCTCATTCCTAAACGAGCTGGACGACGATCATTTTTGGAACCGATTACGAGAAGGAGCATCGAACCATGTATCTTTTGATACTTTGGCGCCGAGTAGGTAGCGTCATTTTAGACAGTGACGCGCCATCTATCGTAGGGTAGGTGGATGTGCTGCCTAGGCCTCACATGCCGTCTCCAGATCTCTGTCAATTGGATAGATAGATGGATAGATTTCTAATCTACGTAACATAAGACTTATAACAACATAGGTCAAAGAAACTCAAGCAGATCACCAAAAATATTCTTCGAACAGTCCTTTTAAAGCAGGCTACTCTCTAAGAGATATGAAGTGGAGCAGTGACATGAAGATTGAATACAAAGACCCCAGCAAACTTTTCTCGTAGGAGAGCTAGATCAGAAGTTACAGTCCTGAGGAATAGCTACGAAAATCATTTATGTGTTTGCATTATGATGCCCAAGGCCATAAAGTATTCAGATTGTAACCAAGGGCATAATGACTTTGGTAACTGAGCAATAAAAGCAAAGCTATTGACAATACAGGATCTGACTCCATCTGGGAATTCTGCAAACTCCCCTGAAATGAAGTACTCGCACGATACGGAAGAGAAGCAGAAATTCAGAACGGGGAATTTTTCAACCTGCATGAGTCACAGCTTAAATCTATTCTTCATTCTCAGAAACATCAGGTTAGAGAGAGAGACGTAATAAATCAATTCGTCGAGATCAAGGCGGCAAATTGGACACGACGGTTAATTTATGAGGGCCTATTGTTGAAAATAACGATTTGCATACTTTCCTTTATCGCCCGATGCTATTTTTCTCACTGTCAACTCCATCTCCCTAATTACTTCTGCTCGGCGCCAATTCCGAGAGGCTTTAATTTTAAGTATTGCGAGTTGGAAAATTCTCACTGCAGGGCTATTCTTGAATTCGGAGAATAACAAAAGATTCGACTCGTACAAATATTTTAATTCTAGACTCTTGAGGTCAAAAGGAACACTTTCATCTTTTATCAATTTTTCCGGATCGGCTTGGTTTGAAAGATACAGGCTGTTGAAAAACCATAAAAAAATATTTTTAGTTCTATCTCACAAACGGTTTTATCGAATGAAATGAATTTCTGGATATGGTTTCTCATTTATTTGATGAATCTTTTTCAAACACAAGATATCACTCATGTTTTCCAGTTTTCTCATTATGATCATTACGTACCATAAAAATACCGAAAATTCAAAGAACCCAACTCTTGCGACTAAGTTGAACGCTATCTAATGAATTTATGAACGTTTTGTCAAATAAAAGTATTCTTCATATTTTCTCGTATAATGCGCCGTTTTCGAGTAAATTGATTTTCAAAAATTAATGAGTATCTGTAAAATTTGATACTTTGGCTGAATACAACTCTGTTTGAAAGATCCAGAGATGTGTAGTGTCATGGATTTAGCTAGTTATTCTAAAGGTAATTTTGTTTTTCCAGGGGTGGTGCAGCCCATTATGAAAACTTAAAATGGCTGTATCTTTTTATCAGAGCCGAATCGGAAAAAATGGTACAGGAAAATAGCGTTTCTTTTGACATCAAAAATATACTTTTGAAATATATGTACGAGTCAAAGACTCACCCTGTATATAATACACTGCGCAAAAAAATTAACGCACATTATGGAAATCTCAAATTTATTCTACAACTGAAGGTGTTCTCAATGATAATTATTTCTATCAGAATTATGCATGCATATGTTATCCACTTTCAACAGTTTTCTTCAATATAGATGTTTTTTCCTAGCAGGAATAAAAAAAGATGATATTATCAGATTTTGAATGTATTGGCTCCATTCTAAGATCAGTTGTTCTCGATCAATTCTAGTGATCAGTAGTTTTGCTTTCGTTTGATTTTCTACACTCGATCGCTATGCAACGCGAAACACGCAATTTGACCCAAGAGGAATGTGCCCAAGCGGTAGTTTTGCGAGAAGAAGGGTGGATAATGTGGACATACACACGAAGAGTTTCCCATACAATTGTGTCCAGAATGTTGCAGCGATTCCGGGAGACAGGTATGAATGTCCGAAGACCAGGACAGGGTAGACCACGGGTAACAACTGCCATTCAAGAACGTTACTTGAGAGTTTCTTCGTTGAGACAACGGTTTGCAACCGCTCGCCTCCTTCAAATTCAGCTTGAGCAAACTCATGAGGTGCAAATTAGCTCTCAGACAATAAGAAATCGCCTCAGAGAATATGATTTAAGGCCTCGTGTCGCGGCAAGAGGCCCAGCTCTTACCCCAGCCCATCGAAGGGCGCGTTTGGATTTTGCGAGAGAGAATATCCATTGGGAAGAGGCCGATTGGGAAAGAGTACTCTTCACAGATGAGCCTAGATTCTGCCTCTACCATTGTGATCGACGTTCCCTTGTAGACAGACGTCCACATGAAAGATATGCTCAGTGCAATTTCCCGAATACTACTGGTTTCGGGGAAGGATCGATTATGATATGGGGTGGAATATCTTTGACTGCTCGCACAGACCTAGTGGTCGTTGATAATGGAGCTATGAATGCTGATAAGTATGTAAGGAACATTCTTGAAGAGCATGTAGTAACATTTGCCCCATACATTGGTGAAAATTTTATTTTTATGGACGATAATGCCAGACCCCATCGTGCGCGCATCGTTCAGGAGTACCTTGAAGAGGTTGAAGTCTCTCGAATGGAATGGCCAGCAAGAAGTCCAGATCTCATTCCGATTGAGCAGGTTTGGGACAACCTTAATAGAAGGCTGAGAAGTTCAGAAAATCATCCAGCTACTCTTAATGACTTAGGAATCCAACTCGGAGAAATCTGGGAAGGATTAGATCAGACCTTTTTAAGATCACTCATTTTGAGTATGAACCGTCGTTGCCGAGCTGTAATTAACGCAAGGGGTGGAAATACCAAGTATGAAATCACTTATCAGCATTTCAATATTTTGAAAATTGTTCATTTCTCTTCTTTCACATAAGATTCGGTGAAATCCTGAATTTTTTTCCATTTAATGTGTCTTGTTTCGTTCCCGAGAGAGCATAAAAAATAAGTTATAAAGTCAATGTAGAGTTAACTTTCATTAAAATGGAGATTTTCAGAATGTGCGTTAATTTTGTTGCGCAGTGTATAATACAAAGTTGTATGGCATCTTTTTTCTTCAATTTTTTGTTTCTGCTGCTAATATATCACGAAACTCTAAAAAAAAACAGAGTTAAGGTAAAAATCAGCAGTCCTAGAATTTAATTGAAACTTTACGTTAAAATTTCTATGAATCTCTAGTAGAACCCCAGTGATCGATGGCTCGAAAGATTCAGGAAATATTCTGGTTGTTTGACCACGAATGTTCCATCCATATTCACTGGAGCCTCCTCCTCTACCCCCAATAAATACACCCTGTGTACTGTGTGGAAAAGCGAAGTTGGTGGGAGCAAAATTTCATCCGGAAAATTTCCGTGCCATAAATTCCGTATTCTCCCTCCTGGCACTCCGTTAAATTCACCAGACAGACATCAGGCGGATTGTCCCCGTCTGCTAAAACGCGGGGGTGCGATGGCCAATAACCCTGATATACGATCTTTTATCGTGGTTCTGTTTGGAAAATGATGATGCCACAGTTGTCTCGTGAAATTTACGATGTTTGCTTAATGTTTTGTTAAATCCCGACCAGGTCGGAAGGTATGCATTCAATTTGGGAAGAGGACTGGTTATTCGGCTTGATTGACTTTGTTTATAAACACTCGCCTCGAGTTGTCAGGTCCATACGTTCTACGATAAAAATTCGCTCCTGATTTATGCCGACGGGATGTATCCTGTTGGGATTCGTTCAAGTGAATTGAATTGATGGGATATTTTTTCTACTCACGAAGGTTACTCTATTTTCGAGGTTTTTACGTTGTTTTTTTTTTTTCATATTCTGGCCGTTTTGTTATGATTGTCTGGATATTGATTACAAGGTGGAAAAATGAAAGAAGTGAAAGAAATATCGCGGATAAAAATGTTTTCAGGGACGTCTTTGTAATCGACGCAATTTTTTCTGGGAAAATTCAGGTGTGATTTATGGGGTCTTATGCAATCTGCTTATAAATTATTGTTGACGTTTTTATACATTTAGAAAAGTTCTTTAGAATGTGGTAGACTGAGAGTTTCAGCTGTTTCAGGTGTCCTTTGGTTATGAATTGAACTAAAAAAAAATATAACGGAATATCAAACAGGAAATTTAGCGTTAAAGTATTCACCTATACAGGGTGAGTCTTTGACTCGTACAAATATTTTAACAGTAGATTCTTGAGGTCAAAAGAAACACTTTTTTCCTTTACCATTTTTTCCAAATCAGCTCAGTTTAAAAGATACAGGCTGTTGAAAAACCATAAAAAAATATTATTTTAGTTCTATCTCACAAACAATTTCATCGAATGTAATGAATTTCGGAATATAGTTTTCATTTATTTAATGAATCTTTTTCGAACACAAGATATCAGCCACGTCTTCCAGTTTTCTCATTATGATCATTCCGTACCATAAAAATATCAAAACTTCAAAAAACCCAACTTTTGAAACTAAGTTGGGCGCTTTCTAATGAATATTTGAACGTCTTGCAAAATAAAAGTATTCTTCATATTTTCTCGTATAATGCACAGTTCTAGAGTAATTTGATGTTCAAAAATTGGAAAGTATCTGTGTAATTTGCAAAATTGGGTACTTCGGCTAAATACAACCCTGTTTAAAAGATCCACAGATGTGTAGTGTCACAGATTTAGCTAGTAATTCTGATGGTTATTTTGTTTTTCCAGGTGGCACAGCTCATTATGAAAACTCAAAATGTCTTTATCTTTTTATCAGGGCCGAATCAGAAAAAATGGTATAGGAAAAAATTGTTTCTTTTGACCTCAAGAATCTACTGTTAAAATATTTGTACGAGTCAAAGACTCGCCCTGTATGATACGGTTCCCACTCGCACTCTCAAAGTTTTATTTTCATCCATCATTTCTAATGCTCTCATAGAATTATTTTTTAACGTAAGGAAAATCAGAATCATCATTGTCAGACACAAATTGATCATGAGGATTATCTATCTCTACACAAAATAAAAAAAGACTAAATAATCCAAAGTTCCTCATCTCTTTTTTCGTCTTATGTATGTAATTTTTTTCTTTTACTTTTTTTTATAGTGTTTTTAATGCATGTTTATGATTTTGTATAACCTAAAATGATGACCATAAACGCAGGCACCGCTCCACACCATCGGCCTCTTCTTTGCTCGGCCAATTGGTCTCTGCGGCGGACTCTCGCAGTGATTTAGTGTAATTATGTTAATGGTCTTAAGCTAGTCGGTCTACGGTCGGGCCAGGCCACGAAGGACGAGGCAGGCCATATTTTGGGCTGTCACGGGTTACACAACCATCCCACATGCCAACTTGTAGAAGAATTCTCATTGTTTCGACTGTAACTATAGGATGCCCCGTAATTTTCAGTAATTTACGACTACATCTGGGACTCGCTGTTGACGTACAAGTCTTGTGCGAGCCCTGGTGCATCTGGATATGCGTGTCTGGGTTGTGCTCTGTTGCAGGGGTTATGTTATCGACTCGTGATTGTTGCAGGTTGAAGTAAACGAACGGTCTGTTTCACAGGGAAATATTTAGTCTGCTTTCGAAGTTTCTATTGACTAAGTCAGGGTTTTTCATTTTACAGAGTGTCCCAAATTCGATTCTCCTGAAAACATCTCGAGAACTATAAGAGCTACAGAAAAAATGTTCAAGCCAAGAGCGGTTCTCTGGTTTTCTGGTCAACACTGTTAAATATACGAAAGTTTGGTGAGCAAATGTAGGTTTTCGAACATGCTAAATATATCGCGAGCAATTTCGGAAGCCTGTTTCTCTCAGTTTAGATTTTCATCTTAGAAATGGCATTTTTCAAAAATTGCAAATTTCAATCTGCCATATCTCCTGTTATATTCGTCTGAACGAATTGGGATTTCCAGTTATATAATAAGCGTTGCTTAGGCTTCCATTCTAGCACAAAAACTCGATATCGAAAATCTCGATTTTTTGGGTCAAAAATGAGCAAGGGGTTAGACCCCCCTAAAATGACATATTTGCTACTCTGTCTGAAAATAAGGATGTTCCATTACTATCCTAGGATATGGAGTGCATAGAATTTGTTTTGAAGATTCTAGAAAACCAAACAGTTGATGATTCAATAGAGAATTGCACTCCAGAGAGCTCTTCGAAGTCAACTCGAAAATGAAAAGTGGAAAAACAAAAAAAATTATTTTCTCCTGAACAGGGCCAGATATTTGAAATTTTGGTATGAAAATATAGGTTTTCGAACACGCTGAATCTATTGCGAGTATTTTCGAAGGCCTATCTTCCTTCGTTTAGATTTTCATCTTAGAAATGGTATTTTTCAAAAATTTGCAAATTTCAATCTTCGATATCTCCTGTTATATTCGTCTGATCGAATTGGGATTTCCGGTTATATAATCAGCGTTGCCTAGGCTTCCACCCTAGCACAAAAACTCGATTTCGAAAATTTCGATTTTTTGGGTCAAAAATGAGCAAGGGGTTAGACCCCCCTAAAATGACCTATTTGCTTCTCTGTCTGAAAATGAGGATGTTTTATTACTATCCTAGGATATGGAGTTCATAGAATTTGTTTTGAAGATTCTAGAAAACCAAACAGTTAATGATTCAATAGAGAATAGCACTCCAGAGAGCTCTTCGAAGTCAACTCGAAAATGAAAAGTAAAAAAACAAAAAACATTATTTTCTCCTAAACAGGGCCAGATATTTGAAATTTTGGTATGAAAATATAGGTTTTTGAACACGCTGAATTTATTGCGACCAATTTCGAAAGCCTATCTCTTTTCGTTCAAATTTTCATCTTGGAAATGGCATTTTTCAAAAATTGCAATTTTCAATCTGCGATATTTCCTGTTATATTCGTCTGATCGAATTGGGACTTCCGGTTATATAATCAGCGTTGCCTAGGCTTCCACCCTAGCACAAAAACTCGATTTTGAAAATCTCGATTTTTTGGGTCAAAAATGAGCAAGGGGTTAGACCCCTCTAAAATGACATATTTGGTACTCTGTCTGAAAATTTGGATGTTCCATTACTATACTAGGATATGGAGTGCATAGAATTTGTTGTGAAGATTCTAGAAAACCAAACAGCCGATGATTCAATAGAGAATTGCACTCCATAGAGCTCTTCGAAGTCAACTCGAAAATGAAAAGTGGAAAAACAAAACTTATAATTTTCTCCTAAACAGGGCCAGTTATTTGAAATTTTGGTATGAAAATATAGGTTTTCGAACACGCTGAATCTACTGCGAGTATTTTCGAAGGCCTATCTCCTTTCGTTTAGATTTTCATCTTGGAAATGGCATTTTTCAAAAATTGCAATTTTCAATCTGCGATATCTCGTGTTATATTCGTCTGATCCAATTGGGATTTCCGGTTCTATAATCAGCATTGCCAAGGCTTCCACACAAGCACAAAAATTCGATTTCGAAAATCTTCGAAATATTTTTACGAATATCAAAGAATGATTTTATTTTCCCCTTCAACTGAGAATAAGTTTCAGAGTAGTTTTCTGTCAAACGTATATTATAGAGCAATTATAAAGAGATACCTATATATTTTATATCAATAAACACCTTACAGAATTTCAAATATTTAAAATAATGAAAAAAAAGTGTTTCTTCTGGTGTCCACTTAGAATATTTTGTAGTCTATTTGCATTTCGGATTTGATCGTGTAAATAATCACATAAAAATTTCGCTGACGACTCAAAACGCAGGAATTCCTGTCCGTTTCAAATCTGTTACTCGAGATTTGTGTTAATCCCGAAATCGTAATGGATTTTCTGTGTTCAAAGGACGTGTCACCATGAAACGCTCTTAAAACCGATGAAATATGCTTCCATTAACTGTTACAGTATACGTTGAGTAACAATCGTTATTAAAGTCTCTTCGGGCGTTTTTAGGGTGTCCAAAAATGATATTTCTGGAGATATTGGATGTATACGAGACGTTTAAATGTGTCATTCGTGTCTGCCATCAGGCCGAAACGCTTTGCAGTGCTCTGGACGGGCGTGAATATTTTTAATTTATGGTTTTCCGTCCGAGTCAAGCTGTTTGTCTCGTCACTCGAGTTTTCTTGGAATTTTTTCACTGGATCAATTCACTTAATTTCGTGTTTGCCTTCGACGAATCTTCCTACTCCAGATCACAACTGAAAAAAACAAATACACAATTTCACCCACATAATTTTTTATGAAGGTTTATAAATTATATGTTACGCTATATTTTTTACTAAAACTTTTTTTTTCTTTGCAGATTATCCTCCACCACCTTACTCAGTCTGTGCCATGGATACCCTTAAACCTGAAGGTGAGATTTTTATCATTTATGTATTTTAAGTGTCAATAAGTGTCATTTGATCCTCAATCTGAAACTACTGCACAGATTTTCTCGAAAACTTTTTTGTGTGTTGATTTATTTTTGTTTTGAATCATCAGGGTCTTAATATAATTTTATTTTCAAAGAATTGGGTGCAGCACTACTTATTAACGTCTCAAAGTTTCCTTCCACTTAATTTTTCAGCTATACGCCCTCGGTTTCGATCTATAACGAAGAGTTTCATCATTGTCCCTGGCGCCACTCGTAATAAATTTCCACTCAAGCAGAAAAACTCTTCGATAAATCTACTCGAATACCATCTCACGCTGCCGCTATCAAATGAATCAACTATTTCTGAGTTAGTAGGTGTAAAACGATTTAGATTTTTTTTTATCCTTGGAGCGACAGTTATTTATTTTCGTCCAGAGTGAAAAGCATCCGTTCATTGGCTGGCGAAAGTGTTTGACGTTGTTTTTCTTGGTAAATTGGCAGGTTTGCTGGTCCCACCGATGGATTCAATTAACATCATTCTTTGAATTTTGTTCGCGACTGATTCGTTGTATTAATAACCTCTTGTCTACCTATTGAAGGTCGTTCGGCACGTGTGTCATCTGATATTTGACGATAATAAGGTGAATTTGACGGATAATGCACTGTCAATCGAATAAAACACAGAGTAGGGTGAAGGAGAACGATCGCTGCTTGCAGGCCACCGATTATTTATTTAATAGGTATACTCCATTCACTTTTATTTCAGCACTCGGTTGGCCATGGATATTTGACACATTTCACTCTGTATAGTACGAAAATGTGGGGTTATGAAGCTTGTCAAAACCTTTTTTTGGTTTTAAATCAACGCTATGTTGCCCGTTCTACGTAAAAGTTTCTGTTATTACGTATTTTATCACAATGTCGAATCTCTTCGGAAAATATGTGACGAACATAATTGAAGTTTATACAAACTGATTGAAGGCATACCAAATCCAGTTACTTACATGGAAAATACAAGAGATTGGTATAATATCATAATATGCACTAGCTTGAGGAAAGTTAAAGTTCGCTATCTTCTTTGGCTAAACTTTGAATACGTTAAATCAGTTGTAGATTTCAAAAATATTAACCCGCATATATGCATATATGCAGTGGTTGGGAATGGGTATCTCCCGAAGGAATTAACAGATAATTACAAGAATGTTAAATTCTTCAACAAAAATCATCTTGCATCAATATAAGTAAAAGGAATAAAAGGAAGTTTCAAGTCAAGATGAACTTCACCTTTGAACAAAAATTTCACATGAATAAACAATTAACAGGACAACTGGCGCGTATTTGTGGCTGTTCATCTTGATACATTGATATAATAATAATAATTAGGTATATATAGGTACTTTAAGACATTTACAATGTATAGGACAAGTCAAATGAAAAATAGAGAAATCAATTATCGGGAACTTATTCCTCGGTGACATTCATCGAAAATCCTGCAGTAAACTTTTCGCATTAATTCACTCAAACATAAAATTCTCAAATGCCACCACTTTTTTGGGTCTCCCAATAGAAGGAAATTCTTTGTCATCCTCTTCATTCACAATCTTTCTGATTGTGTAAATATTCAGCTGAAATATAAGTCGTTTAGATTCAGACGAAACATTATATAAATTCTCTTACATTGAATATGTTCGCTACCGTCTGACGTATTGTGGATTTTAGAATATCAGGGTATAACTATTTGAATGAGCGGACCTGAATTCTAAATAGCACTTCCTGAAACCCTGTCTCTTTTTTCAATCACTTTGGGCATTTTCGTAATATTAATTGATATAAGTTGTGGCAACGGCGTTATGGCATTAACGACATTTCATGAGTGCCAACCTTACTCCGTTCTAGTTACAAAAACTTGAGAAAATTATTTCATCTAAAATTAAAGTGAATGGAGTATAATTCGTGTTTGTTTCATTCAATCCATTCGTTTTCAATGGCCCACTCTGTTCTATAGTTATAGTATAATGTATGATCTCTTTGGGTGAAGTCTACTGTTGTAGCCACCTGTCAAAATGTGACGTCCGGTTCTGACATATGACAGGTGACGTATTTAGTCAGTACCGAGCAACGAAAACGGTCTGATCACAACCTTAACATTCTCCAATCGTGTCGTATTGGAACAACAGCTAGCGAAACGTAGAATACCGCGTCTGGCTTCAATAAACCGTTCGCTCGACGTGGAAAACAAAGCGCTGGAATGAAGCGTTTCAATGCCACCTCGGCCGACTGATTTATAGAGTACGTAGACGAAATTGTCGTGCGATCAGCGTGCTACAAAGTAGTTCATCGGTCCGTTTCGGATTTAGGCGCCAGGTTATCCAACATACCGCTCGATCTGAAAGGTCGGTCGGGCCCCGGTGGCGCTAGTCCGAATTCCAACGGGGGGGACATACGGTAGGCGCACACGACCCGAGTCCTCTCGCTCTCGTCAACCCGTTGCATTGTGGGCGTCCAGTTTGGTGAGAGCGAATCCGGAGGTGGATGGTATGAATGGGATATTGGACATAACAGGTGCCCCCTAATTAATGGGATAAATTATGGGTTGTTGGTCCGGTGGTTTCTCGGAAGGTTGATTTTCCCCTCGACGGTACTCGAATATGGGATGTTCTTTTTTTATCCGGCCATTATATCTTCCTTATCACCTATAGTAACCGTTTTTAGTCTCATAGGTAACATTCCTCGTTTGACTCAGCCTTCATTCTCTGTCGATTTCGTATTAGTCGATAAATTCTTTCGCTGTTTCTTAGTTTCATGTAAATATCACGTCTTGAGTTGAAAACTTGGATTAATATTCAGAATAAACTATACTCCATTCACTTTTATTTCAGCAGTCGGTTGGGCATGGAAATTTGACACTTTTCACTCTGTATAGTACGAAAATGTGGGGTTATGAAGCTTGTCAAAACATTTTTGGGTTTTAAATCAACGTTATGTTGCCCGTTCTACGTAAAAGTTTCTGTTATTACGTATTTTATTACAATGTCGAATCTCTTCAGAAAATATTTGACGAACATATTTTATATCATAACTGATTGAAGGCATACCAAATCCAGTAAATTGCATGGAAAATACAAGAGATCAGTATAATATCATAATATGCACTAGCTTGAGAAGAGTTAATGTTCGTTATCTTCTTTGGCTAAAGTTTGAATACGTTACATCAGTTGTAGATTTCAAAAATATTAACCCCGAAGATGAAATGCATATGTTGCAGTGGTTGGGAATGGGTATCTCCCGAAGGAATTAACAGATAATCACAAGAATGTTAAATTCTTCAACAAAAACCATCTTGCACCAATATAAGTAAAAGGAATTAAAGGATATTTCAATCAAGATGAACTTCACCTTTGAACAAAAATTTCACATGAATAAACAATTACCAGGACAACTGGCGCTTATTTGTGGCTGTTTATCTTAATACATTGATATAGTAATAATAATTAGGTATTTATTGGTACCTTAAGACATTTACAATGTATAGGACAAGTCAAATGAAAATTAGAAAAAAATATTTTCGGGAACTTATTCTACGATGACATTCATCGAAAATCCTGTAGTAAACTTTTCGCATTAATTTACTCAAACATACAATTCTCAAATGCCACCACTTTTTAGGGTCTCCCAATAGAAGAAAATTCTTTGTCATCATCTTCATTCACAATTATTCTGATTGTGGAAATATTCAGAAGGATTTTGGCTTACAATTCTGCTAGAAACATGTCCCCCTCCCTTTAAAAATTGACCTGTTCCGACATTTTCTCTGAAAACATCCTTGTCGAGACTTAATTGGCCTGGCAAGTTCTCAAATTGTCAGCCCCTGTAACTACTTCAAGGACTCAATGAAAATTTACAAACCATAGTACTCATGCAAAGGGTCAAGTGATCTTTCAATTGAGTTATAGCTCACCCCCTATTCGCTATTGAGAATTAAGGAGTGATAGCTCCTACACCTAGGGTTGAGGAAATTTCGGCTTACAATTCTGCTCAAAATATGTCCCCCTACGATAAGTAACAGACCTATTCCGGCATTTTCTTTGAAATCATCCTTGTCGTGACATAATTTGACTGGCAAGTTTTCAAATTGTCATCCTGCATATGTAAATACTTGTTTCGGCGAAACTTAAATAACATCACTTTCTGCCTAATTGATTTTAGCTGTTTTTGGTAGGTATACTTCTACACTAGATAGGAAAAAACATTGAAGGAGTCCTGGTCTGTATCTAAAAACGATAAAAACTCTCTACAGGCACTTTATCACTGGGAATACAACACTGGATTCATTTCTTCTCAAATCTCTTGTACTAATGGTGAATGAAGGTAATCCTGCCGTAAATTACCGGCCCCCAATCAACTACCCTCACTTTCACGCTGAGCGATCACAATTTCAGGATCGGATAAGGGCGCCCTATTCTGTCATCCTCCCCCTCGTTGTTCGTAACCCTCAAGCACGTGGTTCCGGCATCATGTACTGTGGGCGACAGGATGTGGTGGTTAGTGGCGTCTCACGAATAGAGGGCTGCGATCTGCAGACAATGCAAGGCTGCTGCACCTGTTGTCTGCTGTCTCGACGGATGATTCCCCCCTGTCGCCGACTGACGCAGGCCCGTACTGCGCGATTTGGCGAATGGAAATGTTCGGTTCTCGAGGTTGACTCGTAGAAATATTTTAACAGTAGTTTCTTGAGGTCAAAAGGAACACTTTTTTCCTTTACCATTTTTTCCGAATCGGCTCGGTTTGAAAGATACAGGCTGTCGAAAAACCATTAGAAAAATGTTATTTTTAGTTCTATCTCACAAACGGTTTTATCGAATGGAATGAATTTCGGAATATGGTTTTTCATTTATTTAATGAATCTTATTCGAACGAAAGATATCACCCACTTCTTCCAGTTTTCTCATTATGACCATTAGGCACCATAAAAACACCAAAAATTCAAAGAACCCAACTCTTGAAACTAAGTTGGACGCCATCTAATGAATATTTGAACGTTTCGTAAAATAAAAGTATTCCTCATATTTTCTCGTATAATGCGCCGTTTTCGAGTAATTTGATGTTCAAAAATTAAAAAGTATCTGTGAAATTTGCAAAATTGAATACTTCGGCTGAAAGATCCACAGATGTGTAGTGTCACAGATTTAGCTAGTTATTCTGAATATTATTTTTTCAGGGGTGGCACAGCTCATTATGAAAAATTAAAAAGTCTTTATCTTTTTATCAGGGCCGAATCGAAAAAAATGGTATAGGAAAACAGTGTTTCTTTTGACCTCAAGAATTTACTGTTAAAATATTTCTACTAGCCAAAGACTTTTTTCAAAATCATCTACATGGCTACGTCTTGTGATTTTTTTGTATCTGATAAGATTGAAGATACTAAGTGGGCCATTGAAAACGGAACAGCAGCTCGTCAGAACAGAATTACTTTTATAAAAACGCTCGGATAAGTAGATTTCTATGATTCATAAGGAGAACCTGAATTTTTTTATTTTTTCCGGCAAAACCAATAACTTTAAAAATGATATGGACGTGTTATAAATAAGCAATCAAAAATTAATTAATTTCGTGGATTCCACTTGAACAACGAAATTCTGTGATTATAATGAATTTCGCTAATTACAGAATAGATATTCTGATACAACTGCGTATCCTTTTTTTCCTTGCATGCCTTGAAATTTGGCCTGACTTTATTATGTATGCATGCACGGTGTATATTAACAATTTGCGGTCATACGAACAGGATCATTTACTGTTCATCGATTCTCAGAAACCACCATGCAAGGCACGTCATTTTATACGAAGTCATATGTTGGACTTATAGGTTGAGGAATTGCAGGCCTCCTAAATAAGTCAACCTTTCAGGAATTTGACATTCTCAGAAACGAATTGAAGGAGAAAAAAATTGTATTTCCAAGTCCTGTAAATACATCCAAAATTTCCATGGTTCTTTGTGGATCTCCAAAGTACCTATACATAAATATTTGGTGTATGTACCTATGAAGCATCTTTGATCTTGACAATATTTTAAATATAATTTGGTACAGCTTCACGATGTATGTTCTACGTTTCAAAATGGATATCCATCAGAAATAATCTGTATAAATAGAAATCGAACTATAGTTTTTTGCCATATCGTTGAATAACTTCAGTATTCATTAGTTGATTTCTGTCGCGTCAATTACTAGTATAATAAATCGAAAACTAGCATTTCTTGAAAAAACTACCACACAATTCCATAACTGTCACATAAATTATTAACAAACGCACCTGTTTGTCTATCAACTAATTGCACACTCATAAATTAAGCTTCTAGTTGAATAGCTGCAAGAACAGAGTCCTAAACAACAGAATACATACCTCGCAGACACTCTTTCATTCATCTTTGGGATTTTCAAGAAAAAGTAGCAGTATGTTTTTCATCGAATTCAAAAAATGTATTAGGTGGTCGGGTTTTTTATGACAAACCTCAGTTTTTGTGGCATAAATGGATAGATTGGTCGTTTATGGGGTTTTTGATTTTTTTCTATAAGGATGAATTGTTTCGGCTCATTTTCTACAAAATAGAAACAGTTTATTTAGTTTCAAAAACATGTAGTTCATTCCCTGGATGACAGCTCTTCAGGTGCAGGACTGAAAATGTTGTTCTGATATCACTTATTTTATGTGGCTTAAATAAAAATAAATTAATTTTTGCTTGGGTTGATCAAAAAACCTAGGCATGTCTGAAATTCAAGGCAGTTTCTGTATCGAAAGAGTCAGATTCATTTATTCTCATTTGAATTCTAGATTCAATTCCAACATCCAACTTATATACGAAAAAACAATAAACTTGCGATGTAGGTATATATTTCTGCGACGTTTTTGAATCCTTCATTGAAGTTCCGTAAATTTCGTGGTGACACAGGAATTTATATGCCTGATTTAAATTCATTCACATACGAATTTATTGGGAATCCATGACGGAGAACTAAATCACATACGATTCCTATTAAATCAACAGAAATGGGCCCCATAAACTAACAATGAATAACGGACACGTGGATTAGACGTTCCTAACTTATTTCCAAGTGTTCCATCATCCGAAGGCTTTCAGAATGAAAGCAGGGATTAACTACATCGTACGTTAAACATTTCTAGAATGCGAATTTGATCGATTTATACGAAACTTGGCCTATTTGTCGGGGTGCAGACTGTGAAGCAGTCAACTGCAGTGAACTTAGTTCGAAAGTTGAGTGGGAAACCCTATTCTGTAAGGTTAGGTCTTCCTGTTGTTCTTGTCCTTGATGAATCTGCTGAATCCATCATTCCCCTAATGACATAGTAGAATTGCCATCCATTTGAAATGAGTGCTCCTGTTCATCGAATTTTAAGTAGATAATTAATCATAAAGAAGCAAAATTTTTTTATTTCAATTCTGAAAAAGTTATAATTCGTTAATTTTTTTTTACAGATAGAGCACCTAGTGAAGCACCTTTAGTTTGTAGAAATTCAACTCCAGGCTCACTTACCACAAGTGGAGAAGGTAAGATTCGAAAATGTCATTCAGTATAAGTATCAATACATTAAAGGATCACAGTACAGTGGATGCATTTAGATACAAAGACGAAACTAAGTGCACAAGTTCGATAATGGTAAAATAAGAATATATACAAGAATCTAGCAGAGTTTAAACATAAAAAATTGTTGAATTCACAAAGAACTCATCAATAAACCAAATAAAACGAAAAAAGAAATAAAGTTAAGTGAAATGACAAGTAAAAGATCTGTAATAAATAACTGTCTTCAAGGAATTTACTTAAACAGCCGTTATTTCGAAAACAAATGGATTCATATGAATTCAACGACGTAGATGACGCCATTGAATTTTTTAGGTGAGTGTCGGATCACCCTGAAACACTTCAAGTAGGTTCTTGGCATTTCAAATAGATTCCTCCGATGATCCAGAGGTCTCCGACCCTAAGTCCACGTAGGTCCAAACACACGATTATGTAAAACCCACGATCACACAATTTATGTCCGATTAATCTGGCACAATTATAATCTCATGCGAAGATTCCATTCACTCCGTCCTTTAATGCCGCATGAGGACATCTAGGCTCATCTCGACATCGTCAAAGACAAATCCCAGCGAAAGAAGCTCGATGACTCGTTGTTGGTCACCTTGACAGAGGGCCCGAATTATTTATGCACGTACAGAAACTGGCAGAGCCAATGATGTCATGCGATACGTTCCTAAATTGCGATGAAACTTGAGGTTTAAAGAGTAGAGATGCACTGTGTGTCGAAAACCAACGGGTGAGACACTGTTGCGTAACCATCTACGATCTAGGGGTCATCGAAGGTCACTCGGACCTGTTGATTGCGCTAGGAAGATTCTGATGAGTCTGACAGCTCTCAAACTGTCAAGAGATACCTCTGAGCTTAAAGGGAGGGTACACACACCTTTCTGGTCGATGTGCGTCGAAACAGCACAATTTGATGATCTTCCCTTGGTGGAAATGGACTATTCGTTCAACTTTAACCACAGGACCTGATCGTCGAAGACCCAGAAGGGCTAAAACTCTTTTGATTTTGTAAAGAACACGAACGCCAATGACCATGAATTCATTCGGGTTTGTTTTAAGATTTAAAACGGTTCCTGAAGGAAATAACTTCTTCTATGTCGACTTTATGAGTCGATGTGAAAATAAACAATAAACTACGGTATCAGAAATTTATTCAAAATATTCAACAATCACCACGCGAAGGTCATCAACAGCAGAGGAAAGGTAGAACTTGTGGACAGCCTCTATTGAAACTACACGCGTACGCTTTGAATGTGACACTTGAACAACCGGGATTGTTGGATTTCTGCAACAGGAGTTCTCTAGCGATTCAAATCATCCTCAGTAACATAGAGTGTAACTACGATGATGTATTGATATCTAGTTAGCCTAGACCTGTTCTATGCATAAAAAAATATTGCGTTACCACAGCAACGAACATAAACTCATTAGAAGGGTCAGTGTGAAGTTTGAGGTCAAAAAAGTAAACCAGAGTTAAGCAATAAATCAAAAGAAAAATTGGAGTATTGAGCCATCATCAAGTACCTGCAATTAAAAGGGTTCAGAGGTAAGCAGATTCACGAAGATATGCTTGATACCCTTGGTGATCAATGTCCTTCGTACGCGACCATGAAAAATTGGACTGCAAGCTTCAAAAGAGGTAAATTTACCATTGAAGATGATGACCGATCGGGAAGGCCAGTTTCTGTGTCAGTCCCTGAAAATATCGATGCAGTTCATGGCATGAATTTATCAGACCGTCGAATTGGGCTAAAAAGGATATCTGAAGCCCTGAATATTTTATACGAACGCGTTCATCATATTGTTCACGTCAATTTGGACATGAGAGGAATTGCTGCAAAATGGATCCCCAAATGTTTGAATGTTGACCGAAAGCGTGCAAGGATAGAAGCATCGCGTTCGATCTGTGCTCGATTTGAAAACGATGTAGACTTCTTAAACCGAATTGTTACTATGGATGAGACTTGGGTACATTTCTACGATCCAGAAACAAAGCAACAATCGATGGAATAGCGACACTCTGGTTCTTCAATACCTAAGAAGTTTCGTACCCAAAAATCTGCTGGAAAAGTTCTTGCTTCAGTTTTTTGGGATTGCCATGGAGTAATCATAATTGATTTTCTCGATAAGGGTAGAACAATAACCGGAGATTACTATTCGACATTACTGACCACTCTACGGGAAAAAATTGAAAAGAAGAGACGCGGAAAGCTATCCAAAGGTGTTTTGTTTTTGCAAGAAAACGCCCCTGCACACAAATCTCATGTTGCCATGCAAAAATTCGTGATTTATGGTTTGAATTACTACTGAAAAAAAGTTTAAATGGTCGTAAATTTTCTTCCAACGAGGAGGTAATAAAAGCTGTGGAGGTCTGGTTTGCAGAGCAGAAAGAAACATTTTTTTGAAAGGTCTAGAGATGTTACAGGTTCTCTGTAATAAATGTATTCAATTGAGAGGAAAATATGTTGAGTAATATAATATTTCGACATTGAAATTTTGTTTCGTTCTATAGTAGGCTAAGAATTTTTCAATTTATCCTCGTATAACTGACGCAAAATGGTAGGGTTGTCATTTAAAAAACTCAACTACCCTCTATACAGGTTGTTGACAACAAATCTTATGAAAGATTATTGTTTTCGAGTTTTCGATGCCATGGAAGGATATACATATTCTTCATTTTGCATGAATACCCAGCCTTTTTTTCTACATTTGTCTATGTACCCTCCGCTTTACCAGCTCTGTAATTGCTCTGAATGTTCTGAAAGTTATCATTAGCCCTATAGATACTCAGAAGTAAAGTTAATTGCATGTTTATATATCTTTTCGTTCTTTACCAAATGATTTCAGTTTACCTGAGTTCTGAAAATCGTTCAATTATGGATTGTCATCAATTCAATGGTAGAAAAACCAGCTCAAAATTCGAAAAGGGCCTTCGTTCCTCGAAGGAAGCTAGCAAACTTACATTCCACGTATCAACCATGCGAAAAACGGAATGATATGCATAATGGCCAATAAAAACTCGAAAATCTACGAATCAGTCGTATGCGACCGGCGACAAGTAAGAAGTTTCGCATTTGCACATTAATAAATGCAAAACATGTAAATTGCGTTACGTTGAGTTAATTTTAGACGTTAGGTCATTGCAATCTTACAGTCACAACACATTGGCGCCAACCGGCGTCAACCGACTCTGAGACTGATTTCGCATTAACATAATATTCTCGATACCTATCCAGTTTTCGATCCATCCTCTGCTGGAAATCATCTCGCGATGGGGTAGCGTATCATATCGAATGAGGGGCGGCCTCCACCCATATGCTGCGAAGGGACAGAGCCTACGCCCACGACTTGTCCAAGAAAAATCTCGTTATATATTTATATAAAAATGACGATCACACGAGAACCTCCTCGAATTAATTCTTTAAATTTAAGTGAAATCCCCATCAAAATCGGACATACGGTTCTGAAGATATGTAATTACAAACAAAAAACTAATAAACACACAGACTTCTACAACTACAACAAAATATTTAACATTGAAAAACAACATGAATCGCTATCAAATATATACTCCATTCAAATTTATTTTAGCAGTCGGTTGGCCATGAAATAATTTCCTCAAGTTTTTGTAACTAGAACGGAGTAAGGTTGGCACTCATGAAAGGTCGTTAATGTCATAACGCCGTTGCCACAACTTATATCAATTAATATTACGAAAATGCCGAAAGTGATTGAAAAAAGACACAGGGTTTCAGGAAATGCTATTTAGAATTCAAGTCCGCTCATTCTAATAGTTATACCCTGATATTCTAAAATTCACAATACGTCAGACGGTAGCGATCATATTCAATGTAAGAGAATTTATATAATGTTTCATCTGAATCTAAACGACTTATATTTCAGCTGAATATTTACACAATCAGAAAGATTCTATTGGGAGACCCAAAAAAGTGGTTGCATTTGGGAATTTTATGTTGGAGTGAATCAATGCGAATAGTTTACTACAGGATTTTCGATGAATGTCATCGTAGAATAAGTTCCCGACAATGGATTTTTCTATTTTTCATTTGTCTTGTTCTATACATTGTAAATGTCTTAAGGTACCAATAAATACCAAATTATTATTATTATGTCAATGTATTAAGATGAACAGCCACAAATACACGCCAGTTGTCCAGTTAATTGTTTATTCATGTGAAATTTTTGTTCAAAGGTGAAGTTCATCTTGACTTGAAACTTCCTTTAATTCCTTTTACTTTTATTGATGCTAGATGATTTTTGTTGAAGAATTCAACATTCTTGTAATTATCTGTTATTTCCTTCGGGAGGTACCCATTCCCAACCACTGCATCATATGCATTTCATTTTCGGGTTAGTATTTTGAAATCTACAACTGATGTAACGTATTCAAACTTCAGCCAAAGAAGATATCGAACATTAACTCCTCTCAAGCTAGTGCATATTATGATATTATACTGATTTCTTGTATTTTCCATGCAAATAACTGGATTTGGTATGCCTTCAATCAGTTTGTATAAACTTCAATTATGTTCGTCACATATTTTCCGAAGAGATTCGACATTGTGATGAATTACGTAATAACAGGAAGTTTTACGTAGAACGGGCAACATAGCGTTGATTTAAAACCCAAAAATGTTTTGACAAGCTTCATAACCCCACATTTTCGTACTATACAGAGTGAAATGTGTCAAATTTCCATGGCCAACCGAGTGCTAAAATAAAACTGAATGGAGTATAGTATGAAAGGTTTAATGTAGAAGTATCATTGCAAGAATTAATTTAAGACACTGGACGAAGGGGGAGATTCTGATCAAGAATATTTCATCAATGAGTCGTTTGGAGCTCAAAATTCGCAAATTAGACATAAAGACGCAACACTAAAAACAATGGGTGGATATGAGAAAGATCTTGAATTTGTCAAGGAAGACAAACTGGAAGAATTTAGAGAAAATGGGAAAAATATCTGCGTGCCGTCAGTGTGCATCGGAATTCGATATCCGATCCGGCTATTTTAATGAGCAATAAAACCCCCCCATTGAAGTAGCCGCTGGCCGATAACTCTTTCACCTATCAAAAGCGCCGACGATAACAACATTGTATCAGGGAGTACGCGATTTTTCTGAATTATTGTTTTCGAATAATTTGGCAAGAAAACCTCTCTCTCGCTGCCGAACAAACATCAAGAAATCGAGAGAATTTAAATATAAACGATGAGCAAATAGGACGGGAGTTTTGTAAAGCGAGATGCCCAATTAGTAGCGACTAGTGACCATTAATCAATCATTGCTTCGTGTGTATTCGAAACTATCATTAAGTTTATAATGGCAATTTGCATCGGATCGGACATGAGAGCTCGCATTTTTGCGGTGAACATTTCTGGAAAACGCCATAAAGTGAGTTATGCAGAAGGATGGGATCTTAAAGCTTGGATTTATAGCTAACCAGAATACCAGAAGAATCGGGGATGGGACATTGAGTGTTCGAGGTCGATGGTGACATTGATGTGTTTGAAAATCTCTATCACTCATCATTAGTTTAAATCGAAATTATGTAGGGTCATTAAATATCAATGTTCATGATCATCAACATTCTATTACCCTTTTCCCAGACAAATACGAGGAACCATATACAAGATGCGCCTACTCTCAAAAATAAATGATCTAGAATCATTATCATTCATTCGTTCATTGCTGTATCCCGTTACCGAGAATAAATCTACGAAAAGACTCAAAAACAAAACTTTCTGTGCGACAAAACTTTTTAACTTTTCAATTTCTTAAAGTTATTTGCGACTGTGTGCCCTCCAGTGACTGAAGAGACCCAACCGTGACCTACACATCCTTCCACACTCCGGGCATGGATAGTCACCAACCAGATCTGGCCGCCGCTGTATTCTTCTCGAGTCTCCATTATAACTGCGGACCAAAAACCTCCACTGTTATCTGTCGCTAGTTGTTCCCAGTTATGATTGGCATTAACTGATTTTAGGGATTGATGCAGCATATCCTTAAACCGCTTATATTGGCCTCCTGGTTTCCGAGCTCTCTCTGTGAATTCGCCGTACAGAGCTATTTTGGGGAGTCTTGTGTCTTGCATCCTCAGAATGTGGCCGCAAGAATGTGAGTCTCAATTGTTATACAACTCGCGCGCTGCAAGACTTCTGCATTTGAAGCTCTGTGGAACCATCTGGTGTGCATTATTTATCCTAGATGACGTTGTTGCGTTTGTTCAAGCTGTTTAATATGTCGCCTGTAGGGTGTCCAGCTTTCGCTTCCGTAAAGAAGCTTTGGAAGGACCACTGCTTTGTATACAGCTGTCTTGGTCTTCAGATTGAGGTCGTGATTTTGAAACACTCTATCCTTTAGCTTCCAGAATGCCCGTGATATCGAATTGATACAGTTGTGTATTTCCGTGTCCAGGTTAGCCCTAGTATTTATGAAGCTTCCCAAGTATTTGAACTGCCCAACATGTTTCAGAGTTTCATCCTCCAGGCTGATATTTGTTTGAAGGCTTTCTGGTGGACTTGCCAGGATTTGGTTTTGTCAATATTGAGTCTAAGGCCTAAAGCTTCGTATATATGTTTATAGGTGTCCAGCATTATCTGCAGATCCTCTGGGCTGCTAGCGAAAAGTGCGCAGTCGTCTGTATATTGAAGTTTCGTGATAATTTTTGTACGGGTTTTTCTCTGAGGCGCTTCAGGATAAACAAGCCCCCATCAAATCTGAATCTTAATCCAACAACTCTTTACAGGCATACTCATGTCAGCAATTGTCGAGACAGCTATGGCGAAAATATTGAACAGTAGAGGCAGCCTTGTTTTATTCCAGAGTTGGTTAAGCAATCTGTCATTTTGGGTCCCATTCAAGGCCAAGAAACATCAGTTTTTCAAGTATATTTTATGCCCCTATCTTGAACAAATTGAGATTTGAGTTAACAAATTTTGGACAGCGTAGAATATATCCATCTGCAATTTATCGACGTCCAATATCATTTGTCGTCATCGGTCGAAACATTGATTCCTCGCCCAATCCGAAGACCCCTCGATTGCTATAATTCTAGCATGCCATCTCTTACGTCTCGTCGTGTAATGTCAAACTCGCAGCCTTGTAATTTACCTCAATAACCATCCTTGCTCTTGGACCGAAGATGAACCTAGGACCGTCCGAGTAATGACCACGTATCACGTGAAATCACGAAATTCGTCCAGGCCAAATTACAGGCCGGTCGAAATTATTGTCATTTTATATTGTCACCGCCGACAGTTGGCGCCACTGTAACTGCCGCCCGCCGTAGGAAGGTGAACAGACAGACATAATGATGAGTTGCTACGTAGACTATTGAAATAACCGTTATTAAAAATAATATTCGTCCGTGATGGATCTTCGACAGCGATAAAGGACCTGTTAGCGTTGATATTTTCGTTATCGCGTGTTTTTACATGTTGGCGACACTGCCGAAACTACTCAGCGTCAGGAAAAAACGTGCTGACGAAAGATTTTCATTTCCAAAATCATCCAAAGTGCGGGATTTTTAGATCAAAGCTGGCCATTCGCCTGTTGAAATAAAAAGGACCATATTTATGAATCTCAGCAGGTGAAGACAATGACTGTTTAAGCATCTGATGCCATTTTTTACTACTGCACTTTGAACGAGTTTGTTAACATTAAAACGAACGTCAAATAAAATGTTTTCAGCATGTTTATTAATAAAATTGCTAAACCTTCAAAATGATATGAAGCATCTGACTTTCTTGAAGTGGGAAATTTGTTGTCACCTTCTATAATCGGATACTGCACAACCAAAACAGTTCGCAATTCCGTCAAATATAAAATCAGAAGCGATCGTTATGGAGTGAACTTCTTCGATTTCTTCGACACGAACAAGTTCTGGTCTAGGATGCTCAACCTTACCGGGCCCCAAAAAAAGTTGGTGGGTCCACAGTTCGAATCGAATGTCCGATTAATATGAAACTTCTGCATTGAAACACGAATTATAGTCTTGGGCGATTTGTCAATTCGATTTCGTTTCGCTGGCTACCAAAAACGAAGGATATCTTTGTACAGACACTAACGTCCAGTTTCATAATAAAATTTAAAGTCACTTTAAGCTTAAAGCTTCCTTTACTGTCATTTTTAGTAGGGTTAAAGGAAGCTTTAAAATTAAAGGGACTTTAGGTTTGATTATGAAACCGGCCGTAAGCATTGCAAATTGTAATTTTCTTTGAACCCTACAAATATTTTAACTGTATAATCTTGAGGCCCAAAGAAACACTTTTTTCCTATAGGTACCTATCATTTTTTCCGATTCGGCCCTGATAAAAGATATAGCCATTTTGAGTTTTCGTAATGAGATGTGCTAGCCTTAGAAAAACAAAATTATCTTTAGAATAACTGGCTAAATCTGCGACACTACACATCTGTGGATCTTTCAAACAGAGTTGTATTCAGCCAACTTTTAAAATTTCACAGATACTTTTCAATTTTTGAACATCAAATTACTCTAAAACGGCGCATTATACGGGGAAATCTGAAGAATACTTTTATTTTACAAAACGTTCAAATATTCATCAGAAAGCGTCCAAATTAGTTTTAAGAGTTGGGTGCTTTGAATTTTTGGTATTTTTATAGTACGTAATTCTCATAATGAGAAAACTGGAAGACGTGGGTGATATCTTGTATTCGAAAAAGATTCATCAAATAGATGAAAAACTATATTCCGAAACTCATTTCATTCGATGAAACCGTTAGTGAGATTAGTGAGACCAAAAATAATTTTTTTTATGGTTTTTCAACAGCCTGTATCTCTTGAACCGAGCCGATTCAGGAAAAATGGTAAAGGAAAAAAGTGTTTCTTTTGACCTCAAGAATCTACTGTTAAAATATTTGTACGAGTCAAAGACTCCCTCTGTATAAACGTATCTCGGCGAGTCACAGAATGCACCTAATATGCCAAAAACTTATCAGCACAATAACAAATGATTATTAAAATGAAGTAATCTCAGCGTGTTTTCTCTCTCCAAATTTATCTGATTTACGTAACCACTTATAATCCAGTTGGCGACCTCTGCTTGAAGCAAGAACCAAAAACAACGGCATCAAATTTAAGTTCCGAGATTTCCGAACAGTGCCATCCGTTCAGTCCGCTGTCGCAACAGCCGAGATTGTGAGCGTTAATGAGCTAATAAAGGCGCAATTTTTTCCAATAACGATTTCCTGGGTGTAAAATAACACGAACCTCGTTAATTCAATTAGATATGCATATTGTGTATATTGTTTATAACAGCGAACCGTAGGTATTTCACTTATTTACGACTGGTCGGTAATTGTCGGTTGAGTGCCAGATTAATTGCAAGGATGTCGAATTAATAAATGAATATTTCACATTTATAGTTTATGGGACGGTGGGCGAAGCGCCAGTGTACAATGTTTTTTGCATATTGCATTAATTTAGCGGAGACAAGTTTTGCTCCTGTCGTTAAATCGGCATTGGCTGCAACTTGTATACTAAAATGTATGCGACGTTAATTTGTTGCGAAATATTCGATTTGTGACGTCGAACAAGATGAGAAAAGCACTGGCGTGAAGTCAGGAGCCAGGACTGACTTAAACTTGCAGAATCAGATAAAAATGCAAAAAGAGGTGAGCTTTAGGTCGTAGAGCGTGATGACAGGAACTCCCAAAATCTCTTTCTCCCACTTCTCATTAGCTTGAGAAAGGCGTGCAGGCATATGTCTATCGACAAATTTCACACTCATATATAAATGAGTGGAAAACTCTGTATGAAGCTTTCAGAGGCGATAACATAAAAACATTATGTCCATTGTCGAAAAGCTTTCCGTTATATTTCACGTTAATTTCTTGCCAGGCCAGTTTTCCGGACATACTACTTCGGCTGGGCAATAAAACTTGTTTTGTACGTTTGTTTACTTATGGCCGTAATTTTCTAGCCACTGCACTTAACAAATTAAGAATGCACTCGAGGCAATCTCTGTTTACCCAGGTGGATCTCTGGAATCTTCGGGCAAGCTTGATGTTAATCTTGCTCCTTCGATATCATCTCCAGTTTCGAATTTCTAATATTCACCTTTTTGTTGTTTATTTTTTGTAATTCAATGGAATTTTGGGACGACTGAGCATACGAGGATATATTGAAAAATTCTTAGCCTACTTTAGAACCAAACAAACTTTAAATATCAAAATATTTTATTAATCAAGATCTTCTCCTCTTAATTGGATACATTTATTACAGCGAACCTGCAACGTCTCTAGACCTTTCAAAACAAATGTTTCTTCTTGCTCTGCAAGCCAGACCTCCACAGCTTTTACTACCTCCTCGTTGGAAGAAAATTTACGACCTTTCAGTTGAGGAAAGAGATGATAGTCGCATGGAGCCAAATCTGGTGAATAAAGGGGGAGTTCTAGTAATTCAAACCATAAATCACCAATTTTCTGCATGGCAACATGAGATTTGTGTGCAGGGGCCTTGTCCTGCAAAATCAAAACACCTTTGTATAGCTTTCCGCGTCTTTTCTCTTTAATTTTTTCCCTGAGTGGTCAGTTATGTCGAATAGTAATCTCCGGTTATCGTTCTACCCTTATCCAAAAAATCAATCATGAGTGCTCCATGGCAAAACCAAAAAACTGAAGCAAGAACTTTTCCAGCAGATTTTTGGACACGAAACATCTTAGGTCTTGGAGAACCAGAGTGTTGCCATTCCATCGATTGTTGCTTTGTTTCTGGATCGTAGAAATGTACCCAAGTCTCATCCATAGTAACAATTCGGTTTAAGAAGTCTACATCGTTTTCAAATCGAGCACAGATCGAACGCGATGCTTCTGCCCTTGCACGCTTTTTGGTCAACATTCAAACATTTGGCAATTCTTCTCATGTCCAAATTGACGTGAACTGTGTGATGAACGCGTTCGTATGAAATATTCAGTGCTTGAGATATCCGTTTTAGCCCAATTCGACGGTGTGATAAAATCATGACATGAACTGCATCGATATTTTCGGGGACTGACACAGAAACTGGCCTTCCTGATCGGTCATCATCTTCAATGGTAAATTTACCTATTTTGAAGCTTGCAGTCCAATTTTTCACGGTCGCATACGAAGGACATCGATCACCAAAGGTATTAAGCATATCTTCGTAAATCTGCTTACCTCTTAACCCTCTTAAATACAGGTACTTGATGATGGCTCTATACTACAATTTTTCGATTTACACAATTTCGGTGGACATCTTCTTTCTTTTAATTTATTGCGTAACTCTGGTTTACTTTTTCGACCTCAAACTTCACACTGACACTTCTAATGAGTTATTGTTCGTTGCTATGGTAACGCATTATTTTTTTGATGCATGGAACTGGTCTAGGCTAACTAGATATCAATACATCCTCGTATAATATGTGATATATTTCGTTTTGAAGCAGTAACGACCATCCCAAACAGCGATTTTCGTCCAATGTTTGGGAGTGCTCGTTAGCAAACATCTAGGTGACTTTTTCCGGGGTACTTGCCGTTCCCTCTTCCCACGGCGCGCCACCGCCGAGCCGGTGACGGGCATTAAAAACTCCCATTTCTGTTTATCGTTTTTATTATATTCGTGTGTACATTCCCGACAGACGGACGGGCTGAACGGAATAAAGCAAATAGGTACGGCGTCTGAAAAGTTAACGCCGGCGCCAGTCGTTGTTTTCGCCTCGACACAATGAGTTTGGTGGCGTTTATTTTTAGGCCGGCCGTCCTCAGTCCGCGACCTAACCAGCCGGCCGGAATTCGCTCCATCCACGTCGACTGAGTTAGCGGAAAACAGGACCGAGAGGGCATGCTATATATGCCAAAAAAATACAGGAAACGCTCTGTATTTTGATCTATGTTTCACACATTTGACATAGAGATGGCGCTGATGAAAACAGAAAACTGTAATTCAACAGTTTTCTGTTTTACGCGAAATTCGAATTCCATTCTTTCTATTGGATTGGAATATCGGCTTTCTATGGCAGAAAAAACATCCTGAGCGACAAAACAAAACGTAACTTGGTATCAATGAAATAAACTGGCAGATTTACTATATAATTCACTCGAAATTTATGATAAAATATAACAGGAATTGAAGATTACAAACAAAAAATGAAGCTTGGAACATAAGATACAGATGTATGTTGTTATCTGTTATACGTCAAAAGTGAAAACATGAGAATCAAAATTGGCATATCTTACAAAATTTCGTGTTTCTGCAAATGGCCCTCAAATGAATATTTTAACCAGTCTTAGTTACACATTTGAAACCAGAGATGGCAACAAAATATCATTTTTTCGTTATTCTTGGAAACAGTTGGGTTTGGAGTATTTGACGAAGAGTACCTTTTTTTGACAAACATTCCTTGGTTTCAGAGAATCATGTCATTGGTAGAAATCGCTCTTGTGTTAGAAATTTCACACTATTCGTCAATATTTTGAATATGTTTGAATTATGGCTACTAGACCAGAATTTTTTTTGGATAAGAAGCTTCTGCGTAAATTCCGCCAGTACAGTATAAAACCATTCGAATTTCCGGCTAGCAGCACTTGAATGCTTTCCTCGTGAAAATTCCAAAGCCAAATTTATTAAGCTACATTCTTCATTCTACCAATCGCAAGCAAGTCTAGAAAAGACCAGATGCCCACGTATCATCAAAAATTCCTTTTTGTATGTTCATCGGAGACGACTTTTTTCCTTTCGTTGACGCCGATGACCTGGCTGCGTTTGCGGTCAGTCGAACCTGCGAGCAGAGCCTCTAAACGCGGTTAACTTCACTGGAATGATTGAGGCGTGTCAACCAGCGACGTTGCGACTTCTGTGAAACTTGTGCTGTCCTTCGTACGGCCTTCTATGGCCTTCTCTACGACCGAGACTGATAAGTTGTTCGGCATAAGGCGCCATTCCCCGATGTAAATTGTACAGGGGATTCCGAGAAAAGTTGTAGGATATTTCGAAGCCTTGGAAGTTGACACCCAACTAACATTCCAAAAGTTTACTTCTCCTGTCATGTAGGGTACGAAAATAGGTACTCACCTGTTTGCTGGTCTCGGCTACGTCGCCGTATTTGCCAATTCTCTCAGCTCTGGAGGAGTTTTACTCACTCATTCAGCTACGAATGATGAAAACTGATATTTAAACCACTTTTTTTCACTCTAGTGTATTTCCTAAAGAATTAATCTGACAACAACAAATTTATGATTTTTTTATCGTGGATTCACGAAAATACCTGCAATCGTACAATGCCGTATCATAGCGGTCGCAAAGTGTCTGTTTTTCGTTCGTAAATCAGTAAGTATAATGTCATTTTCGTTTAGAATCCCTTCCTTAAAAGCCCTCGTACATGTGAACCCGCAAACTCAACGTGCTAAGCCTCATATATACACACATATTTACTCATGGAGCAAACAAATCGCCTGTTCAAATATACTTTATATGGCGCTGCTGTATACAGATGTAAATAGAACTATATACGACTCTAAAAATAGCTTAAGAGCCATATGCAGTTAGTTTGCATTAGATAAACAGAGAATACAGTATAAACATCTCTCTACCTTCCAAAAATTCAGTTCCGAATACTTTTATCCATTGATTTACAACGTTGGACATGCTTGATTTAAGTTCATTATCAATAGGTGAAATCAAATAACTTTCGCAGAATACGAAAAATAATTGTGCTAGTTATTTTTGTATAACTTATTGGTTTAACTTTGCTCTTTCAGAATATGTATCACATTTAGATCTACGATGATTTGTCTGGAAAATACGCTTGTAGAATGTGGAATGGCATTCACCATTCATTCATTGTCAAAAACCCCAAAATAAAAATGTAATTGAGATTATTTCTCTATGAACTGAAAAGCCATCAAGCGTGGGACACCCTGTATATAGATAAACTGTATAATTTAGTTCCTTAACATATCATCGCCCACGATTGCGATAGACCATACATTGTTCTTCATCGCTCATTTCTAATCCTTTCATACCATGAATTACCCGAGATAGTTTTCATTCTGTCCATAAATTTAACTTTTCAAGCGTTGAACCTGACAAATTTAAGGCGGCCTTCTGCGGATTTTTACCGAAGTTCACACAAACGGTCCTTTATTTAACCTGCCATCTTTCGTTAAATGCACTTTGGCAAGCACAGCGATATAAAGTAGTGAGAAATTTCCCGTTGGACCACCTAATCTAACAATCCTAATTATTTTCGTATTAAAATCTATTTGTTTTACTATGTAATTCCACGTGGAGAGGCAGAGCTTGAAAATAAACGTTGCCGAAATAAACGTGATATAATGAAAGCAACTATCTATAGCATACCTGCCTAGCAGCATGGGTTTTTACATCGAATTCTTCGATTTTCGAAAAGGAATGCGAGAATGTTCATTAGGCATTATCTATAAGAGATAGTTATCCGGATTCCAAGTCTACACTTTTCATTTCTTCAACATATTCCACTCAATTTATTTCAGAACATTGTTTCAACAATACAAGTTAACGTGAACCCTCTTTTGGGCACAAATGATGCTCTTTGCAATTGCAATTGATATTTTGTGGAGTATCAAGGAATTAAGAAGTTTATTCTCTTGCAATATGGTTCAAAAAAGATCCGGCATATTTTGAAATCTCTCCTAATTTTATGATATTTTGTCTATTATCTTATTGTATTTATTTTTTCATCTATTTTTCCTACGTTGTTTACCTTTGGTTGGTGCTTTTTTTCAAAGATAAATAACAACCAAATAAGAGGGAACTTCCAGGACAGTTTAAGAACAAAACATGTTGGCATCCAATAATTTTCATGGCTTCCTCAAAAAATTACAAATTTTCATGAGTAAATTTCAATTTTTGATTCCGAAAAATTGAGCTGTTACGTAAATATGAGCCAATTTTTCACAAATTACTTGTAATACATGGTTCGTTAGGCAATTAGAATAAATTCAAGATTATATTTACTCAGCTGAGAAAAAAACAACTATAAACACCGAATGAAAGATTGGAGCGTAATAAAAATCATTTAGTACAATAATTCGCAACACTACCTGTCTTATTATAAAGAACGCATCAATGTTTCATTCGGATGTTTTAATCATTTCTCTTTTTTATGATTTTTTTGTTGCGCAAATAAATTTTCTTATAATTCTTTTTTATAAAGAGAAATATAAGGTGAATGAAAAAAGAACCTATAAAAATAGAACTATTTACTGAGAACTGTATTTAAAATAATGATTGTCATGTCGAAGATTCACAACCTGTTGTGAAAGGAAAGCATTTTCGGAACATCTCAGATAAGATAAACACTTTCAACACTTTCTCCTGTTTCAGTAAACGATCCATCTCCCGAAAAGGGAGATGGATGAGAGAATAAACAACATTCATTCACTCCGGAAATGATTACTTCTCTCTTCATCCCTTTTCAGCCATAGTTCTCTAACAGCAAATGGATATTTGACCAACTTGTTGCTTGAGAGCTTTCGAAGTGGATGAATCAGGGAGGAAAATAGGTTTGGGAAGCAGTTTCTGATAGTCCCATTCTTGTTAGGTGCTTCCCTAAGGAATATTGTAAATATTTCTACCTGAAAGACGTTTGGGGCAGTATTTTAGTGATAGTGAGCATCCCTTATCCTCCTGCGTGGTTTACGGACCAGCTGTATACAATTTAATGGTATTTCTTTCAAGGTTTTGGGAGTCCCCTTTCCCAATTTTCCTTATTCTCTTCTCCTTCCACATCAAAATCACAGCTGATTATAGTATTCTTTAGGGATTTTCTTTATAGTCCTAGATCCTTTTGAAGTTTCACGATGGTACTCATACGTGTAACGAATCATAGCGCCGCGTTTATTGAGCAAATATTTAATCGTCCTGTCTATTTTCCGCCTAGCAATTTGAAATGACACAAGTATATCGGGTATGTATTTTTGGATTCTATCCGAACGCAACTGCCTGGCGCCAGCCGAGCCACTTGAATTCATATTAAATTGAAAACATCAAACAGAAGTGGAAAATCAATTAAATTTTACGATGCCCATTGAAAATGCATCCTCGAATGATGCTCGTTAATTTTTTTGCCAAGTTTACGTCTTGAGAAAAGAGAAATAGGCTTCGAGGAATCAGCTTCGAAAAGTAGAGAAATTGAAATTCGCAAATCACTTCCATGTACCCTATTGAGCTGAAATTTTATTCACACTCATGAATGATAAAGCAATATAATGATATCAAAGCTGACCATCTGAAAAATATTCTGAGAAGGTACATATAAATGACATTTTATCACTTTTCCTTGTTTAAAATCAATGAAATGCATCTATTGATAATGAACACAGAATTTTCGAAACTACACTCAAAAAAATTAACGCACATTCTGAAAATCTCAATTTTAATGAAATTTAACTCTACATTGACTTTATAACTTATTTTTTATGTTCTCTCGGGAAGGTTTTGAACGAAACAAGTCACATTAAATGGAAGAAAAATTCCGGATTTCACCGAATCTTATGTGAAAGAAGAGAAATGAACAATTTTCAAAATACTGAAATGCTGATAAGTGATTTAATACTTGGTATTTCCACCCCTTGCGTTAATTACAGCTCGGCAACGACGGTTCATACTCAAAATGAGTGATCTTGAAATGTTCTGATCTAATTCTTCCCAGATTTCTCCGAGTTGGATTCCTAAGTCATTAAGAGTAGCTGGATGATTTTCCGAACTTCTCAGCCTTCTATTGAGGTTGTCCCAATCCTGCTCAATCGGATTGAGATCTGGACTTCCTGCTGGCCATTCTATTCGAGAGACTTCAACCTCTTCAAGGCACTCCTGAACGATGCGCGCACGATGGGGTCTGGCATTATCGTCCATAAAAATGAAATTTTCACCAATGTATGGGGCAAATGCACTACATGCTCTTCAAGAATGTTCCTTATATACTTATCAGCATTCATAGCTCCATTATCAACGACCACTAGGTCTGTGCCAGCAGTGAAAGATATTCCACCCCATACCATAATCGATCCTCCCCCGAAACCAGTAGTATTCAGGAAATTGCACTGAGCATATCTTTCATGTGGACGTCTGTATACAAGGAAACGTCGATCAGAATGGTAGAGGCAAAATCTAGACTCATCTGTGAAGAGAACTCTTTCCCAATCGGCCTCTTCCCAATGGATATGCTCTCTCGCAAAATCCCAACGCGCCCTTCGATGGGCTGGGGTAAGAGCTGGGCCTCTTGCCGCGACACGAGGCCTTAAATCATATTCTCTCAGGCGATTTCTTATTGTCTGAGTGCTAATTTGCACCTCATGAGTTTGCTCAAGCTGAATTTGAAGGAGGCGACCGGTTGCTAACCGTTGTCTCAACGAAGAAACTCTCAAGTAACGTTCTTGAATGGCAGTTGTTATCCGTGGTCTACCCTGTCCTGGTCTTCGGACATTCATACCTGCCTCCCTGAATCGCTGCAACATTCTGGACACACTTGTATGGGAAACTCCAAACCTTTCTGCAATTCTTGTGTATGTTCACCCTTCTTCACATTCAACAAGGAATTTTCGAAACAATGCGTATTTTTTTGTCCATTTGAAATGAAAGACCTCGTTCTTGAATCTGTGGAAGTGTAAATAACGACCAAAAATGGTAATCGCAAGGCTGTAATAGAATGACAATTGTGCAAGTAATACAGTACGATTATTATTTATTCACAACATTTAAAAAATGTCACCGAGACGTCAAGTGGCGCCAATATTATCAATTCATCCTTGATCTTATATGTTTATAACGAAATTTTTATCCGCATTAGTTTTATCATCGGTTATTGTGTTGTGTTCCGATTTATCTCGAATAGTAAGTTTGGGACGATAGCAGTTCATTAAAAAAAAAACACTCTTGGCGTCACATTCAGTGAACCAGGAGAGATTGGCTCACCCAATACTAGATGCTATAATGGAGATAAGCGAGAACGAGATGATTTAATATTTATTTAAGTTTTATGGCCGCGCTGATTTTGACTTCTCTATATTTAAATTCGATTTGCACGAAGTCAATATTTCTACAAGATAAAAACGCTGCAAATTTTGCTTTTATCACGAGTTATACGAACTCGAATTTACTGAACAACCAGTTGAGCAGCTTTAACTGATCTTATGCTAGTTTTGTATGTTACGATTTTGGCTGTGAGTACTGTATGAACATTTTGATTCAACTATTTCCCCATCTTTGCGATCTAGCCGATATTGTGCGACGGTTGTAGCTCTTGCTCTTCCGTCCCCATGAGTATGTGCAGTACTTCGACTTATACTATAGCTATTCTAGGCTCCACTAACTGCAAAGGCGAAATTCGAAGAGATTGGGAACATCTTGTTGAATTAAACTTTCGTTTAACCAACACACTGTACAGATCAGTTGCAATGCTTATTATTCCTTATTCAGACCACACAAAAAATTACATACATACAAGAAATTAATTTATTGTTATTTTTACAAGCATTTCAAGAAGTGTAATGAGGACCATATTTTGTTTGTGTGAAAATTTGATTCAAGTGCTAGAAGTAAGTTTTCTCTGGAATGTCCACTTCAATTTTTGGGTAGTGTATGTCACCAATGTTGCGCATACACGTGGTAATGGCTTCGCATTTAACCCAATCTGATAATTCATCGTGAAACTTTCAATAATACAACGTCAACATGTCCCTGTTTCTATATAAATTCAAATCATCAATTGAATTAAAGAAAAAAAATTTAAACCTCCGATAACCGAGTCATCTAAAATCACTGGATTCAGAGAATTTATTATTACCGGTCATTAGCTGATATACAGAAATTAATGGCACATCACAAAACTGCGCAATCTTTCTCATTTAAATAGTCGGTCAAAATCAAACGAAGGTTAAATGGCGATAACTAAAGTTCGAAAATGAATGTTTTCATCGTTATAACAACACCAATTTATATAAATAATGAGGTAATACGAGCGGCCGGTAACAGAATAGAATAATAATAATAAATTTTGCGCAAGTATCTAATTTCTGGATACACGTGGGAAAGTGAGAGAAGATTTTCATTGAAGAAAGACATTTCGTACCTTATCACTGAAATTAACAATGTGAAATTATCTCATTTTAATTGATACGTTTTGTCTAAGCTAATAGTTGCTGGGTTCAATACTTAAAACTACCTGAGTTGTTTCCACAAGAAGAGTTATTTAAAACTCAGCCTGTATGTAAATGGAATTTTACGAAGCCATTCCAAGGGTTTTTATGGCTCAATCCTCGTAATCTCAGAAATCTTCACGTATAAACCAATAAGTGCTCGTCATAACTAGGAATATGGACATCGTAACTCATCTGGATTATCCTTTTTATTTGTAGAACATTTCATTAGGATTCCTGGGATACTGATCTTTGGTTTTTGTTGGGAAGATTATTCAGGGTAACTTCTCACGTGTTGCAGCGGTCCAGTGAGCATGTACTTATGGGCATAGTTTTAATTGGAATGATCTCTTTTCAGTCATGCGTAACGGATTGACAAGTTGCCATGGGAATACGAAGGGTAATAATCGAATAAAGATTCGCAGTTGAAAGAGATCTTATAGTTATCATTATCATATGTTGTTCTGGACATTTCTTCAAAAATATCTCAGTTGTCTCAAGCTTTTTTTGGTTTTTTCAATCGGGCTATAACATCGGGGGTACTGGCCTCACTAAACGCTTTGAAAGTTGGCAGCTTTGTAAACATCTTAACCTGACTGACCTCATCCAGCATCATGCAAGATGGTGTTCTCACTTGTCGTGATCTCTAGCGGGTAAACGGAAGAAACGGAGGTCCCAGCCTTGATCGAGCGTAGGAAAGCGATGATTAGATGCGGGATATCAAAAATAGATATTACAGATCACCGCTGGCGCCAGAGTTACGTCTGTTACGTCACAGAACTAGTACCTACTACATATTCCACTCTCGATAGCAAATCGCCATGGTGATTGACGTTGCACAGATGCACATCACGGAAATTGAAAATCATAATGCAGATTTTATCAGTTTTCTATGGAGCGTTTTTGAAGTAGACGATGATAGGGAAAAAATGATTGTTAATTGTGAAATAATGAGACAATTACGGTTTCAAAATCTGATTTTACTGATGTAGAGATAGTTCTGGAATTCTTTCCCAAAATTCCCAAGAGTATATCCTCCTGGAACATCAACTATAGCCTGACAACCTCTTCGAATACTTTCGATCAGATTGTTGAAGAGGCCTTGATCAATTTCTCTCCATAGTGGTAAAAGCAGTCTTAGTTCTTGAGGTGAAGAATCCAAATTCTTTATGTGACATCCCCAAGTCACCTTAAAGAAAATACGACCAAATACGACCCTGAATTACTTCAAAAATGGTAAGAAAAAGGTGAAAATTTTGAAGTTCCTCTAAATTAATTCCTCCCCTAACCATAGACATAGAGTCTATATGTCTATGCCCCTAACAGACCTCGATGCATAAAAAATTACAGGGTTCTGACAATCGCTGTCAGATTGTGGCATTGGTGAGATGTCTGAAAACATCTAACATATAGATTAACGTCAGTTTTGACGAAACTTAGGTTGACAGCGATCATAAAATTGTCAATGTGGCTTCAGGAAAAATACAACGCATCACTTCCATTGACTTAGGTTTAAACAGAAACAACATTGTGGATCCTTGGAGACAGATTGGGAAAGAGTAGAAAAAGCTCGAGATTTTTGTCGGTATGAGGGGTTATGATTTAAGAGGTTCAAACACATTTGAAAATAGTTGAAAAAAAGGTTTAACAGCGGAAATGTTCTCGGAGTCGAATCACAAGTAATCAAGTTGGTCGTACCCCCATTTTTGAAATTTCGAATCTATCGCTATCACATTAATTGGAACCAGTATCTATGAATCTCAGGCATTTCCTGAAAACCAAGACTTCCCCGGTCTGGAAAGCTCTCACGCCGATCAAAGAACGAAATAGTAACCATAAATAACCGGAGTTATCAATTTTATTGCTCATTAACTCCAGTACCATCTGACATAAGATCGAGTGATCTACTTTCTTTTTCACACATCTCGATAACTGCATAGTTTCGTATTTTCCCATAGGCCGGTTCTCATACACCAGGGCAGATTCCAGAGAGCTTATTATCAATTTATTCTTTCAATCACGGCGCGATTAATAACGAATTTCGCTGTCTAATGAAGAGTAACATGAGCCGTTCGCTCGGTATAGGATATCGCAGTTTTCTTACATTGTAATTAGTTTGTATTCGTCTATCTGACATTCCCGAGGTTCCAGTGCCTTACGAGCAAAGTATGCCTAGCAACGTTTTCATTAATCCGGAGCGCACTTGACAGTTATAAATGAGCACTCATATCTACAGGAAATACGAGACGTCTGCGATGTATCGGTGAGAAGAAAGAAAATGAATGCGGACAATTTCATAGCTCATTAAGGGTATTTTTGTTGGAGAATTGAAAAATAGTAGATTATCACATATACTAGGATCATAGAAAGGAAACATTTGAGATCACTAAGAGCTAAATACAGAGTAGGTCTTTAGACTCGTCAAATATTTTAACAATAGATTCTTGAGGTCCAAAGAAACGCCTTTTTCCGTATCCATTTCTTCTGGTTCGGTTTTGAAGATTTCGAAGACTTGTGCAAATTTTCGTGAAAATCGAACCACTGGAAAGTGATTTTATGATGACGTCAAGAACGTCTCTGCTCCTTGAACGACATTGGTGTACTCTGTCGGTTAACATCATCCATTCATCTTCGAATGAAGGCAAAAGGTGACGACAAGATAAAACTGGGGCGCCTGTCTTGTCTTCGGAATTCCACGAAAACGCTGTACTTACCACGACAGGTGTGTGTGTGTGTCAGTGACGTCTGCAAAAGGTGGCGCCAAGCGTCCATCTGCCGGCGCCGCGGACCGCATACCAATCGATTCTCAACAGCTGGCCCCCTTCTGGAAATGGTCGCGGTTCAACTGAGCAAATTATCGGAAATAGTTGAATCTCAATTGGAAGAGAAATTTCAACTTTGGTCGAGAATTCATCGTTCCCTACTCTGTGATAGGAGTGAACCGTAACGACTGGAATCCTATAAAAAAACAGAGGCATTTTGGCTTGGTGAAGCATCCAAGCTTTCGTTGCATGATTAACGATCACCTATGATGTGTCTGAACTGGCATATACATAGAAACACGGCCAACACAGAACCTAACAGTTCAAAGATCTAATCTCCTTGAGTTTCACGAAAGCATGGGCCATAGAGACCCAAACACGTGCACTTGTAGTTGTAGATTCAAAGGGGTTTCTTTGCACTCAACCTTGAGGTCTATTGTCCCCCTATCAGAGCTGTTCTCTACACCCTAATCTACACCTCGCCTTTCTAATGAACTCCAGAATCTAGGATGGCCTCAATGAGAAGGATATTTCCCCACTTCTACAAGTCTACAAATCATTTTTTGCCCTTGCTTGCCACCAGGTGAAATTTCTTACATCTCCCCATAGAATCTTCACTTGTCGTTTTCTGCTAGAACTACTAGATGCGAGACTAGATGCTTCCTGAGCCTACAATTTAGCATAATCTTTCTAAGATGCAGATACTTCTTAGATCTCTAGGTTTTTGCCAGAGTGTTTCACTTACGTACACTTATGGAAGCTGTTTCCCAAGTGCATTCATCTCAATTCGTTTCCTGAGATCTTTTCTGAATACTCTCAACAGAAGTTGTCTGTTTCATTCTGTGGAGGCATACTTGCTGAAGACATGTCCAGTTGAGGATATACCCAAAGCACTTTGAATAAAACCAAAAAAACTAAGCTTTGACTTCCTCGAGCTCTCCATTCACTAGCCAGAGGTGAACTGAATTGTTAAATTCATTTCTTGCAGATGCACCAATGACATAGGGTGTCGTGATATGCAAACACAGCAGATGTAGCTGTTATCTAGCTGCACAATGGAACAGAAAAGCTTTCGTTGGTTCACAATCCATTTCTATTTAGTAGCGTCTGCGAAGAGAAGGTCTTTTTCTGATACCAAATGAAATACTGCCGGACAATTCGAAGGTGATTCTTAGCAGGTTAAGAGTTGACCAGTTGCTCTTTCCTGCAGATCGACCTGCTGCGTTTTATCGTGGCTCTTTGCAGTGCCGACCCGAGTCGACGCTTCGATTTCATAATTCATACTCATATACCCGTACAAGTTTCGCTATAAATCAAAAGCTCTGCTTGGTGACCATTTTCCTCGCTAATTTGATGCAAGGTGAACCGAGCCAGACAATGTACTGTAATACATCGGTTACCCAACCAAGTTTTGAATGAGTTTCTCGACTTATTACAGCCGATGTCACGTGGAAAACAATGAATCGAATTATTCGGTTTTTTTTAATAAAATTTCAACCTGTGGAAGTGTTTGGTCCTGCGATACAAGCTTCTTCTTGAAAAATACGAGATATGAATTACATTAAGGAAAGGAATGACATTCAACAGCAACTTTTCTTTCATTGAAATAATATCAATTAAATTATAAAGGAAACCAAGCTTTTATAATAAAAAAATACTAACATAACTAGAAAGGAAAATTGAGTGGAAGATATAGGCGTTATTATAATAACGCAAATATGTTGTCAATTATTGTATCAAACGGTTTTCTAAGTTTTTTTATAGTTATCTATTTGTTTTTTAATTGTATTTCTGATCTTTTTATCTCTTCTTTGCGAAATATTGATCTTGAATATTTTTGAGTTTTTGTTTGACATTTTTTTTATTTTTTCTAGGGTCAATGATTAACTCGTCTTGGTGTAAGTTAGCTTATTGGGAGATGGGGCAAAGAGTTGGGCCTCTCTACCCAGTGGAGCAACCGGCTGTGAACGTATTTGGTCAAGTGCCCTATGGAGACGGCTTATCGTTAGAAACGCTAGCAAGGCACAGTTTTAGCCCACCTGACTCGGTTACCCGAACTAGAGATAAAATAGGTTTAGGTAAGCCAAGACTCCTCAACATTTTCTTATGGTCCACATATTTTAGGATAAAAATAAGGTTATGATGATTTAAACGAGAAAAAAAAAAGAAATTATATCCTCTGAAAGCTCAGATGATATGATTTCATCCAAAAATTCGATCAGATCAAGAACAACCGAATTCATCAATCTTAATCGCAGACCTGTTTCGGGATTATTCGTACACCATCAGTGACCAACTTCTTGATGACAGATCTGTGTAGTAGCAAATAAATGGATCACAGATAACCCCACGAGCGCCACCTGCACCTCACAATCCGAAACTTTGTAACTAGTTAGCTGTAACGCTTTCGTTTACGATGTCGCAATGCTAGTCGTTTTGAGAAGCTGGACATAAGGGGTTTGCTGGAGCAGATAGGTGGCGCTGGTGGTACCATCTTCATACAGTGACTCTATCAAACACAGTGGCGACAATTGGAAATTTAGCAAGAATATGGCGGCTTAGAAGCACAGATTTCATTGCTATGATCCTTAATTCGGAATGCGGATTGGCTCACTTCACGTCATGTGACCAAATCCGCCATATTCTTGCTAAAATGATGAAAAACGAGACCACAATTGTCGCCACTGTGTTTGATAGAGTCCCTGTACATCTTCATACAGTGACTTTATCAAACACAGTGGCGACAATTGGAAATTTAGCAAGAATATGGCGGCTTAGAAGCACTGATTTCAATGCTATGATCTCTAATTCGGAAGGCGGATTGGCTCACGTTACGTCACTTTACCAAATTCGCCATATTCTTGAAAACTAGACCACAATTGTCGCCACTGTCTCGTTAGAGGCACTGTACATCTTCATACAGAGACTCTATCAAACACAGTGGCGACAATTGGAAATTTAGCAAGAATATGGCGGCTTAGAAGCACAGATTTCAATGCTATGATCTCTAATTCGGAATGCGGATTGGCTCACGTTACCAAATTCGCCATATTCTTGCTAAAACGATGAAAAACGAGACCACAATTGTCGCCACTTGTCGTTAGAGTCACTGCACATCTTCGAACTATTTAGTTCTTTATTTTATAAGCCAAACCAAGAAGATGTAGAAGTTATCATAGGTGCCTTGCACTGGGTAATAGTTACGATTGATAATTCGTATTATTCTGGGGTGAACCATATTAAATCATGACCAATTCGATGTACAGGCTGTGACAATCGTTTTCTGCGCCACATCCTGTACGTTAAAAGGTGGCAAAAACGATGTTTACCATCAGACCATCGCTGTTCATGCTCAGACCTCTTGACTAACCTCAATATTTGTTTGTTCCAGGAGTAACAATATCTCATGAAGGAGACTCGGTCTGGGTCTACAACCGGTCAGACTCCCCCATCTTCGTGAACTCCCTGAGTCTCGACGAGGTGGACTCTGCCTCCCCCACACGTGTACCTGCTGACTACTGTTTGTGCATATTCGACCCCGTCAGGGCCTCCCGCAATAACAACGACTGGTCCTTCAGGAGGACTCAAAATTTCGGACCGATCGATAAGAACTCGATAAGGCTCAGCTTCGTCAAAGGCTGGGGACCTAGGTACTCCAGGCAAGAGATAACGTCTTGCCCCTGTTGGTTAGAAATATTGCTGTCGCCGTGCAGGTGATCCAAGCAAAAGGCCCGTTTTAGAGCCAGATTTGGACCTGAGTGATTGTTTTTTCGTTCGTTGGAAATGTTGTTGGGGTCTACACCATTCCAGAGATTGTATTTAGGACGTTTATAGTGTACCTTACTGTTGGAAACGACTCTTGTGATCTTATTGTTGAACCGTTTGCCAGGTGCTAGCAGCTTTGAGTATGATTTGTACTGTTTTTTATGTATATAGGTGTGCATGGTTGTTCATCGCACCTATTACTGTATTTTAACGTTTGTTTTAACATTTAACTTATTCTTCTTAATTTTATCTACTTGATGTTATCGTCTCTGAGAAGTCCAGAATTGGTAATAACAATACCAAATATTTCAATTTCGGTGACATTTATTGGTATCTTTCCTGTATTGGATGAAATATAGTATAAAATCAAAAAAGAACTTCATAAAAGGATGAAAAAATACTAGCAAATGACACTGAAAAATGTTGAAATTCTCTTCTAATGTTAATAATTATTTTTTTACTTCGGATTTTTTAATGAATAAACCCTCAACATCAGCATTATAACATATAGTAGGTAATAATTAAGATAAAAGTTGCAAAGTTCGTACTATAAAGCCAGTGAAAATATGTTTTTTAAAGTTATCTTTTATAAACCCGCATTGTTATGATTTATGAACTTGGAAGTTTATTTGTATATTGAACCTATTTATTTTGATCCTCAAAGCTGTTGGTCGACCTTTCAGCAACTAACTGCAATTAAAATGTACCAATACAGAATGTTATGTCAGCAGTATTAAGACTGTGAAATTGGTCAGGAAAGCTATGTTATACGAGATGGTTATAAAAAATTCAATGAAGGCTGAGTTTTGTAATATAAATAGAAGGAACGGTGCTGATTTTTGTTCCGTCCGTCTTGTTACTTTTTTACAGATTAACCGTTTCTATTATATTATCGAACGAAATTTTCCGAACCGTGGCAGAAAATACTTGGGATTCGCTCGCGTAATTTTGGCGGTCGAAGTTGTGCCCTTGGCGCGCCCACCAAAAAATATCAATTTTATAATTTGAGCTGTTGATTCAATTTATTTTCTGTACACCAGTAAATAGTCCAGTAGTTTTGAGCCAGTTCGAACTGAGCGATGATGACAGTTCCTCACAAATTGCCTTAACGCGCGATTCGGAAGATTTAGTCAGAGTTTAAGGATATAACTCCTGTATGGAGAAAACTGATGTAATTTTTTTAAATTTAAGTGAAAGACATTAACAAATTCGAGTAAAAGTGTAGTTGCAAGATGAACGACTAAAATATTCAACCACTACTTGCCTTTTCCCATTTGAATTCGCTTGAACTTTGTAATAATCGAAGTAGAGCAAATTACATTGATAGGTACTATATAAGCTCGGGATTTTTCTCGAGAACCGGCGTCAGTTTCTTGTTTTGTAATTTTTAACTTCTAGTCTTGTACAGTTTATTGTTCGTCCTGAACAAATCATCGAATGGCTCGTGTCAAAATGAGTGCCTCAATTTGTTGAAGCAATAATTCAAATTAATTTAAAAAATTGAATCTCGTATGGAATATTTATAGACAGAGATAAGACCGAAACTTTAGGTACGTAGTATGGGAATATTTTGAACTGCCATAAAAGCATTCGAGAAACTGATGTCGTCATATACGAGAATTTTGAAATTGTAAAATTTTGTATATTTTTGCAAGTAGAAAAATAAAAGTATAAACTTTTGACAGATGTACAGAAATAAATCTTTTCAGTATCGAAGACACAGGATATTTGATGGTTATAGATTTCGCTTGAGTCGACATTTGAAAGTTCAATTTTTTATTTTTTGGCATAATCGGACCTTCCTATGTGTTCTGAATAATCAAAAATCTTGTGTTTCGCCTTTTATAAACATTCTTTCGACTAAAATGTAATATATTAAGGCGATTTCGGTTTTAAGTTATGAAATTATCTGGTGCTGTGAGATTTCCAATTTTTCTAAATATTTTCATTGTGTCATTGAGAATTTTCCCCCTAACATATTAAAAGAATCAGTTTGTGCCTGTTGGTGACATTGATCGATTCCTGTTTATGATCTAAATTCCAAATTTCAGTGATGGGATGAATTTTCGAAAAATTGGAAGAATCTCATTGTTTGGGACCACATATGGAACTATGTATGATAAAAAGAAGCATTTTTATTTTGTAAGAAAATCCATATGTTTCAGTCAGATCGTTATCTTTGCTTCATTTTTATGAAGAAATATGTAATCATTCAAGTTCATCATGTAATATTTATCGATTATAATTTATTATCAGTTATGTTATTTCTGGAGCTTTCAAGATGGCTAAGACCAAAGACTGTGCCTTTTTATTGAGAGTAAATTAATGCCAATTACAACTTGTCTTATTTCTAAAGCACGTCCAATCAAGAATGTCCAAAATATCACTGTATAACAAAGACAATGTCTTTAATACACCAACCTGAATCGAAATTAGTTGGATATTCGGAATTGACGAAGTTGAAAAAAAAATTAAAATGATTACTGAAATAGATCCTTATACGACCCTAGAAAGTTTGTTAGTTGAATTATCGCAAAGCAGTAGGAAAAAACTTATCTCCTGAATTGACCATGTGGTTTCGTTTGGGATATTGGCTCGTAAAAAATAGAATAATACTTCAAAATCTGACCAATAAAATTCGTCTAAATCATCCACGAATTTTTTCACAATGGGCATCACAATCTTCGTGTTCGAATATTCCAACAATTGTTGTAAAAAGGGGTAAACATCATAGCACTTTTATGATACACGATACAACAATTATGATTCTCTCAAAAGTGGCCTGATGCATCTAATACGATGAACTTGTTACTGAACCATTCATTGTCCAGCCATATTATGTTTTGTTTCGTTTTTGCGATGCCGGAGTCACCTTCCACAGTCTCGTACTTGAAATTCAATGAAATTTTGTCGAACTTCTAGGGGTTACAACCTCTGAGATACATCTCAGCCATCTTGGATATTTCATATAGACAATTTTTGGTTAAACGACTTATTTTGATCAGTTCTACCTTCTGTCAAAAAAAAAGCCTCACCTTGCATTTATGAAACGTCATATACACAGCCAATTGCGATGACCCATAACGCATCTGAAGCCCGGCAAACCCACAATTTTTTTAATTTCAATGAGACGTCCTGTATATTTTAGGAGATTTTAAAAGACTGGTATTTCAAACTCGTGCATACTAAATTTGTGGAAATGATTTGAAAACATGAGAAATATTTCACTCCACAGTTTCTCTACAGTGGCAAAATTGACCACCTTGCAACCTAATACGTAATCGTCCTCCCAGTCGGCTTTGAACTGAATTGCGTCTCCTTTCTATGACCTGCACAAGTTTTTGAGTACCGTATCGAAACATTCTTTTTCTCAGTTCATCCTGAAAATCAAGCTAAGTAGATATTTATTTGATGAAATATGGAGAGAATTAAGTTATGTAAGTTGTTTTAGTTTCAATCCATTTATCTGGTACCTATACTACTGGATAGAAAAACAGAATAATCTAAACACCATATTTACGAAACTGTTCGAAATGGACTCATGAAACTTGCAATAGGTGAAGAATACAATGAATGCACAAATTATACTAAATATAGATATTTCTATTGAATTATTGAGCTAGAATGAAGGACCTTTAATTTCTTACTGCGACATCTTTATGCAGAGTTTGCCACTCTCATAGCTCATAAAATTTTCATTATTATCTGGAGTATAATGGGAAATAGAATGAACCACTTAAAAAAAAGAATAATAAACCAAGTTTCAGTGTTTTTTCACCCCAATTAGATGAATGTAACATGACCTCTTTTGTTAAATTCAATAAGCGGTAATAATCACCATTGTTTCCAAGTTTATATTGTGTGGAATAGATACATTTTTCCAGCTAATATATGATGGGAAGTTTTAAACCTACATCATCTAGAGTCAACAACATATCAGCATCCATTGTCAACTCAATAAAAATGCTAGAATTTTAAGCATGCTTTCTTTTTCTCAAAAAATCATCAGCTCCCATTGTCAGGAGTTTTCCTATATTCAGATTTCAAATCAAAATGTACATTTGAAAGATTCATTTTCAGAATATTCATAACATAAAAGTTCTAAACACAAAACTGTGAGAGAACTGAGATAGGTGTAGGGGTTGTGAAAATTTTTTTGTGCTCGTTTCAATAAATTTATAATCGAAAATAACAAAGTTGTTGCATCAAAGGCAACCCGAAATATCATTTTAATGACGCAGTGTGGTGTGGCCATCCTGTATAATCGGTGCCGAACACAAATTACCGTCCCACCTCACCAACTGACCGCCAAAAAACGTTAAGGCAGAAAGAGAAGGAACATTTCGATTGGAAGATATAAATTACGGTTAGGTAAGAAAGAGGTGCATCCTCTGCCTAAAAAACAGTATCAGATCATCTGCCAGGAACACAATAGGGCGACGGAAACCAGGATCGGACTAGTACCAATATGCGGTAGGGTCACTAGGGGGTCTGTTATAGGACCAGTACTGATACCCCTCGAAAAAACGTATACGCATATTTTCATCCGAATGTGCATACAAGATTGCGTGGACTAGTCCGTTACCCTGGCATGTTTTACATTGTCTGTGTAATGAAAGGCAACACTGAGGGTTTCGTTTCTATTTAAATAATCACAGGGGGATAGTTTGATAGGGGTGGGAAATAGGGGACTAGAAATATGTAGGTCTAAGTCAGGTGGAAAAAAGTTACGTTTCGTCAACAATGAAATACAGATACTGAGACTTTTATCATTTGAATCATGAGCTTTTACTGAAATAATTTCAAAATGTGAAGGAGTTCTGAGAATGTCAGTACCACAATGCAGTTTCATCACTATATTGAGTGTAGTTTATGGCTACATACATAGATACACACCGCATAAAACAGACCAGTCGTTTTTTTCTTTAGCATGACTTTTTCCTGGAAATTCTTTTACCTTTCTTTTCACCTTTTATTTGAAAATGCGTGGATATGTTATGATCATTTCCTAAGTGAGGTGGCAACCACACTCGAGAATCTTAAGGCAATTTGGCCTGGAGTACAGATTATTATTTCTTTTTTATTTCCTCAGTAATAAGATGTTAAATTTCTTTAAGGCAGCAATTGAATGCTCAGTCAAGATGAAAATTTTCTTTACCGATAAGTTGGCTGCTCTGGCTTAATTGCATTCTATTCACATCACACCTGGAAGCACTTTGTAATTTGTATTTTAAATGAAGTATGTAGCTAAAATACTGTATTCTGTATTTTACGAGGATGTATTGATATCTTGTTAGCCTAGACCAGTTCCATGCATAAAAAAATATTGCGTTACCATAGCAACGAACAATAACTCATTAGAAGTGTCAGTGTGAAGTTTGAGGTCAAAAAGTTGAATCAGAGTTACGCAATAAATTAAAAGAAAGAGGATGTCCACCGAAATTTTGAAAATCGAAAAATTGGAGTATCGAGCCATCATCAAGTACCTGTATTTGATAGGGTTAAGAGGTAAGCAGATTTACGAAGATATGCTTGTACCCTTGGTGATCAATGTCCTTCGTATGCGACCGTGAAAAATTGGACTGCAAGCTTCAAAAGAGGTAAATTTTCCAATGAAGATGATGGCCGATCGGGAAGGCCAGTTTCTGTGTCAGTCCCCGAAAATATCAATGCAGTTCATGATATGATTTTATCAGACCGTCGAATTGGGCTAAAACGCATATCTGAAGCACTGAATATTTCATACGAACGCGTTCATCATATAGTTCACGTCAATTTGGACAATTACTGCTAAATGGAACCCCAAATGTTTGAATGTTGACCAAAAGCGAGCAAGGGTAGAAGCATCGCATTCGATCTGTGCTCGATTTGAAAACGATGTAGACTTCTTAAACCGAATTGTTACTATGGATGAGACTTGGGTACATTTCTACCAAGGGCGGCTCGTCAGAGGAGGCAAGGGAGGCTAAGCCTCCTCATAAAGCTTAGAGCTAAAATACATTCATTTTTGGCATGTCCTTATTTTCAGAAAGTAATTTCTATATAAATTTTTCGAACACCTGAACTAGATATTCAGATAAAAATTAGTTCATTTTTCGGTTCTCCGCTCATAAAAATCCAACATAACAATCATACAATCCACCGGCCGCGTACGCGTCCGCTGCATCGAATGTGAATATTTCAATATTTCCTAGGACTGCCTATTCGGACGGAGGCTGTTGGGCCTGCTGCTTCCGTTGATAGTGTAACTCACGCATACGTTCTCTGGACTCACATACTAACCGAACAAGAATTCAGCTGACTTACTGTACCATATTCGCCCGTAAAATGTACCAGAGGAGGCACAGCTCCCCTGTTCTCCATCGATTCTTTCATGCCGTCTTCGACTATATTCGCTTGATCTCCGGCGGTACAGTAGGGGCGTTGTCCGGCGGTAGTTGTATGATTTCAATTTTCAATTTGAATGTAACGACTTCGTGGAGAACTGGAACTTCGGGAAATTTGTGATATATTCTTGTTAAGATAGGTTGTTCTGTTAGGGCGTTAGGGGTAAGTACTGATACGGATCAAAAAATAAAATGGAATTGAATATTGAGAATTAACTGTACACGTTGTTAAAACCTTTACAAGACCTCCACCAAATTTAATTACACTAAAGTCTACCGAAAATCGTCAGAATAGAGGTTTCAGTGTTGTTTGGTACGATAAATGTGATTGGTTAACTGGATCGATCATAGGGGAAAAATTATTTTGCTGGCCATATTTATTATTTTCTCATCAAACAGAATATACTTCATGGTTCAAAACGGGGTTTTCAGATTTGAAAAATATACCGCGTTCTATCGAAAGGCATAACAAGTCAAAGGAGCATATAGCATCCCCTTGCATTGAAAATTAGTCTTAGAACTGGCAACTTTTCATTATATTGAAGAAGTATACTTTATTGAATGATAAGAGTTTGTTCCAACACTCTTCGAAAACTATTAGCCTCCTCAGCTCTCATGACCACGAGCCGCCACTGATTTCTACGATCCAGAAACAAAGCAACAATCGATGGAATGGCGACACTCTGGTTCTCAAAGACCTAAGAAGTTTCGTGTCCAAAAATCTGCTTGAAAAGTTCTTGCCTCAGTTTTTTGGGATTGCCATGGAGTAATCATGATTGATTTTTTGGATAAGGGTAGAACAATAACCGGAGATTACTATTCGGCATTACTGACCACTCTATGGGAAAAAATTAAAGAGAAAAGACGCGGAAAGCTATCCAAAGCTGTTTTGTTCATGCAGGACAACGACCCTACACACAAATCTCTCGTTGCCATGGAAAAAATTGATGATTTAGGGTTTGAATTACTAGAACACCCCCCTAATTCACCAGATTTGGCTCCATCCGGCTATCATGTCTTTCCCCAACTGAAAAAAAGTTTAAAAGATCGTAAATTTTCTTCCAACGAGGAGGTAATAAAAGCTGTGGAGGTCTTGTTTGCAGAGCAAGAAGAAACATTTTTTTTGAAAGGTCTAGAGACGTTGCAGGTTTGCTGTAATATATGTATCCAATTAAGAGGAGAATATGTTGAGTAATAAAATATGGTGACATTGAAATTTTGTTTCGTTCTACAGTAGGCTAAGAATTTTTCAATATATCCTCGTATTTTGCCCAGCTCTGATTGGATGTTATATATTTGAATAAATTTTGAATGATAACAACATTAACAACAATCTCATCAACTGAAAGAAGAGTAAGCATGTAATATACTAACAATTTCCAATCTGTTGAACCACACTATCACTGGGATAAGTTATTTAACCATTTACGTGTTTCGCTATCACAATAGCATCTTCAGGAGTGCGTAGGTAATCTCTGTAGAATATGAAGTGGTTAAATAATAATTTTATCTTCAAAAGTAACACACTGGAATCCCTGGTGATGACGGAGACCTCAAAACAGCCAACTGCGTTGAAAGAAACGACCAAATCCGTGCAAATCAGAGGCGAGAATGTAACATCGAAAATGTTCGCCATACGGTCCTGCAAGGGAGGACCCGTCCATCGGGTAGCCTTGCTGGGGGCAACTCACAGTTTTAGAACGCGACCTACGCATTACCTACCTACGGTGGAACGGACCTCCAGGTCCCCTGCAACAGACAGAGACGGAGCAACAACCTGTTGACGCCTCTTTTAAATTATTTTCTTTGTATGGGGTCCATTTTAATAGATTACAGACGACAAACCAAACCATTGGGCAGAACCGATTGTGACGGCCGAAAAATGGGCCAACGACTCCGCTGACCCTCTGCTATAACATATGTTTTTTATAATTCGGGATGAAAAAAGCCCAACACCACTGTGGTCGAGTGTGGCATGGGGACATAACAGTTTTAGAGTTATAAGTTAACAGTGGGATGTGATCGAAGATATCTACACCTTTTCAGACAGTTGAATATCGGCCGTTGTTTTTCTAAGTGAGTTTTGTTTTTCAGTAAGTTTTGTTCTTGTGTGCATTTTCGTGAATTAGGGCTATTTTATTACTGAAATATTTTTCATGATATTCGCATATTTATTCGGTAATTTATCTGAAAAAAATAATTCTTCATTTCACAGCGCAAGTAAAACATTTTTTGGATTTTGAACGACCAATTTTTATTAGTATTTTTTATCTATCAGAGGTTTCTAGTTTTATGCGATATTTTCACAGGAAAATTATATATCATAGTGCTAAGTGTGTCGCAGGTAAAACGAAAAAATACAGGTAATATTTCAAAAATTACAAGGAAACTTTCATATTACCTTTTGACATTATATAATTTTTCTTCATTCAGTAAAAAGTAAATATTAGTGCCTGATAGTTCATTTCCTTGTTAGATCATATTCCATTCGAATTTCACAGGATTGTAGAAATATGGATTATTAAAAACGTATAATTCAACGTTTTGCGGATATATTTCCACTTCTTCTGGACAAAAATCTTTGTAAATCATATAATAATTTCAGCGCTGGTCTGAAGAAATGGAAATATATCCACAAGCATCATGGTTCTGAACAATTCACATTCCCATACAATCCTTTGCAATTTGAGTGAAAAAAGGAAAATTAATAAGAAATGTATCGTGCAATTGGATCAATTATTCTTTCAAATATTGAGTTGACTTATAATAAGTGTTGTTATTTTTTTCTTATTAGTTCATATCGGAATTTTGTCAGATAAAACACATATAAAAGAAGAAATAAAGAAGTAGGATCAAGCACAGGCTTTCTGAAACAACCTGTATGTGTTTTTCAAATTTTCGTTCAGTCTTGAGGTTTGACTGAACCCAAATTTTTGGGGTCAAATTGCGAGTAGTTTTTCTTCCAGGAAAATTGTCGTAGATCCAAATGTGATACATATTCTGAAAGAGCAACTCTTCTAGTAATGAATCTAAGATTTATATCCATCTCGGCATAACCGTTCGATCTTGAGGAGGAGAGGAGGTTTTAACTGAACCCAACATTTTGGGAATTTTTCGGAGGTCGTCTTTAGAGTAATTTATCTTCCAGGAAAATTATCATAGATCTGAATGTGATACATATTCTGAAAGGGCAAGTCTTCTAGTAATAAATCTGAGAACTTCATCCATTTCGGCACAACCGTTCAGTCTTGAGGAAGTTTTAACTTAACCCAACTTTTTGGGAATTTTTCGAAGGTCAACTTGCGAGTAGTTTTTCTTCCAGGAAAATTATCGTAGATTTAAATGTGATACATTTTCTGAAAAGAGCAACTCTTCTAGAAATAAATCTGAGAACTTCATCCATTTCGGCGCAACCGTTCAGTCTTGAGGAAGTTTCAACTGAACCCAACTATTTGAGAATTTTTCGAAGGTCAACTAACGAGTAGTTTTTCTTCTAGGAAAATTATGACAGATCTAAATGCTATACATACTCTGAAAGAGCAAATCTTCTAGTAATAAATCTGAGAATTTCATCCATCTCGGCTTAACCGTTCGATCTTGAGGAGGTTTTAACTGAACCAAACTTTTTGGGAATTTTTCGAAGGTCGTCTTTAGAGTTATTTATCTTCCAAGAAAATTATCGTAGATCTAAACTTGATACATATTCTAAAAGAACAACTCTTCTAGTGACAAATCTCGAAATTTCATTGAGCTCTGTGAGATCGTTCGGTCTTGACGATTTTTTAACTAACCCCATCTTTTCCGGAACTATTCAAAGGTCAATTCTCGACACGTGTATCAGAAAATTATTGCAGATCAAAATGTAATACATATTCTGACAGCCGTTTTAAATAAACCTATCTATCCATCGTTTCACTTACTGACGATTGGAAACCATTCTAAAATATATCTACAGATGGATCATAGAAACGAAATCAGATGGTTTTTCTATCTCCAGTAACTAAAACAATGGATTAATAGGTTTACCTATTGAAAACGGCCGTAAAAGAACAACTAGTAACTAGTAGTAGTAGATGTAAAAGAACAACTAAATCGTTATTTGAGAAAAAAAGGAGATTTTCTTATATTTCATTAAGAGCGCCCGCATCTATTCATCCTGGGACATCCTGTATATGCCACCTCGATTTGAGGATTAAGGTGGAAGTATTTATAGTCTTCGAGGAGGTACCTTTAAAATCTGCTAATAGTAATAGGTGATGAATAGTTTATAAATAAACTAAAAGTCATAATTGTACAGTGTATCATCAAACATGCTCGTTCTAATTAGGTTCAACTAAAACAAAGAATGAAATTCAATAATCAATATCTATAATTAATCGGACAGCACTGACATGAAGTCAAGAGCTTTTACGTTCTTGTTATTCAAATTCAGTCCAACCATTCGTTTGAGTTGATTTTCTGCTCAAAATGAAAGCATTTGGAAAAAATAAGAGCGCAAACATCTCCAACTATAATGAATAATTTCGATAACAGTCGATCAAAATCAGTATTTTGCCAAAAAATGAACAATCCTCAACCCTTGTGGATTTGGATAACAATAAGCATTAGATTTCAAGACCATTCTCGTTTATCATTTCTCTACGGGCCTCATACCAAAGAACTCTCAGAGAACCTAAAGAAGTATCATACCTATAGAGGAGTATGCAGAGAGTTACTCTACTGGACATAAGAAGGACGATGCACAAAGTACATCTAGAAGATCGTCATATGTTTTCCTACCAAAGACGATCATGAGGATGAGCACGGGTTGCCCATGCATATTTAAGACATTATTTGGGTTATTACGATCTGGTTTCAACTGCGCAATAAATTCAGCAATCCAATTTCCTGATCGACGGACAAAAAACAACGAATCCAAGTCAATATGCAAGCAGCTCCATTTGGACAGACTGATAAAGCTCAGTTTAGCCAGTGCACCAGGTCAAAAAGTTATCCAGATCCACTTCGAACTGGTTTAGAGGTCGGATAAATAGCGGATTGTTGGAATTATCCGGGCCCCCTAGATGATAAAACTTTCATACCGGTAAAATCTGGTTATTCGACATCAATAACTGATGTATTTTTACTAAAAATTCTACTTTGCCCCCAACAGAGTAGGATAAACACATGTGATAAAGGATTGGAGAAGGAGAAAGTTTATACAGATTGTCTTTATTTGTTTACATTTTGGAGCAGAGATGTATTCGGGGAAAATGAAGCAAAAGCGTAATGAAGCAATGGCTAAGGAAGCCTTCAAACCTTAAAACTCTTGGCTCTTGTCAATTGGATCTTTAACGGTGGGGCAGAGGAAGACTTGGCAGAGTTTGGACTGGTGCTGGACTTCCAGCCAGTAATACTTGCAAAAGAAAGATGTGTTGAAAGACAACAAAGGACTGTTGAGGGTGGGGAGGGAGTTTGAACATTTTTCCTGATTATCTGTCTGGTAGAATCTAAAGGGTTTTCCTTATTATTAACCTAGAAGTCAATACTGGCGTGCCTCAAGTTACTGGACCCCATCTACATTCACAGTTTCACTAGAACTCTATTTCACTAGAATTCTACAAAATTTGAGGATGCTTTGTTAATATTATTCGCTGATATGGAGTCTCAGCATACTGGCTTTCTTAAAAATGATAAAATCAAAGTAGTTACATTAGGTTCTCAAAGAATTTGTCTGTAGTTATACCTTGAGGTAACCTTAATATGTTATTATTACGTCCCTGTACCAATGAGATAACAATTTTACAAGTAAAGATTTGATGAGTTCCTGCTACTACCAATCTTATATATTAATTTAAATTATCAGTTATGAAAACTTCAATCCTCAAATTGAAGGAATCCATCTAGCATCGCCAATTTGGCAGCAAATTTTTTTGTAGAAAAGTGTTTGATATTCATTGATGAGAATGACTCCCTTTGATCAACAGCGCGTGGTGGGCCAACCGCTTCACTACTACAACTACAACCCACCTGTACAACCGGACTATTCTGCTAGTTTTTCGTACTTCCAGAGGTTTGAAGCTGTGTATTCCAGTGAAGAGATGTCAGGTCACAACATGATGATGCATTCTCCTAGTAGTTCACAGGTGAGTTATTCTCTTCTGACTCTATCTATACTTGTTTTGTTTTCTTCGTAAAATAGAAAAAGCCAGTGAAATATGTAGAAATTAATTTGGGGGAGGTATAGGGAAATGAAAATAGTAAATAACAATACAAAATTTAAAAAACGCTAAAGAGATAACACTCTTAAAGCGAAATTTCATTCAGATGACCCAAAAAGGCTAAAACTGAACTTCTTCTTGTCGCGGTATTTACTTTAAAGTGGATGAATTTAACTACATATTACTATTATTTTCATCACCAACAGCTCATATTTGTAGGTTGTCCACCAACAAGCTACCCCAAACCCAGGCCAAGTTATAACTGTTTGAAATTTATATGGCGACCATCTCATTTTGAACCACTTTTAATTTTTATCATCGCCTCTAGAATTTGCCTACGGTATAGAGTATAGATTGATTGATTAAGAATCGTATTCAGGGTGAAATCATTGTATTTTCCGTGTTGCTCCTAGCTCTCAGCCAACCCTTTCATTTGACACCTATTTCATGAAAGTGCTCCGAAAAATGACAAGTCCACCATCTTGAACAACCGCCATATTGGATTAAGAATGACTTAGCTATCCATGCTTTGCCATTTGCCATCCCAATCACCATTTCCACCCTATGTATTCCATATATTTTGTAGCTTTTGTGCCAAACGCACCATAAAGATTTAAGTCTAAAACCGAGTGAATTCAACTAAATTTTTTTTCAGAGTGACAGCGAAAATTCTGAGTCCAGCGTTGATATCTCCAGAAGTAGATTGAAGCCTGAACCTAGAGATAAAATGAAGTGTTGTTGGAAACATTGTGGTGTGGAGTTTGAAACGCTGGAACTACTAGCCAATCATGTTACCAGACAACATGCGGACAGCGGTGCAGGAGGCCTGTTCTACTGTGGCTGGGAAGGATGCACAAGGAATCAAAGAGGTTTTAATGCGAGGTGAGTTACGTTGAAAAGTGAACCTTAAACATTTCTTTCAGAATATACTTGGATCAATATTTATTATCCTGTTTTTCTTCCAGATACAAAATGCTAGTACACGTGCGTACCCACACTAACGAGAAACCGCACAGGTGCAGCCAGTGCGAGAAATCATTTTCCCGTGCGGAAAACCTCAAGATACACTCACGCTCCCACAGTGGCGAAAAACCCTACGTCTGCACGGTACCAGGCTGTGGAAAAGCCTACTCCAACTCCAGCGACCGTTTCAAGCACTCCAGGACGCACCAAGTAGAGAAACCGTATTGCTGTAAGGTACCAGGGTGTCCCAAACGATACACCGATCCCAGTAGCCTCAGGAAACACGTTAAAACATACAAACACTTCGTGAACGAGAACAACATAAACAGTCCGAACTCAGAGTACGCGATGCTGAACGATGAACAGGTTAGGGAACGTAGATCGAATTTTTGTGAAAGTATTTTGGCAGGTGATCGCAGTGAGCCTTGCAATTGTCCACATTTCTGCTCGAATAACCGACTGACGATGAGCCATGAGACTGATTACCTGGATAGGTCTTACGAGGTTCAAGAAAACGTGATCAATTTGTCGTGGAAAAGGATCGGTGGTGCTGAGGAGGTGTTCAAAGAAGAAAAATTGCATCAGCATTTCATGGACATCGATATGCCCTTAGATTTAAGTATACATAGGTTTAGTGTTTGATGCGCAATATGCAAGATTTGAAATATTTATTATATTTATTTATTGTGTTAATAAATTTATTTGTGTTGAAAATTTTCGAGCCAATTACTTACCTCTTCCATGTTAATCCTAGATGACAGAAATTGCCTTCATTTTTCAAATGTTTACGACCCTGCTTTGAGAACAAACTTTGGTGGAAACGAATGAAAACAGCTTTAAATAAATAAATTCATTTAATAGGAACATAAAAACATGGAAACTTTTTTCCAAAAATGCATCACAAATATACATTTGGGTATTTACAAAAACAGAATAAACATTTTCGATATCAAACGTTGAACAAATCATAATAGATGGTAAAATTTACATAAACTTCAGAGTTAGGATAGGTTAGGTTAGGTAAAATTTACATAGCCACATTAAGCCACAATATGAATGCATAAAACAAAGAATTATTTATCTACACCGGTAACACACATAGTTCAAAAAAAGTAATAAAAGTAGGTACAGCAGTTGAAATTATTGGAGCCACGATTTATTGTTGAGCCTCTACTCATAAACCACAAGTGATTAATGAATGTCTGAGAATCAGTGAATATAATGGTTCATTAATCATTAGTGATTTATAAATACTAATTTCTCATGGTAGGTACACATAAAAGCATGGCTCGAGCGAACAAACGAACTGAAACTTCCGAAAGTAAATTTCAGTCCCGGTTTTTAGAAGTTCGTGAAATTAGCGTTAATGGTAGAGTAAACAACAACGATATGTCGATCGAGAAAATAATCATATACAATTAATTGACATTTAGTATTCAGTTATATTCTTCCTGAAAGATGAACATTTAGACAACACAGAGATTTCGTAAAGTTCAACATTCAATACCTTCCAACCATTGATAAAATTCGAGGAACATATAAACATTCTTTGTATGCCAGGAATCGAAACTTCCCATAAATAAGTTAGTTTCAATAAAATCAAACAGAGCCTTCGAGTATCAGAAATTACTAGAAACTATAAAAAAGAAAATTTTCTGGCAATAAGAGTTTGCATGTAGGTATACGCTTTTCTGCATCAATTTACTTATGCGAGTTAAAATGGCCCAATTCCAGAACTAAAGCTGCATTCACAATCAATTCGCGGGCCGAAGTGCACTTCGGCACGAAATTTACCATTCGCAATAATCTTGGAACCATATACTCAAATGAATCAAAAATGTAACTGATCAAAACATAAGCATCAGCATCATCTATAGCCGGCACAAAATTCCTTGACGAAGTGATAGTTTGCGACTTGCAAGAAATTTGGTCTTGAATTTCATTGTGAATGGTAACGGAGAACGCCATCTGCTAAGCTTCCGTGCCGAAGTGCACTTCGGCCCGTGAATTGATTGTGAATGTAGCTTAAAACAGAAACTATAATTTTGATCGTAAATTATCTCCAATAGTTTTTTTTTTCGATAAAAACCTACTCTTTCAGCCAACATGTGCGCTGAGGAATTCTTTTGGCATTTAAGGGGTACAAATTCTATACTTTATGAATGAACGACTTGATATTCCTTTGCATATCTATATCATATACTATATAGTTTTATCACTAAGTTCTCTAATATGTGTCAAAATTGATGTAAATCCACTAATTGTCTGTTGAAAGCTCTGCTTAGTAACATATTTACAAAAACAATTAGAGTTTGACCTAAGAATTAAGCAAACACAGAACAAAAATAAACAAAATAAACTGCTGAAAATCCTACCCACCAACCATTCACCAAATCACCTACCTCAAAAAAATTATCACATAATAATAGATAGGTATTTGCATCAAATCCTACATAAAATTTTCTACGGCAAGCCGAATTATAATGATCAATTCTCACTCGATCGGTAAACTACAATATCGTTCGATGGAATTTACAACCAAAGCAGCTCGAAGAGAAACTAAAAAAACTTATCAAAATTTTTTCCAGGTTGAGAAAAATTCAGATTGAACTGAGGTTGAATTCTATCTACAATTTGTATTTATGTCATGAACTAGCGTATAATTCTTTATCGTGACTGAAATACATAATACATCTGTAAAGTACGTTCTTCCACTGAAAATTTGGAGCAGGTCACAATGAATTATTTTCGAAGTATATTTTAGTTTCGAACAATTATGTCTTTAAAGTTGTTACCATTGATTGAAGAACAATTCAATTTAAATTCAAGAGATAATAATCTTGGTCCAATTCGATTATTACTCAATAAGTTAGCCAAATTTTCGATTAAAACAAAGTGAAAAACATAATTTAGTTGATTAGAATAAGAAATTAAAAAAAATATATGTCAACAATAAAAGTTGCTTGATAAATATACAGAGATATATAATAAATAAATAAAATTCTTAATATTTTGGCTCACTTATTCAGTAGGTTACACATCATCCAATGTGTTATTTACCTTTATTTACAGTTAGATCACACAAATTAACTCCTTTCTGGGCAAGCTGTTGGAACCAAGGGCATGCCTTTGGCCCCCATAGCACCTAGAGCAGTGTGTACGACAATACTGGGTTGTCCTGGAGATGGAGGATGAAGTTCATGAGACGAACCTGTTCGAAATAAAACAGCTTCATGTCATAATAAGACGATATGATTTTTTTCATAGCTTTTTTGAAAAGTGATTACCTAGTTAGTTAATGAAAAACAGAAAATACAGAAATAATGCTCTACATATAATATAAATCGTAGAGGATTGAATTTGAACCTTACCAGGAGCCAAATTGGCGATAGCCGCCAGTAAATCGTGATTGATCATTGGTTCCCCCTCTTCTCTGGGCACCCACCCCACGGGTGGGGACGTTGGGGGAGATATGAGAAACTGCTTGTAGGGTGCGGGTGGTTGGAGACTGCTGTTTTTGACCGGTGTGACAGGCTGAGCAAAATAACAGGTGATGACTGATTCGTTGATTTTGTATTGGTGCAGTTGTATCCGAGCACTGGCGGCAGCTAAAGGAGTTTTGAAGTTAACACGTAACCTGCGGAAGCTCCTCAGCCACTGGAAGGTGACGTCTGGGTCAAAGTTACGAAAGAGGTTTTCCATCTCGTCTTTGTGCTCTGAAATGAATAATTTTTTGGAAATTGGACGCCAAAAGATCGTTTTATCTTCCGCTGATTATGTAAAGCGCATGCAACCACTGTAGGCATTAAGCGAAACGGTTTATGAGGCCTTGAATGAAAGAAATATTTATTGCAGAGGGATGCATCCCACAAACGAGTCCTTCAACCATGACAAGCTTATTGTTCGTTGTGCTCAGTTGGCATCACTGTACTTTTGAGTAGGTACATTGTACTCAGTACAGCTTTTTCTTTACATAGAGGGTGAAAGTGTCAATACCCGCGTATTTTGTGCTGGTAGGTTTTTTCATGTACTGTATTCTGTTACGTTATATGCAATTCCAAACATTTCTGTTCCAATCATAGGTTTGGCTCGACACCAGTTCACTTTTTACATTCTTTTAGAATTCACCGCCCATCAACAACGACTGTATGTGCTTTGAGCTTAATTAAATATCCTTTCTATATCTTCTTGGTTCAACCAGTCATTCATGATCATAATCATGATCGGTGCAATCTTCTTTCCGTATTGGTTCAAGGTTGAAAACCTTGGCGTATTAACCTTTCCTCAAAATGATTCCTTGCGATGGGAGGAAATAATGTACGCAGAGATCTACTTTTGATGTAGCCACTCAACCGTAGGTTCTATTTTATGAGTTCTCGAAAAAATCGATAGCTAGAACATTCACTTCAACAGTTGGTCCGTGGCAAGACAACTTGGTCCTTCATAGTTGTACTGAATAATCCTGCTCCTGCCCTTTGCTGCCATCTTTTACGTCGTGTAAACTCCTGGTCTGACCACAGGCATGTCCGAACAGTTTCTTCCGCATGCCTACCACGGTGTGTAGGCGAATTTCGAATATCGTAAAGAGTCCTGGTCCTTTCCGATCTTAACTAGCCACACGTCCGAGCATCTTAATTACTATCAGCAAGGGTTGGCGATCCTCCACTTGTCAAACGTCAACTCGGGCGATTTTTATGAAGATCGGTTATCTATCTATCTACTACACGAACCCGACACTACACTTGTACACAAAGCCTTAATGGTTCGAAGTATCCTCCTCTGGTATATAATCCTTGAATGCCAATATTCATCTCCAATATCTATATCGTTGAAATGCGTATCTCTTGCGCACGTTGCAGAATTCTCCTCACACTTCTCGAACTGTTCATTTTCTGATAATTAAGGAAAACATTATTTCCTATTTTTAGCGTATTTAAACATAACCGCGAGAATTATAAAAAAAAATTAAGTTTTTGTATATAACATTTATTGACTACTTTTAATACATCATTAAATTTGGACTCATTAAGTCGTATGCATAAAGAAGAGTATTTGCTTTTTCTATAACACCATCTTTGTCAGTTGCTCAAAAGTTTATTTACTGAAGTAAAAGCATTTACTACTTCTGTATGCACATAGCCCAGTGTAAGGCAATAGCTTCACCTATATGGGTGAAGTATTCTGGTATGATTCTTCTAGGACACTGGAACTGGAAAATCCCTTAGGAGCCCCCCCAAGGGCTTGAGCAATTTAGGATATAAGGTTGGGTTCTGGTAAGGTTTTTTTACTCCATTTTAGCTGAAGCCTTATTGGGTAATCTTGCAAGCAATCATGGAATCATCTTCAAAAATGGCATAATGAAAAGCATTAGGCAAACCTAAAATTATCTACAAAGCAAGTATCATGCAAACAGAAAAATCTTGGCACATGGTCAGAAATAATGAAATTTCTACTCATATTGAATGAGTATATAATAGTATTTTAAAAACCAGTTTTTATATTTATCAATTCCGAATACTATTCAAAACAGTATTAATGCATAAGAAAGACAGCGCCGGTCGATAAGTTCAATTTTTCTCTCATATTCGCGGTGGATGAATAATTATGCAACTACACCGAGTGACTTTTGAATAAACAATTTATTTTATTGGTTGAGGAATAGCTATACCGTAGTCAGAGTCGACTATAATTGAATTTGATAGTAAAAAAAGAACTACATATATGTCTTAAACGGTGTTTGATTTCCAACTGCAACTTGAACTTTAGAACATTCATATTAGCCAAGATCCCTATTTACATCAATTGCCATGTCTAAATATGAGTAACAACACTTGTGAATGAATTTATTATGGGTTCAGTCAATTGAATATTGAGAACCAAAACAACCGAAACTGAACATGTAACTTACCAGGTGTTATGAAAACACTATCATGAATATTTGTTACTATCAGAGAACTTGGCAAATCGTCAAATTCATCTTCGGAATTGTTCTCCTGTGGGCTGTCTATTTCATTTTCCGAAAGTAGATTCGGATGGACGTTGGGCAAACCGTCCTGATCATTTATTATGATATCCTCCTCAATTTCTAATTCACCGTTGTTTTCAGCCATCTCCCGAACGAATAGGAAGAATTTACTTTGAATACAGAAACTGTCACACTTTCCAATTTATAACTTGTCAAATGCTAACATTCTTCTCCAACAATAACATCTGTAAAAAAGCCCAAAGTTCTTCAGAGACGAATCATTGGAAGAACTATTAGCACACCGAAATACAGGAATTTCCAATGAACACTCCTGCCAGACAATAACAATGAACTGGAAATGTCAAATGTTATTACTCTGCATAGAATAAAATAACAAGCTCATAACCTAACCTCTGAATTGTTTGAAGTCTGAATTATTGATTTCGAAGTCTTGAAAGGAAAGAAATGGATAATCTTCATTTCTCCCATTAAATGATACAGAATTTCCATTGCAATTCGTCTTTTATTCATTTTTAATCTATGCCATAGCCTACTAGAACTTCTAGTAGGCTATGTGTATGCCTATCAGCAATTACTAATTACTTATAATAGCTTTGTTTTGGTTCGCACTTGAGGCGGTTCCGAATCGGTTCAAAGTAGTGGAGCAGCAATGTTGTGGGAAGCTACACGCATGCTACGCGCGAGCTTACGCTGAATAAATAAATGTGCGACTGTTTTGAACCGTTCTGGAACCATCCTAAAAGCGAACCAAAACAGGCCTTATGTTTACGCTAGAGGACGATACAGTTGAAACAAACAGTACACTGTACTATTCTGGGTTGAGATTTTAATGCTGTACTGTGAGGGAAACCTGATAATTTTTTTAATATCTATTATTTGAAGATGTTTTTCATTAAATGGAAGCTTTTATTGTCACGCGCTAGGGGACGACACTGTTGATCAGATTACAGACATTCTTTCCTGACCTAAAAAGCATTAAAGTGCTCTTTCAAAGAATAATAATTGGTAAGGGAGAAACTTTGTTTCATAAGACCCTATGAAGTTTGAGTTTTCAAAAAATAAAACTTAAAATTCGACTTACAAATTTATTACAACAAGTTCAACAGTGTTACCGCCATAATTACAGATAAATATTCACAAAATTTCAAAATACTGTTCCTATAAAACAAGATATATTTCCTCACTCCGAACAAAAAAAGCTGAAAATAATTGATGACAAAAATTTTTCAGCATGGTCTTTTCAACTGGCAAGTGCTCCAGCAAGAAGCAGAGCAATTCCCAATACAACATAACCGCTAGAAATAACTTGTTTAATATATAAAAGCCTTCCCATGTCCCAAATCAGATGCCTTATTCCATTAATTGCATGGTATGTGAAAGGTAACACCACCAAAAACCTGCCAGCAAAAAGTATAGGTGAGGGAATATTCATAGCATCAAGGGCAGCTATGTATGTACTAATGTCTTGTGGTAGAGCAATGGTACCGATACCAAAACCAATCAGATAGGTAGACATAGCCATACCTAAAACGATTTTCATTACAATTTTGCCATTATAATGAACTTAAACTGTTAAAAATTACCCATTGCTCTGTGAGTAATGGACATGAAACTTTGTAGTTCCGGAGCATATATCGTGAGATGAGGTGACATTGGTCTTTTAAGATTCATATTTTTGTCATCATGGTCCGTTTTTATGACTGGTTTAGCTTGTTCTACCCTCATTGTTATTGGTCTTACCACTTGGAGCATTCCTAATTGACCATTACCCAGGACTTTCCCAAACTGGCATTTTGGGTACAACCTACAGTTACATAATTGGTTTAATATCGATAATCAGTTAGTGGATAATGTTTATTGGAGTTTTTCAAGATGATCACCTGAGCATTCTTGTTAAAGTAGACATGACTATTGGGTATCGAACTGCGATTTAAATTTTGCAAAATTGATCAAGAAGTGAGACGTCAAGGAATAAAAACGACACCTAACCTCATTTGAAGGGAAAGGGAAACAAACAAAATATTTTCCATAGAACAGAGAAATTCTTCTTAATCTAACCACGTCCACGTCCTGACAGTGAACGCAGAACCAGCGGTTCATTTTCTAGCCACCTAGTGGCGAAATTTAAAAACAATTCAAAAACTCCTTTGATAACGCACATTTTTTTTAGTTATTTGCAAGAATTGAATGCTTGAAAGTTGCGAATATAGATTTTTGAATCTTAAAATTGATGATGAGTTACTTCAAATGTCGAGAACGAAAGCATTGAGTTATGTTAACTCGATTTTCTCCAAATATAACAGTTCAGAGTTGAAATAATCAACAACGATGAAAACAGTGTTTTTCTCAGTTTAAAAGAATATTTCAGATAATAGATTCTCTTCCTCATAGTAGAAATTTGTTATAACGTAGGTTCATGAAAGTTAATCAATATTTCCATTGAATCAAACTTTATCGGAGAAGTATTCCTAATTTATCCAAATTAGTTTACTTTTTGAACAGTAGATATCATTTTTGTTAATCATTTCAACAATGGAACTATTTTGTTCAGGAAAAAATTAAGCATAACTATCAGGTCCATGAATACAACAACATTCAACAATTGCCGTAGTTTTTCTGATTGAAAAAGTTCAATTTCTCAAAATCCATTGAAACGTTAACATTAAACACACTGTATATTTTACTATGTACCAATTTGACTGCAAAAACCATATCGGCTAAGATTAATGTGATATTGTCGTCATTTCATTTCAAAAGATTTTGAATGATAAAAGTATAGTATTTTGTGAACACATTACAAATAGAAAGTAAAGCTAATCTCCTTCCTGTCAAATAACCGATTTCATCCCACAGGATGGATTTAGTTCACCAATTAACCCAATTTGGATTTGCATTGTATTCCTGCCTACCTATAATGATATAGTTGAGCGATCAATACTATTAACAATTTCTATCGATCGTCGAATGAACATTTATTGTGGTTTTAATTTTCCTGTACGCGATTAGAGAAGTAGTTTCGAGGAGTTTGAAATGCGATTCAAACCCGAAATGTGAACTAGAGTTATGCCAGTGAAAGTGAATCTTCATATATGTTTTTCAGACATGTTGTTGGAAAAGTTCAGGTAAGAAGATTTCGCAAAATCAGCCCAAATCCTTCAGAACTGAGCTAATACTCACAGAAATATTTTCTTTACATTAACAGACGTTTTTCCTTCCTATTCCGATAAATATTCAATATTTCAATACTGACTCTCAATTTTTTTTCGAAAATTCTTCAAACGATCTTTTGTTATTCAATTAAACATCAATTTTTCCTCCTACTTCTACTTAATTCTCTCACTTCCGTCATAAAGAGGAAGTAGATAATGAAGGTAATTGAACATTCAATACGAGATTCAATGAATTTGTAGAGAAATTTCATTCATCACCTTTCTACTTACTGGAACAATTTTATCAACATATCAACTCCATCCAGTAACATATTCTTTCGATTATTACTCCCAAGAAATTTTTAAATCACGTGAGGCACCAGAAGAATGTGATATGTGATAAAAGAATAAGAATTCATGGTAGTTATGAATAGCTTGTAAAAACTTCAGCAACATATTATCAAATCTGGAATGATAAGGTTGGTTTTGAAAGAAATTAAAACTTCGATATTTCTCAGAAATAATTGTGTTAACTTTTAATTTTTACGAAACCTATCTAATGTTTTATGTCAATATCTGAATTGTGGCTATTTTAAAATTTTATTTGAGTAAATGATGGTTTGTTTCAATTCTACGTACCTCAATAAATATAAGGAAATTTTAGTATTTTGTTCATCAAAATATGTAAGTCTGTATAGTTTCTTAAATTTTATTAGGATAAAAGTGGTATGATGATATAATTCATAAAACTTTTCCGTTTGAATAATGAATGAATGAAAGTTTGTAACAATGTGAAGAAGAGTTAGAAATTGTATATACTACAGAAATTACAGCTCATTAGCTAAAGGAAAGCAAACAGAATAACCTATATAAAATTGAATTGCATTTTTTTCCCAGTTATTATTTTATTACTTATATATAATAGTTGAAAATCAGAAATATGTTTTTTGTTTTGAGATTTTCTTTGCATTACACCTTCAGTCATTTTCTAGAATATAGTCAGCTCTACCTAAAGTGGGATTTTTATTCGTTTTATGAAATTTACATGTACGTCTGTATGAATTAAATACTATAGTTAAATTTGAATATTTCAGTAGGGGTTTAAAATTTTCTTGACTACTAGAAAAAACAGTAAAAGTTTGTAGGAAGACTAGTGAAACAGCCTGTATATAGTATCAGTTAATTGTGATTTTGTTTCAGCTCCACCCATATCTGCACATCGTCACTTGGAGCCTACCAAAAAGATACGTGGGGCTTCTTAAAATATTCAATTTGCCGTTAGAGGAATACCCGCATCAGCTTATCACCCAATACTCAGAAACATTAAACAGTTATGAACTTCAAGTCACAAAAAAGTCAATATCACCCCTCCAATCCAAGATTTCAACAGAAGATCTTGGGAAACCGAGAGAAAATCCGACAGAAAATGTAGAATCAGAGCCAGCAACTTCCAGTGACTCCAAGCCAACTCGAAAAAAGCGCAAAATTTCAAAGAATAAACCTGTTATTTCTATAAGAGTAAAGCTTGACGATGAATTGAAGAATTTGAAACGCACCAATGGCAAAAATTTCGAGAGGATACTGTCGAAATGTAGCAGAAGATCCTGTTTACTTGTTCTTGAAAAATCTAAGTCATCCAAACGTGAAGAGTACTCTCTTAAGTTTGTCAACAACACGAATTTAAGCAAAACTTATAGTAAATTGTTGAGGAAGAATCGTAGAAAACGGGATTCATTCGTAACTGCCACAAATACGAAACCCAACAAGTCATTATCGTCAGAGTTTTCTGAAGAAAATATTCATCCAATTTGGAAGATGAATGAGACATTTTTTTCTGAACATCCACAGAGGCCACTTATGAATAAATTATCTCAATATCAAGAATTTAACACCAAAACAATGCAGTTCTCAAGGGGAAGAGAGGATAAAAAAGAGAAATTTGAATCTGAAGAAAGCAAAACTAATCAAATCAAAGAAGACAAAATTACAGAGAAGGAATCAAAGACAGGCCATATAAATAGAAACACCGCATTGGCAATACCCTCCCATCTTGTACCATACGAAAAACCAATTCAAGAAGAACCTCTTAGACATTGGCCAGTTATCACGCAGTTATTCGATGGAAAGCACATAGAGATATACAAAAATTATCTGAAATCGCTGAATACACCGGATGAAGAAAAAGAAGAAACCCAAGAAAACGACCAAGAACCCGATAACATTGTTGCCATTGATATAAGTCAAGCAAAGTCTTTTCATGAAAATCTTACATCATCTTCGATATATAGAAGTGGCAAAACAACAAAAATTGGATCACTTGAAACAAAAACAGCGAATGTAGAACAACCTCAGGAAGAATCAGAGAGCTACAAATCTTCCAATGTATCCACTACAGATTTGCCAACAAAAAAAAACAATTTCGTCAAACCAAGTGGGAATAAGAAATCAAATGTCATTTTTTTAAATGAGACATCTCAAACACCCACCAACTATTCTGTTATAAATGAGAAGTGCACAGATACAAACGATGGTGTCCAGAAATTGTATACATCAACTGCGTATTTAGTAATTGGAGAAACATATGAAAAATCGAAGAATAGAACTACCCCCAATGATGAAAGAAATACAATAAATACATCTCGTTCTGAATCGTTGATTAACACAAGACTTTTATCTTCTTCGATGAAATCCTATAAATCCATAACAGAAAATGAAGATACAAAACAAATTTTGAACATCGAAAAGGAAAGAGATGAAGAATTGTGCAAAAAGCAAGACGAAAAGACTAGGAATTCCGAAAAAAAGTTGAGAGGGCTGAGAAAATTATATTTTTTCAATATTGTTCTGGCTGTTTTTGTGGCAGTTGTATTAGGAATAATTTTGTTCATTAGTTTTGCCGATAATTCAACTGTTAATGGATTTGTGGAAAAGTATATTAAAAGTTAGTTTCTTAAGTTTGTTTTTGTGTAAACTATCACTACTCATAAGAACTAGGATAATATTCGATGAACTTCTTAAGATTTGGGATAGTAGTTTCTGAAGTATTGAAACTGGCTTTACCATATCGATGCAAAAATTTAAAATTCTTATTCGAATCAAATATAAGGCATATAATTTCTTTCAATTAATCAGTAGAATTGATAGAAGAATAAATAAAATTAAGTTCAATTGACTTTTTTTTAATAATTCATAGGTATATATTATTCTGCAAGTGATAATAATGTGTAAATTGACAAATTATCATTTGTTAATTGTGATATCGACAGTATTGGTCTAAGATTTTATTCTGTTTTCACATTTCCGATTTCGACTACCTGCTACAAGTGTTTCCAAAAAAATTAGCACGATGGCGCAGGGATCTGTTGTGGCGATTCTAAAGAAGGCGGAGTCCGACATGATAAGAGTAGGAACCTCTTTAAGTCTGTGATCAAGGTCATAAGTGTCATTAACATATGACTCTTCTCCCTCCATCCTAAATGTCAGTTTTAAATAGTATTTGTCAAGGAATCCGTATACAACGTTCGTGTGACCAAATAAATATCTAAGTATAAGTGGCCCTCAGTTATTCATCTAATAGGTTTAGTGTTTAAGTTGACCCAAGTCCCACTTTGTGTTAGTTCTCATTGACAAATATCAAATAGAACGATCCAAAGACATACAAGTGATCTCCGATGGAATAAGCCGTATTTAATCGAAAATGAAAATATTTTCGAGCTTGGGGTTGTTGTTTGTAAACACCACCAATAGATGAATGAAATGGACGATTATGAAGATGATGAACCAGATATAAGGGAGCAAATTTTTCACAACAATGTTAGGGAGCAAATTGTGAGTACCCCACAATTCAATTATTATAAGTAATGTATTGCGATTGAAAGTACGTGGTGATAGTTTAGATAAACGCGATTGGTGTCGTCAGGATGAATAACATCGTCAGAATGTAAACAATGCGAGTTTCTTCTGCTTGTTTTTGAAGCTTCACATTCTATTTATGCACTCCATTGAAAGGCCTCTTTTTTCCTTTTGTTTTTCTGAAATTTATGGACACATTAACGAGGACAAACTTCAATTGAAATTGTTTGATCCTGACAAAAATAGAATATGTTTTTTTTGTCACTATCATAGGAATTATGTGCAATATATTTCGTGGATCTCAGTTTTCTTTGAAGACTTGAATCTTGATTTAAATCCTTCAAAGCCCATTATGACTCTTGAAATTACTACAGTTATGGACGTTTTTTCATTGAATAACCATTTTTTCAGATCTTTCTGCTGTTGTTCCTTGTTCTCTACCTTGTCAGCTATGCTATACTTAAACGTTATAAAAGAAGCAACCATGAGGAATATTATAGCATGGACAAAGATGAGATCACTGTTTATAGGATCAGCACAGCACTATGTACCTTTTCTCTGGCAGTATCTATTGGTGCTTTATTGCTTCTACCAATTTCCATAATCTCTAATGAGGTTCTAATCATCTATGCTAACAGTTATTACATTAAATGGTTAAACAGTTCCTTGATACAGGGTAAGTCCAAATAATTGATAATTATACCCTGAAGTATTGAAGATTAGATCTTCTATGAATTCTTTCGTCAAAATCATACAAAGCAACTTTATTCCAATATTTCAATGGTTATCTTCATACTGATAAATTTCTGAATATGCAAATCCTTGGTTGATTGAGGACCCTTTAACTGCTTGATAAAGTTTTCAGTACATATTCATATATTACAAATTCATGAGAGATGCACTCAGAATGATAAAATATCTTTATTTTCAATATGATTATCTCAATGAACTTTTGCATCCACATTGTCCTTTTCAAATTAGATTTTTTTCAATTTCATTGCAAATCTTATTGTTGCTGACAAAAATGGAGCTATCCTGCTCCCTGCTATAAACATATTTTTGAGGGCCGTCGAATTGTTTAATTCCGGAATATTTTTTCGAAGAAATATTAATTATATCAGATATTAATTCATGAATACCGAGGCCAAAAAACAGAGTATTCTTCTAGTCCGATCGATGTAAAACACCTCTGTGATCGGTGCTAACCAGACTTCCGTCAAACAGACGTCTGACGTCTCAAACTGACGTCGATTGTCAAAATGATGGATTTCGATGATTTTCATTCTTGACGGAACGGAAAAATCAATTTAGAAACGTCAAAATTTTTCTGATATGCGATAAAACAATGTTCTGAACATATAACCATTCAATTGTTAATCTGAACCATCCTACCGACGCTCACACACAAAATTGTGTAATAAAACGTGTCGAAATCCACACAATTTAATCAAATTCGCACCAGCCACTTAACCATAGATTATAGATTTAGATTAGCTAACCTAAACTAACTATAGGTTAGCTAACCCAACCTTACTCTAGGTTAGCTAACCTAGTGTAAGGTTAGGTTAGCAAACCCAACTCTATAGTCTTTGGTCAACCTAACTATAGGTTAGCTAACCCAACCTTTCTCTAGGTTAGCAAACCTAACTCACAAAGAATTTCATCAAATTCGCACCAGCCACTAGACCATAGATTATAGCGAGGGGTCTTTCACTGGACGTTTTTTGTACACTAAAATTCCAATTTCGCGATTAATTCCACTAAATTCAGGAAAATTCCGTTCAATCCACCTAAATTCCATTCAATTCATCACAATTCCGTTAAATTCATCAAATCCGCTCAATTCCACTCAATTCCGTTCAATTTATCGCAGTAATTTTCAGTGAAAACTCAACATGAGTGTGCTGTCCACTATAAGTAATTAGGACAAATAAAAATTCGAATGAATAAATATCACCTATAAAGAACACTGTATAACTCAACATTAAAACCTAAGACAAAAAAATAAATTTTTCTCTATTTTGTTGAAATCATCTTCACCCAGTTTTGTCGAACCCAACAGTGAATCTTATCAAGTTGCCGTCAAATAAGTTCGAATTTTGATATGTCTCATGTTCCCCAGCTGTGATTTCGCGGCAAGCTTCGCTCGAAGTTTCGTCTTGCTCCATCTGAAGTATAATTTATCCTAGACTGGATCTACTAGTGCATCTAATCTGAGATCGAACCAAAAATCGAAATATCAGTAGAACTGTATTATTGGCAATACAGCCATTTATTCTCAATAAAATAATTTCAGCAAAAATTAACCCAAAGTAGGAATTTTTTCAAACCAAAAAAACTGTTGAAAAAATTAGGGTGGCGAAATAGGTGAATGAACTTATGAACTAAAACATATTTACCCTAAGACTCAATATATTTAGGAAAATGAATGGCATACTTTTTTGAGAAACTCATGACCTCAACTGCGTTCCTCTTTTGTTTTCGAGTCAAGTATGACTTAGAAAAAATCACTATTATTTTTCATTTCAAAAATATATTTAACCTATTATACCTACATTGTGGCCCGCGTAAAATATTTCCGTAAATAAAAAAGTTTTTTGGGAAAACGGCTAGAAGGCTCAATTTCCATTTGGACATTTATGACAAATTCATAAACTCGACCACTTAATGCATGTCACCCATCACTTCCTACTATATAGTTTCCGACATGAAAGCCATATTAATTCATAAATAAAATCAAAATCACGTTTTCCAGAAACACTCAAATATATGGAAATGTTCGACTATGGATTGTTTGACATGGCCACCTTGTATAATATGTTAAATATCACTGGAATGATGATAGAGATTATCTACTCCGCTTGAGCATCATCGACTTCACACTAAAATAAGTACTTTTATAGGTTATATCAAAACGATTCTTAGGTGACACGATTATTGAAAAGCATCTTTCTGCGCATGTTCATTTCCATTCAATTCCTTTACAATTCCATTCAATTCCTTCAGAATGCCGTTCAATTCCATTGAATTCCTATAAAATGTCCTTCAATTCCATTCCAATGAATTCCAATATAATTCCGTGTAATTCCATAAAATTCCGTGCAATTCCGCCTCAATTCCATCATTTTGTACACTAAAATTCCGCAGTGAAAGACCCCTCGGATTATAGAGTTAGGTTAGTTAATCTAACCTAACTATAGGTTAGCTAATCCAACCTTAATCTAGGTTAGCTAACCTAGAGTTAGGTTAGGTTAGCAAACACAACTCTATAATCTTTGATTAACCTAACTATAGGTTAGCTAACCCAACCTTACTCTAGGTTAGCAAACCTAACTCTATAGTTTTTGGTCAAGTCGCTGGTGCGAATTTGATGAAATTCTTTGTGTGGATTTGGGTGACGTTTTATTTCACCTAACCTAACTCTAGGTTAGCTAACCTAACTCTAAACACTTTCGGATACAGTTGCGAATCTAAACTATCAAGAGGGGATTTGCAAAGCAAGTTTCGATTTTTTCGAGCCACCTCGTATAAAATGATCCCTGCTTATATCTGCGATTTATATGACAAGAATTATTTTCCCAATGATTACTTTGTGTCATGCAAAAACGGGTAACTGTTGTCCATCAGTGTTGTAGAGAGTTGCAGCTCATTACAGATCATCGGTTCTCAACCAGTTATTTCCGTGGTGTGGAAAGGAATTGACAGAAATGATATAATGTATAATTTTCAATCGGAATAATATATTTCCATCCTGTATGCTCTTTCATCTTTTGGTTCCCCGTCTTTCTTTTGCAATCAACGATCAACTGACAATATTCTAAAACTGAATAAGGTTTTCACGATTTTCGTGATATGGGACACGTTGAAAATGTGAAAAAGTTTGAGAACCACCGTTATAGATCAACGACACTATTCAAGAAAATGGGACAAGAGAATAGTACGTTATATTGCGAATATTGGCAACGTAACATACGATGTACATTCTGAAATTTACTGACCAGCACAAAATATCATTCAAATAATGATTGAGGCATTAGAGTGCTGCATGCATATTCCTGCATTCGTAGAAAAAACTATACAGGAGAAAAATGTTCAACAGACAATAATCACATGATGGATTGGAATAATCAAAAAATTCGAATTAAAAAGCTCTTCTTTGAGTCATCATTGCCATCATGTTATTTGGAGCGAAATATTTATTTTTCCCAGCTCTGCCCACATGTCCCAAAATGTATAAACTTCATTAGAAATAATGAACTGAAATGACACAGTTGTTGAGCTGCGACCAATATGCATTTGATTACATTGTCGGTCTATAAAATTCGATTTATCGAATCAAGAGTCATTTTTACGGACCATGGTTGTATTATTGTGATTCACTGGACCAGGAAATAACTGTACCAGACTATATGTTGTTCTAGGCAAAAACCCATCCACTGTCGACCTCGGTTGTCGTCTGAACGGAATGAATATTTTGATTCGCCAAGGTTGCTTAATTAAGTTACGGAAGATCTAACGCATGATCGAAAATATATACAAAATTATTTGATAAACTATCGTCATTTCCAGTGGATCATAAATATTGATTCTACCACCTTCACATTATATTGTTATACCTACTCAAAATAATTGTGCATGATTTTGAGTCGTATAAATAGAAGAATATTTTCGAAACTTTTAAACAAGTTGTCATCAATTCTTCTTTTTTTATTGTTGCAGGTCTCTGGAATTATGTATTCCTGTTCTCAAACCTGTCTCTGTTCGTGTTTTTACCATTCGCGTATTTATTCACCGAATCTGAAGGCTTCTTCGGCTACCGGAAAGGCATCCTTGGGAGAGTTTACGAAACGTTTACAGTATTAGGCCTTTTGGGCGTGCTTGTGCTCGGCATGACCTATGTGATATCTGCACTTATCGATAAAGAAAATTCTAGTTTGTACAGACTACTAAGTGAGTAGATTACGAGTCTTAAATGATATTGATTTTTATTCGATTTATTGCATTATTTTCAGATTTATGGAGCTACTATTTACCTCTTCTGTATTCCTGCATATCTTTTTTTGGCGCCTTGATACTGCTGGGTGAGTACTTGTCAAGTTAAAAATTTTCAAATTTATGCCAACATGATAACATTATCGAGTCGGCTTCATATTTGGATATGCCATTGTTTATGTTGAAAGAATTTCACTTCATGTAATTCGTAAGGATGGATGACCCACTTAAATAACGAATGAAGTGAGGGGGTTTTTGCTTATTATTTCCAATACTAAACTTTCGAAATCGGCCACTGAAAATATTACTTTTGAGAATTGTAACAAACCAAAAATTTGGTACGGAAAATTTCTATATCGGAATTTGAAATTGAATATTTTTCATCATATTATAAAAGATGCTATTCAGTATATGGATGTGGCTGCTGGCTTAGAAAAAAAAGATTCTCTGCTTCATTTGATCGTCATCGTTGGTTGGGTTATGCGGTATGACCTCAAATAAGGGCGAGAATTGGTCTGTCGCTACTCTCCTATGATCGCTATACGTCCTCTGTTGTTTACCATTGAACTAACTAGATCTCTTCTAGTCCAATTGTCATTATTCATAGCCAAATAGGCGTTAACCTCGTATCTAATGCATACAGGACTGTTGCATTAAGGGTTTAGGTGTTATTCTTAGCAGTGTTTAAAAGCCTCCATACCTACAGCACCGCTAGAATGCAGCATAATTGCTCTACAACCGACCATTTCTTAACCAACTCTGGAATAAAACAAGGCTGCGTGGTAACGCCTTTACTGTTCTATATTTTCGCCATACCTGTCTCGATAATTGCTGACATGGGTATGCCTGTAAGAGGTGTTGAAATAAGATTCAGATTTGATGGAGGCCTGTTTAACCTGAAGCGCCTCAACAAAAAGTACTAAGTTTATCCCGGAACTTCAATATGCAGACGACTGCGCACTTATCGCTAGCAGCTCAGAGGATCTACAGATAATGTTGGACACCTATAAACATACATATATACGAAGCTTTAGGCCTTAGACTAAATATGGAAAAAACCAAAATCCTGGTAAGTCCGCCAGAAAACCTTCAAACAGATATCAGCCTGGAGGATGAAACTCTAGAACTGGTCGAGCAGTTCAAATACTTGGAAAGCTTCATAAATACTAGGGCTAACTTGGACATGGAAATGCACAACCGTATCAATTCGGCATCACGGGCATTCTGGAAGCTAAAGGACAGAGTGTTCCAAAATCACGACCTCAATCTGAAGACCAAGACAGCTGTTTACAGAGCAATAGTCCTCCCAGCTCTTCTTTACAGAAGCGAAAGCTGGACTCCCTACAGGCGACACTTCAAACAACTTGAACAAACGCAACAACGTCATCTGAGACAAATAATGCACATCATATGGTTCCACAAATTTTCAAATGCAGAAGTCTTGCAGCGCGCGAGTTGTATAACAATTGAGACTGAAGTAACAAGGGGCCGACTCAGATGGAGCGGCCACATTCTGAGGATGCAAGACACAAGACTCCCCAAAATCGAAAAGAATACAGTAGCGGCCAGATCTGATTGGTGACTATCCATGCCCAGAGTGTGGAAGAATCTGTAGATCGCGGTTGGGTCTCTTCAGTCACAGGAGGGCACACAGTCGCAAGTAGTCCTAAGAAATTATAAGTTTGATCGCACCGATAGTCTGGTTTTTTAGTCTTTTTGTAGATTTATTCCCGGTAACGAGATTCAGCAATGAATGAATGAATGAATGAAGGGTTATTGCTCAATCACAGCTACCTTCAAATCCTTCATTACCTCGACCAATTCCACGGTGATAAAGTTCGCCAAAGTATCGAGCCGAAGAATTTATTCTTTACATCTTCCATATCATTTTCTCCGCAGTGAGTACCCCTCTGGGCTTCATCCGCCTCTTCGACATCATGGGCAAGTTCTACATCAAACCCCAATTCATAAGGGACGTCAACGAGGAATTTTACGCCTGCGCGATGGAGGAGGAGAGTCTGAGACGAAGACTGAAACACGCTCAAGTCAACGGGAAGTTTTACACCAACGTACCGCCCCTGTCCGAGAACTTGTCGTCCAATAGTCAAGACGACGAGTACGCGTTGCCGCAAGAGGTTAAGAAACTCAGAAACGGGGAGTTGCAGATAGCCTTGGGAACCCTGCTCTCGGAGTTGGAGAGGAGACGGAAATTTTTAGGTATGGCAGAGTTGATATTGAGATTTATGGAATGGAATTTTCGAAACGCGCCTTTTGGCGGTCACAAAATTGGTTTTATCTTTCAGATAAACAGAGGAGATCTTCTTCTCTCTTGAAGAATGTGATATACCCTGTCGCTATGTTGCTTTTAATAGGACTTACCGGCATAGCCGTGCTGTATGTGATACAGAATACCGTGTCATTGCTTATAGGCATCCAGGCCCTACCTGTAAGCTCACAGGTGAGTTTTTAGCATGTCTGTGGCACTTTTGAATGGGGAATTCTCCTCAATTTGGGTTATCACTGCATATGCAAGTTTATTCATGATTTTTTCAAGTGCACCTCGAAAACTATTCAAAATCATTCTTCAAATATGAGGTTTTAAAATTTAAATCGCTTGGTTTCAAGTTTACGATTTGGCAACAGCGCCTACTAGGAAATAAAAAGGGTAATGTCCTATCAGCTTGTTTATAAAATAACAGCTGTTTATTTACAGCCATCATAAGGCGCGTACTTAGTGGCGAGCCTCAACTGCAGCCGGCCATAAAAATACCATAAAATTTTACGACCTTCCTCGTTCGTCGCAGACTTCACAGACAGCCATCTATGTCTATCTCATCAAGATAATGTATTTGTTGTCCTTTATCATCAAGGCATATTTCTGTCGATGTTGCCAACTTGTGCAATTGAAATGAAACGCTTTAAATTTTAAATACCCATTTTTATTTTTTATTTTTAAATACTTATACTTGAAAAAATACATCATTTTCGTCAGAAGGAGTATTCCCTATTGCCCTCGGTATTTTGGAACTAACTGTTCTTGAGGGACATATGTGGTTCAGTTGGTTTTTTTTTCACCCTAATTTACACGATACAACAATTATGATTCCCTCAAAAGTGACCTGATGTATCCAATCCGATGAACTTGGTACTGAACCATTCATTGTCCAGCCATATGTTTATGTTTTGTTTCGTTTTTGTGATGCACATGCATCGTGGATTAAAGCTCTCGTATTTGCCAGAGGCGTACTTAGGCTAGTTCCCAACAGTATAAAACTGCCTATTTACACCTTCACGAAAAATTTGGGCTTCTTTGTTCAACACACCTAAAAACGTTTGTTGTCACTGGGAATTATAAATTCGATTTTTCCCTCTAGCAATTCACTCTGGGAGTGAGCTCGCTGTCGAAGCTTGGTACCCTAGGCGCTGCAGTGGAGATCCTACTTATCCTTTATTTCGTAGCTACGTCTTTTATCGGATTGTACACCACGCCTATAATGAGGAGAATCAGGCCCACCCCTAAAAGCACCCCTTTCATCCTGATAATAGGTAACTGTGCCTTGGTTCTTATTCTTAGCTCGGCGCTGCCGGTTTTATTGAAGATTTTAGGTGAGTCGGTCGTTTTTACTGGTGGAATTTTTTTTTAATTTCGTTATTTCAGGAATAACCAATTTCGATTTGCTAGGCGATTTCGGGAGGATCGAGTGGCTGGATGACTTGTATGTAGTTGTCGGATATAACCTGATGTTTGCCGCTAGTTCGATGCTGTGTGTCTCGATGAAATTCTCTGCTCCGGTCAGGAGGGAATTGTACGCTAGAATTGCCGAGAGCTATAGGATGTTGATGAACTTGTCATTTTTGAAGTGATTTTTTGTGAAATATTATCGTTTCAGATATTGTTAATCATAAGACTGATATTGTAAAATTGATCTGATTTGATTTTAGGCATAATAAAGAATGTTATCTGTTTATACAAATGTTTAATCTTTAGCTTACTTTTGTGTTTAGTGATTCAGGTAAGGTTTCAGCTTCAACAAAATGTTTCAGTAATTACTGACACATTTTTTTTGTCAAACTAAATTGTGTTCGTAATATGTGTGCACGTGAAAGACAGGAGGTAAGAGGGGAAAATCAGCTGATTTAGAGAAAAAAGAAAGAAATTCCAGATATTGACATATACCAGACGCAAATGTGAACATAAATCTTCGTTTTTTGCGATTTCTGGAGTAAAAAATTCTTAGTTAAAATGAAAACGAATGAAATTATGATAGATGAAGAAATCGACTATTTCAAAGGTATAAGGTACATTCACTGCTCTTTTTAGAAGAATCGACAATTTTCAAAGATAGGTAGGTATACATGCATTTCTGAAGATATTCAAAAAATGTTGTAGAAAATTCGACAATTTTCGAAGGTATTCATGGATTATGTGAAGGAATCGACATTTTCAAAATGCAATGATGATTTTTGTAAAGCCCGTTTGTAACAGTCGAGAATTCTCTGGAGACTTCTGTAAAAATTTTGGCAAGAAAACGGCAGAGATTATTTTGTATGCAACTGAACAGTGCGTATGTAACTGCAGAGAATTCACGGCGCATGAATTCTCGAGTAAATTCTCTAGAGAATTCTCGGCTGTTGCAAATGGGCTTAAGAGAATGAATATGGATTTTTCTGAAAAATTCGACAATTTTCAAGAGTAGATAGCAATTGGAAAATAAAATCCATATGGAAATATGAGAATTAGTCTGTTCCACATGCTTGTATATCAGGTCATTAAATTTCACTTTGTTTCTAAAGCAAACAAGGGTTGATGAATATTGAGAAATTATTTTAAATATTAACATCATTGATATGTTTTCAACGAGCAATTGCCCTTTGAAATATAGAAGTATCATTTTCTTTCATTAACCCTGTAAGTATACAGTCATTGTTCGGCAGGTAAGTTCTTCATATACTAGATTGACTTAAACCCTATTTTGAATTTTTTTCGTGTTCTTTAAAGAGATTCACACATCCACTATAAATTCTGAGAAATCAAAAATAAAATGAGAATTGTCTTTTCAGTACAGTTCAAATGGATTGCCAGGCTAAAAATCAGAGCTTTGTTGGCGTGAAAACACTTCAGAAAATTGCCTTAATACATCCCGTTGAAGGTGAAACCTTTTCAATCAGATTATTGTTGAAACATTATATTCTTTTCCTAGTTGCTACTTTACCAATCATAGTAGGAGTCCATGGTTATGCCTATAATGTCTATTCAGGTTTGTTTGCCTATGGTTTCAACTTGATATTGCATCGTTGTTTGGAATATGAAAAGTTTTAGTTTATTTATTCTCGTTTACCATTTCCAATATTGTAAATCCAAAAGGGGAAGAATTACACTGTTACTGGAATTAAATGGCGGGTTTAATGGTGGGTAAAGTACACTCAGCTGCGCATGTCAGGTTATTCACTGGATAATAGCCATCATAATATATCCTCCTTGAATAATTTACAATATTGGTTTGATAGGCACCCATATAATTAAAACGGAGGATATACAGATGGGTGTGCCGCCAATTCAGGAAATGATAAACGATAAAACGGATCAAAACATGATTTCTTTCGAAAATTTCAGCTGGATTGTACCAAAAAGTTTTCGAGAGCATGTACTATTCGACAATCATGGGAGAGACTTTGATTGTGATAACAACCTACATGATTGTCGGAAAGAGACTCTGGAGGGTGATCGATCGGATAGGATCAGATACTTTCGGATTGCCACAGGCCCTTGTCACCAAGCAGAAAAATATCAACATAATGGTGTGCATAATTTTCTGCTCAGTGTTCACCTCAGATAGCCTACTGTCGATCTATTACTTAGCAACTGATAAATTTTGTGAGGCCAGGCAAATTCTAAATGATACAAGGTACAGATGCGGCTATCATACAGCTGTCTGGTACCCATTCGAAGAGGATAAATACTTCAAAGACTGGATATTGAAGTTGTGGTTCGATGCGGGACAATCCTTCATATTTCCGATGTACACTGCAACATTGACTTTCCTGGTGGGAATTTTGAAATTAATTCCCGAGAGGCTGAAGGATTTAAGGAACAGAGTTGAGCAAATTGGTCATGAGAATCTACAGGGACTTGAGGAGGAAATCAAGTACATCGCGAAATATTATATTGAAATACTAGAGTGAGTACCTATCCGACAATTTCAAGGAAATTTTCAAATGGAATTCTATTGATATTTTGAAAGGGACATTCCTGAAACCAACAATTTTTTCTTCTTATCAAAATGAATGAAGCTCTTTATGTTTAGGTGTAGCAAAGAAATGAATGAGTCGCTCGGTTATATCTTCACTTCCGGTTACACAAGTGCATCTTTCTCATTGTCGATGGCTGGATATATTATTATTGTGGTGAGGAATACGACAGTTAAATAACTATTAATGCATATCAATTTATTTGGATCTTTCTAGCGACGCCGATATAGTGAAACTCTTTTCCTAGTAGGCTCATACGCGCTGCAGATGGTTTTGTGTCGTTATGGACAAAACTGGGAGGATGAGGTAGAGTAAATCGATCGGTTTTGTTAATGTAGTAGAGAAACAGTTTTATATAATTACAATTATATACATTGAACCAAAGATCCTCTTTGATTGAACTCAACATCTTTATTGAGTTCAATGGATAGTGGTCAGTGGAGGGTAGTAGTAAGTAGTACCTACCCTCCATAGGCCACCTAAAGCCCTCGATGTTATAAGGGAGCAAAGAATCTAATAATGAATCTTCATCGGTTCATGAAATCGTTTAATGTTTAGCTGTGTTCGAGTTCCATCTAATTTAGTGTAATCAGAAGTATATGTTATAATATTTATGTATCCTCAGCACGAGAAACTAGAGAGATCTTTAAACAAGCTGCCATGGTACAAGATGACTCCGAAAATGAGAAAGAACTATCATATTCTTCTTGGAACTGTTAAGATTCCCATTCAAGTTCTTGCTCAGCCTTTTGTTATCATCAATAACAACTTATTGCTTGCTGTAAGTGCGACTTTCTTACTTGACATTATATGAACAATCCTATATAACTAGATCAGATGTTGAAGAAAATGTTGTGAAGTTATTCGAAGGCAATTCAATACATTTGAAGATTTTTGTCTGTACGAAGGTACAGAGTGATTCGCCAATATATTGGCGAAAATGTTAACTCAAAATGAAATGAATTTAATGGAACGTGAGAGTGAATTACAAAAAAACCGAAATATGAATTTTAGAAAAACATCCTACTATTCAAGAATAATTTAGTATGTAGTGTTTGATCCGTAAATTAGAAAATAATCTTTTTTTTTTTCAGGTAACCCGCACGGCTTATAGTGTTTTGACGTTCATGTCGAACACAACCAATTAACAACTTTCAGATATTTCTTAATTGATGCTTTCCTGATATTTCTGACGATGACCTGTTTAATGTCGAGTTGTTTCAATCATCATTAGACGATGAAAATAGCTCAAATTGAAATACTCTCTGTGGTGTTATACATTAAAATATTTGCAGCATTAAATAAAGTTATTTGTATTCCCACAATCATATTCCTGTAGACTTCTTTGAGGAGCTTTCCAGAGCCTGTATTCCGGAATGAGAGAGTTTGACCATCAGAAAATAGAGCAGTGTTTATCTGTGACAGTATAGAAAACAATCTAATCATGTTGATGCTGTGTTTCTTTCGTCAAATCTGTGGAATCCCAAACGCATTGTCAAAGTGGAAATGTCAAAATGACCGTGTCAATTCCCATTTCAAATTATGCAGAACACTACTTCAATCTCGAAAGCCAAACGATCCATCTACTCGAATTTCATCTACCCCACCGACAACAATGACAGGAGGATTATCAACAAGACTGGAGACTTCAAATCCTCTTCGGCGGGATGTTTCTTGGACCGTACGCCGACATTCGCGAAACAGCTGAATGAGAAACTCGAAGCATTGAAGAGATTGCAAGATTCTAGCACGCAGACCAGCAAGACCATACTCCAACTGGCCAAGATAGAATCCGAGTGCATGTCGCCGGATAGTCTGAACCAAAGCCCGAAGAATAAAACAACGATCCTGAGGAACACGGACACGCAGACTAGCCTGGAGGCTATGGAATCTTCTGAGGGTTACGTGAGTTGCGATAACGACAAAGTCTTCGAGTTGGTCGAGGGTAGATCCTCTCAGCCGCCGCCAAATTCAGCCAATACAGATGCGGATGCTGTTCAGGCGGAGAACGAAGAAGTTCAGGTCACCAACACCATCTACTTCGACGCTGGTACTGACACTCCGCCAGATCTCAACCACCACCAAGCGACAACCTTAATTCAGAGTATGAGGGAGAGGTGCAGCACCCCATTCGTGGAAACCTACCATCCAAACTTCGTGCAAGAGGCCGACAAAAGTTGCTCCGTCACACCCTCCAACTTATCTGATCGGATGGAAACCAACGGTAGGATCACTAACTCATCTTCGGTTTCTAGTACTCCGAGATCTTCGACAAAAGGCAAGGTTACGTACATGGCTCCCACAATCTCCAGCGAAAATAAAAATGCACAGAACGTGATAAGACAGCTTAATCAGCTCTTCACCACGTCCAAGCGTGGCCGTTCTGCAAGCCCTAAATGCAAGGCTAACAATAAAGAAGTCAGAAATATACCTTATGTCGAGCGCAGCCTCAGTACCGCTAGTTACGATGCTTTCAAGGCTCAGAAAAAGTCTTTATCCTCTTCGAAATCCACCCCGTATCAGATGGAAGCTAGCGCCAATTGTTCCTCAATGGATTTCTTCTTCAACAAGGTAAACATAAACATTCAGATCACAATAAGATCACGAAATAGACTTGTGGGTCTTTTTGTGATTAAGTTTGTTTTGCTGCATGATTTTCTACATTTTTCAGGAAACTATCAGACGAGAATCCGAAGAAAACTCCAGTGTTTATAACGAAAATATTATGAGCTCTCCGTTGGCGAAGATAAAGGATCAGGATTGGTAATTATTGTTGCTTCAATACAGGATGGATCGAAGAATTTCACTTCCCCAAATGCTCCTTTATTTAAATATGCCACGTTTCACAGGAACAAATGCATACAGGGTCTCGCCGAGATAATTGACTGCTGCAGAATGGTGGACGTTGAACTGATCTTTCCCCATATGACCACCATCAACCAGAAACTTATTGAGCTCCTTCGGAGTCCTCGTTCGCACGTTTGTAGGACTGCTTGTCAAGCTGCTGGTCATCTATTCGAGTTTGTCAGGGATACCAGAAGACCAGTAAGGATACAAATGCGCATTCTTCTTCTTCTAACATTACCCACGTTACTCCACTGCTAACGATACCACTGATACCAGTTCTGTCAATTCACTTTGACATAAAGCCTCCATCTACGTCATCAATCCGACGAATTGCTGAATTGCACCTCCTTTCTGTGTTTTTCCTTAACTTATTCAATTTTCTCAGGAATTCGACGAAGTGGTCGATCTGCTGCTGTTCAAAACAGCCGACGCGAACAAGTTCATACGTCAAGATGCCAATCTGGCCTTGGACTGCATGGTCACGCACATCCCCACCGCACACGCTATAAGGGCGTTATGTTCAAAAGGACCTACCCACAAAAACTACCTCGTGCGTACCGCTACCGTTCGTTTGGTTGTCTGCGCAGTAGTCATAGCCGGCTCAGAGAGCATTTTGAACCCCAACAACAGCGAACAAACGAGAAAGAAGATCTTTCATCATCTGCCAAAGTTCGTCGAAGACAAGAATTTGGAGGTGAGGTAGGTTATGTTTTTGATTCTGTGAAACGATCAACCGCAAAGTTGCAGGAAAGTCCGTTAAAATTTAATGTTCCATCAAAAGTTTAATGGGGCATTAAATTTAAAGGACTTTCCTGCAATTTGTGATAATTTTTTACTCTTCAGAAAATTCGGCGAACGGCTCTTCAAAGTGTTGTCCAAGGAATTCAGATTTGACCTATATTTGAAGAAATACCTGGATAAAGAAGAAATTCTAAACATGAGGAAAAACATAAGGAATATAGCATTCAAGAGTTAGCCTTTTTCGATTGTTATTTTTTCAAACTTGCGACAGCTTGAAATGAATTACTGAAGATACGAAGTTAAGAAACAGAAACAGGTGAAAAGGACACATACAATAAAAAAGGGATATATTTCCACACATAAGGAACAACATCATCAATATACTTGTACAATAATAAATGCCTCTGTTTTTCATTTTATGTTATAAATAGTTTTACCCTGATATGATTATTCCAATTCTTCCTCCACAGGTTACAATGATTCCCATCTAACAGGTCATCTTAAAGCTTACTACATACACATATTCCTTCCACCGTCTTCAGGAACTTACGAACTGATCATGACTTGCTATGCAGTTGGAGACAATTAAATCTTCAATCTCCAAACCATTTAACATTTGCTCTCTTGTTAAGACCAACTCATAACTATTCTCCTGGGTGACAAACACAACTTTCTGCCTCCTTGATTGTAACATATTACCTATCACTAGCTGAAAACAAATATTTGAAAATGTCATCTGTCAAACTACACTGTCATTTTTGACAGATGACAGAAAAACTTGGTTATAAAACACTTTACCTTATGCTTATATTTATTCAAGGCCTCTCTGGCTTTCCTTATCAAAATATTTTCATCTGTTTCCAACTTGAAGGAAACTACAAAGGCATGTGGTACCCACAGGCTAACAAGTGGTGCTAACATTTTTGGCACTAGTTGTAGTTGAATATTCGGAACTCCAGCAGCTGACTGGATTTTATGAGTAGGCTATAAGATCACTAAATCAGCAGAGTGAAATGGACATTTAGTTTAATTATAATGTAGCCCGTAAATCTCCTGCACTCCAAAATTGATAGAGAAATAATCCAAAATTTTATACTCAGTTTGATTTAGAAAAATTCGAGTCAAGTCGATTGCTGAAGTGAATATTTTATCATGATATATAAAATTTTTCAATAACCGAAGGACTCAGAAAACCAAATATCAAGAACTCACAATTTCACTTGAAGGAATATAAAAATCAGAAACAGCTGCCGCTAAGTATAAAAGGGCTCTGTTGCCAAATATTGTCAAACATTCACATGCTGCCCTAAGCAGCCAGAAGTAATCTGATAATGTTGTAAAAGTGATGTACAAAATTCTCCCTCCTTCCTGAACTGTTTTGTAGCTTTCAAGTACAGGTGCGAGCACATCTACATTATCAGGTTTTACTGAAATCAGCCGAAATGAGGAATATTTTTCGAAAAACTTTCAAAACCCTACCTGATATGGTTGTATTTGGACCACTGTTTTGTAGAACTAACATATCCATGAATTTTTGGCCATTAAAATGTCTTGTGAAGGGTTCCAAAGACTTGGCTCTGTAAAGGAATATGACGGAGTAATCATGTTCCAAAAAGTATTCTGCAGATGCAGCACCTCTCGTGCCAGCACTGAAATTGTCAACAAATCGTACTGTGTTATGTTCCAAAGGAATAGTAGTGCCTCCAGACTAAAACAAGTTAAATTAATTTTGGTTTCTTGGTGTAATGCTTCCAGTTACCGTAACAAGAACAATTCTTCGACCTGATTTATTGTGTCTGTCACAGAACTCTTTGAGTAATGATCTGTTGTCTTCAAAATCAGATGGTGGTAAGTGAGTAGCGTAAAAATCTTCCCACTGAGAAGCCATTTCTTGCCGATGTAACACAATGTATTAAATTTTTATAAAAATCAGTGAATCTGCTCTTATATTGAGTTATAAGTTTTTCTTTATTAGATACTACGTTCATATATGAAGCAAATTAATAAACAAACATAAACTCCATTGCATGAAATCTCATTACTTTCACCTTTTCACTAAATTCAATAATCCTAAATATTTGCACTTTCCAATGAAATTTCTATTTCTAATTACAGGTTAGTTTACTTTTATTAATTTGACATTGATGTTGATGACAACCTCTGTTTATAGTAAAGTTCATCAATAGATGTCGCCGCGCGCGAAAAATTTAAATTTCTAAACAACTCTTATGTTCGGAAAGTCCTTCATAGGTGGCTGCAAATTTAAAATCTATAATTTGTCCGCGACGATCAAAAAAATCTTTCTGAAGAAATCTTACTCTTTTATTAACAATTTTCAACATTTCGGGTATTTTCAATCTTTACAACACAATATCCAGTTCATAAGGCCTGTATTTTGAATTTCAGAGAGTAGAACAACAAGGACAGTGAAGTTATACAAAAAAAAAACGAATTATCTATGACATAACCTTACAAAAACGTAAACTTAACCTAGTTTTATATTTCACGTTTGCTGTCTACAGGCTAAAAGCTCGAAATTAAGTTAAGTTGAATTTTGCAGCACGTGCAGTTAAAATGACAAAGTTATCGAAAAAAAGGAAGAGATCCGAAACTAGGGAAGTCAAAGACGAGGAAGAGAAACCGCTACCATCAGTACGAATAGAGGAACCAGTTCCCAAAAAGGTAAACGCTTTGTGATAGAAACTCTAGAATCTCATGAAATTTAAATTGTATCGTTTTTTCAGGCAAGATGGATCAACCGACAGAGAGTTTTGGTTCTAGCTACGAGGGGAATAAACCACCGCCATAGGCATCTTATGGAAGATTTGAAAAGGTTGATGCCGCACCATAAGCCAGAATCGAAAATGGAGAGGCAAAAGACATTATCAGTGGTCAATGAAGTAGCTGAAATGAAAAATTGTTCAAAAGTTATGCTCTTTGAGGGCCGGAAGAAACAAGATTTGTATATGTGGTTATCCAACATTCCAAACGGACCATCTGTGAAATTTTTAGTGGAAAATAGTATGTATCCAAAATATTTATATTGCAGTTCAAATATTCCATTGTTTTATGTGAAGTTAACAGGAAGTTTTTTTTTCAGTCCACACTATGGCAGAGTTGAAGTTTACTGGCAACTGCTTGAAAGGTTCAAGACCCCTATTGAGTTTTGACCCAACATTCACGCAGAAACCCCATTATTCACTATTGAAAGAATTGTTAACCCAAACATTTGGTGTTCCAAATAAGCATCCAAAGAGTCAACCCTTTTTCGATCATGTATATGTATTCACGATATTAGACAATAAGATTTGGTTCAGGAATTTCCAAATTTTATCTGAAGATGGAGCAGTCTCAGAGATCGGTCCGAGATTTGTTCTCAACCCAATAAAGATTTTCTCGAATAGTTTTGGAGGTGCACCTTTATGGGAGAATAATGTATACATCAGTCCTTCGAGGTTCAGGAGGCAAATTTCGATTGCTAAGAAGAAGAAGAAGTGAAATAATTTTATCGAATTGAATGAAGTTTGTTGGAAACATTTTGTAAAAAGTTTTTTTTTAATTAAAATCAACATATGGAGTCATTTGTGTTTTATTATTTCCAATGATTAATGAGTATTATCAATTAAACATCATCAAACAATTCATTTTCGTCACACATATTTTGTTATGACGATTGAGTGCTTAACTTTTCTATTCATGAGTATTTGATAACTGAGAAAATACTTCTCCTTTTAGTGCATTTAAATAATTGTATTATTTTCGAAAGTTTGTCTTTTAGTTTAATTATCATTCTTAATTGTTCAAATCTGACAAAAGAATAATTTCCAACTAGCCATGTTTTTAGAATCCTTGCCCCAATTTCGAAATCGTTCGCCATGTTGGATCCGCATTTTTCATTTTTGACAGAAGAATCAAAATGTCCGACCCCGAAAACCTTCTGCAGATACCAATTTTGAATGGAATCGGATGATAACTTGTCCGCCTGCCATTATGGGGGGTACATACTGTAAATATAGTACCCCCCATAGTTTGGAGAAGCTCTGCACTCTCAATGCCTGCCATAAATTGGTACCGCCATTTTGTTTGTTCCTCTGACAAAATTATTCCTCCATATAACATTGTCAGTATTATAATTAAATATAATACATACACTTGCCAAATTTCATATCAATCACTTTTTACTAATTATGGCAATCCATCTATTTTTGAATGAGAATACCACAATATCATTTTCATTAATTTCCGGTATATGGCTTCCAATCTTCCAAATCAGATATATTTGCAGATCAGGAAAAATGATACAACCAATCAGAAATAATCAGATGCTACTTGAGGATAAATAATGTTAAGCATGGGGCGATGATAAGCTGGTATTCTTATGGAATTATATTTTATGTATACAGAGCGATTGAAAAAAGTAACCGACAGTATTCACATCTTCGGTATGTAGGTACTTATATACCTTCTATTTTGTAGAATAATGCTCCAATATGGTAATGTTTATTTTAAACATTGAACTAAGAGTCTTTTAGGGTTCAATGATTTTAAATTATTCCACAAGTTGATTTCGCATGTATAATTGAAGAGTTTCTTATACATCCACTTCTCCACGAGGGGTGGGGGCTAGTTTTTTAAATGCGGTTATTGAATTATTTCTTAAATAGTAGATATCCATATGAATTTTACTCACTTCTGTATATAAAATTCAAATATTTTCAGTTGCAATATCAACTCTTTATGTACATTGTATGATGAATGCTTGAATCAATCGATAATTGTTTTCACGCGTTCATTCACAATTTAATCATACCTACTTATAATAAGAGAAGAAAGCTGAACAGACATTCATCAATTAAATAAGATATTTTTCTTCGAATTATATGAATATCTACCCTCACAAATTTATAGTATTTAATTGTATTAACTTCCTCCAGGCGTTATCAAATAAACTTGATGATGAAAAGTTTGATTTTTGGGAACATGTGGTGCATATAACCACCAGGAATATTTCATGTTTTCCGATAAGGGGAACAGATTCAGACCGCAAAATAAATACGATAATTAATACACTTACTCCAACGCCAGTTTTCAGATGGTAAACCTGATATTTTCGTTTTACTAAAGTGTTATGATGTTTAAAACTATTTGGTTGATACCTTGCATATTTTTATTCTCACCTTATTTCACAAACTGTGATAAATTGTTGGCTGTCACTTCGGTAATATTTTCAGTCGTTGTTATATTCCATATATTCGAAATGTTTGTGTTTTAGCTTGTGCGTCATGGGGAAAGGTTAGGATCTTACGAAGGGTTTGATCCGAATGATCCTAATATTGATATCAGAATGGAGAACCCATCGGATCAGTTACTCAATGTGAGTATGGATAAATTAGACAAAAAGTTATCATCGAATCGGAGGTTTAGTTCTGTTAAAAACACATGAATTCTCGGAAATCGAATTTTCAGTATCTAAGTCAGGAATTATATAGTTATGTACCTACACAGGGTGTCCCACGGTGGGTGCATGGCTCATAAGACGTTAACGGAAAACCGAGTTTTTCTACACTAAACTCATTCTCAGGATCACAACGACATATTTTCGAAATTAAAACTTCCTAAAACATGGAATCTTTTTTCTATGTCTATTCAATTGTTGTTTATACATGTTTTTGGCAATTTTTGTGTGGAACACCTTGACAATATCTCCGAAAGTATCAGGAATAGGGAAGTACAAGAGAAAAATACTCAGATGGGGATAGAAAAGGGAAAAAAGTTATGATAAATAAGATGTCTAATTTTTGAAATAACGAAGTTTGTAGTAATTTTTCGTTTAAGCAGCAACGTAGTAGCAACATTGAAACTTCAACCTGAACAAAAGTCGATTATTTTTGAAGGCAAGTGCTTTTCATCCGCATAATTACACAAGTTTCGTTACCAAACACTTTTCATCCAGGTATGTGAGGTCGGTGAAAAAATATAATATGCACCTAGGAAAAAACTGTCTATATTGTCTCGCCTGCTTGCTATCCTCAGCTGCGTCTCGGCTATCAATTTGCAGGCTCGACTGAAATAGACAGTTTTTCATCCTTGGTAGGTACATAAACACCTTTAGTCAGATAGATCAGAAGCGCGAACAGTAGTACCCAAATTTTCAGAAGAATCCATGATCCGTTCTTCGTAAACGTCTTATATAGGCCACCCACCGTGGTTCACCCTATTTATAGGGTGTTTCTAAACTTATGCGAAACATTTTAAAGGTACTTTTCAGCCAAAATTAAGTGTAATTAAGAATTTTTGAATGTGTCTGTAGTTTCATATTTAAAAAATTTATGATGTATCTTTGTAGCTAGGAGTCGAGGAGCTCTACAACGTTGGGCTGTGGCTGAGGCACCACTACTCCGACTTCCTCAGGCTCAAATACGACCCCAAAGAGATCTACGTACAGTCGATCGATTTCGATAGGTGTCTGATGTCAGCAGGTGCTTTATTAGCCGGTCTTTACCCACCTGTCGGAGACGAAGTGTGGAACAGGAACATACCATGGCAACCGGTTCCAATACACACGACGCCGAATAAGGTCGATATTCTGCTGCAATGGAGTGCTTGTCCATACTACACCATACAATCCAGGAAAGCGTTAGAGTTACAAAAGAAAATATCGGAGGAGAACGCTGAACTTTTCAAATTTCTCACTGAAAAAACCGGATCCCCGATGAATCTCAGCAGTACGCTGTTGCTGTACAACGTATTGGAGGGAGAGAAGCTGATAAATCTCACGTTACCCTTATGGACGCATGGCGTAATCAGAGACATCAAACCATTGGTAGAAGTCAGCTTTGTCGTGGACACGATCGACAAGAGGCTAAAAATTTTGAGGGCCGGTCCCTTGGTGCACAGGCTGTTGGAGCAGTTCGACAGGGCCATATCCGGGAAGAAGTTCGGAACGACGGACGATATTTACAGAAAAATGATGCTGTACTCCACCGCAGATATGACCGTCTATTATCTGGCGGACAGTTTGAACGTCGACAATTTCGGTATAGTCAATTACGGTTTCAGCATCTACTTCGAACTGTGGGAGGCCGATAACGGAACGCACTACGTGGACGTTTTTTTCAGGAATTCCACGGACGTGTATGCCCCTTCGCATCCAGGCAGGGTGAGAGGGTACGGTAGCACCTTGAGCTTCAGCGCGTTCAAGGAGATGGCGGGAAGGGTGAGCATAAACATCACCGATTGGTTTAGCTTCTGTAAGAATCTGCTGAAAAGCGAAAACTCCACGAGGCAGTGAGAGTAAAAGGGAGAAATACTGTCTGTAATTTGAAGGAATTTTCATAGTGAAATATGAAGTGTCCGCTACTCTGATCAATATAAAAATACATCTTTTTTACGAAAACTTCGTTTGAATTTCACCACGTCTCATTACTCTCATTATACAAGGCGTAAAAGAATTGTTGCCAAAAAATTAAGGGGCGATTCCATGTCAAAAAGTAGTGAGGATCTTTTTTTTATTAGCTGCCCCTGCTTATACAGGGTGTCCCAGAGTACCTGTTGATACATTTTTTTTTTCAGAAACCGTAGCTTTCAGCATGACATCTCAAGAGACCTTATTTGTTCAAATTGATATGAATAAGGAAAAAACTTGCGAGACAAGATTTAAGGGTCGCTTTTTTTACCCCTTGGGAAACACCATCAAATTTCTTTATTACATTTTCACTCCGATAAAAAATCTGAGCTCAATTTCCTTCGAGCAAAATATTTATTGAGAAAGTTGAGAGTTGTAATTCTTCCGCTGCACAGAGTGCTGGCTAAAGTATTGAAAAAAACGCAAGGGCAATTTTAATAATCATATTTTATTTAAGAACCTACAATATTCATCTTCTCATTCGAATGCAAATATCAAGTGGCTAAACTATTTCTCTTTATCAAATTAATTCAGGAATGTCCTTTTTCAGATAAATCCAGTAAACTCGAAATAATACGAATCGGTGTCAAAAATTTTCAGCGAATCTTACCTATTTTAGTTTATGACATCCGCACAGTACCAGGTGGAATACTTGTTTGAAACATCAAGGAATAATTCCCGGAATTATTTAAAAATTTACAAGGGTTAAATCTGCGAAAAATAAATTTAGTTTCTCATGAATATTAATGCCGAAAAACCTATTCCACCTAAAAAATGTTATAGAAAAAATTCGACATAATTTGGTGCTGTCACGATTCTTTTAATTTAAATTATGCACATTTGGAATGGTTAATGTAAAATGATAATTTTCACCTGAAATATTTTTCGCGGAAAAATAATGAAAATATATGTAATAAAAAAAAAATTAATAAATTTTTGATAATTTGTATCGATTATTATGTCACAATATTATTGATTTATTTTTCATGAAAATCTCAAATTCATCTCGAAAATTAACCTGATTATGGTGAAAATACTCACCTGGTATAATATAATAAATAATAATGAAATTTTTCAACTATCAATATGTTTGAACTCATGCGAGTAGGTACGATTCGCTTGATAAAAAAAAATAAAAAATCATCATTTCCCGGAATGGTAGGATAAATATTGGAAAAACTCTGGAAATAGAAATACTCTCATTCACATCGGATTCATAAATGCACACAATTCAAATTTACAGGTGATCAATTAAATTTTTCTGAGCACTTCAATTTCACCTATCATCACATTATAATATTATAATTACATAATACTTTTTTTTCATCGGAAATATTGCTATTTAAATTTTATATTGAAGCAAGTTACACGTTTTAGGTGATGAACTGTTGTGCGTTGTGTGGATTCAGAGATTTGTGGATAAGGTTCGGGGGTCATCAAAACAACCTTCATCGGGAAATATGCTGGAAAATTCCAGGTTTTCCGCTGGATATCGATAGAGTGGAGCAATGAATTTAAAAAACATTTTTTTTTGAAAAAATTCAACTTTATTATTATTATTTTTTATTTATTATTTTTATTATTTTTTTCAATTGGAAATATTTTCAGAAAGAATATACTCAGAATTAAATCACTCCAAAAATATCGATATCCGGGAGAAAATCCACCTAATATATAACTTACGAACAAAAAAATTAAAATGGAATGTTTTATGCAGGTCTCTTTGGTATATCCAAAGATTGAGAACTTTTTCGTTTAAAGTGCTTAAATGAGGAATGATGATGCATTATAACAATCTAATATCAGATAAATAATAGAACTCTTTGGATTGCAATAAAATCTATGAATGTTTCAATAATAACCATTAATTTAAGCAGCGTAGCTTATAAAAGTTCCCAGAGATGCGTTTTGGCCATGCATAACCTGGGCGAATATTTCTTAGGGATTTAACATGTTTTCTCAATATATTTTTTCGATCTGGTCAGAATTAAAAAAAAAATTATTTCACATTTTAATGTGAGAATATAAATGAAAATATAGAGCGCATTCTAAAAATAGAATACGGATAAAAATATAGATTTGAATTAGATTTTCGTTTACATGAGTTATCCAATCATTACACGTGTTTCGCTATCACAGTATATAGCATCCTCAGGTAGGGTAGGCAAACTCAAAATTATTCAGCATCGAAGAAAAAGATATACACGGTTAGGACCATTTAGAGGGGGACTACAGGTATATCGAAAACCGTGAGAAATACATTAAATTAAATTACGAAAAAGTTGCGTTATTCAAGGATGAGTGGGTGGGTGTAAACAGTTCCCAAATATCTCTGATGGTTCTTGAAATATCTCGAAAAAACTGAAAATCAACATTATCATTTTTCTTCATAAATCATTTGTTTTTGGAGCTAACTACACGAAATTGAGTGCGTTGTCATAATCCTATATAGCAATTATACTGGTGTACTACTTTTTTGTAATTTAAGCCACCCTTTATTTTTAACGGCTTTCGATATTCCTATAATCAGGCTCAAAATAGTTCTAACCCTGTATAAACAAACAATCAAGTCTACCTGTGATTATCTAGATGGGGTTACGATGTTTTTTGAAATAAATAAATAATTATTTTTATTTTTTTTTAATTTTATTCCTTTTTTTATTGGTTTTATATAACCAACTGAAACGACGAAAATACTACAAGCTGAGAAATAAATATTCAAAATAAATTCAATAAAGGGGAGTTGGGTAAATCCGGCAATAACTTAAATTTATAAAAAAAAGAATATTAGAACACAGAAATTGTTTCAATAAGGAAAAGTCAAAAACTGCATCCCTTAGAAGGTTTGGAAATGAATAAACTTAAGTTATCGCTGGATCCACTCAACGATCAGGTTGACATTAATACCTAACCCCCCTTTCATTGAATTTATTTTGAATATTTGCTTTTCAACTGGGTGTTTCGTCGCTCATATAAAATAAAAAAAAAAAAATAACAATGAAAGAAAAAAAAATAAATAAAAATGAAAATTCATAAAAGTATATTAATGTATTTCAGAACACATCTTTAAATATAAAGGAAGGTGATAGTTTTCGATGCCATGGAAGAATATATTTTTCATTAGGTAGAAATGGCTTTTTTTTACATTTGCAGACAGACCCTCCTTATCAATTGCTCTGAATATTCTGGAAACTATCATTACTACCCCCTCTATGTACCTTTTCCTTGGGAACCGAAAAATTCAGTTTAGTTTCAGCCATACCTGAAGATGCCACTCAGAAATCGAAACATGTCTGGTGATCAAATAACTCATGTGATTCAATTTCTTCAATTCATTCCTGGATTATCATCAAGTATCAGCCACATCAATTCAATACCGGATTATTTTTTTTTTCGAGAGAAATTAGCTTTTTTAAAATTCCAATTTTGGATTACAAGGACATTTATCATAAAAAAAAAATGATTCCAATATTCCGATTAGGTGTATTCCCAGCCATTGAGTTTTTTTTAAATTCCCATTTACCCTGTTGTCGAAGAGAAGATATGCCATTTGTAATTTTCCAAAAAAAAAAAAAAATTGGGGTTGATGTAAAAAAGGATGCTGCATCATATTTCTCGAAATAATTATCACTTGAAAACCCTCGACATATTTTCCCCTCTTTAAGAAGTAAAACATACGAAAAATAATATCACCAATCCTCTGACTTACCGAATCAAGAAAACTCGTTTTTTTGACCATAATTTCCACATTTTTTCTGTAAAAGCCTCTTGAATAATGTACTTCTACGGCATTTGCATCGGCATATAATAGACTCTGGAGAAAACAAAAATATCTTGATTCTTCCGACAAAAATACTTTTGTTGCCTTCGAAATTCCTGAGAAAAAATCTATCACTCGTTTTTCAGTATCGCGCGTTCAGCCCAGATCCGTACCAAGTCGAAACGCATCTCTGAAAACAACTTCAGTAAAAATCTATATGTACATAACTATCTTAGAGGTATCAATTATAATATCAATGCCTAGAAAATCAGTTGAAACTCATCAACGATCTAATGGAAAATCAGAATCACATGTGGTAATTAATCATATCTGATAATTATCAACAGAATGTATTCAAGTTCAAATTCCAAGCGGAAAAATACTTATTTACAATTTTTTTCTTTTCTGGTAACATCTCGTAATTTTTCCGATTTTTGAATCGCTCCGTATTTGGACTAGATTACATCAATCAATTGGTTAATTAATCTTAGTTTTCGATGAAGTTTTCTGGCCTTAGTATATCGTGTTACTTTCCGTATTGCGTTTGGTTCTGATAGACCTTCCAGGATTAGCAGACTGTAGCGATTCAGTTGGGGACAGTTCAACTAGAAGAGTTTATGGCAGTGTTTTGAAAAGTATGTACACGATTCTTGGTTCATTCAATCTATGATTCAGGTCTTTGGCCTCAAGATATCCCCTACGAGGCTTTGTTCTAGAAAATAACAATTCAAGATGAAGGTTTTCCTATTGAAATCTTCCGAAACCGAATAAGAATTTTTGTACACCCATCTATCGAATTCATCAAAGTGCTCACTGAAAAAGACAGAAAAATATTGCTGTGAAGGGTTCGAAAATAATATCTGAAATGGAATAGAAGTTCCTCTGCCTGATTTAGAATTCTAAAAAAATTTTCAAACAAAACTAGAACCGTTTTTCTTCCTTTGAAGCGTCTTCTGGTTGAACCACCTCGAGAAATTTGTTTCTTCCGATCTATAAACCACAAACGTCGTTCAATCTGCCTTACACGCCAATCATCCAGTCATTCCCACCTAAAGCCTATATACATTCGAATTTGAATTCCAAAAATAAGGACCCTCCTCTAACGCGAACTGATTCCGATCATGAGCAACTCAAGTAACACATATATTAAGTTGAGAAAACTTATGATGGCAAGAGCTCAGAAGTTCTGGAGAGAGCCGAAGTCCATGATGGACGCTTGCTGTCAGTAGACCCAAGATACCGGTATCCACTGAGGTGTTGTCTGCACCTTCTCGATTGCATTCTCTAGCGCCGCTATGGTATCGTCGATGTCGTTGTTGACTATGGTCAGGTCGAAGTAGTGTCCGTACGCCTGTCGTAGCAAATCCGACTCTTTGGCCAGCCTCTCTAAGCTCCCGTCGTACTGTAACAATTTCAGTTAATCAAGATAGGGATAACGTTTTTTTTTAATCATTTTTCATCAAACAGATAATAGCATTTTTTTTATATTTTTTTCAGTTTTTCATCGTAGAGCTAAAGGTCATACATACGAGGATGTATTGATATCTAGTTAGCCTAGACCAGTTCCATGCATAAAAAAAATATTGCGTTACCATAGCAACGAACAATAACTCATTAGAAGTGCCAGTGTGAAGTTTGAGGTCAAAAAAGTAAACCAGAGTTACGCAATAAATTGAAAGAAAGAAGATGTTCACCGAAATTGTGAAAATCGAAATTTTGGAGTATCGAGCCATCATCAAGTACCTGTATTTAAAAGGGTTAAGAGGTATGCAGATTTACGAAGATATGTTTAATACCCTTGGTGATCAATGTCCTTCGTATGCGACCGTGAAAAATTGGACTGCAAGCTGCAAAAGAGGCAAATTTTCCATTGAAGATGATGACCGATCGTGAAGGCCAGTTTCTGTGTCAGTCCCCGAAAATATCGATGCAGTTCATGACATGATTTTATCAGACCGTCGAATTGGGCTAAAACGGATATCTGAAGCACTGAATATTTCATACGAACGCGTTCACATATAGTTCACGTCAATTTGGACATGAGAAAAATTGCTGCAAAATGGATCCCTAAATGTTTGAATGTTGACCAAAAGCGTGCAAGGGTAGAAGCATCGCGTTCGATCTGTGCTTGATTTGAAAACGATGTAGACTTCTTAAACCGAATTGTTACTATAGTTGAGGCTTGGGTACAATTCTACGATCCAGAAACAAAGCAACAATCGATGGAATGACGACACTGTGGTTCTCCAAGGCTTAAGAAATTTCGTGTCCAAAAATCTGCTGATGGAAAAGTTCTTGCTTCAGTTTTTTGGGATTGTCAAGGAGTAATCATGATTGATTTTTTGGATAAGGGTATAGAACAATAACCGGAGATTACTATTCGACATTACTGACCACTCTACGGGAAAAAATTAAAGAGAAAAGACGCGGAAAGCTATCCAAAGGTGTTTCGTTTTTGCAGAACAACGCCCCTGTACACAAATCTCATGTTGCCATGCAAAAATTCGTGATTTAGGGTTTGAGTTACTAGAACACTCCCCTCAGTCACCAGATTTGGCTCCATCCGACTATCATCTCTTTCCTCAACTGAAAAAAAGTTTAAAAGGTCCTAAATTTTCTTCCAACGACAAGGCAATAAAAGCTGCGGAGGTCTGGTTTGCAGAGCAAGAAGAAAAATTTTTTTGAAAGGTCTAGAGACGTTGCAGGTTCGCTGTAATAAATGTATCCAATTAAGAGGAGAACATTCAAATTTTGTTTGGTTCTATAGTAGGCTAAGAATTTTTCAATATATCCTCGTATTCTGATAGACCAACTATTCTGGTGCCACATCTTTTTCGGAATTTTTCGAAGGTCAAGATTATAGACACGACTATCTCCCGAAAAAATCACCAATTCAACGATCTTGGTGCGACCATTTGGTCTTAAGAAACAACAGCTTTTTCGGAAATTTTTGAAGGTTAACTTTGGAAACGCGTATCTCTCAGAAAATCATCGTAGGTTTTTCAACAATATCCACAGAGTGACTTTGGTTGAACCACCTTGGACTTTTGGTGGAATGATCTACTTCGATTAGTTCTATCTTCTGTCATTCACCTGTGGGAAACGTTAATCGTAAAGTTACGATGTAGAATCAAAGATGTCAATCGAAGAGTTAATAAAGATAAAAAAGCATATTTCACCAAGATCACCTGATCTGATCGTCTTCAGCTTCTGACCTAAACATTATAAAAAAAAAGAAAAAATTGCAAACTCTCACTCACATCGTTCACATTTTGTATAACGGGAGCGGCAATGAACACAACGTAGGGCGCAAACTCGGCCGTTCGCAGAGCCTTCAGCGCCAGCGGTTCGACGTCCAAGATCGCCATCTTGCCCTCCTGGTGTATCTTCCTGATGGTGTCCAGTTTGGTGCCGTACATCGCCTCCTCGTGCGTACCTTTAACAAAAACTGTTGACTGGTGAACGTATTTTGAGGGCGTCGGCGGTCAAACACCGAAAACTGAAAATCGAAAAACGCAATTTTGGACGCTGGGTACTCGAATCTGGCCCTTTCAGCCGGCCACTGACACGTCCATCGCGTAGGCAATTTACTGAGACAATTTCTCGACAAGGCAAGGAGGGCAATCTTTCATATCTTTCTCTGCAGGTGTACACATGTGTCGATACGGCTGCTGACATATATTCCCGGTGTTGTTGCCTAGGGTAGTGAACTCTAAAAGACTCTCTGTCTCCCTAGAAACTCTGAAAGGTCTTTAAGAGTTCACTGGCCTGGGGACCTGGGGTTGGATGAGTTACGAGAAGACGGAGTACTTCCGATCTCCTATTGCACCTCCTTTACTATATCTTCTTGTCTACCTTCAGCTTGATTACCAGACTTGACCGATACCCATGCTTAGTAAAGTCGACGTCAAAGCCAATCAAAGTAAAAAACATGTATGCTGAGGGGTAATCCAATCTGAAGTTTTCTGGATACTAATCCTGCAATTCTTGTCGATCATTTCGCAAATTTAATCACTCAAAGTAGCATTCATTTCATCAAGTATGTACCAAAACTTCAAATTGGATCAATCTTCAATTTCGACGAACTGTTTCTCAGGTAAGTAGGGGATACATAACCCAATTTATTCTGCTTTTTGCCCAAGGTAAATGGTTTCCCCGACACATTTGATCCCATAACGTTTTTCTGCTTACGATAGAACCAGTTTCTCGAAACAAAGTACCACTGTAATCGAAGAAAAAAGGCGATTTGAGAAATTTAATTTAATTCTGCATAGGTACCTAATGAAACAATGAAATATATTGACACGAAACTTTTGACAGATGTCAATGTCGAAGATTCATTTCGCAACCCTCAAAAGTCACCTTATCTTTCAACCACAGTAGTATATATCCTGCAATCACTCACCATACTCCAGATACTCGTTTGCTGCAATGTCAGCCATCATCTCGTCATGTGAGACAAAGAAATAATTTCGGCCATTTTCTTCGTCGGCTCTAGGTTGCCTAGTCGTATCTGAAATTTTTTCAGGATTATGACGGGCCGTTCCCGTTGTAACCAGTCCGGCCCTGCTCCTTCTGGAAAGTGCGAGAAGACGCGAGAAAGTTCGCAGCGTAGGAGCAGGACAGGACAGTACAGTTTATAGTGCAAGCGGCGAGTGGAAATAAATATTAGTAACATTGTTAGTTATTAGTGTCTTAATCAGTCGGACGTTTTAATTAAGTGAAGAAAACAGCTGAGGCTGAAAGTACTCACGTGGTATTGGATAAGCATATTGATCCGGATGCCTAGCTATCATGGTATTCTTTATATGTCTTCTCCCAACGCCATGGGCACCTAATAAAACTAAAGTTTTTCTTTGAAAGGCAGGGTCAGTCACTGAAAAATTGAATATTCCGTCAAAAGTGGTTCGGCCAAGACATCTTTCATACTTACTAGGCAACTTAACAACCTCTTCATACGTTACTAAATCTAATTGGTCGAAAACAGCATTGTGTTTTGCTAAATATTTGTCCTTGTATTGTTTCTTCTTACGACCAAATATTGAGCAATTGACTGAAATGAGAAGTGGAAGATTGTTGAGGTTCACACACTACGCAAAATGCAATCTGGAGAAGTAATACTTTATCTTGGTTCTGGAAATGGTGATTTTTTTCGCATATCACTAAAAAAACTTTTGTGGTATGAGAAAATTCGAATTGCCGATGTCATACGCTGAGAATTTCACCGAAATATGATGAAAAACTGTCGAAATTGAAGTTCGGCATAATTTTTTACTTGGAAAAACCATTTAATTGAAGAAAACAAGGTGCTGTTACATGAAAATGTACTTTAATCACAACTAAAAAAAGACATGAAAGCCTACTCGCATGAGAATCCGTTAAAATGTAATGCTCCATTAAATTTTAATGTTCCCCTCACGATGACAGTTTTAAATTTTAATGGGGAATCAAATCTTAAGGTATTACTTCCCCTGATACTGATATAATACTCATGTTGAACATACAGAAAAATGTAATAAAATTTATAGTTGGTAAAATATTATAAATACAATTGAATTAAACCGAATAAACATTGAAAGCATTTTTCCCAGCAGATCTGCTAATCAGAATTCGAAGATCAACTGAATTAATGGAAAAATTTAATTGATGTGGCCACAAATTACGAATTCAATCTGGAGGTGAAAAATATGAAATCAACATAATTTAAGTATACCTGTAGAACCGTCACAACCATTCGCGTGAGAGCATCCTTTTTCCAGGTCTGTTGCCGTTCAGAAGAAACAGAATCACACATAATTTGAGAGGAAGTTGGTGGTTATTCAAGAGAAACATCTCATTTGAATTCTGAATCAGTGAGAATTTTGAATTTCGATAAATTTTCTAAAATAGATTGTATTTCAAAAAGGCAGAAAAAAATGAAATGTTTCTTTTAATTCAAACATGCAATTTTTGTGTCAGTGTGATGAAGAATGATCAGTACAGGTGACAGTGAAAGCAGAAAAGGAGGCGAGAGAAGTAATACTAATTTTTATTTCAAATAAGTTTCCACTTCTGAGCATTGTATTTTTTTTTTGAAGAAGAAGTTAAATAAGGTAAAATTAAGAAACAAAGATTAAAAATATTGTGATTTAATAGAGAAAGTGAAAAGATGGGAAGATTTTCAACTTTCACTGATGCGTTAAGATGACCGTGTTCGAATTAAAGGACCATGCAAAGTAAATAAAAGAGGCATTCATACCAAAGCTTCTCTAAATATCGCAAAACTGCTGAGAAAAAAGCTCGACAATGATTATTCTATAATAAAACTCATCAAAACTGGTTTTATTCGGCAACATAACATTTCAAAGCTTGGACTATCCGTGAAGAACTAGATGATTCTTGGTAGGTGAACAGTGTCTATACCAAAATTATTTTATGCCTTTCATTTTTTCCTAGATTATCGAAAACTTTACCTTGTTCTTGTTTAGTTTTTTCCATGGCTGCGCACGCGGCCCTCCATTCTTGCAATTCAGGCGATGGGATAAGTCCAGCAGATCCCGCCGAATTGTCCTTTCTTGCTTGCCACCAATGATGATCATCCTTACTAATGATCTACCACGAAAAATTAGACATGAACCGAATTGCGAAAGATGTTGAAAATGTCAAGATCATCTTTCACAAGACGTAAATCATCCAAGAGAATAATAGCCGTAATATGCAAGTATGATACTATACTTTATCCACGACTATTGAAAGATTCTCCCTGAACTAATAATGATTTTTTTATTTCTACACCATAATTCTTGACGTTTTCAATTATTCGGTGGATTTGACCTTCCATAGAACACCAGAGATTCGATGGACCAGTGAATGAAGGCTCATAAAACACAAGTGGTTTATGGATATCGAAACTTTATTCAGTAGTCGTGGATAAAATGAATTTTTTCTTCAACCCATTTCATGTAACAATGGTAGAGGGTAGAGGTACTCACTTGAAGAATATCACCGGTTTTGAAAGCTATGCCTGCCTGCGCACAAGGTATGAGGTCATCTTCCAAGGGATCGTAGTCGAATTGAGCTCGTACGAAAATCTGTAAGGGAGGAGACTATTTTTGACTAAAAACCTCCTAATTTGTGTAGAGAAAAAACAGTCCGAATAATGGATGGTATGAACCAGAGCAGATTTAGAAGAATTCATTGACAAAAGGCGAGGTTGACATCTCTTTTTTTGTACAAGCAGAATGCATGCTCATCCATCTCTCATTTAAAAATACTGATTACTAATGAAATTCTCAGTTTGGGGTTTACCGACGATAATAAAGGAAAATGTGAAATAAAATCTTAAATACAATGCAAGTTTCAGCCCACAAAATCCACACTTGGTACATACAAAGGGATAAAGTACTCAAAGGGAAAAAGTGGCAAACTTGTGGTGATTTGTTATGAACATGCTATAGTGACTTCGAAAACTATAATGAAAATACGTAACTACTAACTTCAGCCAAAGCAGAATTTCAATGTGTTAACTGAACCACACTATATATGCACTACTTCAAAGCACTTGGTTAAATTCAGATTTACTTACTAGCACTGGTAGTGGCTTTATCCGGAATAACTAGAAGAACGAAAGAAAATATTAGGTTTAAATTTGGGAACAAATTATTTGAACTGTTCTAATTTCTTTTGAATTTTTCATTTTTCAAAAACAATGTTTTTCATTTTTGCATAATTTAAAGAGTTGTGGAGAATGAAGAGTAATTATTTTGGGGGGGGGTTTTATAATATATAAAAATCAATGTTGATTATGAAAGATTTCGCTAAAATTTAATGGTGCACAATCAGAAATCATTATACAAGCGTTTGGAAAACATTCCTGAAAGATTTATTTTCGAAAAAGGATAATTAAAATTTCTATGTGAAGTATTAAAGAGTTTGGGTGTAGAAAGAAAGCTATATAGTATCTCATTCAATTACTTCGAGAGTAAATATCATGTTTTATGAAGAGGGTTTATGTGAGACCTTCTCAACAAAGAAACTCAGTTTGAGTCATTTGATTATGCAATTTTCCTCTTAGCAAGGATTTTGCAGATATAGGAAAAATAAAAAAAAATCCATTTTGAATACAATTCATTATTCTTATTATCATGATTAAAAAATTTTATCGAGTTGTGAATGAATTTATGTGTTCATGGACGATTCAGTGGGTTGAAACTTACAAGAACAGCGCATGACTGATGAAAAAATAAGAAGCCAAAACTATAAAAGGTACTCACCTCGCATGGTGGAGGCGCACTTCTGTACGATGGTACAATTTTGAAGGTTACAGAACCACGTGCTTCCCTCTGTGGAAAAAAAATTGTTGATGAGCGGTTATTCCTAGGAAAAACTCATTATATATTGAAATATATTTATGATAAATAGACTGGATTCAAAGTTAGAGAGTTAGTTCCTATTCCTAGCTTGTTATTTCATTTGAAATATCCTTCAAACTATTCCACGAAACCTAACCTTTAGCTGGCAGTAGAAGGGGCAATCAAATAAGCCCATACTCAAAGATTATAGAGTCTCTATAATCTTTGCCCATACTCACAAGAATTTTCTGCAACGAGTTGACCGACTGGTTCTGCACAGGTATGCCGTTTATCTCCCTGATCTCGTCGCCAACATGTAGCGTGGCCTGGCGGTGTATCATTCCACCGTGCATTATCCTGGCCACTATGCATTTGCCGTCTTCGTTCATTTTGAGCGTGATACCCTGCGGGAAAGGATATAAGGTTTTAATGGCGCGAATTTGTAACGTTTACCGTTTATTGCGCTTTAATGAAGACTAATGGATGGCTAGCGAATCCGCGGATGGGGAAGCTGGTCAAACTTCTGCCTAGTCATAAGAATAATCGCTGGTGAAGGTTGGTTTATGAGTGGGATGAAGGGGAGGATTATGTATAATTTTCCACGACCTGATGATAATAGGATGTAGGTTTGGAAGTAGGGAGTCAGACAAAGATCGATAGATTATTATAGAAGTGCGAGAATTTTCGGGGAAAGATTGGTTCAGCTTATAGATGGCATTCTGCAGCTCGTAGTTCTACAGCTACAGGTTTTCAAGGACAAATAGCCCATGACGAAGTGAAAAGATGTTCATCTATCACTGGAGCATCACTGTCTCGTCAGAAATACTTGCAATCGAAAGATGCGTGGACATAAACCTGGAAAGAAACAATAAAGGGTGTGACATAGTGATCCATTCTAATAGTCAAGCCACTGCTATCAAGGCAATGAACTATGTCATCGACTCTAAGCTCATATGGAAGGGACCTTGATGAAATGGGCAAGAAAAACAAGGTGGGTTCCTAGTCACTTTGAAATCAAAAGAAACGAGAAAGCCAACAGACTAGCTCGAAAAGGAGTACAAACAACACTTACTGAAACATATTCTTTATGTGGTATAGGAAAATGCATCTATAAGAAAGAGTTTCTGGGAGGAGAAGAAACCAAAAGAGGAATCTTCAAGTAATGGATCATTCCAAAACGATTATTCGTAATTTTGAAACTGCAAGACCCAATAAGTATTTGGATTTGGGTAGAATAAGTTGTGCCTTGTGATGAGAATGGTCTCATCAGAAATCGACGATTGTAGATTCTGTGAGGAAGGGGAGGAAACTTTTTTTCACCTGATTACAGAATGCCTCGTCATTGCAAGCCTGAAAACTATAGGAGTAATGAGGAGATGCAGGTCATCCCGGAACTGCCTCCTCTAAGTAATTTTCCTAAGGAGGCCAGGTGCTCTGGTCCTGGTGTCTGTGGTAACCTAACGCTTGGACACAAGTTCCAGAAACATCACCATTGGCTCTTTCGAAGTCGGAAACGAAGGGATCTGTTATGGTTTGTCAAGATGTGGTGACATCTAAGAATATAATGACAGTACCATGATCAGTAGGAAACTGCTGGTCCCCATCAGGGTACATCACTACTCACCATAGGTTCGTCGGTGTTTTTCTGGAACTGTACAAGGCGAACCCTGGTCACGTTCTCCATCTCCACCTCCCCATTGGACCCGTCCAACTCCTCTCCACCGTTGAGGTAGGGGAGCATCGGTGGCGGAGTGACTCGCATGGCGTCTTCTCCGTATATCTCGTGGGCCACGACATCGTGCGCCTGTAAGAGGGCCTGCAACAAAGAAACGAGAACTGTGTTTAACAGGAGCGGAACAGAAAATGAACAAGCATATGATTGAATCTAATATAGGAGTGTTCCTAAACTGAAGATACGAACGATAAGAGGAGGTTCCTTGAGTAATTTTAAGAAAAAAAGTCTTATAAACATGGGACTGCAAACGATTCGTTTTCGAGATACAGGGTGTTGAAGTTTAATTTTTGTTTAAAGTTTTTCTCTTATAACTTTTACAATTTACAAGATATTCAACTGAAATTTGGTATAAATATTAGAATTGACAGTTCACACCATGTGACATACCGATTTCGATAGCGAATCTACAGGGTGATATTTTTTCTGGAACACTTTCCCCTGTTTTCCCCAAGAACTGTTTTCTGGTGAGCCACTGTTAATTTGAAAAATGTGAAAAGAAGCTTTGTTGTTATACTTAACTTAAAGGTCTCTTGTAGTTTTGTCGTATCTGCTACCGATTTGGAGAAAAACAATTTGAACGATTCTCTCGAAATCCTCAGAAAAATTCAAATTGTCTTAAAAATTCAGTTAGTAAGCTGTGGTGAACAAATTCATTGTTAGGTTTGACACATGAAAGATCAAATTAAACTGGGTATTTCTAAAAATGAATGTGTTTTCACAGCCAATCCAATAATTCAAACTTTGAAATCCTGGAATTTGATTTCGAATAATTTAGAAACGTTGCAAGAGCAAGGTGTCCCGCTATGCTATTCTATGCTAATCATGGTTTTAGTAAACGTTTTACCGAATCGAACATGGAATCTTTTAAAAACGTATCTACCTTCCCTCAATTTTTTAACCTTGACCTCGTATATTTCAGAATAAATCATCTGAACTTATCGATTCTTCCCTGTATAATCTCTAATGAATTGACGCATAATTAGAACGAAGATTTGCATAATTCAGAATTGCCTTGCGCTACTGCTTCTGAAATATGCCGAAAGTGATTAGGATCAGCAGAAAGGCCTGGAGAGAATTGATGATTGAGGGAGTATCTCAGGAAATTTTCCTGAATATTGATAGAAAGTTAAATCGTATATAACGAATGATAGACAAATCTACTATAAAAGTGATAAGTCTCTGAGCAGATTACAATTTTTTCATATAAGTAGGTATAGATGAAACATTGCAGTGAATTTCCACATTATTTCCTGGAAAATAAACAGCTACCCTATTGTCAGACAAATTAACTAACCCAAATGAGTTATTTCACAGTGGAAGTCTGAATATTTCGAAATTTAGGACTAAAAGGCGGTCGCCAAACGTATTTCTTTACATAAAATGCCCATTTCAAGGGAGACAGGTATAGGGAAGAACGATATCGAAGAGGTTCATTAACTAGAGAGCTCCAACATACACATATACCTCCCCCTTTTTGATAATGAACGTTGGGGAATCGAGAAATACAGCCAGATTTACGATTCTCGTGTGATGGCAGTGGCAGAAGGCGAGCTTCATGGATATTCATCCGACTAGACGTAGGATTTAGTGGACTGGTAGTTGCGACCAGATTGCCCGGCCCTAGAAGAGATAACCAAGGAGAAATTTATGTGCGAATTTTAAAAATTCAGTGCACTTACGCGGGCGCGGCGGCAGGCCGAAATTTTATATCTTAGGGAGGTAAACAATGGTGCATACATTTTAATCAGTGTGAGAGCTGATGAGCCGGATGGCCACATCCGAGGAGCATCGTAAAACTTCACTGTCGACCATGGTTTTCACATTATTGCATTGTAATTTTATTTAACAGTAACACTGACTTGAAAGCCAACTATTCAGCTATATAAATCAGAGATCTTACTCTTCATCTGCGTTTACAGAAATGTAGAAAGAATATATGCCACGCAACAGGGGTATACCAACTATTGGTCGTTCGCAAGCTTATTCATAACATTGATAACTTCGAAATCAAAAATGTAATCGAATCAAGACGAATTGTAAAGTTAGCCGAGGATGCTGCATTAAAGTTGATACAAGAAAAGTCCAAATATTCGTAGATAGAGAATATAAAAAGAAACTGATATTGATTGGGGAGAAACAGACCCAAATTGTGAATGAATCAGTGATGCCAATGTATATCATGACAATGTCCAAGAAATATAAGACTTTCACAGTTTGGCTCCATTCAAAAACACAATTGAAGCTGTAAATAACAAAAGGAATAGATTAAATATCGTATCACAAGTTGATTGAGGTTATATTTAGTAAAGAATATGAAATTTCATAGCTAAAAGCTGAAGCCAGTGGACACAAAATGTAGCATCAACGTCACAGTCAATGAATGGTGTACATAATTTATATGATCAGTGAAAGTGCAGGTTTCGATAATGCGAGTAGTAATCAAATATCCAACAAGCAAAATTGTACATTGGAGATTTACTAAAAAGGAGTAGTTATTTTATATTGAAGTTTTTTTGGAATATGACACTGAATCGAAGAATACTTACGTAACAGAGCATTATATTTAGTCCGCTTCAGATCCTTATCCAATTATTCGTATATGTCGATCAGCAACTATTCGAAAACGCGTTTTATAGAAGAAAGAATAGATTCTGGCACTATCTGGGTTTTAGTGGAATTGAATTCTTGAAAAGAGTGGAATTTGCAGTTTGAACATCTTGGTTAGAAGAATTGTAACTGTGTAACTAACGTACAGAGAAATTTACGGATAAATCACACAGCCTAGATAGCATATTAGCCTACCCAGCGATAGGTGGCGCACGCATCTGCATAACTTAAAAGGAGCCTCTCCACTTATAATAATATGGAGGTATTTTGTCTCATTTTTGGCTGCAGGTTTGCTTAACATAGCGTTTCTTTCAATTATGTTGATAGCGTTTCTTGTAGATGTCACTGAGTATGAATTACTTTAATTCATCACCTAGAATTTGTCCACCCTTGAATCATGAATATTATCCACAATTCAATGTATGCATCGAAATATTCATGAGTTTTATCAAATCGATAGGCGTCATTATAGAGTGCTCTGTGAGTTATGACAAATTCGAAATGTAGCGATTACATAACCATTTCACGAATGATCTAATGAGCTCTTTTGCATGATATTGTCATCAGTCCATGATTCGACGAACAATAAATATAGCAAGTTTGATATTGAACCCCGGGTCGAATTTGCAATATAACCAATTACCAATTCGATTCGACGATAAACAAAAACTTGTATATTGGCACATCAATGCGCTATCATTAAACCATCCCCCAATTTATTAGAGTGCCACGCGAAAACAACTGCATCAATTTCCATGAAAGTTTTAGTGTTTGGAACCTTATGAGTAGGTCCAAATGTATGTTTACATTTCATCTAACCTTACCCAAACAAGAGAGTTATCTATTTGGAAAAAGATAGGTCACAAAATGGCGAAGGTATTGGTCCTGAATATCTCATTATTAGGTATACTGATTTTGAAAGCAACGAATGGGAGAATTTGGGGGAGAAGAGAAGTATTTATGAAATTTACTCAATTTTTGGCCCACTAGAAACATTCAATGATATCATCCTTGATTACGACTCGTGAAAAACACAAGAATTATCCAATCTTTTGATAAATATCGAAACCCTTGCCTACCGACGCCACTGTATCGACACGAGGGGGTTTACACCCTCTACCCATATTTTCCGAGGTCTCATAATTCCACTTCATTATGTCCTTCGTCAGGTGGATGAGATCGTTAGAGATGGATCTCGAATCTCAAGACGTCTGACGAAAGGCTCAATGTCCTTTACATTTCAATTTCCGGCTGAGCTCTGCACTATCGAAAAAGTGACGTATAAATATCAACGTCGTGCTGAAAGAGGGCCTTTTCATGCTGAAAGGTAGGAGTTTCAGCCTAGTTATAGTCGAGCTTCTTCCAGTTGTATAATGAGCCTCTTTCATTTCGTCCCAACTTGGTACTGTGACGAAATTGAAAGCTTTGCTAGACGAAAGGGAAGTTCAATTTCGTAGTTTCGTGAAATTATAGTTTCTAATTATTTCGATATATCTACGAGGAAATAAGACAGCTCTGAATATGATTGAAGAAGTCAGTTATTGCTTAAATATTCAGTCAGCCATTCCCGGTAAATGACAGTTTCATAGGTTTTCATGACTGAATATAACTGAATATAATGATGGTGCTGAGACATCAGGTGGAGCATGAGGTACTAAGGATGGTATATTTTGCCAGTTTTCAATCGCTGATGGACTACGGTGTCATTTTTTGGGGAAACAGTATGCACATGATGAAGATATTTGCAATACAAAAACGCGCCATAGGAATTTTGTAAGGGTTGAAATTTAGAGAGACCTGTAGAAGAGTGTTCAAGTTAAATGGTATTCTTACCTTAACAGGAATACATATATGTGTATAGAACATAGTTATTTTTCTACAAATTTCACAATGTAGGTATCTAATAATTTGAATAACACAAGGCGAACATTTCCAATTTTTTATCCACGCCACAGACTTACTCTGACTGAAAAGCAGCCATACTACACAGGCTTGAAAATTTTTAACTATCTTCCGATAAATATCAAAAATGAGAAAAACTTATTCGTTTTCGAAAAGAAAATCTTTGCATTGATTCTCGATATTGAACCATATACTTTGGAAGAATATTACTCGTCATGTAAGCATTTAAGATGGTAGATAATATGTGTGCAGATATTGTATTATGGTATTAATTTTGTTATTAATAGTTGATATTTTTGTTGACTCTACATAAGTCAAAGATCTTAATTCATTTCGGAGCAGAATACGAAATAATGACAAAAACTTTTTCCTCTATTTCCCCCACATAACAATACGAATTTCCATAAATACAAACGCCATCAATCGTCTACCCTCGAAATGGGAACAAAAAACATAAGGATTCCAAGAACAACATCGTCCAAACTGCCTCCAATTCCTCAGCAATATTCGTCGTTATCTCATTTCCTTCAAATTTCCCATTTATCCTTTACGAAGTCAACAAAGTGGCGATTTATTGTCCGAACTGAGACGATAAATCAGAGGGATTGAATATTCCGTGGATTCACCACATCAACTAGCTATTTTTTTTGCGTGTGGGAGAACTTCGGCAACCCAAGTGATTTATTCGAGTTTGTTCTGTTCGCTGGGCGTTTGTTGGCTGTGGTGCCGAACAGAATGGGCTGAATAGAAGGGTATATTCGGTATATTGAAATGTTAATCGACTGGGAGGTTCCGCCAGGACACTTATGCAATTCAAAACAGAATAAATGATGTCGTTCAGGCTTTGGACAATATTTTTTCCGTCGACCTGAACAAAAATGACGTTTTACGTACAAGAAGAGTCGACTTATTTTGAAGGCGAGGACTTTTCGTCCGCATTCACTTTTCGTCCTTAAACACTTCTCGTCAGGTATGTTCATCGCTTAGTTACAGATGCGAAAGTGGCGATTTAAACAATTTCGTGAGCCAGAATATCATTCTTGCGGTAGCAGTACCTTCCTACTAAGTCTTGCTTTAGTCATACCTCATGTACCTACCTTGTGCCACTAGTCTTTGCCAAATGAGCGTGGCCTGGCTTAACGTTGTGATGTATACTTGTACCTCTCTGAAGTTGTTTTTAAGATACACAAGGATATACAGCTAGTGTATCTTTCTGTGGAATACACTGCGCAAAAAAATTAACGCACATTCTGAAAATCTCAATTTTAATGAAAGTTAACTCTACATTGACTTTATAACTTATTTTTTATGTTCTCTCGGGAAGGTTTTGAACGGAACAAGACACATTAAATGGAAGAAAAATTCAGGATTTCACCGAATCTTATGTGAAAGAAGAGAAATGAACAATTTTCAGAATACTGAAATGCTGATAAGTGATTTTATACGTGGTATTTCCACCCCTTGCGTTAATTACAGCTCGGCAACGACGGTTCATACTCAAAATGAGTGATCTCAAAATGTTCTGATCTAATCCTTCCCAGATTTCTCCGAGTTGGATTCCTAAGTCATTAAGAGTAGCTGGATGATTTTATGAACTTCTCAGCCTTCTATTGAGGTTGTCCCAAACCTGCTCAATCGGATTGAGATCTGGATTTCTTGCTGGCCATTCCTTTCGAGAGACTTCAACCTCTTCAAGGTACTCCTGAACGATGCGCGCACGATGGGGTCTGGCATTATCGTCCATAAAAATGAAATTTTCACCAATGTATGGGGCAAATGGCACTACATGCTCTTCAATAATGTTCCTTATATACTTATCAGCATTCATTGCTCCATTATCAATGACCACTAGGTCTGTGCGAGCAGTCAAAGATATTCCACCCCATACCATAATCGATCCTCCCCCGAAACCAGTAGTATTCAGGAAATTGCACTGAGCATATCTTTCATATGGACGTCTGTATACAAGGGAACGTCGATCACAATGGTAGAGGCAGAATCTAGACTCATCTGTGAAGAGAACTCTTTCCCAATCGTCCTCTTCCCAATGGATATGCTGTCTCGTAAAATCCAAACGCGCCCTTCGATGGGCTGGGGTAAGAGCTGGGCCTCTTGCCGCGACACGAGGCCTTAAATCATATTCTCTGAGGCGATTTCTTATTGTCTGAGTGCTAATTTGCACCTCATGAGTTTGCTCAAGCTGAATTTGAAGGAGGCGAGCGGTTGCAAACCGTTGTCTCAACGAAGAAACTCTCAAGTAACGTTCTTGAATGGCAGTTGTTACCAGTGGTCTACCCTGTCCTAGTCTTCGGATATTCATACCTGTCTCGAATCGCTTCAACATTCTGGACACACTTGTATGGGAAACTCCAAACCTTTCTGCCATTCTTGTTTATGTCCACCCTTCTTCTCGCAAAACTACCGCTTGGGCACATTCCTCTTGGGTCAAATTGCGTGTTTCGCGTTGCATAGCGATCGATTGTAGAAAATCGAACGAAAGAAAAACTATTGATCACTAGAATTGATCGAGAACAACTGATTTTAGAATGGAGCCACTACATTCAAAATCTGATAATACCATCTTTTTTCATTCCAGCTGGGAAAAAACATCTGTATTGAAGAAAACCGTTGAAAGTGGATAACATATTCATGCATAATTCTGATAAAAATAATTATCATTGAGAACACCTTCAGTTGTAGAATAAATTTGAGATTTCCATAATGTGCGTTAATTTTTTTGCGCAGTGTAGTAGAAGACCTTAGAAGACCACAAAAAGACGACATGACCCTCAAGACTGTCTTCCTAGCCATCCGACAATTTTAAGTGGAGTTAGTATCGCTTTCTGGTAGTGCTGGGAGCTCAGTGATCCATAAAGAAAGGCAGCATCCCCTTAAAATTAAACTTCCGTCAGTTCACCTTCACTAACCTGAAGATGCTATTCCGGAAGTGAAACAGGTGTCGTGGTTTGAAAACCCATTTTTTTGAAAACCGCATGATCTGTTTTTAGTTACATCGAAATAAGCAATGCCATAAAAGGACGTTCATGAATAACCCTCTTGGATTTGGATGAGGAAGATGCAGTAAAGATCTAAACGCACATCTGAGCCTGCTGCTGTAATCACCCCGATTCAGAGCGAGGTTTTATGAAGGATGAACGGGAGTAATGAAATATCCTGCTATGGTAGTTAAGTTAATAGTTAATTTGTCCTGAAAGCTGTTCATTAACTCTAAGGTTCTTTATCTGTAAGCGCTTGTCGTGAGTTCCGAGACATTTTACCAAGTTTGTGAGGTCGATAAAACTTTCATTCTATCCTGGTTCGGACCAAGCTGTTTTTTATTCAGTTCACGAATTTGAGACGAACACCACGACTCTAAGGACTGCGATAAGATCTCTTGGGATATTGAACAATCAATATTTGTTTCGACATTTCATAAATTTTTTCCAATAATCATTTCAGTGGAATTGCTTATTGGATGTGGGACTTATATTGCTACCACTGAGGGTATATAGACATCATAAAATTTTCTGTCGTATTGAAAATGAATTTTTTTCAAAAACATTCAGATTATGATAAACAAGATGGAAAAATTTTCCTATTACTTTGAATTCGTATTTCAATTCTGAAAACAATAGTCCTATTCAGAAAAAACTCGGCATTGCAGAGAGCATATTCCACAGCTTGGACTGAAATCATTTATTAACTTCATCTGAAGTTCCTTCGAGGTAAACACAGGAAGATCGTCTGTGGAGACAATGGTTAAGTAGTTTTAGGCCTATTGTTTCAAGGTCCGAAGACAGTAAGATCACCTTGAATTTGCGCAGTGTGTAGATAGAATGTTTCAGACCTGTGTTAACTTTTGAATGAAGGGGAACAACGAACAATTGAATTGATGCTTTGGGTTATATTGCAGAGAAAAAAAATTGCCAATGAAAAACAATCTATCATTTGATAAATTTGTTTCAAATAGTCATTTTAGTGGAATTTCCTTTTGGATGTGGGACTTATATTGCTACCACTGAGGGTATATAGACATCAGGACTCAGCTCATAAAATTTTCTGTCCTATTGAAAACTAATTTTTTTTTAAACATTCAGATATAATAAACAAGAAGGAAACATTTTCCTGATACGTTCGTATTTCTATTCTGAAAACAATGGTCCTATTCAGAAAAAACTCGCCCTTGCAGAGAGCATATTCCAGAGCTCGGAATGAAATCATTTATTAACTTCATCTGAAGTTCCTTCGAGGTAAACACAGGAAGATTCACTGTCGAGACAATGGTTAAGTAGTTTTCGGCCTATTGTTTTAAGGTCCGAAGACAGTAAGATCACCTTGAATTTGCGCAGTGTGTAGATAGAATGTTTCAGACCTGTGTCAACTTTTGAATGAAGGGGAACAACGAACAATTGAATTGATGCTTTGGGTTATATTGCAGAGAAAAAAAATTGCCAATGAAAAAAGATCCATCGTTATTAGATTGAGTCGAATGAGATGTGTAAACAAGATCATATATGGAAGAAACAGATTGAAATCTACGATTACATGAAAGAGGCAGGTTCAAAATAAATGTGAATACGCTTTACCTATTAGGATTTGTGTCAGAGAAAAGTTTTTACCGAAATAAATTTTTTCAATAAAGGAACGAAAGATCTCATGATAGTTAGTTTTCTTTGTTTGTAACGTTCTTTTCATGAAATTTACCAGTCATCGAGAGAACGATTAGCAATTGTTTTACCCAGTGTCATAAGAAAAATAATTTTGGAGAGACTTCTTTGTCAACGCACTATTGAAACAAAAACTACATAGTTCAATCGAAATTTCGATCAATCTGTGACTATCACGAAAATTCACGACGAAAACGTCGTAACACACATTTTCTCAATTCGCGAAATATAGAGGGCAGTTTTCTGCAGCCGCCGCGATTGTACTGAACTCAAAAACCTCACGCGTTTTCGTATTCGCGCAGCATGAAACGTTTTGAACAACGACGACCTCTCTGGCCTCCATTTAAAACCCGGGTTGTTCTTCATTCCACGATCGGAGGGGAAAATGAATAAAATAACTGCAAGAGGATCCTGACCTATCCGTATCGAAGATATGAAAATTCCGAACTTCGAGAAAACTCCACATATTTCATTATAGATATTAATTTTCCAACTTTCTGGCTTCGATATGCGCAGGGTCACTTGAATTTTTCAAGTATTCGACATACACTTAATGTCTTGAATTTGAATGAGCATAACGCTCCATGAATCATTCTTGATCGTACATTTTTCTCTGATTATTTTGTCTAAGATGGCAGCGAATGTAGTGAAATGTAGCCTGAAGCATTTCTTGGAGATTTCCTTTTCCAATAGTCAAAGTCCTCTCAAAATCGGTTGGCAGTAGCTGTAACGTGACAATGAGGTCCAGAAAATCAATCATCAATTAGCCATCGGAATATTGAAAATCTCCAAAATGAAGAGGGTCAAGAATCTATAATCTCAAAAGCAAGAAATGAAGGGAAGCCAGTCCTTTCAATTTTAACCCGCCCTCTGTCCTGAGATACATAGATGTGTAGTGTCACAGATTTAGCCAGTTATTCTGATGGTAATTTTGTTTTTCCAGGGGTGGCACAGGTCATTATGAAAGCTTAAAATGGCTATATCTTTTTATCAGAGCTGAATCGGAAAAAATGTTATGAGAAAAAAGTGTTTCTTTCGACCTCAAGAAGCTACTGTTGAAATATTCGTACGAGTTAAAGGCTCACCCTGCAGAAAGACAAACAAAAAAAAACAAACACACGAACTTTCCCTTTTATAATCCGTTATTACACATTGAAAAATAATCACAATCAGACTTAGCCTACTTCCCTCAGGAATAATGTAGCTTCCTACTGGTGAGAGAATTTTCAAAATCGGTTTGGAAGTTGCAGAGATTACTCAATACCAACCCATAAACTTATTATACATACACTGCGCGAAAAAATTAATGCACATTATGGAAATCTAATTTTATTCTACAACTGAAAGTGTTCTCAATGATAATTATTTTTATCAGAATTATGCATGCATATGTTATCCACTTTCAACGGTTTTCTTCAATACACTCAGGCAATAAGAAATCGCCTCAGAGAATATGATTTAAGGCCTCGTGTCGCGGCACGAGGCCCAGCTCTTACCCCAGCCCATCGAAGGGCGCGTTTGGATTTTGCGAGAGAGCATATCCATTGGGAAGAGGTCGATTGGGAAAGAGTTCTCTTCACAGATAAGTCTAGATTCTGCCTCTACCATTGTGATCGACGTTCCCTTGTATACAGACGTCCACATGAAAGATATGCTCAGTGCAATTTCCTGAATACTACTGGTTTCGGGGGAGGATCGATTATGGTATGGGGTGGAATATCTTTGACTGCTCGCACAGACCTAGTGGTCGTAGATAATGGAGCTATGAATGCTGATAAGTATATAAGGAACATTCTTGAAGAGCATGTAGTGCCATTTGCCCCATACATTGGTGAAAATTTCATTTTTATGGACGATAATGGCAGACCCCATCGTGCGCGCATCGTTCAGGAGTACCTTGAACAGGTTGAAGTCTCTCGAATGGAATGGCCAGCAAGAAGTCCAGATCTCAATCCGATTTAGCAGGTTTGGGAACAACCTCAATAGAAGGCTGAGAAGTTCAGAAAATCATCCAGCTACTCTTAATGACTTAGGAATCCAACTCGGAGAAATCTGGGAAGGATTAGATCAGAACATTTTAAGATCACTCATTTTGAGTATGAACCGTCGTTGCCGAGCTGTAATTAACGCAAGGGGTGGAAATACCAATTATTAAATCACTTATCAGCATTTCAGTATTTTGAAAATTTTTCATTTATTTTCTTCCACATAAGATTCGGTGAAATCCAGAATTTTTCTTCCATTTAGTGTGTCTTGTTTCGTTCAAAACTTTCCCGAGAGAACATAAAAAATAAGTTATAAAGTGAATGTAGAGTTAACTTTCATTAAAATTGAGATTTTCAGAATGTGCGTTAATTTTTTTGCGCAGTGTATTTTACCTCTTTTTAATAATAGTGTAGATAATGCTATTCAAAAACTAACTGTCCTGCCTCCTCTGGTCGAATTCGCAAATTCTCGAGTGTTCCAGAAACGACAGGGGCGTACTTAGGGTCGTTCCTAACAATTTCTTCATTATTTTTCTTACTATATTCGTATGGAGTTCATGACTCGAACAGTTTACCCTTCCCAATCGATACTCACTCTACATCTTACGGAACGTTTGCAAACCGAGAACCAAATACGCGACCAACCACAATTCCCCGTACCTTATCACGAGCGGCTGAAACCCTTGCTCCAAAAGACTTCATTACAATATTTCAGGCCGATATCTTCAACAAAATACCGCGTCTACCTCCTTCGTCGGTTTTTAATGTTCGTTTATTCCGCGATAAACCAATTTCAATGGGAAAGTTTGCCGCGTTCACCGAGCTGGAAGATCTGACGTTCCAGAGTAATCGCGATGGCTTTCGGGGAAAAGGGAAACATTTGTTTTTGGGGACCACGAGGCGGTTTTAAATCCCCGCGGCATTATTTCGACAGAGGTGACGTTCTCTGTACGTACAGCGATAACCGCCGAGCTGTTTGGAGGATTGAAATTTATGGGATTTCGGGCGAGGACGCACTTTGTTACGTTTGGTTTGGTTGTCGTCAGTCTCAGATCAAGTTGTAGCGGCCTCTGCTGATCCTCGTAATAAACTGTTATGTTTGGTTCAAAATGAACAAATGAGGGGTACATAGGCGTCGCAGAGGGGGCAGTTGCCCTCAATACCTAAAAGTTTCACTTTTTCGAAAAATTCTCACAACACGAAAGTCACTATACTTCATTCAACTTTATTTTAGCAGTCGGTTGGCCATGGAAATTTGACACATTTCACTCTGTATAGTACGAAAATGTGGGGTTATGAAGCTTGTCAAAACATTTTTAGTTTTTAAATCAACGCTATGTTGCCCGTTCTACGTAAAAGTTTCTGTTATCACGTATTTTATCACAATGTCGAATCTCTTCGGAAAATATGTGACGAACATAATTGAAGTTTATACAAACTGATTGAAGGCATATCAAATCCATTTATTTGCATGGAAAATACAAGAGATCAGTATAATATCATAATATGCACTAGCTTGAGGAGAGTTAATGTTTGTTATCTTCTTTGGCTTAAATCATTTGTAGATTTCAAAAATATTAACTCGAAGATGAAATGCATATGTTGCAGTGGTTGGGAATGGGTTTCTCCCGAAGGAATCAACAGATAATTACAAGAATGTTAATTTCTTCAACAAAAATCATCTTGCATCAATATAACTAAAGGGAATTAAAGGAAGTTTCAAGTCAAGATGAACTTCACCTTTGAACAAAAATTTCACATGAATAAACAATTAACAAGACAACTGGCGCGTATTTAGGTATTTATTGGTACCTCAAGACATTTACAGTGTACAGGACAAGTCAAATGAAAAATAGGAAAATCCATTTTAGGGAACTTATTCTCCGATGAAATTTATCGAAAATCCTGTAGTAAACTTTTCGCATTAATTCACTCAAACATAAAATTCTCAAATGCCACCACTTTTTTGGGTCTCCCAATAGAAGGAAATTCTTTGTCATCCTCTTCATTCACAATCTTTCTGATTGTGGAAATATCCAGCTGAAATATATGTCGTTTAGATTCAGATGAAACATTATATAAATTCTCTTACATTGAATATGTTCGTACCGTCTGACGTATTGTGGATTTTAAGAACATCAGGGTATAACTATATGAATGAGCGGACCTGAATTCTAAATAGCATTTCCTGAAACCCTGTCTCTTTTTTCAATCACTTTCGGCATTTTCGTAATAAAAATTGATATTAGTTGTGGCAACGGCGTTATGACATTAACGACATTTCATGAGTGCCAACCTTACTTCGTTCTAGTTACAAAAACTTGAGAAAATTATTTCATGGCCAACCGACTGCTAAAATAAATTTGAATGAAGTATAGGCAGTGTTTCGCCTAATTACTGATTATGTTTAATAGTATATAACATTACTAGCAAGGTAAGAGGGTTTTTACTGGCGAATGGAGGATATAACCTCCTTGAGCCTCCTTGAGCTCCTTGAAAAAGCCTCTGTTCGCAGGTGTGTTTTCCTTAAAAAATTTATTGAAAAATATGACGTTTAGTTGTCATTTGCAGATTTCAAAAGGTAATAGCGTTTCTGAAACGAAAAAATGAGCGTTATACGCCAAAAAAAGGCCAAGGTATTTAGTAAAGAAGAGGCTGAACAATTTCTTTTACATGCTCCTGATGACCAGTGGTTGCTGGCTAAAATTGTAACAATATTTGGGATTTTTGGATGTTGTCGATGTGACGAAATTCTCTCCTTAAACATGAATGATGTAGAAGATATGGGAAAATACGTTATTGTGACATTGCGGCAAACAAAAAATTTAACAACAAGAAGATTCACCGTAACCGATGATGGCTGCAGCTTCAAGCCCTGCATGTTATACAGAAAATATTTAAATTTTCGGCCTCCTGGAACAGAAAGCCTAAGATTTTTTTTGACATACCGACATGGAAAGTGCATTTCCCTTAATGCTGGCCAGCACACTATTGGTGGTGTCCCAAAGCAAATAGCGAAATATTTAGGTTTAAAAGACCCAGAGTTATACACCGGCCACTCTTTTCGCAGAACAGACATATTTTAGCACTAAAGCGTGCAGGAGGGTGGAAGAGCACCGAAATTGCGATGAGTTATGTCGATGATTCGGTCAACAAAAAAATCGAAATGTCTTGCAAATTATTTGGTAGTAAGGAGAGTACAAATGTTCTGCAGTCCTCGAGTTCAGCAGTTTCTGAGTCAACAGATGGTTCATCATCATCAGTATCAACTCTTTCATCATCAAAAATCTATGTTACTGGAAATAACAATTGTACCATGATTTTCAACATATATGACGATAAAATAAATTTTCTAATGTAAATGATACTACTAACTTGTAAAAATTTTGCAAGTTAACTGTCAGTTTTACAAGTTAGTGACTTGTTAAAATAAACTTTCTTGAGTAATATTGTGTTTTTGGAAACTGACGTTTACAAATGAGAAACAAATAAAATATCTATTGACTCTTTCGGTCTTTGATGTAAGTTTCCTTCTCATTACCAAGTCATATTGACGATTTTTTTTCGAAATTTTACATTTCGAGAAGTTTTACCCTCTGACTTGTAAGAAAGCAGTGTGAAAGAAGTGGAAATTGGTCACTATTGTTCACAAAAATGCACTCTTAGTTTAATGTCCGCACAGTCTTGCGCGAATTGAAAATGGGATAAAAATACCGTATCAATAATATCACTAATATCAGATAGGGACAATTTTATGGCACCAATAATGTGTTTGAAATTTGAGATTCATCTCAACTCATATATCACCTTCTTCTTCCTAGAAAGCTCTTCCCTAAGATGAATCAGTCAGACATAAGTAAGTTATACAGGTTGAGTCTTTGACTCGTACACATTTTTCAACAGTGGATTCTTGAGGTCGAAAGAAACACTTTTTTCTTCTACCATTTTTTCCGAATCGGTTCGGTTTAAAAGATACAGACTGTTGAAAAATCATAAAAAAATGTCATTTTTAGTTCTATCTCACAAACGGTTTTGTCGAATGAAATGAATTTCGGAATATAGTTTTTCATTTATTTGATGAATCTTTCTCGAATACAAGAAATCACCCATGTCTTCCAGTTTTCTCATTAGGACCATTACGCACCATAAAAATACCAAAAATTCAAAGAACCCTTGAGACTTGAGAGAAGTTGGACGTCATTTCATGAATATTTGAAAGTTTTGTGAAATAAAAGTATTCCCCATATTTTCTCGTATAATGTGACGTTTTCGAGTAATTTGATGTTCAAAAATTAAAAAGTATCTGTGAAATTTGAAGAATTGGGCATTTTCGCTGAATACAACTCTGTTTGAAAGATCCTCAGATGTGTAGTGTCACAGATTTAGCTAGTTATTCTAGCTCATTACGAAAACTTAAAATGGCTATATATTTTCATCAGGGTCGAATCGGAAAAAATTGTTTGGGAAAAAAGTGTTTCTTTGGATCTCAAGAATCTACTGTTAAAATATTTGTTTGAGTCAAAGACTCACCCTGTATTTCTCTATAAAGAAATCTGAAGCAGTCATACTTTGCAGACCTTCAGTTATTCAATAAAACGAAAGTTTATGAGATCTACCCACATTTTAACATTCCAAGCTGTTCCAGAACATACCAACAGCTCAAATGAAGTAGTTACCAAATGGCGAAAGCACTTGGTTTCGTATCACCCTTCCATAAGGAAATGTACATTTCCTCGCTGAATTTCAGGTGGTAAAATCGGCAATGAGTTTCGATCATCGAAACCTGAGACCTTTGAGTTGCGAATGAGCAGCGACACCTTACGACTACGTTGTGAAACCAGAAATATGATCAATAATTTCAAAACCAGAAGCAAAATATCCTACAGAACCGGGAATAAGTGAAACACCCCACGTATAGGTGGCGCAGTCGACGGGGAAATCGATAACATAATAGGAAACTGGCGCAGTGTGCATCGCAGAAAGTTCTCTCATCCAAAACATTCTATAGACTACTGTTAGCCGCAAACTAGGATTCATAATATGAGTTATCATTTTTTACTTCAGCAATTTTCAATATTGAATAAGATCTAGATTTGTAACTCCATATTGAAAAACACCCGACAGAAACCCAGCATTAGGCAGCACTAATTAATAAATGAAAGGGATATTAAATATATCGTGAAATATTTCATTATTACAGTCCTGTAACAAACCGTCTGACTACTCCATAATAGTTTCAACCTGCTGTCGACAGAGGAAAAAAAGCGTTGATGATTCAATTAAAAGAATAGCTTCCAAGTGGCCAACAGGCCATAAAACTCAGGCTGAATCGATAAGTTACTTTCTCCAGGCCCCTGAAGCTTGTTAACAACAGATAGGCGATAGGCCATTAAGGTCCTCTCAGGACACGGCATCGTCGGAGATCACACGACTGAGAAACGATGTTGAATCATGTAGTCAGTGGGAATGACAGATTGACCATCTGTTAGCGTTTGTTCTTCGCCTACTGAAAAATGAACCATTGCACAATGTGAATCTTCGTGTTTTATGGACAAAATCGAAAAAACGACATTTAAGATGAGCTCTCACACGCTCTTCAACGACGATTTTGAGTTATTCAGGGAAATTTCCGAAGTGGTAAATTCTGCCAAAGATGCGATCGAGATTAAGAACAGAAATGGTGGAAAATCTCAAATGGGAAGCGTCTACATACTGAAGACAATAAGTCGTGGAAAGACAGACCCGTACTAGAAAAATCACGGAATCGTACTCGACTGTGGGAAATGTTGAATGTTTTTATACCATTTTTGGTGATATGCCGAGAATCAGATAGCGGCAACTTTTGAAATGGGTCATCTAGATCCAAATGAACCCTGACCAAGAATTCCCATTTTTGGTGGCGTTGATATTTTCGAATATAAACGTTGTGAATGGCCCGGCTTCCCTAGAATTCGATGAAACGTCGAGTGGATTGCCGATAATTTTTCTCGCTGTTCGAATTAGGGCCATAAACATTCGGCGCATTGTGAACGCGCGCGGAATTGATAATATGTACATTCGCCGTTTCAATTTCGGCCGCATTTCTGTTGGCTAACCGACGAATTATGCCCCCCGATTTTCGTGCAAATCAAGTTATAATTTTCGGGAAAAATTGGGCACGAAAAGCCCCTCATTCTCGGGCGGTAATTTTATCTGGCGTGTTCGTCTAGTTTCCAGAAGTGGGCTCACCTATTTCGGCGCCGAAGACTTTATGAATAATTTCGGCTTCAAAGCGGCTTTCATGTCTTTCCTCAGAGAACTAGAGATTAAATGAGATTTGGAAACTTCTTTCGCCACAAGGTTCATTGGATTTTCCCGCATCTGCCGAAGAATCAGCGTATTTTTCGGAAAAAAATTCACCCTGAAATCTGACAGAAATTGGTACAATTACGAAAAATGTCGAATGAGGCAATCAAAAAGTCCAACAACTTGTCAAGAACAAGACGAGGACAAAGAAAACTAATCATATCATAAACCTACATCCACTGACCACTACTGCGCAAAATTCACTTTGAGCTCATACAGAGTCTTTTTGAGGCGTCACTATTCCCAAGTTCTCTACCATATATTCACACCCTGTACAATGAGAAGAAGTTGAAACAAAATTAACCTTCGCCAGTTAAGTATACAGGGTGAGTCTTTGACTCGTACAAATATTTTAACAGTAGATCCTTGAGGTTAAAAAAACACTTTTTTCCTATTCCATTTTTTCCAATTCGGCCCTGATGAAAAGATATAGCGATTTTACGTTTTCATAATAAGCTGAGCCACCCTCGAAAATACAAAATTATCTTCAGAATAACTAGCTAAATCACATGACTCTACACATCTGGGGATCTTTTGAACAGAGTTGTATTCAATTTTTTAAATTTCACAGATACTTTTTGATTTTTAAACATCAAATTACTCGGCGCATTATACGACAAAATATGAAGGATACTTTTATTTCACAAAACGTTCAAATATTTATCAAATAAAGTCCAACTTAGTTTCAAGAACTAGGTTCTTTGAATTTTTGGTATTTTTATGGTACGTATAATGGTCATAATGAGAAAACTGGAAGACGTGGGTGATATCTTGTGTTCGAAAAAGATTAATCAAAAAAATTAAAAATTATATTTCGAAATTAATTTCATTCGATAAAACAGTTTGTGAGATAGAACTGAAAATAAAATTTTTTTATGGTTTTTCAACAGCCTGTATCTTTCTAACCGAGCCGATTCGGAAACAATGGTGAAAAAAAGTGTTTCTTTTGACCTCAAAAATCTGCTGTTGAAACATTTGTACGAGTCAAAGTCTCATCCTGTATACCAAGAATGGTGCTTCACACTACTAGAAAAAATTGACAAAAAAAAACGTCGAATTCAAAGATAGGAAGATCAGAAAAAGAGGTATTCACCTTGCGACAGAGTTCTAAACATGAATGATAATAATGATTTGCATCTCTGAAAAGGTCAACACACTTACTAGTACAAGACTACGAACCACTTTCATTGGTTCGGCACCTTTCGGTGGCATGAGAAAATGTACCTGCAAAAAAAGTCTCAGGAGAGGGAAAAAACGGAGAAAAAGCTCCTTTGTAGCACAGTGCGAGGTTTAGTACACTGCGCAAAAAAATTAACGCACATTATGGAAATCTCAAATTTATTCTACAACTGAAGGTGTTCCCAATGATAATTATTTTTATCAGAATTATGCATGCATATGTTATCCACTTTCAACGGTTTTCTTCAATACAGATGTTTTTTTCTAGCAGGAATAAAAAAGATGATATTATCAGATTCTGAATGTATTGGCTCCATTCTAAAATCAGTTGTTCTCGATCAATTCTAGTGATCAATAGTTTTTCTTTCGTTTGATTTTCTACACTCGATCGCCATGCAACGCGAAACACGCAATTTGACCCAAGAAGAATGTACCCAAGCGGTAGTTTTGCGGGAAGAAGGGTGGACATACACAAGAATTGCAGAAAGGTTTGGAGTTTCCCATACAAGTGTGTCCAGAATGTTGCAGCGATTCAGGGAGACAGGTATGAATGTCCGAAGACCAGGACAGGGTAGACCACGGGTAACAACTGCCATTCAAGAACGTTAGAGTTCTTCGTTGAGACAACGGTTTGCAACCGCTCGCCTCCTTCAAATTCAGCTTGAGCAAACTCATGAGGTGCAAATTAGCACTCAGAAAATAAGAAATCGCCTCAGAGAATATGATTTAAGGCCTCGTGTCGCGGCAAGAGGCCCAGCTCTTACCCCAGCCCATCGAAGGGCGCGTTTGGATTTTGCGAGAGAGCATATCCATTGGGAAGAGGCTGATTGGGAAAGAGTTCTCTTCACAGATGAGTCTAGATTCTGCCTCTACCATTGTGATCGACGTATACAGACATCCACATGAAAAATATGCTCAGTGCAATTTCCTGAATACTACTGGTTTCGGGGGAGGATCGATTATGGTATGGGGTGGAATATCTTTGACTGCTCGCACAGACCTAGTGGTCGTTGATAATGGAGCTATGAATGCTGATAAGTATATAAGGAACATTCTTGAAATCCTGAATTTTTCTTCCATTTAATGTGTCTTGTTTCGTTCAAAACCTTTCCGAGAGAACATAAAAAATAAGTTATACAGTCAATGTAGAGTTAACTTTCATTAAAATTGAGATTTTCAGAATGTGCGTTAATTTTTTTGCGCAGTGTGGGTATATTAGAAAAATTCTGTGTCATATTCTTGAAAGTAGCTTTTTATATTCACACACATTTTCCCAACTCAAGCAGAGCCTCACATTTCAATCCCATCGGAAGAGAGAAAGTTTCATAACGATCTTCTCCCCTTTCAGCTGTCCAATAATCCTAAACTGTATAAGAGAGACAAATTCTTGTAAACGTCAGAATAATTCCCGCCAATTCACAATTTTCCCTCCATCCACCCTTCTCGGACATCTGGACATCTCGGAAGAACAATAAAGATACCCCATCTCCGGGGACCTCCGATCGAAGTAGCCTCTGACACGGACCGAAATCCGGCCTACACTTTTACCGATAAAAAGGCTCTTACCGAAAATGAAATTCGTTATCCTCCTGCCGCGTCTGGTGCAGGAACGGAGTTTCGCAACTCATACAAAGGCTATGTAATCCCGCCATTTGAGAACGCCAAAACGGTCCATTACAGCCGGTAAAGGGGATGGTTTCGCGACCGAGAGGGAAAGTTCGGTTTACAAAGTTCGCCATCGGATAAGTTAGAGGAAGACAATCGATACTTCCTGGTCGTTCACGTGGTATCGGACGCGGTTGGCTTTGATGCTACGTCCTCGGCGGAAACTGGGTCATTGTAGACGCTTATGAGGCGGTTATGGGTCGAAAATAATTCGTGTCATACCAGATTATTGCTTTGATTTCAGTAATGACTCACCAATGTCATTGAAGAGTACATTTTTCCCTTGGGAATATCAATTTTTCTTCATCTAATCATCGACTAGAAAGTCATAGAATTGCTGCTAGTCATGAACAAGCGTAGAAAATCCCAGTGAAGTTGCAAACATAACTATACTCCATTCACTTTTATTTTAGCAGTCGGTTGGCCATGGAAATTTGACACATTTCACTCTGTATAGTACGAAAATGTGGGGTTATGACGCTTGTCAAAACATTTTTGGGTTTTAAATCAACGCTATGTTGCCCGTTCTTCGTTTCTGTTATTACGTATTTTATCACAATGTCGAATCTCTTCCGAAAAATATGTGACGAACATAATTGAAGTTTATACAAACTGATTGAAGGCATACCAAATCCAGTTATTTGCATGGAGAATACAAGAGATCAGTATAATATCATAACGAGCACTAGCTTGAGGAGAGTTCATGTTCGTTATCTTCTTTGGCTAAAGTTTGAAAACGCTACATCAGTTGTAGATTTCAAAAATATTAACGCCAAGATGAAATGCATATGATGCAGTGGTTGGGAATGGGTATCTCACAAAGGAATTAACAGATAATTACAAGAATGTTAAATTCTTCAACAAAAATCATCTTGCATCAATATAAGTAAAAGGAATCAAAGGAAGTTTCAAGTCTAGATGAACTTCACCTTTGAACAAAAATTTCACATGAATAAACAATTAACCGGACAACTGGCGCGTATTTGTGGCTGTTCATCTTGATACATTGATATAATAATAATAATTAGGTATTTGTTGGTACCTTTACAATGTATAGGACAAGTCAAATGAAAAATAAATTTTCGGGAACTTATTCTACGATGACATTCATCGAAAATCCTGTAGTAAACTTTTCGCATTAATTCACTCAAACATAAAATTCTCAAATGCCACCACTTTTTTGGGTCTCCCAATACAAGGAAATTCTTTGTCATCCTCTTCATTCACAATCTTTCTGATTGTGGAAATATTCAGCTGAAATATAAGTCGTTTAGATTCAGATGAAACATTATATAAATTCTCTTACATTGAATATGTTCGCTACCGTCTGACGTATTGTGGATTTTAGAATATCAGGGTATAACTATTTGAATGAACGGACCTGAATTCTAAATAGAACTTCCTGAAACTCTGTCTCACTTTCGGCATTTTCGTAATAAAAATTGATATTAGTTGTGGCAACGGCGTTATGACATTAACGACATTTCATTAGTGCCAACCTCACTCCGTTCTAGTTACAAGAACTTGAGAAAATCATTTCATGGCCAACCGACTGCTAAAATAAATAGTATAGACCGGTTTCAGGAACATTGTTCACTCATCATTACAGTGTAGTACTACATATTTGAACCGGAGGATGGGACCTTAAGCGAAACCGGTGAGACGCTTTGAGAGATATATTCTAACCTCATAATGATGCGCCACCTATCCCTCAAAGACTGAACCCAACCTCACTTACTCTGCAGACTCCTACACACCTATTTATGGCTCCCAGATTCAACTACTACCGTCAGTCAACGAATGTACAACAATTCGTCAAGCACCTTTCGAGTCGAAGGGTTCGGAGCAAGTTCTCGAGAAAATTCATTCCGTCTGTTACCTCGTCTATTTCATCCTCAAAAGATCACCTGGCAATAGCCATACTCTTCTAACCACCATAGTCATAAAGGCTCCAGCTTTCGCAGAAGGGTTGCTGATGTAAGACGCAGACAATGACCTATATTTTCCTCAGGATCACACAACCCCAGATATTTCCTGATGATGCAAAGGATTTTACAAAATGTATTTCTTCGTGGTCGAAGAATAGCAACTTGATAATGATGGCCCAGCTTCGAGATGCTCTCTAAACTTCCTTCCGCCACGTTTATGGCCTTGATGTTCACTGCGGATTAGCCCTCTGCAAGTATATGCTCTCAAGGTAAATATTTGCCCTGTATACTCCATCACTTACGTGGGCGCCCCGAGAGAGCTATTCCTTCTCTCTTCTGTACCCCACCGTAAAATCCCGGAAAGTAAAATACATTTCCTCACCCCGGCACCCTCACAAGAGTTTTTCCGCCATCTCCATCTTCATTGTGAATTACCCATCGCGGCCTACTGCGTTTTGGAGCAGTGAAATACGCCGTTTTTCCATTTTTCAGAACGCTCGTGAGCGGATTAGGTAATTGGCGTATTTTTTCTTCAAAACAAGAGGAGATGGTGTTGTGCCCAAGTTGACTGGCTTCTCTGGCTATTTCAGGTTAGATTAGCATAAAGTTAATGATCAGACGCATAACAACCGAATCGATTATCGGTTATCAATCACAGCAGATAAGTAGAATTGAAACTGAGTATTAAATGAGATGAATCTCTTGAGGCTAATCATATATTGATCTTTTCCATCTCAGCGTGAGAATATTGAAGTGTTTTGTGGAAATTTCTCGAGTATTGGGTTGAATATCAGATAAGGTTTTCGGTTGAAGTCGATGTCCCATTATGCAAAAGGTTAGGGAGAATTTCACTTTCAATTACCGAGGAAAATGACTCCTTCAAAAGAAGCAGAAGCTGAGAAATTTCTTTCGGGAAATATTTCGTACGGATCACAAAAGAAGGAAACAAAAAATATGAAACGAAATATCAAATCAGCTCCCTTTCATTCTCGTGAAACGTCTGTCACCTACAAAGGAGCAATAGCAAACAATTTGCTACCTCAAAACGTCCCAATATTGCTTCCGCTTGAAATGATCCCAGCCTCGTCAGGAGATCCCACAGGTATTCCACAACTTGCGTCTAAATACCCTCCAGGGAGGTGAAATTCGAATGCATCTTCGGGAATCGGTATTGGATCATGGTTAATAAGTGTCGGCAATAATCCTACGATGAGGTTTGCAATATTCGACGATAAGAATTTACATAACTGCTCAGGACTCGATTAGTAATAGAGTTATGCACTTGTTATTTTTCTTACAAGAAGAAGAAAGAATTTCCTTGGGAATTCTTCGACGAAAGCTTTCCTCATCATGATCTCAGATTCGAAGTGAATTGACAAAAAGTTCGCCTTGGATCTTCAAGCCACTACGAGGATGTATTGATATCTAGTTAGCCTAGACCAGTTCCATGCATAGAAAAAATAACTCATTAGCAGTGTCAGTGTGAAGTTTGAGGTCAAAAAAGTAAACCAGAGTTACGCAATAAATTAAAAGAAAGAAGATGTCCACCGAAATTGTGAAAATTTAAAAATTGGAGTATCGAGCCATCATCAAGTACCTGTATTTGAAAGGGTTAAGAGGTAAGCAGATCAATATCCTTCGTATGCGACCGTGAGAAATTGGACTGCAAGATTCAAAAGAGGTAAATTTTCCATTGAAGATGATGACCGATCGGGAAGGCCAATTTCTGTGTCAGTCCACGAAAATATCGATGCAGTTCATGACATGATCTTATCAGACCGTCGAATAGAACTGAAACAGATATCTGAAGCACTGAATATTTCATACGAACGCGTTCATCATACGGTTCACGTCAATTTGGACATAAAAATTGCTGCAAATGGATCCCTAAATTTTTGACCAAAATCGTGCAAGGGTAGAAGCATCGCGTTCGATCTGTGCTCGATTAGAAAACGATGTAGACTTCTTAAACCGAATTGTTACTATGGATGAGACTTGGGTACATTTCTACGATCCAGAAACGAAGCAACAATCGATGGAATGGCAACACTCTAGTTCTCCAAGACCTAAGAAGTTTCGTGTCCAAAAATCTGCTGGAAAAGTTATTGCTTCAGTTTTTTGGGATTGCCATGGAGTAATCATGATTGATTTTTTGGATAAGGGTAGAACAATAACCGGAGATTACTATTCGACATTACTGACTACTCTACGGGAAAAAATAAAAGAGAAAAGACGCGGAAAGCTATCCAAAGGTGTTTTGTTTCTGCAGGACAACGCCCCTGCACACAAATCTCATGTTGAGATGCAAAAAATTTGTGGTTTAGGCTTTCAATTACTAGAACATCCTCCTTATTCACCAGATTTGGCTCCATTCGACTATCATCTCTTTCCTAAACTGGAAAAAAGTTCAAAAGGTCGTTAATTTTCTTCCAACGAGGAGGTAACAAAAGCTGTGGAGGTTAGGTTTGCAGAGCAAGAAGAAAAATTTTTTTTGAAAGGTCTAGAGAAGTTGCAGGTTCGCTGTAATAAATGTATCCAATTAAAAGGAGAATTATGTTGAGTAATAAAATATTTCGACATCAAAATTGTGTTTGGTTCTCTAGTAGGCTAAGAATTTTTCAATATATCCTCGTATTTTCAACTTTACTTCAGATCAAGCAGTTCAAACAACCACATCTCAGATAAGGACAAGGAAGAGATAAATCAAACTTATCGATGCAAAAAATAATGCACCTCATTCTTACCGAAGATGAATTTGTGAAACTCATCAATTCAGCCGACTCCGTTAATTCTGTGAGAGCAAAAGAATAACTATCGGGAAAACCAAAACAGCAATGAAATTTTGGCGTCAGCTCGGATTGATTCGGTGCCAGAGATTTGTCCACGAAGAGTGCAAATTGGATGGTTTTCTGCGGATGTTCGTCCAGTATAAGGGCCGGATTACACGTGCTCGATTCGGAGAAATAGGGGTGAAGGGAGGGGAAGAACGGACTGGGTAAATTGGCGTGTTCAACTGGGATATTGGTGATCTGCCAAAAAATTTATTCGGGTTTCCCCAGATCCACTATTTGAAATCGCGATTTGTTTAACTTGCACTGAAGAGACAGTAGGGTCAAATATAAGCAAAATTTTCAATCAATTATACAGGGTGATTCACTCTGATGGTCTTTCAGACGTTTCTGGAAACCAATCACAATTCTGTCCTGAAAATTTTCATGTTGGGGTTTTCAATATTAAACTTTACCCTAAAAATATTTTCAGACTCTTGCAACTCACGGTTGAAACGTGAAATATGGATTTTCATCCCTCTCGATCCCGCAGGTTCGTTAGAGCAAATGATGAACGAAAAAAAAACAGCCTGCGACAAACGCAAACAACAAAGGGACTTCATATCGACGACTATAGGATTACAGCTGGCAGACTTAAATATTCGAATGATACCCGATATAAATCACGGTAACCCTGCCATCCGTTTCCGCGCCCCCTCCACCCGCACCCCGTCCTTTTTATCGTGCAAAAAGTAAACTTTGCAAAACGGGACGACTCACTCAAACTAACGACGTCAATTACTTAAAACGAGCAGTTTTCCGTGGCGGTTAATGAAAACCGGGCAGCAGCGGGTTCTGCTTATACAGGGCCCACGCAGTTAAGTGATATTATCGTGGAATTTGAATAAAAGATGGAGTAATTCGCTGTGTTGTGGAAGATAAGACCCCGGGGAATCCTTGCGATATCCTGCCGATTTTGGTGTTTGAACCCTTTTGGGTCGTTCGCACGGATTTTCCTATGTTGTCCGTTTTTTAATTTTCATCGAAGAATTTTAATTAACTGTATGCAATTTTTTGGGGATTTTTCGGTCGAATTTCGACAAGAGTATCTTCAACAAAAGATATCCTGGATCTGAATGTGATATTCTGAAAGAAATGCAACCGTTTGGTCTTGAAATCGTTTTAACTGAACCCTTTTTTTTGGGATTTTTCGAAGCTCAACTTTCCTGACGCGTATCTCCCAAAAAATCCTTCGAGATCTGAATGTAATACATATTCTGATAAAGCAACTCTTCTAGTAAAACATATCAAAATTTTATCGAGGTCGATGTATCCGTTCGGTCTTGAACTTGTTTTAACTGAACCCATCTCTTTCAGGATTTTTCAAAAGTCAGCTTTCGAATCGTTTATCTCTCAATAAAAGTAACCGTAGATGCAAATGTGATACATATTCTGAAAGAGCAACTCTTCTAGTAATAAATCTGAGAATTTCATCCATCTCGGCGCAACCGTTCGGTCTTGACGAATTTTTAACTGAACTCAGCTTCTTCAGGATTTTTCGAAGGTCAGTTTTCGAGTCGTTTATCTCTCAATGAAAGTTACCGTAAATAGAAATGTGATACATATTCTGAAAGAGCAACTCTTCTAGTGATAAATCTGAGAGTTCCATCCTTCTCGGCGCAACCGTTCGGTCTTGACGAATCTTTAACTGAACCCATCTTTTTCAGGATTTTTCGAAGGTCAGCTTTCGAGTTGTTTATCTCTCAATAAAAGTAACCGTAAATGAAAATGTGATACATATTCTGAAAGTTAAACTCTTTAAGTAACAAATCTAGCAATTTCATCTATTTCAGCGCAACCGTTCGGTCTTGACGAATTTTTAACTGAACTCAGCTTTTTCAGGATTTTTCGAAGGTCAGTTTTCGAGTCGTTTATCTCTCAATGAAAGTTACCGTAAATAGAAATGTGATACATATTCTGAAAGAGCAACTCTTCTAGTAATGAATCTGAATATTTCATCCATCTCGGCGCAACCGTTCGGTCTTGACGAATTTTTAACTGAACTCAGCTTTTTCAGGATTTTTCGAAGGTCAGCTTTCCAGTCGTTAATCTCTCAATAAAAGTGGTCGTAGATGGAAATGTGATACAGATTCTGAAAGAGCAACTCTTCTAGTGATAAATCTGAGAGTTTCATCCTTCTCGGCGCAAACGTTCGGTCTTGACGAATCTTTAACTGAACCCATCTTTTTCAGGATTTTTCGAAGGTCAGCTTTCGAGTTGTTTATCTCTCAATAAAAGTAACCGTAAATGAAAATGTGATACATATTCTGAAAGTTAAACTCTTTAAGTAACAAATCTAGCAATTTCATCTATTTCAGCGCAACCGTTCGGTCTTGACGAATTTTTATCTGAACTCAGCTTTTTCAGGATTTTTCGAAGGTCAGTTTTCGAGTCGTTTATCTCTCAATGAAAGTTACCGTAAATAGAAATGTGATACATATTCTGAAAGAGCAACTCTTCTAGTAATAAATCTGAGAATTTCATCCATCTCGGCGCAACCGTTCGGTCTTGACGAATTTTTAACTGAACTCAGCTTTTTCAGGATTTTTCGAAGGTCAGCTTTCGAGTCGTTAATCTCTCAATAAAAGTAATCGTAGATGGAAATGTGATACATATTCTGAAAGAGCAACTCTTCTAGTAATAAATCTGAGAATTTAATCCATCTCGGCGCAACCGTTCGGTCTTGACGAAATTTTAACTGAACCCATCTTTTTCAGGATTTTTGGTAGGTCAGATTTCGAGTCGTTTATCTCTCAATAAATGTAACTGCAGATGGAAATGTGATACATATTCTGAAAGAGCAACTCTTCTAGTAATAAATCTGAAAATTTCATCCATCTAGGTGCCACCGTTCGGTCTTGACGAATTTTTAACTGAACCCACTGGGAGTAACGCGAGGCACTTATCTCCCAGAAAAATTCTTCTAGATGGAGATTAAGGGAGTGAATAATTTTAATGGTTTGGCCATTCAGTGAGTCAAGTGCAACAAAATGTGTATATAAATCACTGTGCATGTAAATAGTGAAAATAAATTAAAGTGTGAGTGAATTTGACAATTTAATTAACTGCAAACGTTACAATACTAATGGTCATGAGTAAATAAGATCTTCACGCTATGTTTTACACTGCGTTCATTAAACTAACTACCGTAACCGACCGTATTGGAATACTACAAACGAAGCCGTTTCACGAAACCAATAATCATTAACCAAGAGCCGTTTTCTCTGCGGGGGCACAGCCACAAATCCCATAAATAACTTCATAACAACAAAGACAGACCTAAGCCCTCCAAAAGTGATTCATCCGAACTACCGGAAACTTTCCAGTCGTATTTCTTCTTGGACTTCGCGGCAAGGAAAGAGGGCCATTCGTAACGCGCTACCACGTTTCGCTGTTAAGATTCGCCCTCCTCATTAATCATAGGAGGCGCAGGTGGATTCGTATGGAACTAATTTGGCAAATTGCTATTTGCACGGCGTAGGCCATGGAATCGAGGCAATCCCCACGTTTCAATAATGCCAACTGAAAGGTTGAATATGTTCGACCTAGTGGTCGTTTATGCAATCGATGGTGGTCTCCCTCCAAATGTTGAGATGATCTGCATTTCGTGAAGTGATTGAGTAAAAAGTTACGCACAAAATGCATAGTATACAGGGTTTTTTCAAAGGTGATGCTTTTTTATAAAGAAGGTAACTCTCATCAAAATAAGTCGTTAATTCAACTAACAAACGGTCTAGGGTAGTATGAGGATCTTTTTCAGTAATCATTTTTGATTATTTTCTCAACTTTGCCATTTTATAAGTTTTGTATAGGTGATTTTTGGTCAAACGCTTCTGACCAGTTCTACCTTATGTTGAAAGCCCCACCTTCAAATACATCCTGTATAATTCTTCATATTCCATCGCGAATATTCTAAATTCATCCGGAATAGAATACCGGTGATATCCCAAACAATATGATTCAATTATCGTATTGACCAATGGAAGCATTCTGCAAATCGATATGCTATTAACGATATTGAATGTTTCAATAATCATGACCTAAAACGTGTATGTTGCGATGCAACATCAATAGCATTATGAAAATATTGGCATATGTGAAGCTGAAACAGATTTTTATATCACAACTGGTGAATTTGCAAGCTTCAAATCGAATTTTCGATTAATGGATTCAAGTGGATATAACGATATGATTTTGGGTATTATCAAAGTTCGGTCAATAAATTTTTTTAATTAATGAAAGGGTCAAACGATTTCCTTGAGTTTTTGTAAAAGAATATAATCGTCCACAATACAAAACAATCAATCAAAAAGGGGATGAACATCATATTATTGATTTCTTGAGGAATTTCCGTACTATGCCAAATAATTTCAAGAGAATAAATCCTATTCCGTCACCGAATTCGGCTCTGAAGCAACCTGAGCAATATACAAGACATGCTTGAGTCATTTTCCAGAATATAATTTCCATGATGGTGGTTCCCATCCCAAATTTTCAGTCCCACATATCCACACAGACGGAGGCTTTGTTGAATGTTATTTTACATTCCCTAATTAAGAAGATATGATCCCCCTATCCTATTAAATATTTATACTTCATGTATTCACCACCCCAGCTGTTTGATCCTCGCCGCTGAACATCCACATAGACGGCTTGTTAGTGTTGAATTTCTGCAAACATGGATATAATCGTTACAGTAGCTGATGGGGGAAAATCATTGTTATGTCCTAGTCAATTATGCTTTTAAATGATCAGATTTAGGTCAGATTGCAGAGTAACCCAACAGTTTCATACGTGAACACTCTTCCAGTAGAAAATTTCCTCAACCCTAGGTGTAGTGGCTATCACCCCTAAATTCTTGATATGGACTAGGGGGTGAGATTTACCTCAATTGAAAGATCACTTGTCCCTCTACAGGAATACTATGGTTTGCAAATTTTTATTGATTCCTTGATGAAGTTACAGGAGGTGACAATTTGAAAACTTGCCAGGCCAATTATGTCTCGACAAGGATGTTTTCAAAGAAAAAGCTGGAACAGGGCAATTTTCAAAGGGAGGGGGGCATATTTTGAGCCAAATTGTAAGCCGAAATCTCCTCAAACCTAGGTGTAGGGGCTATCACCCCTAAATTCTTCATAGGGAATAGAGGGTGAGCTAAACCTCAATTGGAAGACAATATGTCCCTCTACGTAATACTAGTATTATCAAATTGAGTTAAAGCTATAATTATTAAGAATTTAGGAGTGACAACCCCTACACCTAAGATTGAGGAGATTTTGACTTATAATTCTGCTAGAAACATGTCCCCTGCCGAATAAAAATTGACCTGTTCCGGCATTTTCTCTGAAAACATCCTTGTCGAGACATAATTGGCCTGGCAAGTTTTCAAATTGTCAGCCCCTGTAACTACTTCAAGGACTCAATAAAAATTAGCAAACCATAGTATTCATGTAGAGGGTCAAGTCATCTTTCAATCGAGGTATAGCTCACCCCTATTCCCTATTGCGAATTTAGGGATGATAGCTCCTACATCGAGGGTTGAGGAGATTTCGGCTTACAATTCTGCTCAAAATATGCCCCCCTACGAATAGAAATTGACCTTTTTCGGCATTTTCTCTGAAATCATTCTTGTCGTGACATAATTGGACTGGCAAGTTTTCAAATTCTCACCCTGTATATACGAGTACATATAAACCATTTAAAATATTGCTCAAGTAAACTGATTTGTTAATTTCAATAAATGGAATACCTTGAAGCTTGAAGTTACTTCAAAACATAAGTTTGGCCAACCAAGATGAGCGCCGAACCAAATATGAAAGGGTAACAGTCATCCACCCAATATTTCTGGGCGTCTCATCTTAATTCCACCCATTATATACTCCACGCGTTTCGTATTCCAAAATTCAACCCCAAAACGCAATTTTCTTGCCTACTTTCGATCGTCAACTGCGTTTAATCGAGAACACACATTTGGCGGTGTGTATTTTATGGCTCGAAGGGCTTCTGCTTCCCGGTATCCCGACAATTTTCCGTAGAGGGTTGTGCGTTTGACTGGGTTATTATTAATCGCCATCCGAACATTCGGTTTTCCATAGAAAATCGCTGCGCCATATTAAAGTTCGTCAAGTGTTTGAATGGAGGTTTTGAAGTTGGTTAACCTGAATATTAGGCACCTTGGGTCCTATTCACAGTCGAACGATGTTTTTGAATGGAGCCAAAATTACAAGAGTCGATGTCAACAAACAACTATACTCCATTCACTTTTATTTAAGCAGTCGGTTGGGCATGGAAATTCGACACATTTCACTCTGTATAGTACGAAAATGTGGAGTTATGACGCTTGTCGAAACATTTTTGGGTTTTAAATCAACGCTATGTTGCCGTTCTATGTGAAAGTTTCTGTTATTGCGGTTTTTATCACTATGTCGAATCTCTTCGGAGAATATGTGACAAACATAATTGAAGTTTATACAAACTGCTTGAAGGCATACCAAATCCAGTTATTCGCATGGAAAATACAAGAGATCAGTATAATATAATAATATGCACTAGCTTGAGGAGAGTTAATATTGGTTATCTTCTTTGGCTAAAGTTTGAATACGTTACATCAGTTGTAGATTTCAAAAATATTAACCCGAAGATGAAATGCATATGATGCAGTGGTTGGGAATGGGTATCTCCCGAAGGAATTAACAGATAATTACAAGAATGTTAAATTCTTCAACAAAATCATGTTGCATCACACTATAAGTGAAAGGAATTAAAGGTGAACTTCACCTCTGAACAAAAATTTCACATGAATAAACAATTAACAGGACAACTGTCGCGTATTTGTGGCGGTTCATCTTAATAGATTGATATAATAATAATAATTAGGTATTTAATGGTACCATGGTACATTTACAATGTATAGGACAAGTCAAAAGAGAAATAGAAAAATCAGTTTTCGGGAACTTATTCTACGATAAACATAAATATCTCAAATGCCACCACTTTTTTGGGTCTCCCAATAGAAGGAAATTCTTTGTCATCCTCTTCACTCACAATCTTTCTGATTGTGGAAATATTCAGCTGAAATATAAGTCGTTTAGATTCAGACAAAACATTATATAAATTCTCCTACATTAAATATGTTTGCTACCGTCTGACGTATTGTGGATTTTAGAATATCAGGGTGTAACTATTTGAATGAGCGGACCTGAATTATAAATAGCACTTCTTGAAACCCTGTCTCTTTTTCCAATCACTTTCGGCATTTTCGTAATAAAATTGATATTAGTTGTGGCAACGGCGTTATGACATTAACGACATTTTATGAGTGCCAACCTTACTCCGTTCTAGTTACAAAAACTTGAGAAAATTATTTCATGGCCAACTGACTGCTAAAATAAATGTGAATGGAGTATATGCACTAACTCCTGTCACAAAAATTGACATACCTCCGAGTAATCTCAATAAAGGGATTGTACTGATTTTAATTGAATATGAAGAAATATACCGAAAATAAGTTAAGGGTGGAAGCTACTGTTGATTTCAACCAAAATACGTCTAATTTCGGAATTGAAATCTGACTTTGTGGTAGGCCACCCAGTTCCCATGCTGCTGAACGATGCATGAGCAATTTAACCCTTCATCAAGCGTCAATCACTCGAAAAAGTAGAGATTCACCCTACGGGGAGGGGCAATTAGACTGAAGTTTGCACGAGTTAATATTTGTCGAACAAGTTAGGACTTGCGAGCAGGTTCTCTTAAGTTCAGGCAATTAGATATGGGACGAACACCAACGGAACCTATAAAGGGAAATCTGCACTAAGGGTAACGTTGTTACATCTGTCTGCCAGAGCAAATAAGTGGATTACAGTGAGTGAGCGGTGTGGACTTTATTGAGGTCGCTACCTTTTCCAGGCGTTATGTAGATGGTCATGTTCGACGAATTTCAATTCCAGATATTCTCTAGATGGATTCGATATTCGCTTAATATGCTCTTCGTAGTCTTGACGCTGTCAGATCCGCTTTGATCAGTTCCTAGCAGTCCGACAGACGACAGTTGTCGTATGTGATCCAAGGAAACTTCCCAAGTTGAATCAAGAACATGAACAGCTGTACCAAATTCAGATTATTATATAATAGGTCCATAGGTAACTGTTTGTTATGAATTTCTGCAACACAAAAACGCAAGTATTGGCCTATTACCAACTTAAATTTGATTTTCCATAGCTACCAGAGATGTCAATCATTGTTGAATGGACTATATGTTAGCTCATTTGTGCTTTATACGATTCTGAAAATCTATCAATGACAAGATGGACAAGCGATGTTTATGACGTGAAATAAGGGAATTCAACACAAGTTTCACGAAATCAGATATGATATTTCGACCCACTACTGACTCAATTGAAAAACTGCTGCATAGTTTGTGGATGTTCAGCAAAAACGCTCAAATAAACACGATAGACTCGTTTTTAAATTCACCTTCCTTAGGCATGCCAACTTGAATCAAATTTCTGAAGTAAAGATTCGATTGCTAATTTGTAGATATTATTCCGTACCATATTTGATGATATATACATATTCCTATTTGAAATTTACTATCATTCCATCATCAAACGATAACAATCTTATTATACATGTTTGTTTCCAACATAAGCAAAAATCACGAATATATCCTCAAGGCTTGGAAGTTAGGGAAAACATATTTTTGTTGTTGGTGGAAATAAATTGAAGCTTAAATTAATTGAAAGTTGAAACTAGAACAAGAAACAGATCAAACTTTCATGAGCGAAAACAATTTTTTTCATATGCAAACAAAAAATTTATCATTTTCGTCTGGATAAATCGATCTTAATTTCTCTGCGTCTAGCTAGTTGGTTTTAGGGGTAGGATGTGAAACAACGACTAGGACAATTCGATAATTTCTCGCCAGAGACTTCTACCTTATGCGAAGGAACACTAATGCAATGAGGAATGCCTTTGGCAATCTAGGACTAAGAACGAATCAGAAACTTCGTAGGAAATCTCAGGAATTTGTCTAGGAATAGGTTATAACGAAGAGAGCTTACACGGAACAGAACCAATTCCAGGTAACTTCCTAGAAATTTCCTAAACCGCAAGGCAATTCTGGAAGGAATATTAATGCGAATTTCCGAAGAGTTGGCAGGATTGGCAAGGGAATTGTTGGATTGAAAAATCTATCGAAGCAAATCACATTTCACTTGGTTCAAATCGAAAGGATGTAGTTAGAAACACTAGGAAAGACCTAAATCTCAATTCGATAAAGATAACCAATGATACAATTATAAATACGTCTGAAACAGTAAGACGAAGCTAGTGATATCTTACGAAAGATCAGTATCAACAAGATGTAACAGGAAGATTTTGATCTCTGTCGGCAGCTTCCAATGTCAAGTGTCCGAAAAATAAAGATTGTTAAACAAATCACTTTCACAAGGTTCGTGAGCAAGTCGATAAAATTCGATTATCGTGGAATATAAAAGATATTCTCCTATTAGGACAGCGATCTATCTATTTGCCGATTTTTACTAGACCAACGTCGCATACACTCACGAGATGAAAGTGGCTCTGTTGTTTTTCATCGCCTTGATATGTGGTACATACGCAATCAATGATGAGGATGCTATCCAGAAATGGTCACAATTTCAGGTGAGATCTGATTGAGCTTTCCAATGTTATGTCCTGGTAATGAGAGTATTTTTGGTATACTACACTAAAATGTTCAATTTGTACTTCAGAAAAGAACTCTTAAAATTGTTTTATCGAATGGATGAATCCTTTACAGAAAACCTTTGGTAGATCTTACCGATCGTCCTTAGAAGAAAGGAGACGTTTCGCCATCTTCAAGGACAACCTCGAGAGTATTGAGGCTCACAACGAACTTTACAAGCAGGGAAAAACCACCTATGAACAGGGTATTAATCAGTTCGCCGACTGGACAGTGGAGGAATTCAAGGAATACGTCGACAGGGGTAAGGTCCAAAGAAGACCTCTTCTTCGAGCTTCCAGCTTCAACAGGACCGCAGGTTTCACTGCTCCTACTTCGATCGATTGGAGGGCCAAAAATGCCGTCACCTCCGTGAAGAACCAGGGATACACCTGCGCGTCTTGCTGGGCTTTCTCAGCTGTAAGTGGTTTTTATGACTGATTTTTGGACCCATTCTGCCCATCACTTGTTTCAAGTCTTGTATTTCCAGGCTGCCGCAGTGGAGAGCCAGCTGGCCATCCACAAGGGTGACCTGGTGGACCTCAGCCCGCAAAACATCGTCGACTGCACCCTCTACTACTCCGGCGGTTGCAGCGGAGGCCTCATCGAACACGGCCTCGACTACATCCAGTACTCGGGCATCGAAACCTTGGCCGACTACCCGTACACCGGCGTCGAAGGACAGTGCAACGCTAACGCGCAGAAGGTCCACGCTCAGATATCCAGCTACGTCACCCTGCCGCCCAAGAACGAGCAAGCCCTTCAGGAGGCCCTAGCTACCGTGGGCCCGGTGGCAGTGTCCGTTGACTCCACCATGGCGCTGAAGAGCTATATGGGTGGCATCCTGCAGGACGACCTGTGCAACGAGGACCATCTGAACCACGCGGTGCTGGCCGTAGGTTACGGAAGCGAAGACGGGGTCGAGTACTACATCATCAAGAACTCCTGGGGATCGTACTGGGGGGAAGATGGATATTTCAGGATATCCAGGAACGCCAACAATAAATGCGGCGTGGCCACGGAAGGGTTCTATCCCGTGCTTTGAATGAACGTTAGATTATGATAAATAGATTCTTGAAAAAACACATGTTTGATTTTGTTATTTTGACCCTCGTACAGTCTTAGATTTACCTTGTAGGCTTAAAATCTAGGGTGATCGCTGCTGGTGTGAAAACCCAGGGGGGACAGAACGCACTGAGGGGTTAACTGCCGTTCCTTTTTTCCTAACTTGACAGTGTCCTCCTCTATTGTTAAAACAAATCTCTGCTGGTGTGGAAACCCGGGGGGGGGGACAGAAAGTACTCAGAGGTGGACCGCCATATTTCTGTGCGGTTTTGCCCAAGCCCTACCCCTGCTGAGTTCCGAAATCATTGTCCGTTGAGGTAAACAGGTTTACCTTCACCCACCTCTAGATGTTTTTTTTTAAAACTCACTTTGTGGCAATCGTATAATCTGTTTTGAGTTCAATTATGGATTTTCATCAATCCAATACTTTAGTGATGCCTACATTTTGTTCATACGTATGTGAAATCAGCTTTTGATCTTACTTAACTTCCCCTTGGATTTACAATAAGGAGTTTGTTCTTTATTTCATCGAAATATTTTCACAATTTCCATGAACTGAATAGATTCAGACGTTATGGATTCAATCAATGTGATGATATTGACTTTCATTGTTCTCATTCAGGTAACATTGATCTAGATTTTTGAATAATGATAATGAGTATCTAATTATATAATATATCTTGCAATACAAGGTATCACGTTGTATTGAACTGCTGTAATATTGTTCATATCTATAGAAATAAACAGAAAATTCCACAACCGATATATCCCTTCGAATAAAAAGTGTAGGTCAATTGCATCGATATTTCTTCGAATGATGACAAAAAATTCTGTAAATCTGAAACCATCCCGCGGATTTTATCCACTAATGACTTCAATATGTAGACAGATAGTCATAGCCTTCTTCAATCGTTTTTTCATGGGTTCATATCTTTTTCCCCGACTTGAATAATAAAGCCGAGTACTAGACAACAAATCAAAGTGGCAAAAAAATTAAACCACTCGGTCCAAAAAATCATTTCCGCGTTATTTCAAAGTTATCATCGGACGGTGCTTCTGATCATATCGACAGATTATTTGGACGTTCAAGGGCAGAAAAACGAACACGGAAGATAATCAAATGAGCCATGAAATGTCCTCTATATTCCGATAAGAATTGCCGAAAACTATAAGAGGATAGATCCCGAAGAATCATTTTCGTAAACGGAAAATATCATCCTTTCGAATCGAACTGAAACAAATTTTTTTAGCAGAATGAGAGGGTTCATTGTGTTCCTTTTCTTTGTCCCTTTTTTGTGCGTACAAGCACTAACTGAAGACGAAGTAGAGCGACAGTGGCAAGAATATCTGGTAAGAAAGAATGAGTACACAAAATCAATTCAATTTCGAGTGACCATTCTTGTTATGTTGATAGCAACAGTACAAGAAGTCCTACAGATCCCCAGTCGAGAAATCTAGACGCTTCTCCATCTTCAAATATCATCTCGAGGAGATTGAAAACAACAATAGGTTATTCAATGAAGGTAAGGCAAGTTTCAAGAAAGGAATCAACGAATTTTCTGATTGGACCGATGAAGAGTTTAAAGAATATGTTAGCCATGGATTGATCAGTGAAGGAAATATACTCAACCCTCTAATAGATGTAACTGGTGAGATTTATGAAAGTTGGAAGGAATTTCAGGTGAGAAAATTTACCTATTTTCTATAAAATTTCCCTCATTATTTTTTCTATGTAGGCAAATGCCAAATTCAACAAATATTTTCATTTTAGTCGAAATATAAAAAGACCTACAGATCTCCGGTGGAGACCAAGAAACGTTTTGAGATTTTCAAGAACAACTATGTTAAGATGTTGGATCACAATGGTCTTTACGAGCAAGGATTAGTGAGCGACAGGTTAGGAATCAACCAATTTTCAGACTGGACTCAGGAAGAATTCAAGGACTTCGTAAACAAGGGTTTGATTCCTTGCGAAGATGCTGATATTCTTCGCAGATGGGAAGATTTCAAGGTGACCATTGAACTTGTTTGCAATTTTATAGTCTTAGATTGATTTATGGACGTCTGATACACTACTATGTATTCGCAGTATTCTGTGCTAATTCGATGAAAGAAAGAAAGCTTTTTTTATTTATAATCTCACATTCACTTCCAATAAACACATTTCAAATAGAAATAATATCTTTCAAGGTTTGAAGTGAAGTTTCATCAGAACAGTTCACCCTCTATCTCCCTCAAGACTACTAAATCCAGAAACTAATCTGAAATTATAGTCAATATGTAGAAAAAGTTCTCTGCTCAAGTCCTGTTTTTTTCAGCGAAAATTCAACAAGTCCTACCAATCAATCACAGAGACAGAAGAACGCTTCAACATATTCAAGAGTAATGTGCGTATGATAGATGAACACAACAGGCTTTACAAATTGGGGAAATTCAGCTATCTGATGGGAATCAATCAATTCGCCGATTGGACGAATGAAGAATATAAAGAATGGGTTCGAACACACTGATAGATGATTGAATCGGATCAACGGGCAAATGAATTTTCGATTTAGATATTTTGATTTTTTTTATGTACATATTTTATGCACTAAAGTATTTCAGTGGAAGAAAGAGTTGTTAATTCATGCATTATGATCTGCAAATACTGTTAAAAGGCTAAAAAACATCCCATATTAAACCATATGTATTCAGTGACATAAAAAGTGTTTTATCCAGAAGAAATTATTTCTTCAACGATGGAAGATAAAACATTGACATTCCTATTTTTTGCTATAGTATGCTTTGTAGACTCATTATTCCTTCTGACTGTGTAGAAGTGCTAAATATCCTTGAATTTTTATTCAATTTTTCAATTGATAGGTTTAGACTGAAACGAGCAACTAAAAATGTTCGAAATGTAAATCTTTTCATCAAAATCAAATATGGAGAATGAAATATGAAGTATGCAGTATTAAAAGAAGATAAGAAAGCTATAGGAAAAAAAAAATTAAATTGAAACATTGATCATTGATACTGAAATAAAAAAATGGGTCAACAACGTAGAAATGGCACAAAAGAAGGTTTTGAATTGAACATTTATCTGCGATTTTTTGTCCTTGCCTGATCGACGGCATAAAACTGAAGATAAGAACAGTACTCTAGACAGAATTAGAAAAAAAATAGAAGAACAAGGAGTATTGACATAATATTTATCGATATCTGATAAAAGTTACATTAACACACAACTAATCCATTTCGAGTATTTTTGCTTTTCCGAGATTCGCGTTATCTTTCCACGAATTTCTCGTTGAAGTAAAGCTAAACAGTAAAAAAAACTGAATAAAATAATAGACAATTGACAAAATTTCATTTTGACACAAAATATTGTAGATGCGAATAAAATTTCTTGAAGAACTAGTGAAAAATTGCTAGAAAATAAACTACTCCTCAATACTTAAGTTGTTTCCTTGCCAGAAAAACACGACAGAGTTATTCACCCTAAATACGAAGTGTGTTATGAATCTTTATAAATGATCAATAGACTGAACTTTTTACGACAAGGGGAAGTTTAGTTTAGTTAAAAACAGTTTCGGAATAGAATGAGTAAAATTTGTATTTGATTCAAGGAATGTGGAGTTACTCAGTAATTAAAGTGTACACTGAAACAGCTGAATTTTACTTCGAAACTTCAACTCTTTTCATATTTCACAGGTTTTAAATGTTTCCTGGTTGAAACATGGAGAGAATTCCATGTTTCAATTCCATCCTTCCAAGGATGTCAGAAAAGCACTTGTTATGCTTCATATCATATCGCATAAGCGTCCACCACTTTTCTTTTAGTACAAAGATTGAAGTTGGAGCATTTAAGACATAGCTGACCTCCAAAAACAGCAAGCTACTCGTTTTTCAAAAAACGTATTGAGTGGAAAATGGAGTTTACTCGAATTGAGGACAAACACTCGTAAAAATTCAAAACAAAGCGAATTCACCATGGAAAAATAAACCTGTCTACCGATAAGATACCGTCCTTGAACTTGTACATGGGTGGTATCATACGACTTGTCAAAAAAAATCACGCAATGATTTCGAGTACCTATCGAAAAAATCGAAACAAACAGATCACGACTTAGATAATTCGAGTGGGTGTACTGATAAACCTACGGAGAAACGTATAAAATCGAGTTTTTGCTTAAACTCGTCCTCTTTGGAATCGCATCCGACAAGATTCAATAAGCAGAATGAAGACTGCAGCTATATTTTTCTGTGCTATTGTATTGTGTGTGCACGCCATCTCTGATGACGAAGTTCGTCGTCAATGGCAAGAATTCCAGGTGAGCAAGCTTATTATTTCAAATTTCTATCCATCACATTCCTCTGCTTTTGTCGATAATATATGAAAATTATTCGCGATATGGAAATTTATATTCTGGTTTCGTGAGAAAAATACCGATTTTCTTTCAAAATAACAAACGGTTAAATATTTCATTCAGGAAACCTACCACAAGTCCTACAGATCTCCAGTAGAAACCCGAAAACGTTTCACAATCTTCAAACAGCATCTTGAGGAAATCGAAGCCCACAACAAACTTTACGACGAAGGCAAAGTAACTTGGAAAGAGGGTGTCAACAAGTTTGCTGACTGGACTGAAGATGAGCTCAAAGAGTACATTAATCGTGGACTTTTGAATGGAGATGTCACCGTCCGTTCTATGCCCACTGAAGATCAAGAGATTCAGCGTAAATGGAACGAATTCCAGGTAATACATTGAAGAATGAGATATAAAATAGATTTTTATGCATGACGACTAACTTCTCCGTAGAAAACCTATGGCAAATCCTACAGGTCCCCAGTTGAAGCCAAGAAACGTTTCGAAATCTTCAAGAAGAACGTAATCAGGATTGAAGAACACAACAAACTCTACGAGCAAGGATTGGTTAGCGACAAAGAAGCAATCAACCAGTTTGCTGACTGGACTGAAGAAGAATTCGAGGCTTACGAAAAGAGAGGAATTATTCCTGAAGAAACTGCCCCTTCTTCTGAAGATGTAGAGATTGAACGTAAATGGAGTGAATTTCAGGTAACTGTGAAAACATTTTGATGTTCCACTCCACTATATTTTTGAGAGTCAGGAAAACTAATTTAATTATTTTCAGAAAACATACAAGAAATCCTACAGATCTCCAGTTGAAGCCAAGAAACGTTTCGAAATCTTCAAGAAGAACGTGATCAGGATTGAAGAACACAACGACCTCTACGAGCAAGGATTGGTCAGTGACAAAGAAGGAATCAACCAATTTTCTGACTGGACTGAAGAAGAATTCGAAGCTTACGAAAAGAGAGGAATTATTCCCAAAGAAACTGTCCTTTCTTCTGAAGATGCAGAGATCCAACGTAAATGGAATGAGTTCCAGGTAACTATGACAATATTTGAAAGTTTTATGCCACCTTTTTTTATGAGAGACCGGAAAACTGATTCGATTGTTTTCAGAAAACATACAAGAAATCCTACAGATCTACAGTTGAAGCCAAGAAACGTTTCGAAATCTTCAAGAAGAACGTAATCAGGATTGAAGAACACAACGACCTCTATGAACAAGGATTGGTTAGTGACAAGCAAGGAATCAACAAATTCGCCGATTTGACTGAAGAAGAGTTCCAGGATTATGTCAAGAAAGGTTTGATTCTCAAAGATTCCACCGTAAGAGACAGTGACGATGAAGATATGATGCGTAGATTCAAGGATTTCCAGGTACTTATCTTTCTTTCGCGCTGTCAGCTAATTTAATTGATAGATTACCTAAAACAAATTTTGTATTTTATAAAGCTGCATGTATCGATGCCTAGAAAGATTTCTAATGAAATTAATTAATTCATTTCTCATTTGCAGAAAAAATACAACAAATCCTACAAATCTGCTGCTGAAGAGAAAAAACGTTTCGAAATCTTCAAGGAGAACGTAAGAAAAATCGACGAACACAACGCCCAGTACTACGAGGGAAAAACCACTTTTCTGCAAGAAGTCAACCAATTCTCAGACTGGACTCATCAGGAAATGATTGATTGGCTTATAGGCCATTAGACAAAATGACATTTTCGTCATTCAAAAATAACTTTTCGCTACATGGAAAAATTTTGATCTCTCTGAATTCGAACTTCTCAAAGTCAAGTTGTACTGTATTTAGTTGGTAGGCTTTATGGTATAATTGTAAATGAAATATTGATCTTTTTTTTCTGATTCGAAATAAACTGAAAGCGAATGAATTATCATCTTTCCTATTACAGAACTAACCCCTTTTCCCATGTATTTCCTTACAGGACAAATACGATTAGTTATTAATTTTTCCTGTTTGTCTCTGTTTCGTTAGAACTACTACTCGGCAACGTTGAACTCACACAAGTCGTAAGAAAAAATACATCGAAACGTCTGCGAAAGCAAATTGTATCTCCAGATAAAACACACAACAAGAAAATTAGTATAAAAAACTGGACAATTCTTTTTACTGCCAAATGAATTATCTGCATACAACACAAGAACTGCTTTTATCACTTATCTCCAACAAAGTCTATCTCCAACTGTGAAGAATCCATCGTATAATATGTGTATAAAAATTTGATATGAGAACGATAGGAAATTATAGGATATTCAAGTGAAAAACAAAGAACTTTTCGATAAATCTGGAAACCTATAGTTCCGGAGATTTTTTCATATAATTGTAATAAAATTCAATTGACACTATTTCATTTTGTGATTCTCTGTAGTTCGCCCTAATTGGGAAATTATGAATTTGAAATAAAGAGCCTATTTTCATTCATAAGTTACTTGTGATTAATGAGCTATAATTCACTGATTGTCTATCAAACTTTATGATCACCCAGTATAATTGTAGAATGTCAGAAGTTTCCCTAGAGAATATTGAGTTATTACCAATAAATCCGAAATCATTGAAAAGAAAATGGGACATTTTGAACATAATTTTCTGACAACGTGACTAGAATATGTTATGGCTATTATTCACTTGGATGATTTACCAAATTCTACTTCATATTGTTTGCTAAATGTCATCCGACTGAATGATACCCATCATCATATGCAGGGTATTTTCAGAAGAACTTGACACACCAACCTAAAACTTTGACAGATCCTGAATAGGTGAACATAATAGACAGCTGCACTCTTTGTATTCGACATAGTTGGAGTTTTGGCCGAGCGGCTATTTGAAGCAAAGGTTTAGGAACATTAGCTTACGACCAATGGAGCACTGTAGGTTAAAATATCGCCATCATTATTGAAAATTTACGCATGTCTGTGTTATTATATCCCAATGGCTCAATAATTATTATAATACTTCACTACAATGGACCATGTTTTTTAACCTTTGCCTCTTACCTTAACCTCTAAAGAAACAAACGTGAAAAATGATGAATGATCCATTGAAGAAATATTTAAATACATTTTTCTATACACGTTTCCTACACTGCCGATAAATGACATAACTGTTCTCTTTAGGTTCTCGACTTAGACGCATCGGCCTAGACCAAAAAAAAGTCCACGGGAGTTAAATTGCATGATCTCACTGGCCGATGGTTATCGCCTATTCGAGGAAACACTTTGCCAGGAATGTTTTCACGCTGAAGAGTAAAAAACCTATGATTTTAACACTGATATGGCACGTAGACCGTCTTGGTGGGAACAAACATCATCCACATCTCTAAATTCCAATTCTGACCATGAAAATGCATTAATCAAAGTTAATGGAGCAATAAATTCACAGAAAAAACAGGCCCTACTAAATTCTCGAAGAATAAAAACCAATAATTTTTCCTTCCTGAAAAACCCACCAAATAGTGACACTTTAGACATAGGCTTTTCAATAATCAAGTCCAAATACGTCAATTCTGCTTTTTAAGGAAGGTGGAAATGCACTACATGGTTCATAAAGATTTTTCTGTTGAATTAAACCTCACTTTCAAGAATTCCTAACGCCCAATCCGCAAAGACATGACGTTATTGACAGGCTTGAGTGAACCGAACTCGAAACCATTCAAAACCTTATTCCCTATGCCAAATCCAATAGGAATCGTTTGCGAGATGCTCAATTCCAAGGAATGTCGTGTAATGGACACACCTTAGACCTGCAAGAGCATTTGTTGGGACGAGTTTTTAGCCTAATAAACTAATTCAGAAAAATGATCACCATTCATGAAGTGCATTTCAACAACTTAGATGTTTTCCACAAGCTTCCATCGTTCCATTTTCACTAATGGCAAATTTTCAGTTGTCATCTGTCAAAATTTGACAGCTCATTTGGTAATTATGAAATCTTCTCGCTTGAATTATTATAATAATAATTATCGACAGCAGTTTATTCATCGTGTAAAACTCCATGTTCACTAGCCCCCATATGACATCTTCGGATCTGCCATGATAGAATCAATTCGCAATTACAACACCCAAAATGATCAAGTGTTAGGATCGCTTTGGAAGAAGGTTAACGACTAGGACGAAGGACCTATCTAGATTTCAGATTCAAGTAACGACGTCAAAGGAATTTGAAAAGCAAGTGACCATGAACCTCATGGAATTTTTTTTTCATTGAATTATCAGGAAGAAATCATCTTAGAAACAGATTTATCTGGCACGTTAACCTTGAACCTGCATTTTGGGAGGAACACCTTGTTCAATAGCAGCAATCAATAATGCCAAATTTGGAGTGTTACCAAAATCAAAACATATATACTTGAGATATAATCTAAATCAATATCTACAAGTGGAAAACAGTGACCGATTAGACCTAAAGGAAAAGTATAAAACTGAGATTTTGCTTAAACTCGTCCTCTTTGGAATCGCATCCGACAAGATTCAATAAGCAGAATGAAGACTGCAGCTATATTTTTCTGTGCTATTGTATTATGTGTGCACGCCATCTCTGATGACGAAGTTCGTCGTCAATGGCAAGAATTCCAGGTAAGCAAACTTATTATTTCAAATTTCTATCCATCACATTCCTCTGCTTTTGTCGATAATATATGAAAATTGTTCGCGATATGGAAATTTATATTCTGGTTTCGTGAGAAAAATACCGATTTTCTTTCAAAATAACAAACGGTTAAATATTTCATTCAGGAAACCTACCACAAGTCCTACAGATCTCCAGTAGAAGCCCGAAAACGTTTCACAATCTTCAAACAGCATCTTGAGGAAATCGAAGCCCACAACAAACTTTACGACGAAGGCAAAGTAACTTGGAAAGAGGGTGTCAACAAATTTGCTGACTGGACTGAAGATGAGCTCAAAGATTACATTAATGATGGACTTTTAAATGGAGATATCACCGTCCGTTCTATGCCCACTGAAGATCAAGAGATTCAGCGTAAATGGAACGAATTCCAGGTAATGAATTGAAGAATAATATAGACAATAGGTTTTCCTGCATGACGACTAACTTTTTCGCAGAAAACCTATGGGAAATCCTACAGGTCCTCAGTTGAAGCCAAGAAACGTTTCGAAATCTTCAAGAAGAACGTAATCAGGATTGAAGAACACAATGATCTCTACGAACAAGGATTGGTTAGTGACAAAGAAGCAATCAACCAATTTTCTGACTGGACTGAAGAAGAATTTGAGGCTTACGAAAAGAAAGGAATTATTCCCGAAGAAACTGGCCCTTCAACTGAAGATGAAGAGATTGAACGTAAATGGAGTGGATTTCAGGTAACTATGAAAATATTCTATGCTTCGCTTCATTATCTTTTCGAGAGTCAGAAAAACTAGTCAATTATTTTCAGAAAACATACAAGAAATCCTACAGATCTACAGTTGAAGCCAAGAAACGTTTCGAAATCTTCAAGAAGAACGTAATCAGGATTGAAGAACACAATGATCTCTACGAACAAGGATTGGTTAGTGACAAAGAAGCAATCAACCAATTTTCTGACTGGACTGAAGAAGAATTTGAGGCTTACGAAAAGAAAGGAATTATTCCCGAAGAAACTGGCCCTTCAACTGAAGATGAAGAGATTGAACGTAAATGGAGTGAATTTCAGGTAAATATGAAAATATTCTATGCTTCGCTTCATTATCTTTTCGAGAGTCAGAAAAACTAGTCAATTATTTTCAGAAAACATACAAGAAATCCTACAGATCTACAGTTGAAGCCAAGAAACGTTTCGAAATCTTCAAGAAGAACGTAATCAGGATTGAAGAACACAATGATCTCTACGAACAAGGATTGGTTAGTGACAAAGAAGCAATCAACCAATTTTCTGACTGGACTGAAGAAGAATTTGAGGCTTACGAAAAGAAAGGAATTATTCCCGAAGAAACTGGCCCTTCAACTGAAGATGAAGAGATTGAACGTAAATGGAGTGAATTTCAGGTAACTATGAAAATATTCTATGCTTCGCTTCATTATCTTTTCGAGAGTCAGAAAAACTAGTTAATTATTTTCAGAAAACATACAAGAAATCCTACAGATCTACAGTTGAAGCCAAGAAACGTTTCGAAATCTTCAAGCAGAACGTAATCAGGATTGAAGAACACAACGACCTCTACGAACAAGGATTAGTTAGTGACAAAGAAGCAATCAACCAATTTTCTGACTGGACCGAGGAAGAATTTGAGGCTTACGAAAAGAAAGGAATTATTCCCGAAGAAACTGGCCCTTCAACTGAAGATGAAGAGATTGAACGTAAATGGAGTGAATTTCAGGTAACTATGAAAACATTTCGATGTTTTACTCCACTTTTTTTTTGAGAGTCAGGAAAACTAATTCAATAATTTTCAGAAAACATACAAGAAATCCTACAGATCTACAGTTGAAGCCAAGAAACGTTTCGAAATCTTCAAGCAGAACGTAATCAGGATTGAAGAACACAACGACCTCTACGAACAAGGATTAGTTAGTGACAAAGAAGCAATCAACCAATTTTCTGACTGGACTGAAGAAGAATTCGAAGCTTACGAAAAGAAAGGAATTATTCCCGAAGAAACTGGCCCTTCAACTGAAGATGAAGAGATTGAACGTAAATGGAGTGAATTTCAGGTAACTATGGAAACATTTCGATGTGTTTCTTCACTATCTTTCTTAGAGTGAGGAAAACTAATTCAATTATTTTCAGAAAACCTACAAGAAATCCTACAGGTCTACAGTTGAAGCTAAGAAACGTTTCGAAATCTTCAAGAAGAACGTGATCAGGATTGAAGAACACAACGATCTCTACGAACAAGGATTGGTTAGTGATAAAGAAGCAATCAACCAATTTTCTGACTGGACTGAAGAAGAATTCGAAGCTTACGAAAAGAAAGGAATTATTCCCGAAGAAACTGGCCCTTCAACTGAAGATGAAGAGATTGAACGTAAATGGAGTGAATTTCAGGTAACTATGAAAACATTTTGATGTTTTACTCTACTTTTTTTTTGAGAGTCAGAAAAAATTATTCAATTATTTTCAGAAAACATACAAGAAATCCTACAGATCTACAGTTGAAGCCACGAAGCGTTTCGAAATCTTCAAGAAGAACGTTATCAGGATTGAAGAACACAACGACCTCTACGAACAAGGATTGGTTAGTGATAAGCAAGGAATCAACAAATTCGCCGATTTGACTGAAGAAGAGTTCCAGGATTATGTCAAGAAAGGTTTGATTCTCAAAGATTCCACCGTAAGAGACAGTGATGATGAAGATATGATGCGTAGATTCAAGGATTTTCAGGTACAGAACAATTTTTGTATTTCATAATACTGCATGTATCGATGCCTAGAAAGATTTCTGATGAAATTAATTAATTCATTTTCCATTTGCAGAAAAAATACAACAAATCCTACAAATCTGCTGCTGAAGAGAAAAAACGTTTCGAAATCTTCAAGGAGAACGTGAGAAAAATCGACGAACACAACGCCCAGTACTACGAGGGAAAAACCACTTTTCTGCAGGAAATCAACCAATTCTCAGACTGGACTCACCAGGAAATGATTGATTGGCTTATAGGTCATTAGGTAACATGATGCATCTTCCTCATGAAATTCACTAATGGACAATCAACGTTAGCTCTTCATTGTTAGATGTAAAGGTGCATAACTTGTATAAAAACCTACAAAATAAATTCCATTGTACAAATGAAACAATGAAAAAGTTTTTCCTTCGAATCATATTCCAAACCCTGGTTCCGAACTATTCCGTTTCTATTGTTTTCCACGAGACAATGATATGAGAAATAAATGATGAGGTTTTCACTCAGGAAGCCAATTAATAGTCAAATTCGATTCTCTATAGAATCTATAGACACTAATAACTGATGAAGAACATGCTGTTTTACCAGAGCACTCAATTAGCAGTTTGTGCGAAGAATTTTTTTTTTATTATATGGCATAACATTTATTACTGCATTCTTATGAAGCCATTTCTAAGAAGAATGAAAAATTATGATCATACAGGATATTCAGTATTTCTTTTCAAGAAAAAATGAGACGTATCTTTCAGTATTGACCGATTTTTGTACCCATCGTTGTTGAGCCGATTCTGTTTAACATATTCGTCATATTCATCACGCAGATATATAAAGAAATGGGGAGAAGCAGGAATGCAGAAAAATGACGAAGATATATTGCGAGGAATACGTATAATAATCCACAGGCACCAACATAACCATCGAAACAATAAGCACTCTCGGACTTACGATTTCATTCTCTAGGGGATTGGCCCATATCTTTTGTTTGAATTAGAATTTATAAAGCTGGAGTTCCATTGAAAGAGAGAGACTCCCGAGGGAATGCAGGCAGTAGAATAGACACTCTCGATTCAGAGAATATTTCTAACAATTATTAACCGCGAAATTTAATTTCCATTCGGGAAATGGAAGAAAAACACTCGGAAAAACATATATGTAATATCATACAAATTTAATATGAGTTTTTCCCATATTAATTTGGCAAATCGACAAGGTTTCGTGACCCAATTCAAAAACGAATTAAATTCCGTTCAAATAACTGCCCTTTGATCAATTTCGCTGGAGAAGAAAAAGAGTGAAATGGGACCTTGAAGATTTGAATAGAGCTTAATTTGCTTTGAGAGTGTAAAGAATTTTCCATCCGTGTAAACGGAGTTTTCTTTGAGGATCCTAATCAGAAAATCGGATATGAACTTTTGATCGTTTCATCTCTCTCTCTTTTTTACTCCTCAAAACTGAAATATGTAATGGAGAAGCTGAGAGATTGTTGTTGATCAATATTTCTGTATATTACCCTTGAACAGTTGAGAGAAGTATATAAGAAATACATACGATGTATAATTTAAGGATTGGGATCATATATATTTGAATATGATCTCTTGATAGATAGAACGTCCTACAGACAAGAAATGCCAGTTTCGGACCAAAGCTGAGTCATTTCCTTGCTTTTATTGTATGCATCTGAATAGAATGTGAAGAAAAAGTAAAGGATAGTGCCGGACTTCATTGAAAAACATTGATTCAACTCATAATAAACGACTCTTCATGAAAATGCTCTACGAATTCGGTTCAGCCAACAGCCAGTTGATATGGAAGTGAAAGGACTTCAAAATCTCCAAGATTTCCGACATCAACATCACCCACAGAATAACTACATTCTTGTTCACGTCATTTGCAAGTTTCCTCAGTGAGTTATGTCCCAAACTTAACCTTATTCGGTATTTCATACTAGCTATTCACCAACTATTTCGAAATTTTTTCCGTCTTGGATTTATAGCAGTTAGTCCGGGTGCTCAGAGAGATGATTTAAGTCTTCTTAAGGAACGATAAATAATCTACAGACAATTCTATGAAATATGACTGCGGACAGCATCATTCGCAGATCTAGCGATGAAATATTTTAGTGTAGATGATTTGGAAATGTTGATGGACATGAAAACTGAGATCACTTCTTTCACTCTTTATATTCTGACGTTAATTTTAAGTTTGAGCTTTAGCTGGAGTGCTGCTGTTGAGTCCAAATTGGAATACAAATTTCTAATATCATCACATGACATTTCAAGTCTGAAAATTATTGAAACGATATCCAAATGCTGCTCCTGTTAACAAGGCCGGTCTACAAATAATGTCAATCTCATAATTCAACCTGCTGAAATGCATTAAAAGCAAGTTTCTACTCTCAGCTTAACCGTAGACATTTTGCCATAATTTTACTGGATTTAAAGTTAAATGAAGTTTCACTGTGTGTTCAAGTGTGCGCGCTGCATGAAATGGAATTCTGAGCGTGCAGCAGCCGAGCCAAATATTTGCTATTAGCTTACGGTATCAGTTATTAACGTTAATACATATTTTAAATAAATTAGTATTGCACCTGTTGCATCGCATTGCAGGACGTTATGAGGAAACAGAAACTTTGCTCATATGTAGGCCTAAAATGAAACAAATTGTTTATCTGTTTGAAAATCCGGTTGTTCTATTACTAACCTAGGATATAAAATGCATAGAAAATGTTTTGTAGATTCTATAAAACCGAACAGATCATGCTCCAATAGGAAATTGCAATCAGGAGAGCCCTGCCAAGTGAATTCAAAAATGAAAAGTGGAAAAACAAAAAACTCCATTTTCTGGTAAACAGTGTTAGATATGCGAAAGATAGGTATGGAAATATCAGGTCAAAAAATCAGCAAGGGGTTAGACCCCCCTGAAATGTCCTATTTAATACTCTGTCTGAAAATCAGGATGTTCTATTACTGTCCTAGGATATGGAGTGCATAGAATTTGTTTTGGAGATTCTAGAAAACTAAACAGTTGATAGTTCAATAGAGAATTGCACTTCAGAGAGCTCTTCGAAGTCAACTCGAAAATGAAAAGTGGAAACCCAAAAAAAATAATTTTCTCCTAAACTGGGCTAGATATTTGAAATTTTGGTATGGAAATATAGGTTTTCGAACACGCTCTATTGCCATCTAGTGCATAGAGGTTGTTTTGTAGATTCTAGAAAACCAAACAGAGAATTACACTCGAGAGAGCAAAGTAAACTGTATGATGTGACAACTAGTTTGGTTGACAGTTGGGTACCTCAGTTGCCCATTTTACTATAATTGTGGTCGTTTAACATTACGGGTGAACCGACTAGGAATGTTTAATCCTGTATCCCCCCCGAATCATTTCGAAGTTTCATTTCCCTCAAGGCCTATTGAAAACGGAAATTTACCCTTCCGGAATTCTGCAAGGGATTCGAACTTTCCTTACGCGGTGATCAAGCATCGGGTATGAAATTTAGATAGTTGCTCTTTGCTCGAACTCTAATGGCGCACGACAAAAACGATCAAAACCGAGTAAATGAATGAAAATAGAGGATTCGAGAGTTGCTAGAGTAAATCATTGGGAAACTGAGATCATTTTAGTAATAGTTGATTGGTGCATCTTCCTAAGAATTAGACTAAGGAACACCCCAAAGGCTAAAAAGGAAATCGAAGGTAGACCCTTGATCCTAAATACGAAGCTTCTCGATAAAGTATCCTGTTGGAGACCAATCACTTCTTGTAAAAACCAATTAGCTGCAACCTCATAGACATAGGTTATGTCTCCGAATCCCCATCGAAGAAGATGCCGTATAGGGCCCTATGACCAGCAATAGTATTTCGATCTCACAGTACCCCCAGAATAATACATCATAGCACCAGACACGAGGAATGCAGCTTTGCGTATCATCGCCAGAAACTATGCGGACTTTGGTCGCATTCCCGGCTATAAACTATGCGCGACACGATGACAATAATACACCCGGTGACCCTCGTGATAATAGCCGTAACCGAACGGGACCCCCAGTCCCTGCAAAATCGCAATTAATTCGATTTTATTGGCTCGGTCTTACAGCAGTTGGAACCTAGCGTTATTCATGTTCAATTGGATATGTTGGAACGCTGGACGTCCATGCTGTGAGGTCACCGATTTTGGCACTGAACTCGTTCGAATTCATCAAGAATTGAGAGCCAATTTCACCAAACGATGATAACTTCGCTGTTTTTAACATCGATATCTGCTTCGTCTATGAAGTGAAGTAAGGAGGGTAATTTCATGTTATCCTGATTCTCCATACCGAAGTACAGAAGCTCCGTAAGCTTGTGCGAGTTCGGAGAATCAGTTGTGTTCTGTGTAGGCTTTGTTATTGTGTCCTTACGCCACCTTAGGCAAGCACTGTTAATTTGAAGCCAACAGTGAATGATGCCCCGTACCCGTATGGACTAGAAAATTCCTTCCCTAGTCAGGGATCGAACTCAGTACCTTACGGTTGCGAAATTCCGAGCTGACGCTTCTAACCACCAAGCTACGGACACTGCATATAGAGACACTGTATTTTAACTGAAATTAAGATGCGTCATCGACATGAATCGGTGAGTTTTCTTTCCTTGAATGACCATAATTAGAAAACGCTTCCTTACACGAAAGTCTAAGAACCTAACACAATTTTATCACTTCCACTGTATGTTAGAAGAAGAAAATATCCCACTCCCAATGAAATCAATCCCATACGTTACCAGCTCCGAACAACAATACCCATATAATTACCCCGCTTTCGGGCTACACGGGCAAAAACACTCGGTAGCGTGTTGCGGTCACAATCCGAATCTGCTTTTTATCGCGTTCAACCCTGATCGGCGACGATATAAAACAATGCTGCTTCCCGATCGCCCTGGGGTGCAGTACATTAAACGGATATGGTAAAACGGAAAATCGGAATGCCCAAACCGTTCGGGGTTATCTAGATTTCCGGAAACAGCCTGAATTAATTGGCGGAAAAAGCGAGGAATAGATAGTTCACTCTCGGGTTTATATCACGATACTGAATTTCGAGAGACGCAGTCGGATACAGGGTGTTTTCGAAGGTGAGTGAAATTTATCAAAATAAACCATTTAGCATTTAGCCAGATGACGAAATTACGATTCCTTGCAGTTGAAGTACAAGGTCCAAAGTAACTTGACGGGAGTCAAATTGAACCAAAAGGTAAGAAAAGAAAAAAGTTCTAACCTACAAGATTTTTGTTTGTGGCTCTATGATAATGAGAACTGAGGTCCTCATCAAGCATCATCAACAAAGGTAAATATGAGAAATCGGCTATTGAAAGTGCTTGTGGTATTGTTACCTTCTTTCTTACCAGATGTTTAAGTCGCGTTTTTGTTGATGATAATAGTAGTTATTTCAAAACTTGCTTTTCCGATGGAATTCAGTTGAGAGCCCTAGTTGTGAATGCGGGAAATAGAAGAAACCAAGAATTATTTGGTTAATCATTGTCCAATTTATAAATTTCAGGATCGTTTTAGGGCTATTCATGCAAATTCCGAATATTTTTTGAATTGGGTTGTGAATTTTTGTCGAATCTGACATATAGAACTTAATTTTATTCTCGCATTTTTCTGGCTTTGTTTTTTTTTATTTCAGATAAAATTTTCTGGTAGCTTGCAGAAACTCCACGGATTTTCTGCTTCTTCGAGGTAAGGATCAATTTTTGCAGTTCGAGATGCCCTTCAATTTGAAATATTTCGGCTTATTTTTCAAGCAGTTTCATCCTTTACAATCCACTACATTAGGGAATACTCCTTCTGACGAAAATGATGTATTTTTTATGAAATATCTTTGAAACGTCACATTTTGAAATAACCATTTCAACCGTTTCCCAAAAAAAATTATTTTAAGCACTTAAAAATGAAAAATAAAAATGGGTATTTAAAGTTTAAAGCGTTTCATCTCGATTGCACAAGATGGCAACATCGACTGAAATATGCCTTGATAATAAAGGACAACAAATGCATTATCTTGATGAGATAGACAAAGATGGCTGTCTATGAAGTCTGCGACGAACGAGGAAGGTCGTAAAATTTTATGGAATTTTTATGGCCGGTTGCAGTTGAAGCTCGCCAGTAAGTAAGCGCCTGTAGATCAACAGCTGTTATTTTATGAACAAGCTGATAGGACATTGTTCTTTCATTGTCTTGTATGCGCTGTTGCCAAATCGTAAACTCCGCACAAAGCGATTTAAATTTTAAAACCCCATATTTGAAGGATGATTGGAATAGTTTCCGGGGTGAATTTGAAAAAATCATGAATAAAACTCATAATTATTCAGTTTAAACTTGCATATGCAGTGATAACCTAAATTGAGGAGGAAGGATTTTTCACTGGAGTTTTCCCTAAGCTCTGGTATCATACTCGTCAGGGGAAACATATAAGGAGGGTGATTTTCAGTTAAAATGACCTACTGAATAATTCTGCCTTCTTTGTCCGATTCAATCATCTTCCAAACAAACGCTACCCGTTTCGGATTACGAAATTATTCAGCGTGCGCCCACGCATCTCCACCCTTCTTCGAACAAATTAATAAATATCGTCCGAATCGCCGGCGACTATACGGAACAATGAAACCCTGAAAAATAATACGAGAATTTCATCGCCATTCCAGACTTCCGCCCAGAAATCAGAACTAATTGAAATTCATGCCCGCCACCGTCCGTACTCGTCGTAGACTAGGTGAAATTAATTCGAAAGAGGCAACGAACGCCCCGTTAAATTAGGAACGCTAATTTGAGGGGGGCCGCGTTCGAAATCCCGGTCAGATACGTGGGTTCCAGACGAAAAGTTGGCGAATATTTGATGCCGAAGGCGACGTCCCTGAGAAAATTCATCTTGTGCCTGCGATCCCTCAATTAAATTAACATTTTCGGCGACTGCTAAAGGGAGAATCGCGATGATGTATATGGGGGGGACGACGGGGATGCTCCGAGGGATGTTTTATGATTTTGCCGATGATGCGAATTGTTTCCTTCTCCCTTGATTCTTAGTTTATCGCTCCATTTAGACGATATCGGATGACATTAATTTCAGCAAGAAAGCTTTTCTTGAACTCTACGATTAATCATTGTAAAAAATGCTATGCCGAGTCTCCATTCGTTAGAGACGGGCTCCGTATATCCAGAAAGATGAAAATTACAGAATAAAAAGCAACAGCACAATCTTCAACACAACGAAGAGATTTTCACAGTTTTCTACGCCACGTTTTCTACCCGCGCTTTACTACCCTCGCTTTGCAACCCATGCTTTCTACCTGCGCTTTTCCACCCGCGCTTTGCAACCCACGCGTTTCAAGCCACACTTTTTAATACACGCTATTCAACCCACACTTTTCAACCCACGTTTTCAACCCGCGCTTTTCTACCCGCGCTTTGCAATCCAAGTTTTTCAAGCCACTCTTTTCAATACACGCTATTCAACCCACACTTTTCAACCCACGTTTTCTACCCGCGCTTTGCAACCCATGCCTTTCTACCCGCGCATTGCAACCCACGTTTTCTACCCGCGCTTTGCAACCCACGTTTTTCAACACACGCTATTCAACCCACGTTTTCTACCCGCGCTTTTCAAGCCACACTTTTCAACACACGCTATTCAACCCACACTTTTCAACCCACGTTTTCTACCCGCGGTTTTCAAGCCACACTTTTCAACACACGCTATTCAACCCACACTTTTCAACCCACGTTTTCTACCCGCGCTTTGCAACCCATGCCTTTCTACCCGCGCTTTTCTTCCCGCGCATTACAACCCACGTTTTCTACCCGCGTTTTTCTACCCGCGCTTTGCAACCCACGTTTTTCAACACACGCTATTCAACCCACGTTTTCTACCCGCGCTTTTCAAGCCACACTTTTCAACACACGCTATTCAACCCACACTTTTCAACCCACGTTTTTTACCCGCGGTTTTCAAGCCACACTTTTCAACACACGCTATTCAACCCACACTTTTCAACCCACGCTTCAAAACCCACGCTTTTCAAGCTACGCAATTCAACCCACACTTTTCAACACACGCTATTCAACCCACGCTTTAAAACCCACGCTTTTCAAGCTATGCAATTCAACCCACACTTTTCAACACACGTCATTCAACCCACACTTTTCAACACACGCTATTCAACCCACGTTTTCTACCCGCGCTTTTCAAGCCACACTTTTCAACCCACGCTTTAAAACCCACGCTTTTCAAGCTACGCAATTCAACCCACACTTTTCAACACACGCTATTCAACCCACACTTTCCAACCCATGCTTTCTACCTGCGCTTTTCCACCCGCGCTTTGCAACCCACGCGTTTCAAGCTACACTTTTTAATACACGCTATTCAACCCACACTTTTCAACCCACGTTTTCTACCCGCGCTTTGCAACCCATGCCTTTCTACCCGCGCTTTTCTTCCCGCGCATTGCAACCCACGTTTTCTACCCGCGTTTTTCTACCCGCGCTTTGCAACCCACGTTTTTCAACACACGCTATTCAACCCACGTTTTCTACCCGCGGTTTTCAAGCCACACTTTTCAACACACGCTATTCAACCCACACTTTTCAATCCACGTTTTCTACCCGCGCTTTTCAAGCCACACTTTTCAACACACGCTATTCAACCCACACTTTTCAACCCACGCTTGAAAACCCACGCTTTTCAAGCCACGCAATTCAACCCACACTTTTCAACACACGCTATTCAACCCACACTTTTTAACCCACGTTTTCTACCCGCGCTTTTTCTGTACTATTCATGATTCAAAAAGTATTCATTTCGAAATGTGCATCTTGTTGTAGTTAATTCGTAGCTAGTCAGACAAGGATTAGTACTATGTTGGTTGGTCGATATAAAAGAATACCTATTAAGTGCATACTTTTAGTTATTGATGAGGAATTGAGTACTCACTGTAGTCGGAGGAACAGTTGTGTTGAAAATTCCTGCTTACCTGAAAAGGAAGAAAAAAGATTAATAAAATCTGGAAAAACAGAGCTTTTGAATACATATCTTCACAATCTCAGCAAAGTGCTTATCTTGCGCCCATAAGTATGTCAAAATTGCCATCACCCAAACTTCTTAACGACTGATCTACCACCTCCATCCGGAGAAAGAAAAACAGCCAGAATCGGATCAAACTAGACAATCCCGTGAACGATTCCTGTTTTTACCTGATAACCCCTCGGGAACGGAATGTAAGAGTCCCCAACTCTATTGATTAACGACATCTGATCCTGACCCTCTTGTTCGGCCATCCGAAACGATTCTGAATGTTCCCGCTCAGATGAAATTTATCGCGAATGTATCCACAGGTCTGATGGATGGTGTTACCGGGACCGAATTGATGTTTTACAGGACCCTCCGAGTCTCACGTGACCACGTACGACGGTCACATGTCGATACACACGTGAGTCCGGCTGGTTTAAAAGAGCCTCTCCGAGTATCAACCTCACATTCATTGAGATTTTGTATTGATATATTAGAAATCAGAACATATAGTATTTTTGAATTGAAAGGATAAAAAACAATCAGGAAAAGAAACGATCAAGATAAAACGATCAGGACAAAAAGAGATCAGGACAAAAACGATCAGGACAAAAACGATCAGGACAAAAAACGATCAGGACAGAAAACGATCAGGACAAAAGCGATCAGGACAAAATACGATCAGGACAAAAATGATCAGTTTCAGGATGAAATAGATAGAAACTAACAAAATCACCAACCACAGACTCCCCATTAGATCAATCTCGGGCAAGAACCCTCCTTTATGCGAGCTAAAATGCAAAACGTGCCTCCCCATAGTCTGATGTGGAAACGCGCAGGCAGAAGACTCCACAGGTGAATCGGAGAAGTGCAAACAAAGGGTTTCTTGCATGAAAATATCGTGTCATCTATTATGATGCACCGTAACACTCGGACTCAAAAGCGACTCCTGAATGGTCTCGACAATGAGAACGATGCAGCGACGTCATGTTCTCCAGCGGAAGAGATTGACGTCGCTGTATCCGACCTTGCTCGTCGGGACACCGACGCCTTTGTCGTTTTTCGCTCCCGGCACTTTAATTTAGATGGTGAGGGATGAAAAATCAATGTCGGTACTGGGTGAATGAAGTTTGATGCTTGTGGAAGCTTCTTCGTGTGTGGCGAACTCAATAATTGAAGGCCTTTACCATTGGAAACCTCGTGATGTGAATAAGTAACTATTATGGTCTACACTTACGAGGATATATTAAAAAATTCTTAGCCTAACCTTTATTACCTAGTCGTTGGAATAAAATTTACGAACTTTTAAACTTTTATTCAGTTGAGGAAAGAGATGATAGTCCGATGGAGCCAAATCTGGTGAATAAGGGGGGTGCCATAGTAATTCAATCCCTAAATCACGAATTTTTTGCATGACAACATGAGATTTGTGTGCAGGGGCGTTGTCTTGCTAAAACAAAACATCTTTGGATAGCTTTCCGTGTCTTTTCTCTTTTATTTCTTTCTGTAGAGTGGTCAGTAATATCGAATAGTAATCTCAGGTTATTGTTCTACCCTTATCCAAAAAATCAATTATGATTACTCCATGGCAATCCCAAAAAACTGAAGCAAGAACTTTTCCAGCAGATTTTTGGACGAAAACGAAACTTCTTAGGTCTTGGAGAACCAGAGTGTCGCCATTCCATCGATTGTTGCTTTGTTTCTGGATCGTAGAAATGTACCCAAGTATATCCATAGTGACAATTCGGTTTAAGAAATCTAGATCGTTTTCGAGCACAGATCGAACGCGATGCTTTTACCCTTGCACGCTTTTCGTCAACATTCAAACATTTGGGGATCCATTTTGTAGCAATTTTTCTCATGTCCAATTTGACGTGAACTATATGATGAACGCAATGAAATATTCAGTGCTTCAGATATCCGTTTTAGCCCAATTCGACGGTCTGATAAAATCTTGTCATGAACTGCATCGATATTTTCGGAGACTGACACAGAAACTGGCCTTCCCGATCGGTCATCATCTTCAATGGAAAATTAACCTCTTTTGAAGCTTGCAGTCCAATTTTTCACAGTCGCATACGAGAGACATTGATCACCAAGGGTATTGAGCATATCTTCGTAAATCTTCTTACCTCCTAAATCTTTTAAATACAGGTAACTGATGATGGCTCGATACTCGAATTTTTCGATTTTCACAATTTCGGTGGACAACTTCTTTCTTTTAATTTATTGCGTAACTCTGGTTTACTTTTTTGACCTCAAACTTCACACTGACACTTCTAATGTGTTACTGTTCGTTGCTATGGTAACGCAATATTTTTTATGCATAGAACTGGTCTAGGCTAACGAGATATCAATACATCCTCGTAATTTTCCATCTAAAAAAGAAAAACTTCAAAGCTTGCATTGGAAAAATAATAAAGAACTAAATAGCAACTTGTCTAACCTAATTTATCTTCCATTAAATTAAAATTAGGGAAATTAAATATTTCCCTAGAACATGCTTAGATAAGACGATTTTTATTTAACGTCGCTGAAAAGTCAAGAAGTCCACTATTTTACCAGAGCCAACATGATCCCATCGTATACCTTTCCACCCGTCGATTTTCGAAGATAAATTTTCAACGCTACCTCGTTTGCGGATGAAAAGTTCATCTTACTGAAAGCAATATTCCCGTGGGGAGTCCGACAACCAGAAGCCGCCCTTTCTTTGAGAATCAATCAAAGGTGTTTACTCCGAAAAACAGTCCGCAGAGCGGCGTTCGCTGCGGATAGCCGGAGAAACAAGAAATAAAAGTCAGCCTCGCCTCCTGCTTATTTCCACTCACGTACACCGTGGCGGGGAAACAATTGTAGGGCGATAGGAAATGGCCTCTACCTTCTCCAACCAGCCGGAATGTCGTTATATCTTTATTTCTTCGGCAGACGCCCGCTTAGAGGATGGAAAAACAGGTCAAATTCGAGATAAGGTTTGATGACACAGAAAAGATTTTAGATTCATTCAAACCGAAGAGAAGGTGTTTGGGTCTATACAGGGTAAACCTTCTTGCTATGGCAACACTAAGCAAGACTCCTTTAGAGCGACAACATAGTAGAGAAATGATAAAATAAAGATTTTACTTTAAGCCTCCACTTCTGGTGGAATCTGCAGGCTTAAATGAGGTGCTTATTGTTACAACACCTTGGTTGGGCTACTTATAGCTTTTCGTAGTGCTCTCACTTAAGTCGGCATTGTGTCGATGAATGTTTGAGGAAAATTTGGCAATGAGGACAATTTTTGGTGTAATACCCAAACCTAAGCCTAAAGCCTCTGAATCCCAGTGCGGCTTTCGAACCAATCGAGGACATAATTTTCACACTGCCACAGCTGCAAGAGAAGGCCCGTGAACGACAATCAAGAGTCTATACAGCCTATATGGATTTAAATAAGGCCTTCGACTCGGTGAATTGGAGAGCGCAGTGGGAAATCATGGGAAGTCTTGGAGTACCCGTAAAATTCTTAGCAGTGTGTGAAATCCTCCATACCAAAAACACCGCTAGAATACATCATAATGGCTCTACAACCGATCATTTTTAACAAGGCTGCGTGATAGCGCCATTACTGATCAAAATTTTCGCCATAGCTGTCTCGATAATTGCTGACATGAGTATGCCTGCAAGAGGTGTTGGAATGAGATTCAGATTTGATGGAGGCCTGTTTAACCTATGGCGCCTCAGAGCAGAGCAAAAACCCGTACAAAGTTTATCATGGAACTTCAATATGCAGAAGACTGTGTACTTATCGCTAGCAGCCCAGAGGATCTACAGATAATGTTGGACACCTATAAACATATATACGAAGCTTTAAGGCCTTAGACTCAACATTGACAAAACCAAAATCCAGGTAAGTCCGATAGAAAATCTTCAAATAGATATCACCCTAGAGGATGAAACTCTAGAAGAGATCGAGCAGTTAAAATACTTGGGAAGCTTCATGAATACTAGGGCTAACCTGGACAGGAGCTAAAGGACAGAGTGTTTCAAAATCACGACCTGAATCTGAAGACCAAGACAGCTGTTAACAAAGCAGTGGTCCTCCTAACGCTTCTGTATGGAAGCGAAAGCTGGACTCCCTATAGGCGACATTTAAACAGCTTGAACAAACGCAACAACGTCATCTAAGACAAATAATGCACATCACATGTTTCCACAAAGTTTCAAATGCAGAAGTCTTGCAGCGCGCGAGTTGTATAACAATTGAGACTCAAGTAACGAGGGCCCGACTCAGATGGAGCGGCCACATTCTGAGGATGCAAGACACAAGACTCCCCAAAATAGCTCTGTATGGCGAATTGACAGAGGGAGCTCGGAAACCAGGAGGCCAGTATAAGCGGTTTAAGGATATACTGCATCAATCCCTAAAATCAGTTAATGCCAATAATAACTGGGAACAACTAGCGTTAGACAGAGCACAGTGGAGGTCTTTGGAACACAGTTATAATGGAGACTTGAGAAGAATACAGCGGCGGTCAGATCTGGTTGGTGATTATCCATGCCCGGAGCGTGGAAGGATCTATAGTTCACGGTTGAGTCTCTTCAGTCACAGGAGGGCACACGGTCGCAAGTAACCCTAAGAAATTATAAGTTTGATCGCACCGAAAGTCCGTTTCTTAGTCTTTTTTTAGATTTTTTCTCGGTAACAAGATTCAGCAATGAATGAATGAGTAAGACAATACTGAAAATTCAATTCATGTGCAAAAAGTAAGTTTTCTTCTCGAAAGTACACTTCAATTTTTTACCAGTTTACTGTTACGTTCTTAACGTACAACGAAGCAACATTGTCTGCTTCCTTCCATGTTCCCTCTAGACTCTAGTGGTTTCATTGCGAATGCTATAACATTCTCCAACAACGTCAAAAGGCCAAGTGACTCTAATAAAACCAGGATACCGCAGAAAGAAACAAATTTCCTGAATTCCCTCACGATGTGTGCAGATTTCCAGTTGCATCTAGTTCTTTCTGCAGCGTATACCTACTCAATTACGAATTCTTCCAGCTGTTGAATCCCCTGAACGTATCAGACGAAAACTGGCACCGAGAGAGCTGAATAATTCAAACGGTTCTTCTGGGACCCATTTCAACCGGCTGCCAAGCGGCAATAATTCTGTGGTACGGTTTCCGTATACTCTCCGGCTTCTTAACTTCACGAACAACAACCTGGGATGTTTGTATGTTATGTTACAATGTCCCATTCGACGGAGAAGTGAAATCTCTTGATGCAAAGTTGCGAATCGATAGAATAGTTTGCAGTGGAATACGTGATTTTGGCCAGAGATAATAAGTTTCACACCCCGTATGAAAAAGGGTACACTTTTGATATTTCTCGAGATGAGCTTGAGACTATAACGGTGAAAGATCAAAGTTGCAGCCACGTTAATGTTTTCATAACTTGGTCAAATGAGATTGAATAGACTACACCAAATGTTGTTAGTTTTTCCTCAGTAATTTCCGAGAAAAAGAGGTATACAAGGTCAGTATTTTTTTGACAGATGGTAGAACTCATCAAAATAAGTCGTTTAACCAAAATTTTTCTATATAAAATATAGATGGCTGAGATACAACCCCTACGACAAAATTTCATTGAATTTCAAGTACGGGACTGTGGAAGGTGACTCCGGCATCGCAAAAACGAAACAAAACATAAACATATGGCTGGACGATGAATGGTTCAGTACCAAGTTCATCGGATTAGATGCATCAGGTCACTTTTGAGGGAATCATAATTGTTGTATCGTGCAATTTAGGGTGACAAAAAATGTAGAAAATCGAGGCAGTTTCTTGAAAGTGCTTATGCTAGTTATGTCGAAAAAGTGCTATGATGTTTCCCCATTTCATCCCATTTTTACGACGATTGTTGGAATGTTCGAACAAGAAGATTGTGATGCCCATTGTGAAAAAATTCGTGAATAATTTAGACGAATTTTGAAGTAATAGTCTTATTTTTACACTTGTGTCCTAAGTCTCTTCTGTCAGTTGGTATTGAAATGAGCCATTTAATAAAATCCTGTAAGTTACTAGAAATATTGAGAACAATTGGGCAATCCTAAGTTTCCATTTTCATTACCACGTAAATATCGAACGAGCCAATATTCTAAACGAAACTACATGGTCGAATCAGGAGATAAGTTTTTTCCCACTGCTTTGCGATAATTCAGCTAACAAACGGTCTAGATATCGATTGAAATTTATTTTGGGAGGATTTTGCATCTCTTCATAAACTTTTTAGGGTTTTCACTCCCAATCTCTGAAACAAAATCAATTAAAAATGAAATCAACGATTTGCTCCTGCGTAAATTCTTGCACTAATTTGTCAGAAGCAAATTAACTAGAAAAAATTGTTGCGTGACAATGAACTCAAAATAAATAACGTTGAAATTATGATTCTTCGTTACGTTTCGGAGTCTATATCAGACTCCTTCATCAGACGAAAAAATCTACTTTTGAAAATCTTCTGAATTGTCGCTTTTTGTCTGACATTAATTGTCAACACACAGAAACAGAGACTGCACAGAAACGTTGATTCATTTAATTTTGAAATTACCGGATGACAGTTCCTTCTTTAGTAAATTGATCCAAATATGATCTATTCCTACCGAACAATTTGCCAAATTATTATCTTGATCTAATAGAATACACGTAGACTCTTTAATTTTTCGTTTAAAATGGTCTGGTTCTGTCATTAAAATTTTAGTGTTGTCCCAATCCATCATTTTAATGACAGAACCAGACCATTTTAAACGAAAAATTAAAGAGTCTACGTGTATTCTATTAGATCAAGATAATAATTTGGCAAATTGTTCGGTAGGAATAGATCATATTTGGATCAATTTACTAAAGAAGGAACTGTCATCGGGTAATTTCAAAATTAAATGAATCAACGTTTCTGTGCAGTCTCTGTTTCTGTGTGTTGACAATTAATGTCAGACAAAAAGCGACAATTCAGAAGATTTTCAAAAGTAGATTTTTTCGTCTGATGAAGGAGTCTGATATAGACTCCGAAACGTAACAAAGAATTATAATTTCAACGTTATTTATTTTGAGTTCATTGTCAGGCAACAATTTTTTCTAGTTAATTTTCTCCTGACAAATAAGTGCAAGAATTTACGCAGGAGCAAATCGTTGATTTCATTTTTAATTGATTTTGTTTCAGAGATTGGGAGTGAAAACCCTAAAAAGTTTATGAAGAAACGGTCTAGAGTCGTATAAGGATCTATTTCATTTATCATTTCAATTTTTTTTTCAACTTTGTCATTTTGAAAGTTTTGTATAGGTGATTTTTGGTGAAACGCTTCATTTTGAGCAGTTCTACCTTCTGTTGAAAAAAAAAGCCTCATCTCCTGAAACAAGAAAAGTTCAAATTTCTGCGTGATTTACGATTAATTTCCCGTGCCCAGTAACGAAGTCATATCGCGGGAAATAAACCAATTTATAACTCTAAATTGATGGCTCATTTTAACCCGGGAAAAACGGAGTCAATTCCAAAGAATGCGCCAAATAATGAAGAGGTCGGAAACCATTATAATTCAAACCGGTATCGTTCGTAGCACTCTCAAATTAACAGCGAAACATGCACACAGCCTTTGCTTGGGCTCGTTAGCGCGGTATCCTGTAAAAATGGGACTCTCGAAAACAAAACAGACGATGGCGAGGCAGAGCTAATTAAACGTTGAATACACTCGGTGCCGAATTTACATCGTCAACGCCAGATCTCAACGTCCTTTTTCACGAAGGGAAACTTCGTAAGGAGACGAGGGTAGATCGAAAGATTGCCAAAGTTGGTTTATCAACCTGAAATGGTCCTTTCTCTCGAGGGATAATAAGGACGAAAAACAATGTAATTGGGACGCTTCTCGATCCGACCAAAAATAACGTCCCCAAGTTGAAAATTCATCAAAATTTTCCTGGGAACATTTCAAACTTTGTCGGGGACTGAATGGATATTGTCGGTAATGAAAATTCTCGTGTTGGATAAAGGACATATCATTATGGTCCTCTTTTTGATGCACAAATTTTGCTGGTATCACTGCAACAATGAACAGTCCTTACTCATATTATAAATGTTCATTTTACTATCACTATAGTGCAGAGAATTTGAAGGATTAGATTTTCCTGCCACATATACAGTGTGAGTCTTTGACTCGTACAAATATTTAAACAATAGATTCTTGAGGTCAAAAAAAAATTGTAGCGCTTGCCTGTACTGACAGTACATCAATTCCAAACGTTCTCAATCGGAGAAGAAGCTATGTTGCTCTGACGAGGTAGAATGAGACCGAAACCATGGTCAGCATTTGCTTTTCTTCGATGGAGCGTAATCCATTTAGGGCCCAGACGATGTCAAATTGCTAGTAGATTAATTCGAAGGTTGAATAAGCTGCACCAGATACATACTTAGATGATATTTAATTGCTCAACATGTTTTGAATTAATTATAGTTCATCTTCAAGAGCCTGAGCGACTATTTCAACCCCTTATCCTACCTAGTTCTACCACTTCTGGGAGTACGATTTTCTGGCTGGTGTGCAAACCCGTTGGAAGCAGAAACAAGAGTTTCAGAGTGGTGAACAAGTGTGCTTTTTCCTTCAGGAGCCTGAGCGTCTGTTTCAAATTCTTATCCTTCCTAGTTCTACCACTTCTGGGAGTACGATTTTCTGGCTGGTGTGCATACCCGTTGGGAGCAGCAACTAGAGTTTCAGAGTGGTGAAAAAGTGTGCCTTTTCCTCTATCCTAATCAGTTTAATCACTTCCGACTAATGGACTTGTCCACTCTTGCCTTTGACCATTGTATTCGAGAGTGTGAGGACCTCTGGTCAACAAGAGTCTCTCATTCTCCAGGAGCAAATGAACAACATAAGGAATAACATATATACTCCATCCAGCAACCTAGTTGACCGGTTGGTGGTTGATATTCCTTCAACCTCGTATGGTTTACAACCTCGTTGACAACATAGTCAACTAAGTTGCTCGTCTGTGGGCCGCTTAAAGCGCTTAAAGCCCACACAAACGTATCTGAACGTATATCGTAACTAACGATATTCATATCAGCGGGTGGTATGTGGTATGCAGTTGAATTAATCCTTTTTACTGTATTCATTGCGTCCCCTTTAAGGCGTGATCATTCTTGATGATTGTTGCACGAATCATTCGGTAATTGGAGTTCCTTTTTAGTTTTCTTCACTGTGTGGGTTTTCGTTACATGTTTATTACTTTTTTGAGGCTGATTATTAATTATAATTTTTTTTTCGATTTCATTCTTAACAGTGAGGTTCGATGATTTTCTGCTCAAAGATTCGAGATTGCTTGTCGAAATTGGATTCAACAGTGTGTTTAATTGGCAGAACGGCGTTACTATTTCCAACTTCTTCGCGTTCGTACGACCAAGACGTCAAAGTGTTTACTTTTTCAGGTATTTCCTATAAATTTCGACGAAAAAAAAGCGCTCTGACTTCCTCATTTCGATAAGAGAGTTTCCGACCGAATTTTTCCATTCTGCGAAGCCTCTTCAAGTTGAAGCGGCAATACGATCGCAGACCAAACGGCTTTCTCGATTTTTCTGGAACGATCCCCGATATTTTCGTACGAATCTACGGCATTCTAACCGTCATCCCCACCAGCGACCGCCTAAAACGAAAAAGGTTATTTTCTCGAGCCTTAACGGTGGCGTGGGATGTGAAAAAAGATCCTAAATAGGGATGACGGAAATGTTTAGGTCGTTCTGCGCCCTGGCATCGGGTCGCTTTCAATTCAATTTCGCTATTTGTTTGGCCGTGAATGTCATCTCTGACGGAAGTTATCAGAGGGGATTCTTCGGAGGGTATAGATTGCGGGCTGGAGGCTAGATAACCGTTAAGTGAAGACAGAAATGCATTACTCTGATAAAAAATACGACTTTTCGGCTGAAATCATTTTTATTTCTGTGTCTTGGTGGTACTGTCATTGTTATCTGTTAAATATGTTATCTCGTATTCAACTGATTTAGAGCTATGTAAGTTCTTGGAACTATAGAAGAGGCACATTCCATTTGAACATTTTCTTTAGTCGAGCGAAGTGTTTGCATGAAGTTTTGTTTAGTTTGCACAATGAAAATGTCAAAGGGGGCCTTGGATGACCAGGCTTTACAGTAAAAAATATGGTTGCAAATCGTACACAGACATTGAAAAGGAATGGACTAAGTTCAATCTGACTTCGGAGTTGAAAACAGTGGGTTCTTTCACCATTTTTTCCAATTCCGCCTAGATGAGAAAATAAAGCCATAATATGCTATGCCATCCCTGGTAGTCTGACACTGAAATTTTTCCAAGTATTAAATATACCATTTTATCCTTTGAAATGAGCTACTATATTGGAAAAACAGGCATAAACTAATTTATGATGAACCAAGTAGTATTCATGATAGAATTAATGAGTTACCGTAATTTCGTTGGGGAGCCGACGATGCTGAATCGGAATTTACTCAAGCGTCGTGAAGACCTAGTGGATTTTAAAGATTAGATGGTGGAAAGAAAAAAAAGGTTCTATGATGTATGCACTTTCAGCGGTGGGGACAGCATCTGCAGGTTTTCAAAGAAAAAAAATCGTCAGATTAGGATACTGTATATGCCCTACGTGTCTCTGATAATAAATTCATGTTAATCTGACAGTTTGCGTGGTGGAGCTGGCCGTACGGAAGGGTTGAAAATGGTGAAAACAATTTTTTTCGAGCATGTCAGATTTTTAGAGCATATGTTGATTGGTACCGAAGGTAGCTACTTTTCAAGAGACTGACAATTCGGAAGTGACGCAAGGTCACAGTGATCCTTTGAAAATGTAAAAAAATCGTTAGTTGTACATACTCGAGCGTGTCAGATTTTCATACAGATGGTTAATCTCGGTGTTGCAGACAAGTTGACCCATTAATCTGACAGTAATCAGGGGGGTTTTCTCAATCTGACAGTTTCAAGATGATAAAAAGGCATTTTTCGTTTCTGTATTCATTATGAAAGTTGTATATAATAAAATTCTATACAACTTTTGTCCGAAGCAATTTTACATACTCCAGACCGTTTTAGAGTTGAAGGGCGGTAAGGGCGAGGAGCTTAGCCACACATGCGAAAGGCCAAGGTCAATGTAGAAACCCAGTCTAATGTACATTCATCGCCATATACCCCAAAAACGTTTGAACGCAGAAAAAATTGCTTCGGACAAAATTTGTAGAAAATGTTATGCTCTACAACTTTTATGATGAATGCGAAAACAATTGGAAGCCCAGGAGAGGAGATAATTAAAAAAAACTGATTTTTGTGACCTTTATGACCAAGTTTTATGCTTTCGGCTTGCTCAAACTATCAACTTATATTTTTCCCGATATTCTTGAATCATTAGCGTCAAAATGAAAAAAAAAAGCCACCACACTCGAAAATGTAGACTTTTTTTTACGTTTTTTTTTGCAAGTTTGTCGCCCTCCCACACCATTTCGTCAAGCTTGAATTGTCAAATTAGCGCTGATAGTCATCTCCAAAATGTATCATTTATGTACTCAATTATGAATTTTTTTCAACATTTTGTTTGATAAAGAATTAATGCCGTTGTGTGCGGCTAATATGATGTTAAGCCCAAACTATCACCTGTCAAATTGTTATTTTTGAGTTACCAATACTTCACTATAAAAACGGCGGCAAATTCAAATCTCGCTTCAACGCCGAAATACCCTTTATCATCGCCTTTATTCGGAAAGGATGAGTGTATCGAATCCAGGATCGTTTATCAATTGGAAAAACGGAAGATTGGGCTCGGCGTTCTCTAATCCGATCAGAGAAGAACACATAAAAATAGACGTTTCCCCCCCTCACCCTTTATCCGCCCGTTGGCACTTCCGTCCCCGGGACCAGAAAAATCCGGACGCTTTCGAAGATCTCGCAGGAAAACGGGCAGCAGTTATCCGGGGGGGCGGGCGTGAATGAAAACCATTCTGTCATGTAGTAATCCAGCCGAGCAAGTTAAACCTATTACATCGTGTCGGGGCTTAATTTAATTTGACGTTCGGGCAGCGTTGAGTCGATAAATCAATTGAAGTGTTTCTGGGTCTCAGATGGAACCGGAGACCGACTGTTGTTTTACTACCGGTTCGTGTCCTATCAGTGTGAAATGTGACGGAGTGTATTAGGAATTGAAAATTGAATGGTTGCGTCGGAATCTTTCGCTCCAGAACCCTACAGACACCGTAGAGAATGAATGAAATGATTAATTTCGAGGTTGAATAAACTACACCAGATACTTAGATGATATTTAATTGCTCAACTAATTATAGCTCATCTTCAGGAGCCTGAGCGCCTGCTTCAACCCCTTATCCTACCTAGTTCTACCACTTCTAGGAGTACGATTTCCTGGCTGGTGTGCAAACCCCCTGGAAGTAGAAACTAGAGTTTCGGAGTGGTAAAAAAGTGAGCCTTTTACTCTATCCTAATCAGTTTTATCACTTCCGACTAATGGACTTGCATCGGAATCTTCCGCTCCAGAACCCTACAGACACCGTAGAGAATGAATGAAATGATTAATTGCAAGGTTGAATAAACTACACCAGATACATACTTAGATGATATTTAATTGCTCAACTAATTATAGCTCATCTTCAGGAGCTTGAGCGCCTGTTTCAACCCCTTATCCTACCTAGTTCTACCACTTCTGGGAGGTCGATTTTCTGGCTGGTGTGCAAACCCGCTGGAAGCAGAAACTTAAGTTTCAGAGTGGTGAACAAGTGTGCTTTTTCCTTCAGGAGCCTGAGCGTCTGTTTCAACCCTTTATCCTACCTAGTTCTACCACTTCTGGGAGTACGATTTCCTGGCTGGTGTGCAAACCCGCTGGAAGCAGAAACTAGAGTTTCACAGTGGTGAAAAACTGAGCGTTATTATAATCAGTTTTATCACTTCCGACTAATAGACTTGCATCGGAATCTTTCGCTCCAGAACCCTACAGACACCGTAGAGAATGAATGAAAGGATTAATTGCAAGGTTGAATAAACTATACCAGATACATACTTAGATGATATTTAATTGCTCAACTAATTATAGCTCATCTTCAGGAGCTTGAGCGCCTGTTTCAACCCTTTATCCTACCTAGTTCTACCACTTCTGGGAGTACGATTTTCTGGCTGGTGTGCAAACCCGCTGGAAGCAGAAACTTAAGTTTCAGAGTGGTGAACAAGTGTGCTTTTTTCTTCAGGAGCCTGAGCGTCTGTTTCAACCCTTTATATTACCTAGTTCTACAACTTCTTTGAGTACGATTTCCTGGCTGGTGTGCAAACCCGCTGGAAGCAGAAACTAGAGTTTCACAGTGGTGAAAAACTGAGCGTTTTACTCTATCCTGATCAGTTTTATCACTTCCGACTAATGGACTTGCATCGGAATCTTTCGCTCCAGAACCCTACAGACACCGTAGAGAATGAATGAAATGATTAATTTCAAGGTTGAATAAACTACACCAGATACATACTTAGATGATATTTAATTGCTCAACTAATTATAGCTCATCTTCAGGAGCCTAAGCGCCTGCTTCAACCCCTTATCCTACCTAGTTCTACCACTTCTGGGAGTACGATTGTCTGGCTGGTGTGCAAACCCGCTGGAAGCAGAAACTAGAGTTTCAGAGTGGTGAACAAGTGTGCTTTTTCCTTCAGGAGCCTGAGCGTCTGTTTCAACCCTTTATATTACCTAGTTCTACAACTTCTTTGAGTACGATTTCCTGGCTGGTGTGCAAACCCGCTGGAAGCAGAAACTTAAGTTTCAGAGTGGTGAACAAGTGTGCTTTTTCCTTCAGGAGCCTGAGCGTCTGTTTCAACCCTTTATATTACCTAGTTCTACAACTTCTTTGAGTACGATTTCCTGGCTGGTGTGCAAACCCGCTGGAAGTAGAAACTAGAGTTTCACAGTGGTGAAAAACTGAGCGTTTTACTCTATCCTGATCAGTTTTATCACTTCCGACTAATGGACTTGCATCGGAATCTTTCGCTCCAGAACCCTACAGACACCGTAGAGAATGAATGAAATGATTAATTTCAAGGTTGAATAAACTACACCAGATACATACTTAGATGATATTTAATTGCTCAACTAATTATAGCTCATCTTCAGGAGCCTAAGCGCCTGCTTCAACCCCTTATCCTACCTAGTTCTACCACTTCTGGGAGTACGATTGTCTGGCTGGTGTGCAAACCCGCTGGAAGCAGAAACTAGAGTTTCAGAGTGGTGAACAAGTGTGCTTTTTCCTTCAGGAGCCTGAGCGTCTGTTTCAACCCTTTATCCTACCTAGTTCTACCACTTCTGGGAGTACGATTTTCTGGCTGGTGTGCAAACCCGCTGGAAGTAGAAACTAGAGTTTCGGAGTGGAGAAAAAGTGAGCCTTTTACTCTATCCTAATCTGTTTTATCACTTCCGACTAATGGACTTGCATCGGAATCTTTCGCTCCAGAACCCTACAGACACCATAGAGAATGAATGAAATGATTAATTGCAAGGTTGAATAAACTACACCAGATACATACTTAAATGATATTTAATTGCTCAACTAATTATAGCTCATCTTCAGGAGCCTGAGCGCCTGTTTCAACCCCTTATCCTACCTAGTTCTACCACTTCTGGGAGTACGATTTTCTGGCTGGTGTGCAAACCCGCTGGAAGCAGAAACTAGAGTTTCAGAGTGGTGAACAAGTGTGCTTTTTCCTTCAGGAGCCTGAGCGTCTGTTTCAACCCTTAATCCTACCTAGTTCTACCACTTCTGGGAGTACGATTTTCTGGCTGGTGTGCAAACCCGCTGGAAGCAGAAACTAGAGTTTCAGAGTGGTGAACAAGTGTGCTTTTTCCTTCAGGAGCCTGAGCGTCTGTTTCAACCCCTTTTCCTTCCTAGTTCTACCACTTCTGGGAGTACGATTTCCTGGCTGGTGTGCAAACCCGCTGGAAGTAGAAACTAGAGTCTCAGAGTGGGGAAAAAGTGAGCCTTTTACTTTATCCTAATCAGTTTTATCACTTCCGACTAATGCACTTGTCCACCCTACCCTTTGACCCTTTTGTTCGAGAGTGTGAGGACCTATGGTCAACAAGCGTCTCTCATTCTCCAAGAAAAAATGAACAACGTAAGGAATAACATCTCCACTCCATCCACTTCCCCGCAAAAAGATCAGTCGGATCCAAAACATTACCTCTCATTCCTTCCCAACGTGCCACTACAGCTCAGCCTTGAAGAAGAGACAAATCATGCCTCACTCCGGGCGTAATTGGGTTTTCGGCAACATTTTCCACCAATCCGATTCTCCAACTTCGACAACAAATCGACGAGTTCCAGATTGAACCGGATCCGAAGAATAACTTCGTTCCAACTCCTCAACTTCAATTCTTCTCCTAGCGGAGATGATTATACAGTGCTCTTCCCCTTCGAGAACGCCATTATCCACCTTATCTGGAAACTTTTTAAATCAATATCCACCAGTTGTTAACTGGGTCAGGGCTCGTGGGTAACGAGATGTTGAACTAACCTAACGGAAATCTTGGAAATGAATCGAGGACGAAGCTGTGTGACAAAAGGTGGAGTTGTTGGAGATGAGGCGTCTTGCGTTAGCCTCAAATATGCCTTTGATGTTTACGAGGGCCAGATCGGTGACAATTTCGGCGAATTCTAGGAGGAGGACTTGTTGAGTAGTGGTTTAGATGCTCTTCGAGATGCCTTTTATTGGCTTAGAACTGTTTTGTGGCATGCACCTAGCAAAAGATTTTCAGGAGAAGGTAGAAACTGAATAAGGAACACACAAGTGAAATCTTTCAGGGCTAGGTTTCTTTATTTCAATCCTGCACGGTCCAGAAAGTATCAGGATATAAGAAAAATATGCTCAGGTCCTAACTGGCTTCTTTACAGGGCACTGATGCCTCAGAAAGCACCTTATGTGGAGAGATCTAGCAGTAAATGACGAGTTAAGATTCTGTGGGGAGGGGGAAAATGCTCTTGGTCACTTCTCGCCATGGCTAGCCCAGGCAAAATAGTTTCGGGGGAGAAAACACTTCGAGAATCATCTCCAAACTTGGATAGCCTCAAAATACGAGGAATTTTCCCGAGATGGACGACAATTGCCTGGAAAAAACTGGCGACAAGCGATGAAAAATACTTCGAATGACCTGTTCATTCATTTCGCATATTCCAACACCGAAATTTATGTATTTGTCACCCTGAAACTAGATCGAAATGGACGACCCGGAGCTGGCAGTGATAAAAATTTAATTACAGCTTGAATACACGACGTTTCGCACCTTAGCGAATTTAATATTCGTCGTATTTTTCAACCCGCACTCGCACTCGGTCGGAAACGCTGAAATTCCGTCATTTTAATTAAAAGTTTCGTTAATTATGACACGTTCTAGACGTGCTCGACTTTTTCGGCATCCAGAATATAAACGGTCCACTTCCGAGAACGGATAACGTTTAGCGCACGTGTAGAAATAATATCGGCGTACTACTCGATTTAAAAGAAACATTGAGAGAGAAGAATGATATGAAAATAACCTTATACAGGGTGAATCTCTTCTTGGACAGAAGATAGAAGTAATCGAGATGAATTATTTGACCTGAAATCACCTATGAAGAGTAATTAAGAATAGGGAATACTCCCAGCGAAAATGATAAATAAAATGGGTATTTGAAATTTAAAGCGTTTCGTTTCTATTGCACAAGTTGGCAACGTCTGCGACGAACGAGGAAGGTCGTGAAATTTGATGGGATTTTTATGGCCGGTTGCTGTTGACGCTCGCCAGTGAGCACGCCCCTTATGATGGCTGAAAATCAACAGGTGTTATTCTATAAACAAGCTATTGTTCTTTTTATTTTCTAGTAGGCGTAGTAGGCTTTTCTAGTAGGCGCATAATTATTCAGTTCAAACTTGCATATGCTGTGATAACCCAAATTGAGGAGAATTCCCCATTAAATCTTGTAGTCTTGAGATATCTGGAAAGGAAGATGAACATTTACTCTGTTCCATAGATATTTCCATTCCCAATGTTCTTTGGACGTGGCCACAGCTTCCAATTCAAGAAACATTGTGTTGCTGGCTCGGTGGACAAGCAGTAGGTACCTGATTAGCACTGCCGGAGCCCTAGCTTTGAGTCCTGGCTTAGTATGGGTGTTTCTGCTGTTTGAACTAATCAAATACGAGGTGATAACGCTGCAATGAAGCTAGGACGAAACGTATCTCTAATAAAAGTATGCTCTTTTCCAAGATAGCTTAAACCTGCAGAATTTCAAGTGTCGTATGGATAAACTTCCTTTTCCTACACTCCATCGATCCACGGTACTCCCCGTATTCACTCAACGTATTTTTCTACCTCGCAAACGATTTAATCACGAAATTCCCCAAGAAGAAGCAGCCCCATCCATTCAAATTTTCCGCGAGAGAAATTTCCACCGCGAAATAATTCAGCTGAATGATAACTACCCGGATTTCGCCCCCGTCTGAGAGCTACAATATTGCCCGTATCCCTTACACGGGTAGATACAAAACAGGGTAGAATATTACGCCTCTTACTGCGACCCCAATTTATATGCACGCTCCTCAGAAGGGGGATAGGTCACTTTTGCAAATGGGGGCGAGAGACGTCTCTTATAGTCTGGATAAATTATCATCTCCGACTCGAGACATAGAGCCGGGGCTCACGTTTTATGAATACGAAGTGCTTTTTGCGGAAACTGAACACCTTGGACCCTCGGGGCTGGGTCGAGGAAAAAGTTATTTGTATGCAACAAGTATGTAAATTCGGCGGTTTTTGTTCTGCGAATGGCGGATGCTATGCTAGAATAGTTTGAAGAAAAAGGGAGTCACTGACACGTTCACAACAATATAGACTTGTACCAGACTCAGTATATGACTTGGGCTTTGACAAATCACCTTAATAAGGACGGCATTCTGAGGTTCGTACGATTCCTGTATCATACGCTGAACCTCTACTGAAACCTCTTCATTACATCGTCCGTATAGTAAGAAGAAGCGACCGCTTCATCCCTACCACTCTGTACTTACCATAAATGAAACCTTTATATACTCCATTCACTTTTATTTTAGCACTCGGTTGGCCATGGAAATTTGACACATTTCACTCTGTATAGTACGAAAATGTGGGGTTAGGAAGCTTGTTAAAACATTATTGGGTTTTTAATCAACGCTATGTTGCCCGTTCTATCTAAAAGTTTCTGTTATTACGTATTTTATCACAATGTCGAATCTGTTCGGAAAATATGTGACGAACATAATTGAAGTTTATACAAACTGATTGAAGGCATACCAAATCCAGTTATTTGCATGGAAATTAGAAGAGATCAGTATAGTATCACAATATGGACAAGCTTGAGGAGAGTTAATGTTCGATATCTTCTTTGGCTAAATTTTGAATAAGTTACATCAGTTGTAGATTTCAAAAATAATTACAAGAATGTTACATTCTTCAAAAAAAATCATCCAGCATCAATATAAGTAAAAGGAATTAAAGGAAGTTTCAAGTCAAGATGAACTTCACCTTTAAATAAAAATTTCACATGAATAAACAATTAACTGGACAACTGGCGCGTATTTGTGGCTGTTCATCTTAATGCATTGATATAATAAAAATAATTAGGTATTTATTGGTACCTTAAGACATTTACAATGTATAGGACAAGTCAAATGAAAAATAGAAAAATCAATTTTCGGGAACTTATTCTACGATGACATTAATCGAAAATCCTGTAGTAAAGTTTTCGCATTAATTCACTCAAACATAAAATTCTCGAATGCCACCACTTTTTTGGGTCTCCCAATAGAAGGAAATTCTTTGTCATCCTCTTCATTCACAATCTTTTTGATTGTGGAAATATTCAGCTGAAATATAAGTCGTTTAGATTCAGATGAAACATTATATAAATTCTCTTACATTTAATATGTTCGCACCAGTGTGACGTATTGTGGATTTTAGAATATCAGGGTATAACTATTTGAATGAGCGGACCTGAATTCTAAATAGCACTCCCTGAAACCCTGTCTCTTTTTTCAATCACTTTCTGCATTTTCGTAATAAAAATTGATATTAGTTATGGCAACGGCGTTATGACATTAACGACATTTCATGAGTGCCAACATTACTCCGTTCTAGTTACAAAAACTTGAGAAAATTATTTCATGGCCAACCGACTGCTAAAATAAATCTGAATGTAGTATAGTTCAAGGAGAAGGCAAGGAGATATTATTATCCAGTTTTTTCGTGATGCTCTTAATTTTTCATCAATTTGAAGCCTACTGGTTGAAGAAAACCTATTCAGCTCAAGGAAAAAACGAAGAGGTAAGCAACCTCCTGCTGATTTAAATGTAGTCGGGATCTAATGATGTCACAAAACGATAGTAACCTGTAATGCGCTTCCTCGGACAGAAATTCAATAATTCTGCCATTCTACGCCGAGTAAAACGCGGAAAAAAACGAATTCTGGAACTTAATCGAATACGCGCGGCAGAACCTTGAATCCTTAGCGCTTTTTCGAATCTCGGGCCAGATTCGAAGACCTAATTAGCCTCAGGCACGGGTCATGAATATTTAACGAAGGAAATTTCCGCGCCCGTGCGAAAATCCGATAATTGTGAAATATGAACGAATCCCGAATGGATTCACTCAAGGAAGCCTGCGGGAATTTGAGGATTTCAGTTATGATCGATAAAAATGTCACAAAACACGTTCAAGCCGTGACAGAATCTGTGGGATCGTCAATTCCCCTCCACTAGGCATTGGTTTCACAACCGTGTTATTGATGACTAGCAACCAGGCGCCATGTACTAAAGAAGTATTTTTTAGATATTTTTCCTAGACCTTCTTTCTAGGAAAGGGGAAACCCATGTCATCTACGGGGGCAAATGAGGCCATTACTATGACCACCATCTAATCTTTCTCGAGGGAATGAACTTTTTGATAATACTAAGTGGTGGTTGGCTAGTTTTATTCAGATCGTAATAATTGTCGATGTTTTTTATCAATGGACGGTCGATGCCATGAAATCGAACGTTTCCACACTCTCATTTTCGTCGGGGTGGAAGTTGTGTTGGTCTGACAAGGTCAAATGAGACCGGAATCATGGTCAGCTTCTACTCTTTCTCGACGGAGTTGTATTTCTATCAATACTTTCAATGATTGATGTAGGTAGGCTTGTAGATATTGCTGACCATATTGGTCCTTGTTTCACCATCAAACAAATAGGTCAGCTCTAGCAGAGCCCACTCTGAAGATTGCACGCAACACGAAACATCCGCGAATGTGAAACACTTCGGACGCTTTATGAAAATTTCAGCTCTTCGTCGGCGGGCATGTATTTTTCGAACCGTCCAGTACTCATTACCTGCATCCCCCATAAAAAGGGGTAGCGCGGGCCGAATTCCATCACGGCATGATTAAAATGGTTCCTACTGAAACCGCCTGATTTCGTAGGAAGCCATTGCATTCGCTGGTAATGCCCTATTTGCATGCATACGGAGATCCAGCATTCCGGAGACCGATAACATTCATCAATTATTTGCATATCGTTTCGCGTCCCAATTTGACGTACAAATAATTTCGGAGCTGTTTTAATTAAATGGCGCAAACGACGCAACCTCTGTCATACGCATTAACCAGGTGCAGAATTTTAAGCCGAACAACCAAGGGCAAACTGATTGTTACCAGAGAATCTGGTGAAACGTTACATACCCAACCTCGCCACTATTACAAATGTGAAATCCCGAGTTTTTATTTATATCTCTAGTACTACGAGACGACTACATTTTGGTCAGTGAAAACACATTTGACCTTGAGATGGCGCTGAAAACGTACTGCCAATACAGATGATAACAGTTTTCTGTTTGATAATTGAAGGGCAAGGAATTCGAATTCTATTCCTTGTATTGAAGTTCAATATCGACTTTGTTCAGGCTAGAAAACAAACATCCTGAGCGACAAAACTGAAGTATGGTTTTGTTTTGTGAACAGGATGGTAAATTTCAACTGAACATTGTTTGGAAATGATTGATATCAATGAAATACGCTACTATTTACATTTTCAATTTATAAAAAATGTAACCAGTTCTGAAACTAACATTTCCATTTTCCTCAAAGAACACTTGAATGATATTTTGAGGTTTTGAGACAGAAAAATTCAATGATCAGCGACTAGGACGAGCTAGATAAACAAAAGACGGTACGCGAATCAAAACATTCAAAACCTTTTTTATCAAAATGCCCATCTGAAATCCTACAAAATTTAATATGTATCTGCAAATGACCCTCGAATCAATATTTTAACCAGTCTTATAGGCTCCCAGAAACACATTTGGAACACAGATGGCGCTCACATCACTTTAGTCGCCTCGTTTCCCATTTGTCTACTCTATAATCTTGCCCCAAGCCAGATGTCAGTTTTTGATGAAGATTTCTCTGTGGGAGAAGATTTTGGTGTAGATTACATTTATATACATTGAAAAGATAAGAGACTCCACATGAGTGCTTCAAAATTCTTATCCCACGTAGATTCCTCAACATAGCTCATCCCCAACCAGTAACTTTCTCCAGTAGGCCTGTTTTTCATCTTTTTAGCCGGCATCAAAGTAAACCCCGTTTAATTATCACTCTCCGAAGCCAAATTTGGGTTTCAATTAAACGCCCAGTTCGAGTGAGGCAATGGAAGTTCAGATCCTTTATTCATGAAAACCAGATCAGTTCCGAATGGTTTAATTTCGCTGAACCTTCTCCCTCTTCGTCTGTTCGTCAACTCGAGAAGCTTCCACTTTTCATGTCTCGAGTACGCTGATGCGTTTCTGCTGTTCTTCGGATGGACCAGCATCTCGTCGGTTTTGAACGGCCTAAATGAGGAATCTTTCGGAGGATTTTTCCCAGAATGCGAAGGTATTAAGGAGTGGAATACTTATGAAATTTATCGAAGACCACGTGCTCGTATTTGACATGATCATATTCATATTATCCTGATTCTCCATAGGTACCGAAGTACCCCTCAGAAGCTCAGTAAAGCTTGTACGATTCCGGAAAATCAGTTGTGTTCTGTGTAGGCTTTGTTACTGTGTCCTTACGCCACCTTAGGTACAGCACTGTTAATTTGAACCCAACAGTGAATGGTTGCCCGTACCCGTATGGACTAGAAAATTCCTTCTCTAGCCAGGGATCGAACTCAGTACCTTACGGTTGCGAAATACTGAGCCAACGCTTCTAACCACCAAGCTACGGACGCTACGTAGAAAGAGTTCTTATGAAGAGCGTTTATCTTTGAGGTTTAGCCCTCATCTTTCTCATTTTGCAACCAAATGAATATTTCATTGTTGTAGAAGTAGAATGAAGAGTGTCTGTTTACGATAATTCTAATGAAATCTCCAACAAACACACTCAATCATTGGTGCTTTGTTTCATTTCCTACCAAAATAGCCATTTGTAGGTTTCTGTCGAACCTATTCTCATTAGGTAATCCAGTGTTGAATATCAGGTTCACATCATGATGTTCCATAATATTGGAAGAGCCCTGAGGATGGCAAAGAACCTCCAATCGTCAAAAATTTCGACACACCAACCCCCAGGCCAAAATCACCGAACCCTGAGGGGGTGATTTCATTCAATACTGCCCCGGTTTCTTATTCTTTTCTACCCGCAGTCGTAATCAAGACTTCTATTTGTTCTCCCGTCTCCCGGAATACGTTGTCTTCCCGGAAACAGCCTGCGGCTAAAGTTTTCCCATTTTCGACCGCCTGACGTTCGGGATTCAGGTCCCCTCTAATCTGTTGGCGTTAAATCCAATTACATAAGTGAATTATCTTTCTTATGTGTCGGTTTTTCGAGGTCGGTGTGGGGGAATCTGCGGTCTAGGAATCTTCCGACGGGGTTCGTTGTTTGGAGAGGATGATTTGGGTCGTGAATTCTTGAAATTTGTCGGGAAATGGCGGGGCTGACGTTGCCGTTTTGATTCTTAACGTGCGGAATATAGACGTGACATGGGAATGGGCAAGAATTATCGAAATCTGGAAGACAGAAGTTTTCATCTTGTGGACACGCTACAAGTCGTAATTTTGAAGCTATCGAGCTCAATTTGGGCAGGTTTATGCGGATTCACGATGTTTAGAAGCCTATTGATTTTGGCAGAAATCTGTACAACGTTTTTCGAGTTATTCAAATTTTTCAAGAAAATCGTTGCGGGCACGTTAAGTTTGCAATTTTTAGTTTATCGATGTGAAATTCTGCACGTTTGTGCTCATCTGAAGCTTGACTAAGCATGTTGATTTTGGTAAGAATCGACTCAACCGTTTTCGAGTTTTTGAAATTTACCGGAATCCCCTTCCCCTTTGTGAATAAAAAATCATAACTTCCAAACTGTACGCTACAGCTTAGTGCAAATTGGACCATTCCATTCACGAAAGATTAATCTATATGTAAAAAAATCAGCATCTGTCCAGACCCATTTTTCTAGCTGCTGTAGCTCTTCAAAAGAAAAATTTTTCATCGAAATTTTTTTTTTCCACCTATATCGACCCAGGTCATTTTTTTGACCCAGGTGATCGAGGTCCTAGATCACGAATATGCAATTAGTTTTTTCCACGATCAGTAGTTTAACAAAAAAACGACTTTTTGTGGAAAAATTGATAAAATTTGGTCAACTTTGAAGGGCTACACCAGCTAGAAAAATTGGACTGGACATATGCTGATTTCTTTACACATAGATCGATCCTTCGCGAATACAAAGATTCCAATTTTTATTCTGCTATAGCATACAGTTCAGATTTTATAATTTTTTCCACGAAGGTCTAAAATTTCGGATTTTCCGTCGACCATAACTTAAAAAATAACACTCATAGAAAAAATCTGTTTGTATATTCGTAATCTACGACCTCGAATGAGTAAATATTGCGATTTTGGTGGAAATTGGAGACGATGAATTTTTTGACGAATTTTCCATAATATGTATGGAAAAAATGCGATTTTTCGAAAAAAAATTTTTGACGCCGATCAAAACCAAATTGATACTTTTACCTAATGCGAGGGCGTAGATGACGAAAATGCAAACAGATATTTTCTAAAAAAATTACTTTTCAAGTTATGGTCGATGGAGAATTCGAAATTTTGGACCATGGCGAAAAAAATCATACCTTCCAAACTGTACGCTACAGCTTAATGAAAAATTATTTTGCTCATCAGGTAGGGAGATATTTCGAATGAATTTCATATCACGATGCAGCCACATCCTCATCCCCGACCAAAAACTCGACATTTCTTCAGCGAATTTCCCCATTTTAGAAGATACTCAAAGAGTTGGATACTTTTTTTTGGGTTACACTTCGGTACGCCACCTGGAATCGATTTTTGTAACTATAGGTAGTATCAAGTTGTGGATTGGCGTCTAGAAACGATGAGGATTTTTGGTGTTTCAATGAGACTTTGCTTCTTGTGAAATAAACCGTCTCTACCAAATCTAGAGATCTAGAAATCTGAATTGTTTTTCGACCATTTTCACATCTTATCTCAAGTATTTCAATTCTAGTTTGTTTGTTTTTCCTCATATGGGGATTTCTTCGAAGTGTAGAGAGTTTATTCTAAAATTTTTTCGTTTAAAATCTACTTCTACCTACTGGAGAGGTGAGAGTCTTTGCCTTCTGGCTTTTATGGCTAACGCTGCGTAAACTATAAGAGGTTTTCTGATTGATAAAGAATTAGTTGACAGCTTAACAGCATATACAAAGAATATTGCGCGAAATCTAGCAGAATAAGAGATTAGATTGAGCCTGACAACGCAAAGCCAGGTGTATATATCGCTTTGGTATGGGTTAATGAAGAGTTGGGAATACACTGTAGAGCGTAGACATAGCGTTTTGCAATTATATTACGCAGGCAAAATAACGTGTGCAAGCTAGCATAATATAATATGTATATATGAAATAAATCAAAACGTCGGTTATAATCGTCGATTCATTTCATGAATCGTACTACATCGAAACTCGCAAAGGCTATCAAACGAACATCGCCATCAATACAAACTACAGGAACCATCGGTTTACGACCAATAGCTGTCAGTAAGAAAATTATGGCCTCTCTCTCTGCCCCCTCGACTCATGAAATTCCGATATGCGGCGAATGCGAACCCTCTCCGTGGCTTTCCCCGTCTAGAGACTATTCAGACCAAGTTCTTCGCTTCGGAATGGTTTCTCTTGTAAACAATAATTACCCGGGCCAACTTCGAAAGCCAATAAAGGCGGTTGAAGTAATTAATCAGCGTCAATTTGCATGTTTTTCCTCGGAATTTTCAGGATATTTCAGAGTGCTCAGACATGGAGGTGAGTTTGGAACATTTAGCACTCCAATCTTTCGTTACGATGTGATTTATCATCATCGCCGTCGATAAATGAATCGTAATCGACATTCACAATCGTCGATCATGGAGCAATTATTGATTTTCGTAGATTAGGAGCACACGCGAAGTGAAATGACTTGCTTTATGGTATCGGGATGTAATTAATTGTATTTCTCCAGAAATTAAAAGAAACACAACCAGGGCGGATCTATTCGAGACTTTTATTCGCTACCCCAAGGGCTACGCTCCATGACTGATAGCGAATAAAAGGTCTATTTTGCGCGCAACTACGGGATTTCACTGACGACGAGCGGTACCTCTTATTCTCTTCCCCAAGGGCTTACGCACCATGACTGATAGAAAAGAAGAGATTTCTATTTCAACACTTATGACGCGGGAACGCGAACAGGGGGTTGACGGGACTTTCTCTTCACTACCCCAAGGGCTTACGCACCATGACTGATAGCGAAGGGAAATATAATCATCTGAGGGACTTATTCGTGGTCAAAGTGATATCATTGCTCTCCTATTTAACCCCATTTTTATATCGGAAATCGAGCAATATCTCCCCAGGACGGTGAATTATAATAACCTTTGCCCATTTCTTTCTTTGGTTCAGTAATGGATTTTCATCTGCCACATCAATTCATTATTCGAAGCTGACGCCAGATGAAATCATCCTTCAAAACGTTGGAGACTTCAGCAGCCAACTTCGCAATGAAATAATATGGAAGACGAACATTCGCGGTGTGGCGTTTCAGGTAGGATGATGAATAAATCCCAGACAGGTTGGAAACGTCAGTGGGACGGTATCGGAATGACAGTTAAAGAGGCCCCGCGCCAGACGATCTGTCACGATGTGTCTCGTGGAATACAATGTCCTACGGTTTTCAGGTTTGACAATACATCGGAAAGAGATCATACTGAATGTGACCTTTTTAAATATTTCATTTTCAGAAAGATCGAAAAAATTGAGGAATATCGTTGCTTCGGATAGTCTATCTTCAATAATGATGAATCATGGATCGTAATAGCACAAAATACAATCACCCTCTGATCACCAACAATGAATATCAAAGTTTGCCACCGCTGAACTTGATCATCCTTTATCATCTGCATCATCATCATCATCGATCACTGATGAACGTCTGATCAAAGTCAAATCATCATTGATACCAGATGCTACTGATCGGTATTGGATTATGATCAATTATAAAAAAATGAGACAGAATAAAGCGATAATTATTCAAGAATTTTTGATAATAATACTCGAAGAGAATCTGTCATGAATGATTCTGAAAATTTTCTAACTTTCAAGCTGTTTTTTCGATGCCTTTCCGTGTGAAAGAAAACTCATGTCAAATTTCTTCTGAGACTATCAATTGCAATTCCATAAAGAGTTGCCAGATCATGTATTAATACGAAAAACAATACCTTGATCAACGCTGCGTTGTGAGAATATATCCAGATGCTTACCTGCAACAACAAAACAAAGATTAGGTTTCTTTCTTCAGACATTATTGAAGCAAATATAAATAATGAATAGAGCCTGCCGAAAATACACCTATCAACAAGTCCTGACGAGCATGAGCTCATGAGATATATTGTATATGGCGTTCAGGCATCGTAAGTTCTTTGCTCTTATAGTTTTGAAAGCTGACTAACTCTAACTTCATTTTTGAAGGCTGTGGTTGATCGTCTCTGTTGACGAAAATAATAAATTCTTCGTCTTCTTTTCTACCACTGGCTTTTTTTCGTAATTTGCCTCTAAGGCATGAAGTAAGACTTCGACTCTGATATGTTGGGATGCTTTCTGACAACCAACGCATCACTCACTTCAGGAGATAGTTCAAAACCTATCAAACCGTCTTCCTTCCTCTTAGTTATGAATATGATACCTCAACAGTCAAATTGCATTCCTGCAGCCGATCTAATATGGTTCGTACAGACATCAAAGTAGGCACAAGTTTTTTTCATGAAACTCTCACAATATCAACAAACGTCAGAAACAGACAGACTGAACCTATCAAAGTTCTTCTTCTACAACAGGAACTAAAGAACCAACAACTGTTCGCAACTAGATTGGGTCTCCTTAGAAAATTAAGCTATACTTATTTCTCAGAGGAGATTAGCACTTAAAGCCTCTAGGCCCTCTTTCAACGTCTTCAGTTTCCGAAAACGATATACAGACGGAGAGACATGAGCATGCTTTCAGAGTCCAGGATTAGTCTTAGAGAGGGAGAGAGAAGATCCGGATGAAGCCGGAAAATCTGAATTTCACCCACGGATTTTCCCAGGGCCGATATAAAAGAACCAAATCCACACGCTCCCTCCACCAAACCGGCATAAATCGCTTTAAAAAAACGTACGAAAAAAATAACGCACTTGACGTTCGTCCCTACGACGGCTTTCCTCGCTCGCGTTCCTGAATTAATCCCGGTTATTACTTCTCGGTCTTTGTGAGATCTCAATATATTTCATTAGGAGCGAGAAAACAGATGGGGATTTTCCCGTGGAACGTTCTTAAAAACGTCTCGGTCGTTCGAGTGTTTCATCCATCAAATTACCGGACCGGCAGAACCTAACGAATCTTGGAGATTTAAATTCCGAAAGTCTCATTAGCGTTGTGGGAAATTAGTTGTTTCTGTCGGAAATTTATGGTATCTTTTAATTGTTCGAGCGCCAAAATGTTGAGAAGGCGGGGGAGAAGTTCCTAGCGGAGATAATTGAAGTATAACGGAAAAAAGGACATTTGTGTGGATGTAATCTTATCTCCGGTAGACGCTTTTCCACTTTGAAAATATTCAATGCACTATTCTCATTTTCCGTTTTGTTCAGACGTAGCGGCAAAAAGGGCGATTGACATTTTTCAAGAGTTTGCACCACCCAGTGATTTCAATATTGTTGGCTTACAAGAAATTATTGAAAAACTAGCAAACCTTCGAATAAATGAAATAAATCATTCAGATTATTTTGTTATGGGAATCTATGGAGCTTGGAGGTCTACATAATATTTCTGCTCATTCACTCATTCATTGCTGAATCTCGTTACGGAGAATAAATCTACAAAAAGACTATCGGTGCGATAAAACTTATAATTTCTTAGGGTTACTTGCGACTGTGTGCCCTCCTGTGACTGAAGAGACCTAACCGTGGTCTACAGATCCCTCCACACTCTGGGCATGGATAGTCACAACCAGATCTGGCCGCCGCTGTATTCTTCCCGAGTCTACAATATAAATGTGGACCAAAGACCTCCACTGTGATCTGTCTAACGCTAGTTATTCCCAGTTATGATTGGCATTAACTGATATTAGGGATTGATGCAGTATATCCTTAAAACGCTTATACTGACTTCCTGGTTTCCGAGCTCCCTATGTGAATTAGCCGTACAGAGCTATTTTGGGGAGTCTTGTGTCTTGCATCCTCAGAATATGGCCGCTCCATCTGAGTCGGGCCCTCGTTACTTGAGTCTCGATTGTTATACAACTCGCGCGTTGCAAGACTTCTGCATTCGAAACTTTGTGGAACCGTCTGATGTGCATTATTTGTCTTAGATGACGCTGTTGCGTTTGTTCAAGCTGTTTAATATATCGCCTATAGGGAGTCAAGCTTTCGCTTCCGTAATAAAACGTTGGGAGGACCACTGCTTTGTAAACAGCTGTCTTGGTCTTCAGCTCGAGGTCGTGATCCTCTCTGAGGATGAGGAGGCTCTAGATTACCTGGTGACAGAATGTCACAGCAAAAAATCGACTTGAAACCACCAAATAAAGGTGTTTATAAAAACTCTGAAACTAGGGGGGCAAGCTGTATATGGAGTAACGTCGAAAACACTTCTGAAGTCGACACAATGGACCTTGAAGTCGGAGTGTATCGTAATTCTTCAAAACGAATTAAAATCCTTCATATAAAATTCTCATGGCCTTACAGGACCAACAGAAACCGACGCCCGTTATTCAAAAGTACATTCAGACGTGACTCTTGAAATCCCCCAAGGATCCCACAATAGATAACCCCAGTCGTGAACTTCCCCGAATTTCGACGGGGAAAAAACTCGAAAATCCCAACGAGAAATTCACGCCGAAAATGCCCGCGCAACCGCCCCAGGACCCCACCTCACCGTGGTGACAGTTCCCATGAATAAATTCGCATTTAAAATCTTGTTGAATCATCTGATGTGCATTATTTGTCTTAGATGACGTTGTTGCGTTTGTTCAAGCTGCTCAATATGTCGCCTGTAGGGCGTCCAGCTTTCGCTTCCGTAAAGAAGCATTGGGAAGACCACAGCTTTGTAAACAGCTGTCTTGTTCTTCAGATTGAGGTCGCAATTTTGAAACACTCTGTCCTTTAGCTTCCAGAATGACCGTGATGCTGTTATTTCTGCTAACTTTCAATTGGACTCCATCAAACTGTCCAAAGTGGAATTGGCAAAAAATATGGCGAAACCCTTCATTTTGATCAGTTGTACCTTCTTTTAAACAAAACCTCACCTTCAAGTACACCTTATACACCCGCCCTACCTCAGTCATTCAGCATGCAGCTCCATATCTTCTTCAGCAGCGACGCCGAATACAATTTCGACGCCGCTCAGCGTTTCGCACGAGACACTTCTGCCAGTTTCCGCTGTGCCGTCGTAGTATGTGACCCCAATAATTAGCTCCGCATTCATGCACGGCCTGACGATGGCTGCCTGTTGGGACAGAGCCGGGTCGTCAAGATTATTCTTTAATTGGATTAGTTTTTGTGCACCGCAGTCCCGAGGGTGAGGTAGGGACCGTGTGTAGGTCGGAAGTTTACAGCGTTCCCCGAAGGGTAACTAGGTAGGTTCTTTTTTGCCCCAGGAATATGGTGTTTCTATTGTTAATATTTACTTTGATAACACTGCGGTTTTTTTTATGAGTCTACTCCGAACATAAGATGAGGAAGGGGTGGAAGGTTGTTTTTGAAATGTTTCATCAGGGTCCAATGACGATGAACAAGAAATGAGCTGATATTGTTAACGTCCAGCCATTTCGTTTTGAATAAAGAAACATGAGGTCAAATATGCTCTAAATAGCCTTTCATTATTCTGAACAAAAAAGTAAGGTCATCCACCTACTCTTGAACCACTCTTTTGGAACAACTTCTGGACCAACTTCATACCGTCTTCAGTTTGCCCTACTTCCCACTACTAGCTCAACCGGCTTGGCACATTTGAAATCCATAGAAATCATCAAAAAGCAAGGAATTTTGGTGCCTCACGTTGTCAGACCTTGGAAGGCCTCAGAAGTCTTCACAAACGCCCAAATAGAACGTTTTACCATACCCGCTCTAAACTCCAGAGACTTTCCCTTCTGATAACTGGTTGTAACATATGCAGCACAATTTCACAGGTCACTGAGTCAATTTTTGTTGCAGCAACCGAAAATTGCCTTTCGACTTGGATCGCCTCAGGAGACGAGGCATTTTTTCGAGATAGAATACGAAAATTGCCTGAGAGGGCGAAAAAGTAGTAGCCAGGGATGAAGACTACTTCAAATGATCCGAATCTACTGTTAAAATATTTGTACGATTTCAGAGTTTCCCCTGTGTAGTTCAAATTTCCATCTACCGCGCTGGGTTGTAAATCTCACTTTTCATCTCATTTGTTTCAGTAGACTGCCGAGACGTGAAAACGATAAGATTCCGACGGATAGACAATCGACCTTCTCAGAGACGAACCTTTTATCGCGTAGTCTGAATAAGTCAGACCGCACGTTTCCAAGAGAACCATGTCGTAGCTAAGATATCACCTCAGAGGATCTAGGCGTTATGTCAAAGTCTATGCCTTAGGCATTCCGCTCGGCTTCAGTTATGCGTCGAGTTGTTTATGGGTTGAAATGTATATGGATGTAGCAGATTGGATCCCTTCTGCGAGGTGATCTTCCGAGAGAAAAAATGGGCTGATAAGAACTACTCATTTTTCGTGAAATTCTAGAGACAGATTCAGGTTCCCATTAACTGCAAACATTTTCTTGGTGACATATATGTACGAAAATTAGGCAGAAATGTATGAAAAATATTGCACGTAGCTTAGTTCCAAACCCCTCGCGCAATAGTTTCCACTTTTCAGGTGATTCAATGCAGATTATTCAAAAACTGAAATACGAGGATGTATTGATATCTAGTTAGCCTAGACGTTCATAATATAGCTCACGTCAATTTGGACATGAGAAAAGTTGCTGCAAAATGGATCACCGAATGTTTGAATGTTGACCAAAAGCGTGCAAGGGTAGAAGCATCGCGTTCGATCTGTGATCGATTTGAAAACGATGTAGACTTCTTAAACCGAATTGTTACTATGGATGAGATTTGGGTAGATTTCTACGATCCAGAAACAAACAACAATCGATGGAATGGCGACCCTCTGGTTCTCCAAGACCTAAGAAATTTCGTGTTCAAAAATCTGCTGGAAAAGTTCTTGCTTCAGTTTTTTGGGATTGCCATGGAGTAATCATGATTGATTTTTTGAATAAGGGTAGAACAATAATCGGAGATTACTATAATGACCACTCTACGGAAAAAAATTAAAGAGAAAAAACGGGGAAAGCTATCCAAAGGTGTTTTGTTTTTGCAGGATAACGCCCCTACACACAAATCTCATGTGGTCACGCAAAAAATTCGTGATTTAGGGTTTGAATCACTAAAACACCCCCCGTATTCACCAGATTTGGCTCCATCCGACTATCATCTCTTTCCTCAACTGAAAAAAAGTTTAAAAGGTCGTAAATTTTCTTCCAACGAGGAGGTAATAAAACCTGTGGAGGTCTGGTTTGCAGAGCAAGAAGAAACATTTTATTTGAAAGGTCTAGAGACGTTCCAGGTTCGCTGTAATAAATGTATCCAATAAAGAGGAGAATATGTTGAGTAATAAAATATTTTGACATTGAAATTTTGTTTGCTTCTATAGTAGGCTAAGAATTTTTCAATACATCCTCGTACGTCATTTTTCTGGAGGTGAAGTAGCATTCGTTGTTACATCGATAATTTCAATTTTCGCACATCTACCTCCCAGAGAAAATAATAACGCCCAGCCACCGGCCTAATATATATTTCTCGCGCGTCTCTCTGAGGAGCTTCTTCCGCCGAATAAAACATGCCGGATGACGCGTGATCAAGCTCCGCAATGGCCCATTCGGCCTCGGCGGGAATTATTCCTCCCATCCCGACACGATCACGCTCCAAAGGTCGGCGGGGACGTAGAGGTTGTCGCGTGCATGCAACCTGTTTTTCTCGTATTGAAAACGGGGAGGGCGGTTTGAAACGAGGGAGGTGGTGCGGTCTAAATCCATACGCGACGAGGGTGGCTGTCTGTAAATGCCCCTTTCGCTCTGCACGACGCGCGAAATGGGATTCCGCACGTACTGCCACCATTACGAAGGGAGATACTCGGATATACCGAACGACACGGAGGATGTAATTGCAGGTCATGTTCCCGAGCCTTCCTCGTTCAGGAACACAATCTGACGAATTATGTTACGCTTGTCAGATGTTCCAAAACCTCGCGAGTTCACTTTGCTTACTCTATTATTCACACGTACCATATGAAGAAGGAAGATAGAAGAGGAAAGAGTCACACTCAGGGTTGAGACGAAGTAGGGAACCTCTGACGAGGTCAAATGAGACCGAAACCATGGTCAGCATCTGAGCATCCCCTGTTCCTCGTTGGAACATTCTCCATTTAATGGCTTTGACGATGGCAATTTATCCTAACACTTGTTGATATTCATATCAGCGGGTGGTATGCATCTGAATAATTCTCATTATTGTATTCATTGCCTCCCTGTTTAGGCATGATATTTTTTCATTATTTTACCGCTGGCATCATCTCTGCCGTGAACTGAGCATGCTCCCAACTTCTCAATTCGTTACACGTATATTGCTTGCAATCAGCAAGCCGGCGTATTTCATTACAGGATAAATGGGACATATACCATTGTCTTCGACTGGGTTTCGATCATATTAGGTGGCGCTAGAGTACTACTCGATAATACCCAGTAGCGTCTGCCAGTACGCAATAAGAGTCCATCAATTCCAAACGGTTCTCAATCAGATAAGAAGCTGTTTTGCTCTGATGGGGTCAAATGAGACCGAAACCACGGTCAGCATTTGTTTTTTTCCGATAGAACTTCTCCATATAGTGGGCCTGACGATGGCTAATTGGCTAGCTCAATTAAGATCGTAACACTTGTTGATATCCATATCAGCGGGTGGTATGCATCTGAATTAATCTACAGATTATGTTAGACACTTATAAATATACATACGAAGCTTAGACTCAACATTGACAAAACCAAAATTCTGGCAAGTCCGCTAGAAAACTTTCAAACAGATGTCAGCATGGAGGATGAAACTCTAGAATAGGTCCAGTAGTTCAAATATTTGGAAAGCTCCATAAATACTAGGGCTAATCTAGACACGGAAATACAAAACCGTATCAATTCGGCATCACGGGCGTTCTGGAGCTAAAGGGCAGAGTGATTCAAATTCACGACCTCAATCTGAAGAACAAGACAGCTGTTTACAAAGCAGTGGTCCTCCCAACGCTTTTGTACGGAAGCGAAAGCTGGACTCCCTACAGGCGACAGATTAAACAGCTTGAACAAACGCAACAACGTCATCTAAGACAAATAATGCACATCAGATGGTTCCACAAAGTTTAAAATGCAGGAGTCTTGCAGCGTGCGAGTTGTATAACAATTCAAACTCAAGTAACGAGGTCCGACTCAGATGGAACGGCTACATTCTGAGGATGCAGGACACAAGACTCCCCAAAATAGCTCTGTACGGCGAATTCACAGAGGGAGCTCGGAAACCAGGATACCAGCATAAGCGGTTTAATGAGTTACTGCATCAATCCCTAAAATCAGTTAATGCCAATCATAACTGGGAACAACTAGCTTTAGACAGATCACAGTGGAGATCCTTGGTCCACAGCTATAATGGAGACTCGAGAAGAATACAGCGGCGGCCAGATCTGGTTGGTGACTATCCATGCCCAGAGTGTGGAAGGATCTGTAGGTCACGGTTGGGTCTCTTCAGTCACAGGAGGGCACACAGTCGCAAATAGCCCTAAGAAATTATGAGTTTGATCGCACCGATAGTCTTTTTGTAAATTTATTCTCGGTAACGAGATAGCAAAAATGAATGAATGAATGATTGGAATGAGAACAGGTCACGGACGTTGCAATTGTATGCTTTTCCGATGGGATTCAGTTGAGAGCCCTAGTTGTGAACCTCGTACAATTCTGTGCTTCTTTTTCCCACTGATGGGCTTCAATTCTGCTACATCATCCTTCCATCTATTCCTGTGTCGGCCTATAGTTCTTTTGCCATCTGGTCCCTCAATCTGTGGTCTTCTGGTGTGATTCGGTTAGCTTGTATGTGTCCAGCTATGTTTTCACTGCCATAATTCGTTGACAATTCAGCAATGTAGCTTCTTCCCCAAAGGCCTTTCCTTTCATCCTTTGGGGGTCCAAATATCATTCTAAGCACCTTCCTTTCAAACACCGAAGACTCATTAATTTTCCGTTGATTAAGGGTTCGAATATAGCCGCCATTAAAGTGACAACTAGACTTAAACTCATTATCTGCCTGGTATGGACCTACTTGGACCCTACCAACCGAAGTTCTTGGAGGATTTTCAAGATAATTCCACAAGGAACCAACGATCGTTTCGTTTTCGCAGTCTGTATCCGAAACGACCATAGTGAACACTCCCAATGTCCTATGAAATACTGTCTTTTCCGTCTAGCCATTCCATTCGTTATCATGCAGCTTCCAGCTTCATATCGGAGATCTGTATAAATAAATTATTTTCCGCTGCGCGCATTGCTCAGAGCACCGTGAATACATTAAACTGATCGTGATATGAACGTCGGATGGTCGTAAATTTTAAAGGGCGTATTATGTTTAGGACTAGTGAAACGTTATTGGATAAGTAATTGATGCAATATCATGGGTTTTATTATATAGGGGAACTATGGAGATTATGGGAGAGATCAAAATGCTACGAAAGGTTATATCAAATACGAAAACGTCTTACTATTGTGACATCTTGAATCTATTGATGGTAAAATTTCATGAACAATTAGGTAGTATAAAAGTCATCAAATCCAACTTATCTACCGGCAACAATAAACGCAATGTCAAAGAAGACTAAACCATCGAATACGGTCCCTATGAAAAGTTTTCGTGAATAGTAATAAGCGGGCGTTATATGCACGGGTACCAACATCGGGCAAGTTATGAGTAGACGAGGCCTGCAATTCCGATTTATTGCCAATTTCGTGCCGTTTTACAGGGTAGCGAATCGCGATTTTGGGCCGTTCGTTGTTTACTGCTAATTGATATAAACTACGGGCGCGTTCCTAGGTAACGGCCATGATTCCTGATGAACTGGATGCAATTCATCGTTGCCGGATGAGTGCTGTGTCCCCCGGGTAGTTCGGATGAAAACTGCAAAAGCTGCGTGATTTATTCGACAAAATTCTGCCCGCTTTTTGATCGGTTTATCGGCGACATCTATCTCAGTGGCTAATTCATCATTATAATTCACTCATATGCAAATACTCGATGCGTAGAATCACTGAAAGGGATCAAATTTGGAAGGGATTTCGAAGACAGGAAGAAATTGAAGAAATTCCCTTTCTTTTGAGCCTCCATTTGCCATTCTGCGAGCTCTCCGAAATCAACTCACTCAGGGTTATTCTTAGACCTTGGAAAAACACACCACTCATTGGCCAGAATTCCCTAGAAACAATCTGAGATCTTTCACAGCTGCACATCTCCATAAACTTGGCATCGTCGACCATAACCTCTGCAGGCTTTGCCTCGACGAGTACGTCAGGCTTGGAGCATTCGGTTATCTTAAGGCCGGTCCACAATACTCGTCCACGTACTGGTGTTACTCGGGTGTCTTGCGAGTAAACAAGCGCGCGAGTCTTAAGAGCCTTTGGCTTGAAAGGCTCCGGCACATCAAAGGAAAGAATCGCTACGCTCGTCTATCCGCTGGAGACATGTGGACAACGACAAGCCTACAAATGAAGTGGATCCTGCCGAGTTAAAGCTTGATAAGCAACTGAGATAACGTGGACGAGCACGAATAGTTTAGACCGGCCTTTAATCTGTTTTTAGTGGGCTCTCTCTCTCTATCTTTTTTCTAGAAGAAGAGAGTTAAAGGAAAGGTATAGCTCTATGAGCTCTTTTGTGTGTCACACGCAGGGTTCGTAAATTCATTTGAACGTTGATCATTTTAGGTAGAGATCAAAGAAAACTAGAGATAGGAGACACGATATGGACTTATTTCTGGCCACAGCACGCTTTCCACCAAAGATAGTAACCGAATGGACGCATCCTACGTAATTTCCATCCTCCGCTCAGTTCCAACGTTATTTGACGTTCTACCTTCCAAACCAAATCGACCTTTCATTAGCGATCAGAGGTTGGTGCAGGGAAAATGAACTGCACACGAGTATGTTGATAAAATAGCGGAGCACATTCGGTTGATTACGCGAGTCTAATAGTTACTGTTTCTGATCGATCCGCTAGCCTGTAAGCTCGAGTGCTCTATATATGTATGTACCCTTTCCGCGCTCAGAAATATATGGGCGGTCGTCTAGTTCAAAAATAGATTAACCCACGTTACATCCGAACAGCGACGCCAACTGTGGAAACTTTGATGAGTTCGTAGAGGCTCGGCCTCTGTTTTGTACATGGAGGATGGGTTCAAAGTTGTTTTTTTCACTTGTATGAACGAGGTTGAATCTAACTATACGTTCTATAGAGTCTGATAGATATTCACGAGACCAGCTGCGTAATTAAATGAAAATTGAGCTGTCCTAGTGCTTTTCCACGAAATATTGAATTGAATTTCGTGCGTCACTTTCAACTCACTCTGTATAATCAGTTGAGTGGTATTTTTTATTCGAACTACATTCATCCTTCACGCCCGATGATATTTTTTCCATCAACGTATGATATTGCCCCAACGGCAGGACGATATTAAAGGAAAAGGGGAATGATATAGGACCGACTCTCATTATGGTATTCAGGCAGAGTCAGCAAGTCAATAGACCCCCAGAGGATAACCCAAACCCTCATTAACCCTCAGTTTAGACGTGGGCTCCGAGATTCGGTCATTATTATGGATCAAATAGATGTTCCTGGTCTCTAAACCTCGGCAAGAATTATCCTCGAAAATGGCATGTATGAAAGGGGACATATTCCGTTGCCGCGTATTGATATCAATGATGCTAGTCTTTCCATTTTATGCCCAGTCGAATGCATCGACTACATACGGGGTTTCATCCAAAAATCACGTAATAGAATACTCAATGTGAAGAGAATCAGCGCCAATTTCTGTGCGACCTGAATAAATCACGGAAAAATGATTTCAAACTTCATATGTTCGGATTATCACCATGTTTCCTCAGCACTGTATTGTTCAGAAATAAAAATTGAACTACTAGACATAGAATAACTTATACTACGATGAAAGAGTAGTATTACAATGAGAGTTCTGCCTCACTGGATGATGTAACCACACATTTTGAATCTGTAGAATATCGCCCCCAGATGTTTGCACAGAAGATTCCTTAGGATTATCAGATCTAGAGGGCATGATCACATAATTGCAATAATAAATTCAGTTGTGTTAACCTATTTCGATGTTCTAAATTGAGCATGTCGCTCCTAGATGGTTGACAGAAGGTATCTTTCGGGGTTCATGTCATCCAGTGAGGTAGAACATTGTTATACTACTAAAATGTTCAAAAATCACCAATAGCAACGAGTTTCAATTGCTTAAAAGGAATTTATAAACGTTAAACTAATGAATCCACACGGTAGTAGTTACTGAATGAAAGATCGCCATCCACGAAGATGACACAGGGTCGTGAATTCATTTCAATTCCAAAGTTTGAGGCCTGTCGCCTGTCTTTGGTCCTTGTCGCTCAAAATCCCTTTTAGGAATCTCGGCAAACCTTTTTCAGACTCATAGAGCTACTGAGTTATATTTTATGAGACATTACCAAAGCAAGTGCGAGCTCCGACTTTGTCGACGCTCTGAAAACCTACAACCCCATTGACTCCAACAACCAACCATCACAGAACCCAAAATCAACGAAGACATTCATCTCGATCCCAAACAATGACAGATCCCATAACTCATCCATTGTCTCCGAAGCTGGGAATCTTGTGCAATCCCCTCCCTCTTCGATTACATCGGGGTTTATCCATCAATTAAAGCCGATCCTTCAGCGAAAGTTCCCGGGCGTTATCGACGGTCCATTTAAATCGAAACCCCCCTTTGCATTAACTGATTGAAGCTGAGCACCTTTGAGCGAACCGAAATCAATCAAGGATGCGAACCATTCAGTTCCTAGATTGATCTTTTGTGGTCGATTCCACGTCGAATTGGAGTTGCGCATCGATCGGGGTTTCGTATGTCATCAGCGGCGATAAAAATCAAATTTCCGCCTTCACTTGATGATGTTGATGGTGACTTCTAACACATTCCTCTCACTTATAAAAATGTTAGACGTCAGAGAAGATCTCCGATCCCACGTACGCTTCGGGAATCGACGTAACTGCGTGTGTAGACCGATTAAAAACTTTTCGTTTTTGGTCCATCGATCGGATTTTTTTCTGCCGTCTCTGTCCGAGTTAACGCGTTGATCTGACGCTTTCATTGGAGCCATCGCTTCCACGCTCTGCAACTGTCGGAATAATTGATTCCGACGAGATGGAAGGATCGATTTTGCGTCGCGTCACTCCTCTTGAAGTTAACCGCTTCAAAATTACGTGGCAAGTTGACGAACGGAATTTATGAAGCGATCTGGATAGATGCGTCAGACAGAAGGGGTGAAGGATATTGGATAATTGAGCCTCAAAATTCATCACTTTAATTGAAGGATAATTAACGCATGCACAAATTATTGAATGTCGGAAAGGTACCTCTCTGGGTAGGTTTACACATCAACGATATTTTATGACTATAAAAGTGACTGGAGTATAATTATTTCCGAAATTGAACCTTGCCATCTGTCAGAAACATTCATCGTTTGTCGACCAATCGCCATAAAAAATCCTTCAGTTGACAAATATAAGCGATTCCGTCCAATATGTCTCCTCTTTCAGTGAGGGTTGGCGCAACTCGCTTCAATATTTATTACGCCCTCCTACTTTCAGCCGATCTTCTTTTGCTACGGCATCTACGAAAGGCGATCCGAGCCGTTTTTAGTGCCTCTTTTATAGTTCGTCGCTAACTTTTATCACCCACTAACTGCTCTTATCAGGCGGGATTTTTCATCTCGAACTTCAATATGTCCTCTTACGTGAGATCGCGAGCGTTATTACGTTGTTTTATTATGGACCGGACGTTGAGCGATGAAGGAAATTGTTTCCGGCGGATGACAGGAGGTAGACGCTTTGAGGAGTTTGAAAAATGCATCGAGAATTCAGATCAGGTTCTCGCAGAATGTGTGTTTTATCGAACTTTGTACTTTTATAGAAACCGCTTATAAATTGAAGTGGATAAGTTGTGTAGTAGTTGGGGAGCCGACGATGCTGAATCAGGATGATTTACTCGAGGGTCGTGGAGACCTAGTTGATTTTGAAGATAAGATCATAAAAAGAAAAAAAAGGATTTATAATGTACGCACTTTCAGCGGTGGGGAAAGCGTCTGCAGGTTTTCAAAGAAGTAAAAAAAATCGTCAGGTATACATGCTCGAGCGTGACAGATTGAGATACTGTATATGCTCTACATGTCTCTGATAACGGATTCATGTTAATCTGACAGTTTGCGTGGTGGGACTGGCCGTACGGAAGAGTTGAAAATGGTTTAAAATGTTTTTTCGAGCGTGTCAGAATTATAAAAGATATGTTAATTGAACCCAAAGGGAGTTACTTTTCAGCACACTGAGAATTCATACGTGACGCAAGGTCACAGTGGTCCTTTGGTTACTTTTACATATTCAACCGTATAGTTTTTCATACAGATGGTTGCAGACGTGTTGACCCATTAATCTGACACTGATCAGGAAGGGTTTTCTTAATCTGACAGTTTGAAGATGATAAAAGGGCATTTTTTTTTAAATATCTTCCTTCCTGTACCTAATCGTTTCTGTATTAATTGTAAAAGTTTTAGATAATAATATTCTATGCAACTTTTTCTGAAGCAATTTTACATGCTCTAAACCGTTTTCGAGTTAGAGGGCGATAAGGGCTATGAGCTTAGCCACACATGCGAAAGGCCAAGGTCAATGTAGAAATCCAGTGTTATGTACATTAATCGCCATATATTTCAAAAACGGTCGAACGTAGAAAAAATTGCTTGGGACAAAATTTGTAGAAAATGTTATTGTCTACAACTTTTATAATGAATGCAAAAACAGTTTGAAGCTCAGGAGAGGAGATAATTGAAAAAAAAAACTGATTTTTGTCTCCCTTATGGCCAATTTTCATTGTATCGGCTTGCTGAAACTTTGAGATTATATTTTTTTCATCAGTTATTCTTGAATCATTAGCCTCAAATTAGGAAAAAAGCCACCGCTCTCGAAAATGTACACGTGTAGTTTTCTTGCAACTTTGGAGCATACTTTCGTCACGCTTAATTTGTCAGATTAAAAATGTATATTTTTCAACATGTGATTAACCACATATTATATCTTAGTCTGACACGCTCGAGTATGTACAATGATCGTTTTTTTTTTACTATTATGACAGGCTGACAGGTCTAATTTTTGGTAGAGATACTCTACAGGTTCAAAAGTATCTTTCCTGTAGTAATCTGACAAGCTCGAGAAACTCCCGAATTTCCCTCTTGGGCCCCCCAACTATAAGTAGCTACATGTAAAATGCAACAATATTTGAAGAAAAATAGAAAAATTATGTTGTATAATGTAGATACTGATATACTGAGTTAGGTGTTAACCCACGATTGACCTGTCTGAAATGGTAACAGTAAGGAAGACTGCTTTAAAGCGATAACATAAAGACAGGAACAAAATAAAAATACAACCTAGTGGAGCTTGCAGGCTTGAAGAAGTCAAGGTGTATGTAACTTGAATCATGTATTACTCTTACTGTATTCGGCATTGTGTCAATGAGGTAAGCAATGAAAGTTTGAGAAATGTTTCGTCAAATGTCCGTCTAAGCATTGACGAGCTGTTGTAATGTCTGTGGTGGTTCAGGTGAGCGGTGCAGTTGCTGTGACATGGCAGACTAGACATGTTCAATACAATTTCGATCTGCAGAGGCAGCGGTCCAAACCATGGCTACCCGTCTCGAGGAATGCTCATATATTACTGGAAATTCTGAAATATAAACGGGAAAAAATCACCCTTATCATAACAAGTTGAAAAAATTCCCATACAAGGCCGACAGCATCGAATAACGCCACTTTTTTTCCTCCTCCCAACCAACGCTGACGAAGACGTTCGTCATCTGCCCAGAAATTCAATTCCGAGTACCCCGACCCGACCACTCGAACGTCTCAATCGTTCTGGCAAGGCCAGCCCGGCCATCAAGCGGATCAAGATACGCCGTTCCCCGCGAAGACGACTCCGCATATCTATTTAACCGTTCGAGGGTTACGCGTCATCCGCGCGGCGGTTTATACCGAGAGCGGATGATTGGATTTCCGCACGGGGCCGCGGATCCTCGTCCGACCGTTTTCGGGCTAGGGGACGCGTACGCTCAAGCGAAGCGTGCGAAGTTTTCGATAACGCCGCAAATATGGAAAGATAGCCGGGTTTTCGGGGCCCGAAATAGACGTTCACGATGGGCAACGGGACGGAATGGGATCGGGGTGAAAAATCCCCGATCGTTCCGTATGACGCGAACGATATTTCGGGGATAATTAATTCGGGCTAAACGCCTACGGGTGGGGAAAAATCGGACGCGTCACGAAAAGCGGACACTCGAATTTTCACGATAGATTAAGTGAAAGCGTCAACTTATTGTGATTTTAAGTGATTCAATGAGTGGTGAATATGTTCGAATTTCAATTTTCACTATACAGGGTGATTCTTTCGATTCGAACGTCTTCGTCAGCGTCGGTTGAGAGGAGGAAACAAAGTGGCGTTATTCGATGCTGTCGGCCTTGTATGGGAATTTTTTTGACCTGTTATGATGAGGGTGATTTTTTCCCGTTTATTTAAGCATTTCCAGAAATATATAAGCATTCCTCGAGACGTGTAGCCATGGTTTGGCCCGCTGCCTCTGCAGATTTTTTTTTTTTTTTGTGTAGCAGGGGGAAAATCTGCAAACAGACGAACACACCCTCTGCTGAGGGGGAACAGTGTGGGGATTCTCACTCTCTGAGCTCGAGACCCACTAAAAACCCTTAACTGCTTCTTCATAGGTTCCGGGCATTTTGCCTATTAACCAGTTGACTCTTATGGTTTCTGGACTCTCACACGATCATAGTCGTGTTGATAGTTGTATGCTGCCTATAGCTTTTACAGGTTAAGCTCTTCTTTGGTTACATTTAAATCCTTAACTGATCTCTCGGTCTTCGGTGGTAGGTTCTTGACCTTCTAGCTTCTTCCGTTGGATCGTAGTCGACTAATCTTCGTAGTTCCTCATTTGGATGTTGTTTGGCTTTGTCGAATATCCTTTCCGCCTTTCTCTTCATAAATTCTGTAACTGGTTCCCATTCCAAGTCCTTGTAGATTTGTTTGTTCCTAACAAACCAGGGTACGTCCATCGCCATTCTAAGGAGTTTATTCTCAGTGGCCTGTATTCTCTTGATGTGGGTCTTGGCTGCGAAGCCCCATGCCGCCGATCCATATGTGAGTTGTGGTCGCGCAATAGTTTTAATCATCGTCAACTTGATGTTCTTATTCATATGACTTCTTCTGCCTATGAGTGGATAAATTTTACTCATTGCGGCTTTTGTTTTATCAACAGCACATTTGATGTGGTTTTTCCATGTAAGTCCTCTGTCAAGCGTCACTCCTAGGTATGTTGCTTCATTTTTCCATTCAACCTCTTTTCCATCAACTTCAAGGTTTTCTTCCATCCTCAATCTTCTCTTTTGCAGTAATATTGCTTGAGTCTTTCTTCCATTGATTTGGATTTTCCATTTGATGCACCATTTGAGTAATTCATCTATGGCTTCCTGCAGTCTCCGGTGTATGATCTCTGGGCGTCGATGTCTGAACGCTATTCCTGTGTCATCTGCGTACAAGGTGAGCATATTTCTAGCATTCTTCGGGATATCATAAACGTATATTACGTAAAGCAGAGGTCCAAGTACCGATCCTTGAGGCACTCCCGCTTCCAATTGTCTGGTTCGAGAGGTTGCTCCATCTATCTTGACATAAAAGTTTCTATTCCTCAGATCTGCAGATCAAAATTGTATTGAACATGTCTAGTCTGCCATGTCACAGCAACTGCACCGCCCACCTGAACCACCACAGACATTACAACAGCTCGTCAATGCTTAGACGGACATTCGACGAAACATTTCTCAAACTTTCATTGCTTACCTCATTGACACAATGCCGAATACAGTAAGAGTAATACATGATTCAAGTTACATACACCTTGACTTCTTCAAGCCTGCAAGCTCCACTAGGTTGTATCTTTATTTTGTTCCTGTCTTTATGTTATCGTTTTAAAGCAGTCTTCCTTACTGTTACCATTTCAGACAGATCAATCGTGGGTTAACACCTAATTCAGTATATCAGTATCTACATTATACAAAATAATTTTTCTATTTTTCTTCATATATTGTTGCATATTACATGTAGCTACTTATAGTTGGGGAGCCCAAGAGGGAAATTAGGGAGTTTCTCGAACTTGTCAGATTAATACAAGGATAGATACTTTTGACCCTGTAGACTGTAGAGTATCTCTACCAAAAATTAGACCTGTATGTATGTCTAGAACAGCCTGTCAGAATAGTAAAAAAAACGATCATTGTACATACTCGAGCGTGCCAGATTAAGATATATGTGGTTAATCACATATTGAAAAGTATACATTTTCCTAATCTGACAAATTAAGCGTGACGAAAGTATGCTCCAAAGTTGCAAGAAAACTACACGTGTACATTTTCGAGAGCGGTGGCTTTTTTTCCTAATTTGAGGCTAATGATTCAAGAATAACTAATGAAAAAAATATAATCTGATAATTTCAGCAAGCCGAAACAATGAAAATTGGCCATAAAGGTGACAAAAATCAGTTTTTTTTTCAATTATCTCCTCTCCTGAGCTTCGAACTGTTTTCGCATTCATTATAAAAGTTGTAGACAATAACATTTTCTACAAATTTTGTCCCAAGCAATTTTATCTACGTTCGAACGTTTTTGAGATATATGGCGATTAATGTACATTAGACTGAATTTCTACATTGACCTTGGCCTTTCGCATGTGTGGCTGAGCTCCTCACCCTTATCGTCCTCTAATTCGAAAGCGGTTCAGAACATGTAAAATTGCTTCAGAAAAAGTTGCATAGAATATTATTATCTATAACTTTTACAATGAATACAGAAACGATTAGGTACAGGAAGATATTTAAAAAAAATGCCCTTTTATCATCTTCAAACTGTAAGACTAAGAAAACCCTTCCTGATCAGTGTCAGATTAATGGGTCAACACGTCTGCAACCATCTGTATGAAAATCTGACACGGTTGAATACGTAAAAGTAACCAAAGGACCACCGTGACCTTGCCTAACGTATGAATTCTCAGTGTGCTGAAAAGTAACTCCCTTTGGGTTCAATTAATATATCTTCTATAATTCTAAATATGTTCAATTTTCAATTTTTTCCGAAGACTCATGTGAGTTTATGAGTTGATAGGGGTTGAAAACAATATGACCAATTGATTGTAAGACATACAGTACACCTTCACCCACTTGAAATCATTAATTCACTTCTAGTTTGGCGTAATTGTGAAATGATTTACTTAATTTGGTACAACTGACAGAATCACCTACCTCATTTCAATATTGTTATTGAGTTGTAGTTTGAACGATGTTATTTTCAAATAAAAGCTGAGTTCTGCATTTTTATTTCTTTTTTCCTCTTGTTGGGGGAGAAGATCCATATAAAGTTTCAAGAGAAAAACATTGTCCTCCCAAAACATATCTCAATACATGTATCTTACATTGTTGACCCTATATACCGCTATATCCGTTTCGTGGTAGTAGCACTAACCGCGCAAAAAATACATTGTGTCGTTTCTGGAAATAGCACGGGGGTCACAACGTTTCCGAGAATTTACTTATCGAAATAGCGGTAGTTCTCCCTAAACGTCCGAATCCCCTCAAGTATTTTTCCTCGATTCAGAGCGAGATTTAACCGTGGTAGACGGGAAGAGATTGCTTTGCTAGGACCGCGGTCGCATTCCCCGAATGACCAGACATAATATTTACGACTTTGGGAATTTCGCCGGATATCCAGCTTGTTACAGGTCGTTTCGCGACATGAAATAACGAGGGGAAATGGGACCAGGAGAACCCTTCTGAAATTGGAATCATGAGTTGATGTTGAAGAGTTCCACATGGAAATCGAAACCTCTGGAGCTATCGAAGGAAAAGAAAGAACAAACAAGCATCTACTAAAATCAATCTTACAAATTGTGACTCTAAAATAACCAATAAGGGTATACAAATTTTTCCACTAAAAAAGCATACAAGAGTACGTCCCGACGACGGGACATATTAATGGATGTCGTGACTGTTAGCTGTTTATACTCATACATTTTTTTCGAATGCCGCCAACGAAAGTTGAATAACGATGACACAGAGGCTGTATATCAACGAGCCGTCGCGTTATTCCCTAATTCGAAAAACGCTGTAAATAATTCTTCTCGACAGGCCGTCTGGCGCACATTCGGCCAACGTGGCCTTAGAGCCTAACCGTCCCATCAATTTGTATGCAGAGGCCGATGTTTGTACAGAGCGACTGCCCGAAGAGAAATATTATTCATCTACTACAACTAATGAATAAACATTATGAGAAACAAGCACACGAACCTCGCCTTCTGAAACCATCAGTATGATTTGGTCGTCCAATAAACTAATGAGTTTAATTTTCGTCAACAGCGGAAAACTGGCTGAAAAAATTGCTTCAATCTAGGCTGTCATACCACAAATTGACGAACAAAGTATACGAGGATGTATTGATATCTAGTTAGCCTAGACCAGTTCCATGCATAAAAAAAATATTGCGTTACCATAGCAACCAACAAAAATTCATTAGAAGTGTCAGTGTGAAGTTTGAGGTCAAAAAAAGAAACCATACTTACGCAATAAATTAAAAGAAAGAAGATTTCCACCGAAATTGTGAAAATCGAAAAATTGGAGTATCGAGCCATCATCAAGTACCTGTATGTAAAAGGGTTAAGAGGTCAGCAGATTTACGAAGATATGCTTAATACCCTTGGTGATCAATGTCCTTCGTATGCGACCGTAAAAAATTGGACTGCAAGCTTCAAAAAAGGTAAATTTTCCATTGAGATGATGACCGATCGGGAAGGCCAGTTTCTGTGTCAGTTCCCGAAAATATCGATGCAGTTCATGAAATGATTTTATCAGACCGTCGAATTGGGCTAAAACGAATATATGAAGCATTGAATATTTCATACGAACGCGCTCATCATATAGTTTACGTCGATTTGGACATGAGAAAAATTGCTGCAAAATGGATCCCCAAATGTTTGAATGTTGACCGAAAGCGTGCAAGGGTAGAAGCATCGCGTTCGATCTGCGCTCGATTTGAAAACGATGTAGACTTCTTAAACGGAATTGTTACTATGGATGAGACTTGGGTACATTTTTACGATCCAGAAACAAAGCAACAATCGATGGAATGGCGACACTCTGGTTCTCCAAGACCTAAGAAGTTTCGTATCCAAAAATTTGCTGGAAAAGTTCTTGCTTCAGTTTTTTGGGATTGCCATGGAGTAATCATGGATTTTTTTTGGATTTTAATTTAGCCTATGGTCTACTCGAACATACATGAAAAAAAAGAAAGAAAGAAAGGAAATTAAATACAGGTACACACAACACAACACTAGAACACACTTCACAACTACACTCACAATCATTGTCTCAACTATTTTTGGGATTTTTTGGATAAGGGTAGAAGAATAGCAGGAGATTACTATTCGACATTACTGACCACTCTACGGGAAAAGATTCAAGAGGAAAGACGCGGAAAACTATCCAAAGGTGTTTTGTTTCTGCAGTACAACGCCCCTGTACACAAATCTCATGTTGCCATGCAAAAAATTCGTGTTTTAGGGTTTGAAATACTTGAAGATTTGACTCCATCCGACTATCATCTCTTTCCTCAACTGGAAAAAAGTTTGAAAGGTCGTAAATTTTCTTCCAACGAGGAGGTAATAAAAGCTGTGGAGGTCTGGTTTGCAGAGCACGAAGCATCATTTTTTTTGAAAGGTTTAGATACGTTGCAGGTTCGCTGTAATAAATGTTTCCAATTAAGAGGAGAATATGTTGAGTATTTAAATATTTAGACATTGAAATTTTGTTTGGTTCTATAGTAGGCTAAGAATTTTTCGATATATCCTCGTACTCAACATCATGATTCAATGAAATCATGCTCAGTCGGTCTATTGGGTTGACAAAACTGGAATTGGCTTCGTAGAACTTACTAGTAGGCCACAAGAACCACCATTATTGGCCGATTTGCCTTGAAAAACCACAATGAAAGGAATTTCATAAATACCTAGGGCAAAAACATAACTCTTCGGTGTATGAGTTTCAGAACATAGATACATGGAATGGACATTCAGTGCTAAGAATGAATTGTTTGTAGTACACACATTCGATGTTTCTCTGTCTAGCTCGACAATAAGGCAGTGGCATTGAAAAATTTACATACTTCCTATCTATTCATACAGAAAATGGATGTGACAATGATGTCAGAGTCTCACTCTCACTCCAGTCTTCGGAATGTTTATTGTCCATTCCATGTATCTATGTTCTAAGGTATGAGTAGAGTAGGAACTGCCTAACCATTGAACTATAATAGTTCAGTGGTCCACCCCTGTGTGTGATCGGTTCTCAACTCACGTTTGTCAAACGCGAGGACCGTAGGCCCGAGCTACGTCCTTGGCGAACCGCACAAGGTCCACAGGCCCGAGCTACGTCCTTGGCGAACCGCACAATGTCCACAGGCCCGAGCTGCGTCCTTGGCGAACCGCACAAGGTCCACAGGCCCGAGCTGCGTCCTTGGCGAACCGCACAAGGTCCACAGGCCCGAGCTGCGTCCTTGGCGAACCGCACAAGGTCCACAGGCCCGAGCTACGTCCTTGGCGAACCGCACAAGGTCCACAGGCCCGAGCTACGTCCTTGGCGAACCGCACAATGTCCACAGGCCCGAGCTGCGTCCTTGGCGAACCGCACAAGGTCCACAGGCCCGAGCTGCGTCCTTGGCGAACCGCACAAGGTCCACAGGCCCGAGCTGCGTCCTTGGCGAACCGCACAAGGTCCACAGGCCCGAGCTGCGTCCTTGGCGAACCGCACAAGGTCCACAGGCCCGAGCTACGTCCTTGGCGAACCGCACAATGTCCACAGGCCCGAGCTGCGTCCTTGGCGAACCGCACAAGGTCCACAGGCCCGAGCTACGTCCTTGGCGAACCGCACAATGTCCACAGGCCCGAGCTGCGTCCTTGGCGAACCGCACAAGGTCCACAGGCCCGAGCTGCGTCCTTGGCGAACCGCACAAGGTCCACAGGCCCGAGCTGCGTCCTTGGCGAACCGCACAAGGTCCACAGGCCCGAGCTGCGTCCTTGGCGAACCGCACAAGGTCCACAGGCCCGAGCTACGTCCTTGGCGAACCGCACAAGGTCCACAGGCCCGAGCTACGTCCTTGGCGAACCGCACAATGTCCACAGGCCCGAGCTGCGTCCTTGGCGAACCGCACAAGGTCCACAGGCCCGAGCTGCGTCCTTGGCGAACCGCACAAGGTCCACAGGCCCGAGCTGCGTCCTTGGCGAACCGCACAAGGTCCACAGGCCCGAGCTGCGTCCTTGGCGAACCGCACAAGGTCCACAGGCCCGAGCTACGTCCTTGGCGAACCGCACAAGGTCCACAGGCCCGAGCTGCGTCCTTGGCGAACCGCACAAGGTCCACAGGCCCGAGCTGCGTCCTTGGCGAATCGCACAAGGTCCACAGGCCCGAGCTGCGTCCTTGGCGAACCGCACAAGGTCCACAGGCCCGAGCTCGATCGAACGACGAACAGTGAGGGCCGCACGCCCGAGCCTGGACTCGAAAAATTTGGACTATCCGAAAGAATACGCAAGTAATTAAATCTTCGTCGAATATTCCCCGGGTTTTTTAATCTCGCAAATCAATCGTATCCGGTATGCCTACATCCAATTACGTTCCGACTTTCCGTTCATTACGATCCCCAAATAAAGTATTACGACGGACGGAGCGATCGGTTCCTCCGTTCTGCGGATAATCCGGCTTATAAACACCGATCCCCGGCCGCCGCGGCCGAAAAATACCTCAAATTCAACTTTTCCAATATATCCGGTCCCATTAATCCGGACGAATAATAAACCCGGCAGCGCGGCGGGAGGGGGGGAAGGCCGTAATAATCCGCAGAAAAAATCTCGTACGGATTATTATCCGGGAAGGGGGCCATGCGAAGGGAGGGCTCGGCGACGAGCAATTTTTCCAGGGAAAGACGAAGTCAATCGTTGAGAAAATTCTAATGGAAATACAGTCAATACAGTGCCTCCTATCCTTGTAAATAAATTGTAATCAGCCACAGGAAGGTACAATTCTACCGAGTAATACTAGACCAAGTATCAAAGAGGGCTCCAAAGGGGGGGAATGCCCCTCCTTCGAATATGGGGTCAGTTAAAAAATTGTCAACTCCGAACTGTTGCACCGAGCTCGCTGAAAGTTCGAGATTCATTAATTGAAGAGTTGGTCTTGAAGAATATGTGTCACATTTAGATCTTGAATGATTTCTCTACTAGGAGATACGCGTGTCAAAAATTGATCTTCGAAAAATGCACAAAAAGATTGTGTCAGTTAAATGAATGTCAAGTATAAAAGGTTGAACGGAGCTCGATGAAATTTAGAGATTTTTAACTAGAAACGTACAGATATACGATAATTTTTCTGCTAGATACCACCTTACTCGAAAGTTGAACAATGGAAAAATAAAATAAAATAAAATAAAAAAATCAAATAAAAATATGATTTTCTGGTGAACAGTGTTAGATATACAGAAGTTTGGTGAGCAAATGTGGGTTTTCGAACACGCTGAATCTATTGCGAGCAATTTCGAAAGCCTATCTCCCTTCGTTTAGATTTTCATCTTGGAAATGGCAATTTTCAATCTGCGATATCTTCCGTTATATTCGTCTGATCCAATTGGGATTTCCGATTCTACAATCAGCATTGTCAGGGTTCCACCCTAGCACATAAACTCGATTTCGAAAATCTCGATTTTTTGGGTCAAAAATGAGCAAGGTGGACCCCCCTAAAATGACCTATTTGCTACTCTGTCTGAAAACTAGGATGTTCCATTACTATCTTTGAATATGAAGTGCATAGAATTTGTTTTGAAGATTCTAGAAAATCAAACAGTTGATTATTCCATAGAGAATTGCACTCCAGAGAGCTCTTCGAAGTCGACTCGAAAATGAAAAGTGAAAAAACAAAAAACATTATTTTCTCCTAAACAGGGCCAGATATTTGAAATTTTGGTATAAAAATATAGGTTTTCAAACACGCTGAATCTATTGCGAGTATTTTCGAAAGCCCATCTTCCTTCGTTTAGATTTTCATCTTGGAAATGGCATTTTTCAAAAATTTGCAAATTTCAATCTGCGATATCTCCTGTTATATTCGTCTGATCGAATTGGGATTTCCGATTATATAATCAGCGTTGCCTAGGCTTCCACCCTAGCATAAAAACTCGATTTCGAAAATCTCGATTTTTTTGGGTCAGAAATGAGCAAGGGGTTAGACCCCCCTAAAATGACCTATTTGCTACTCTGTCTGAAAACTAGGATGTTCCATTACTATCCTTGAATATGGAGTGCATAGAATTTGTTTTGAAGATTCTAGAAAACCAAACAGTTGATGATTCCATAGAGAATTGCACTCCAGAGAGCTCTTCGAAGTCAACTCGAAAATGAAAAGTGAAAAAACAAAAAACATTATTTTCTCCTAAACAGGGCCAGATATTTGAAATTTCAGTATAAAAATATAGGTTTTCGAACACGCTGAATCTATTGCGAGTATTTTCGAAAGCCCATCTTCCTTCGTTTAGATTTTCATCTTGGAAATGGCATTTTTCAAAAATTTGCAAATTTCAATCTGCGATATCTCCTGTTATATTCGTCTGATCCAATTGGGATTTCCAGTTCTACAATCAGCTTTGTCAAGGCTTCCACCCTAGCACAAAAACTCGATTTCGAAAATCTCGATTTTTTGGGTCAAAAATGAGCAAGGGGTTAGACCCCCCTAAAATGACCTATTTGCTACTCTGTCTGAAAACTAGGATGTTCCATTACTATCCTTGAATATGACGTGCATAGAATTTGTTTTGAAGATTCTAGAAAGCCAAACAGTTGATGATTCCATAGAGAATTGCACTCCAGAGAGCTCTTCGAAGTCAACTCGAAAATGAAAAGTGAAAAAACAAAAAACATTATTTTCTCCTAAACAGGGCCAGATATTTGAAATTTCGGTATGAAAATATAGGTTTTCGAACACACTGAATCTATTGCGAGTATTTTCGAAAGCCTATCTTCTTTCGTTGGGATTTTCATCTTGGAAATGGCATTTTTCAAAAATTTGCAAATTTCAATCTGCGATATCTCCTGTTATATTCGTCTGATCGAATTGGGATTTCCGATTATAAAATCAGCGTTGCCTAGGCTTCCACTCTAGCACAAAAACTCGATTTCGAAAATCTCGATTTTTTGGGTCAAAAATGAGCAAGGGGTTAGACCCCCTAAAATGACCTATTTGCTACTCTGTCTGAAAATCAGGATGCTTTACTATTGATTTAGGATATGGAGTGCATAGAATTTGTTTTGAAGATTCTAGAAATCCAAACAGTTGATGATTCAGTAGAGAATTGCACTCCAGAGAGCTCTTCGAAGTCAACTCGAAAATGAAAAGTGGAAAAACAAAAAAAATTATTTTTTCCTAAACAGGGCCAGATATTCGAAATTTTGGTATAAAAATGTAGGTTTTCGAACACGCTGAATCTATTGCTTGCAATTTCGAAAGCGTATCTTCCTTCGTTCAGATTTTCATCTTGGAAATGGCATTTTTCAAAAATTGCAAATTTCACTTTGGAATTCGTCAAGACCGAACGGTTATGCCAAGATGGATGAAATTCTCAGATTTGTTACTAGAAGAGTTGCTCTCTCAAAATATGTATCACGTTCAGATCTACGGTAATTATCCTGGAAGAAAAACTACTCGAAAGTAGATCTTCGAAAAATTCCCAAAAAGTTAGGTTCAGTTAAAACTTCTCAAGATCGAACGGTTGCGCCGATGTGGATGAAATGAACGAAATGGATGATGAAAATTGCGGTTGCTCCAAGTTCGAGATTTATAACAAAAAGAGTAGCTCCTTCAGAACATTCCTTGCATTTAGGTTTACGATGATTTCTGTAAGACTCAGGAAAAATTTTCGTTATTCGATGCAATTCTTCCAATATTTCCTCACTATGAAAGTTACATCGTGAAAGTACCGCAAACAAACGCGACCTGACCCAATATATCCATTACTCCCTACAGCAAAATCCAACGAGGAAAATATCCCGAGAAGAATGCACCAAGATCCTCCGTTATTCTCCGTTAAAAACTCGGGGAAAAGCAGTATTTCCCAATTTCGGACTGAACAAGATCCACCAGTTGCCGCCTCCGGAGAAAAATGGACGCAAAAAAAATTTGGCCACATCCTTTCTCAGAAAGCTCCGGTTGTCATCCGTATAGTTCGCTTCCATTCCGTTTCCTAATGCCCCGTTCACACGTTACCGTCTCGGATGGGGGGTGGGAGATAAGGGAGTTTGTTTCGAGGAGACGTCGATAAGGAACCGTAGGGTGTAAGAGGGAGCGAACGTCCTTATCGGGAACCGTCATGAGCGGGTGTCGGAGTGAATTTTTTGACTGCTCCCGTCTGAGATGCGAGCTGGGGGATCGTTAAATACGTTTTTCTCGAGGTGCTACGTCGAGATACGTCTACGTGGGAAAATTTCCAGATACGATAATTGGCGTCTTTTGTGCTTTGGTGGGGGTATTTTGCAAGATAGCGCGGGGGTAAGAGGGGACGCAGAACTGCTCTGTAGGGAGCTGTTAGGAATTTAAATCTAAGTTCCTTTGAGCAGAATGACGTGCGGGACAATGAAATCTACTGAATCTCATTGAAAATGTTCTGCTCTTTTCAAATATCTCCATCAAATCCATAAATTTTGATACACAGGGTGTTGAATACCAGCTTGGAAGATGTCCCATATTTTTTAATTAGGGACCTGGAATTTTTTGGAAATTTAAATGTGAATATATCAACCTGTGCAAGTAAATTATATATCGTCGTTAAAACCCGAAAAATGTGTAACTCCATTTTAGCTGATTTTACAGGAGAGGCAAAAAACTTTTTACTATTACCCGTACTCCCTTGATATTTACCTTTGTTTTCACAGCAAAGCAGCACTATTTTTCTACTACTTCTTATGTTATCCACTGATGCGATGTGGATATATGCACTGACGCCGTGCTAGTGTAAGGGAGGTACACGTATTTCTTTTAAACAATTTCAAGCACGGAGATACACATTATTCTATTTTGCGCGGGAAAAATAATTAACTGTTCGATGGAACTACGCAAATTTCTGAGCATGTAGATGTTGAAAACCGCTAAGGGATGGCATCAAAATCTCTTTTTTGATTAAATTGGGAGTTACACATTTTTCGGGTTTCAACGACGATATTCCGAATTTCATTCGACTATACTGGTTGGTTCAAAAGATAAATTGAAATTTTAGGTGAATACATGAAGCACCCTGTATCTCGGTTATGGAATTAGACCTATCATATATGGGTTTTTTTGACTCGCCTAGGGTAGCTCTAGCTCAGGTTACTGTAGAACAAAAATGAAATAACGAAGAAGAATTGAATTGATTCAAGAAATCTCAATCTACATAGGTACAATTTGACGGACAGTTAGGGCTACTGCAATGATCCCATCTTTCACTTCTTTTTGTGACGTGTTCTACACGTTTCATTTAGGATTTAATGTGACATAATGCAGGGAAAATTAAATTTCCTACCTGTGCATGTACCTAATGGATTCTGATCGAAAATCATCTCACCTGAAACAAAAGAAAAATGTTAGTACCTATTCTCATATAGTAAGACTAATATCCGCTAAACCCATCAGGGTCATACAATGAATCCTACTTCTTTAGGTCAGTTGAGATACCGGATTTGCTAGAAATTTCCTCAAAAAACTACATTTTTATCAAAGAAGGTTGATGCCTACTTTGCGAAAGTGGAGGATCCAGACGTGACACGATAGTGATAATTTCACTTGACTCCAGATAACAGATATAGGATAACAGCATGTAACACAATAAAAAAATTCAAATAAATTCAAGTCAACGTTAATTAATTGACGAATTCAGGTTTACCAACCTGTAAATATTCGCACAAAGAACTCATAATTAAAATGTATTTTTTCAAATTATATTTGTGCCTTCCAATTGCCTCGATAATTTCACAATCATTGAAAATCATCAGCAAATCGAAGTGATCTAAGTGAATATTTATATTTTGTTCATAGCAGAACGATTTTCATGAAAAACAGGGTGTATTTGAAGGTGAGGCTTTTTTTTTCAACAGAAGGTAGAACTGGTTAAAATGAAGCGTTTCACCAAAAATCACCTATATTAAACTTTCAAAATGAAAAAGTTGAAAAAAAATTGAAAATGACTACTGAAATAGATCCTAATACGACCCTAGACCGTTTGTTAGCTGAATTATGGCAAAACAGTGGAAAAAAGCTTATTTCCGGATTCGACCATGTGGTTTCGTTTAGGATATTGGCTCGTTCGATATTTACGTGGTAATGAAAATGGAAACTTAGGATTTCCGAATTGTTCCCATTATTTTTAAGTAACTTACACGATTTTATGAAATGGCTCATTTCGACATCAACTGACAGAAGAGACTTAGGACACAAGTGTAAAAAATAGAATAATACTTCAAAATCTCACCACTGAAATTCGTCTAAATTATTCACGAATTTTTTCACAATGGGCATCACAATCTTCTCTTTCTAACATTCCAAGAATCGTCGTAAAAATGGGATGAAATGGGGAAACATCATAGTACTTTTTCAACATAACTAACATAAGCACTTTCAAGAAACTGCCTCTATTTTCTACATTTTTATTCAGCCTGAATTGCACGATACAAAAATTATGATTTTCTCAAAAGTGACCCCATGCATCTAATCCGATGAACTTGGTACTGAACCAATCATTGTCCAGCCATATGTTTATGTTTTATTTCGTTTCTGCAGTCACCTTCCACAGTCCCGTACTTGAAATTCAATGAAATTTTGTCGAACTTCTAGGGGTTGTATCTCAGCCATTTTGGATATTTTATACACATAGTCAATTAATGGTTGAACGACTTATTTTGGTTCTACCTTCCGTCAAAAAAGCCTCACCTTGGAAAACACCCTGTATTTCCTTTAAAAAAAAATTGTTTGACTCTCCATCACTCCTGCTATCGTAAGCCGGTCAATTTTTTCCGCAATACTACCCGCAAACCACCCACCAGATTCTCAGAAACCATCTATCATAACTTCGAGTTTCTTTCCGTATATACGAAATAGATACATCGTAATCCTGTATATATCGTATCGCATATCCAACTCCGCGTGTTATCTTTTCGTTCCGGACGTCCCTGGAGTCATTCCTAGGACAGGATTGGCGTGCCACGACCACATCCATCATTTTCGCGATGGCGCACATAAATGGCGAGCCATTTTTTAGCCATCCGAGATGTTGGGGTGAAAGAGTGCCCTCAAAGCCGGACGGAAGATAGACGAGCTACCAGATAGCTTGTTAGTTCGCGGTTAGATTTTTTGCGAATGACACATGACGATAATTTGTCCGGGTTCTCAGGATCAAAATCGATGTCCAATTGTTGACATGAATATAAGCTCAAAATATAAAGTATAATTAGGAAAGACAACGAAGACTTCAAAGACATTCTTGGCACTACACCATAAAAATAACAATTAGAGCACAGATACATAACAGCTATACGTTTCTCGATAGAAGGCAAAGCAATGTTTCAAATAGGGCTTAAAGATGCATATGAAATATAAAGTATAATTAGGAAAGACAACGAAGACTTCGAAGACATTCTTGGCACTACACCATAAAAATAACAATTAGAGCACAGAAACATAACAGCTATACGTTTCTCGATAGAAAGCAAAGCAATGTTTTAAATAGGGCTTAAAGATGCATATGAGTTCTCTACTGATGATATAATAGTGTAAGGGCTCATGTTTGAGCTTCATAAGTTATAATTGGAGTGTATTATATAAAAAATATAAGCCACACTTCAGTGAAAGTGCAAGCTATGGTGAGAAGATAAGTTGGAATAGATTAATCATAAACTTTTTTTTTTGCTTGGGTAACAAATTGGTGGAGGAGGCGGTTTTTCGATCTGAATAAAGATGAATTTTATAGTGACGAACTGAAGCTTTGAGTGAAGTGTCTATGAGAGTCCTGTAATACTGTTTCTTCGTAGATTTTCTACTAGTGAATTTGTAACTCGATAATTTTTCTGATTGTAAATTGAGATGATTGAGTGGTGTTGACTAGAGACCTTAAGAAAAGAACAATTAATGAATGAACTGTAGATATACGCGTGAGTCAGCAGTTTTCATATTACCTATACATCACCAACGTATCTATAGATTGCTAATTATTTTTTCCACGTGACTTAACGGATTTTGAATGAAAACAGTGGAATGTGATGAACTATACCGATAAATCGGATAAACGTTAATTGATGCAAATAATAATAAAACAGGAAATCTATCTATGTCAATATTACCAGTATTTGCATAAACAAATTGATGTGTGTTTGCAACATAATTGAGTCAAAATAGGTTCATGGCAGAGCCAGAATGTTTGTTTTCAGGTGTTGCCGCTCCTTGAAACTATCCCAATTTTTCTGGGATTGTAAATTTGGAGGTGAGATCGTTATTTCCTGAAACCTGGACGTGTTTGATGGTAACAAAGGTAATTTCGGTCTAAGAATAGGAAACTCTGATGAATTTTTGTGTTAAATTGCCTGTCAAATGTTTCAAAAAAAGCATATTTTTCGTATCGTCTTATTTTTACAATTACGTAAACTTATACCGATTATAAATAACATCTTCTGGTTCATCGTGAAGCAAGTTTTCAACAAGTCTAATCATTTTTATCCATGTTTGTCTCGAATTGACATTTCAATGATTTTCTAATAACGATTAATATTCGATTTTCATTATGCCAGACAAATTTTATGAAGATGCCGATAGCTTGGCGTCTCAGCTGCTCTTCCAGAGACTGACAATTCGGACGTGACGCAAGGTTACAGCGGTCCTTCGAAAATGCAAAAAAAATGTTACTTGTACATACTAGAGGTGTCTGATTTTTATACAGATGGTTAATTTGGTATTGAAGACGTGTTGACCTATCAATCTGTCACTAACCAGGGGAGGTTTCTTAATATGACAGTTTGAATATGATAACAATGCAATTTCTTTTAAATATTCCTCTTCTTGTACCTCCAATCGATTTTGCATGCATCATGAAAGTTGTAGATAATAAAGTTCTATACAATTTTTGTCTGAAGCAACTTTTAACTGTTTTCGAGGTAGAGGGCGATGGGGGCAAAGAACTTAGTCATACTTGCGTAAGAGCATGTATAAATATCCCTGTCTGAGGTATATTCATCGCCATATATCTCGAAAATGTTTGAACCTAGAAAAAAGTGCTTTGGACGAAAACGATTTGAAGCCCAGGAAATGATATAATTAAAAAAAAAATGATTTTTTTGGTCTCAATTGCCAACTTTTTTTGTTTCGGATACTGAAACCGTCAGATTATGTAAATTTCTTCAAAATAAGAACAAAGCCAACCATGCTCGAGAATGTACACGTGGAGTTTTGTCGCCCTCCCACAGATTTTCCTCAGATTGAGAGCAATTTGACAATGGTGTTTTTTTTTTACTATTTCTTCAGGTTGTCCTTGAGAATTTCCCCTAAACAAGTGTTCTTAAATAGGGGGTACAAATGAAAGAAGGAGATTTCTTGAGTAATTTCAAAAGAAAAGAAAAACAGAAAGAAACATGGGACAACAAAATATTCGTTCTGGAGATACAGCGTGTTGAAGTAAGAATTTTTTTCAAGTTTTCCTCTTGTAGTATCCACACTTCACAAGATATTCAACTGAAATTTGGCATAAATATTATAATTGGGAGTTCACACCATTCGATATGCCAATTTCGATAGCAAATCCACAAGCTGATATTTTTTCTGGAACCCTTTTTTCCTCCAGAACTTTTTTTGGTGAGTCACTGTTAATTCGAAAAAAATTAGAAAAAAGCTTTGTTACTACACTGAACTTTAAGGTCTCTTGTAGTTCTGAAGAATCTGCTACAGTTTTCGAGAAAAAAATTCTCTCAAAATCCTCAGAAAGATCCAAATTTCCATAAAAATTCAGTTAGTAAACACAAGATATTTAACTGAAATTTGGCATGAATATTATAATTGGCAGTTTACACTGCCAATTCCGACAGCAAATCAACAAGCTGTTATTTTTTCTGGAAACCTTTTTTCCTCCAGAACTTTTTTCTGGTGAGTCATTGTTAATTCGTAAAAATGTAAAAAAAGCTTTGTTAATGAACTTTATGGTCTCTTGTAGTTTCGAAGAATCTGCTACAGATTTCGAAAAAAATATTCTCTCAAAATCCTCAGAAAGATCCAAATTTTCATAAAAATTCAGTTAGTAAGCACAAGATATTCAACTGAAATTTGGTTGAGTTCACACCATTTTATATGCCAATTCCGATAGCAAATCTACAAGCTGATACTCGAGCTGATATTCTTTCTGGAACCCTTTTTTCCTGCAGAACTTTTTTCGGTGAGTCACAGTTAATTTGAAAAAATGTAAAGAGAAGGTTTGTTACTACACTAAACTTTATGGTCTCTTGTAGTTTTGAAGAATCTGCTACAGATTTCAAGAAAACATTTTTGAGATTCTCTCGAAATCCTCAGAAAGATCCAAATTTTCATAAAAATTCAGTTTGTAAACTGCGGTGAATGAATTCATTGTTATTTCTTAATAAACTTTTTAGGGTTTTCACTCCCAATCTCTGAAACAAAATCAATTAAAAATGAAATCAACGATTTGCTCCTGGGTAAATTCTTGCACTAATTTGTCAGGAGCATGATGGATTGGAATAACACTAAAATTTTAATGACGGAACCAGACCATTATAAACGAAAGATTAAAGACTCTACGTATATTCTATTAGATCAAAATAATAATTTGGCAAATTGTTCGGTAGGAATAGATCATATTTGGATCAATTTACTGAAGAAGGAACTGTCATCCGGTAATTTCAAAATTAAATGAATCAACGTTTCTATGCAGTCTCTGTTTCTATGTATTGACAATTAATGTCAAACAAAAGCCACAATTCAGAAGTTATTCGAAAATAGATTTTTCGTCTGATGAAGGAGTCTGATATAGACTCCGAAACGTTACCACTTAAAATTATAATTTCACCGTTATTTATTTTCAGTTCATTGTCAGGCAACAATTTTTTCTAGTTAATTTGCTGCTGACAAAATAGTGCAAGAATTTACGCAGGAGCAAATCGTTGATTTCATTTTTAATTGATTTTGTTTCAGAGATTGGTAGTGAAAACCCTAAAAAGTTTATTAAGAAATGCAGAATCCTCCCAGAATAAATTTCAATCGATATCTGAATTCATTGTTAGTTTTGACACATCAAAGATCAAATTAAGCTCGGTATTTCTGATAAGGAATGTGCTTTCAAAACTTGTTTCGATACCAATCCAAAAATTCAAACTTTAACACTCTATATCTCGTGGGAAGCGTTTGCGATCCCACGTTTCATGGAGTTTTTTCCCTAAAATTACTCAAGGAATCTTCCCCCTTTGTTTGTCCCTCCAATTTAGCAACACCCAGTATACAGCACACAGAAAGGCGTATATTTTTAGCCCGTTTCTGCCGCATATTCAACCTGAACGGCTACAAAACGATGCACCATCGGACTTCCCTCTCGATCAAGACCCCGAAAGATTCCCAGACATGTACCTGCGAATGATGATGCGAGTGAAACTCTGAGCCGCCGTTCGCGAACCTGAACCTGAAGGGGCTGTGCACCGGACAGCCGAGGTTGAAGTGTCCCTCCGACATCTGTCGCATCGGCGGCCCGCCAACCGGGGTGACCGGGTCCGAGGACCTTCCCGGCCTGTCGCACCAGTGCGGCGTCCGCGGCAGCAGCGGCTCCGACGAAACCCCCGGATGCTCGCACCAGTGAGGCGGCGGCCCCCCGGCGTTCCGATAGGGGGGGCCGGCCCAGCCGCCGCTCCCGTACGGATCCAGGATGCGCCCGCTGCCTCTTCACCGACTACGTGAAGGAAACCAGCGACGTGTGTGGCGCGCACAACGAACGCGGATCGCGCATTCTCACAGCCTGTATACGGGGGGTTCGGGCGCGACGTGACGTTTACGCGACGCTTGCCTGTACCGGACTGAACGGCGGCGCTCGAGCGGCGGCGATCAGTGCTGCTTCCGGAGGTGGCTTTGCGCACGGGTGGCGGCGTTGTCTGGCTCACGGTTTCGCTGGAGATTGGGGAAAGAAATCGGGATCGTGGATCTCTGAGGGATGAAAGGTGAGATGAGCAACGTTGTACATTGAAAATTAAACTATCCTACGGACTTTTCCTTGAAGCTCACCCTCATGCCGTTCACTAGAAGAAGCAGTTTAAAACTCAGAGCACCATGACTAACTGACCACACTTTCAATTTGCCCGGAATCTCCAAATACCTAGTTTTTAAGTCAACTGAACACACACATTGATAATAGTCTTTCTCTTTCTGAGGTTGCAGCTCCATTTGGTCATTCAGAACGCTCGATGTTTGAGAAGATGTGGAGGTTATCAGCAGACATGGTTCTGTAGCTTTCCTGGTTAAATCTTTTGACAGAATAGGGTATATTTGATGGCTAAACTTCCATTAAAACAGCCATTCGTAACTGGAAAAGTACCGTGAACTAAGTATACTGCATTCACATTTATTTTAGCAGTCGGTTGGCCATGAAATAATTTTCTCAAGTTTTTGTAACTAGAACGGAGTAAGGTTGGCACTCATGAAATGTCGTTAATGTCATTGTGCCGTTGCCACAACTTATATCAATTAATATTACGAAAATGCCGAAAGTGATTGAAAAAAGAGACAGAGTTTCAGGAAGTGCTATTTAGAATTCAGGTCCGCTACCGTGAGACGGTAGAGAACATATCCAATGTAAGAGAATAGAGAATTCATATAATGTTTCATCTGAATCTAAACGACTTATATTTCAGCTGAATATTTCCACGATCAGAAAGATTGTGAATGAAGAGGATGACCAAGAATTTCCTTCTATTGGGAGACGCAAAAAAATGGTGGCATTTGAGAATTTTAGGTTTGAGTGAATTTATGCGAACAGTTTACTACAGGATTTTCGATGAATGTCATCGTAGAATAAGTTCCCGAAAATTGATTTTTCTATTTTTCATTTGACTTGTCCTATACATTGTAAATGTCTTAAGGTAACAATAAATACCTATAATTATTATTATTATATCAATGCATTAAGATGAACAGCCACAAATACGCGCCAATTGTCCTGCTAATTGTTTATTCATGTGAAATTTTTGTTCAAAGGTGAAGTTCCTCTTGATTGAAACACCCTTTAAATCCTTTTACTTATATTGATGCAAGATAATTTTGTTGAAGAATTTATCATTCTTGTAATTATCTGTTAATTCCTTCGGGAGATACTCATTCCCAACCACTGAAACATATGCATTTCATCTTCGGGTTAATATTTTTGAAATCTACAACTGATGTAACGTATTCAAACTTTAGCCAAAGAAGATAACGAACATTAACTCTCCTCAAGCTAGTGCCTATTATGATATTATACTGATCTCTTGTATTTTCCATGCAAATAACTGGATTTTGTATGCCTTCAATCCGTTCGTATAAACTTCAATTATGTTCGTCACATTTTTTCCGAAGAGATTCGACATTGAGATAAAATACGTAATAACCGAAACTTTTACGTAGAACGGGCAACATAGCGTTGATTTGAAACCCAAAAATGTTTTGACAAGCGTCATAACCCCACATTTTCGTACTATACAGAGTGAAATTGTCAAATTTCCATGGCCAACCGACTGCTAAAATAAAAGTGAATGGAGTTTAGTTTATACGAGTATATTTGAGGTCTAAACTTCTATTACAACAGCCATTCGTGACTAGAAAAGCACTGTGGTCTAAGTAGTTTATAGTTTAGTGAGAGGGTCACGTTCCACTGCAGCCTTGAGCTCTATTGTGCCATTCACACAACTGCGTCATCTACAGCTCGCCCTCAAGCTCATCCAGAGTTCCAATGAACTCCTGTATCCAAGAGGGCTACAAGGAAGTTAAGTACTCATTCCTCTTATAATTTCCTCGTCCTGGATATTCCTTTTGAGGACTTGCAGTGGTGAATTCGTTATCCAGATGAACAGGAGTTTCCTCATCTTCTCCACAGAATGTACTCTCGTCAGTTTATGATGAGCCCATTCTCATCATATGCTTCCTAAGGCGAAAATGTCCTGGGAGGCAGCCAGTGAGGATGCGTAACTTATTCTTACCGAGATCGAAATACTTGGATCTTGCAGTTTCAGAATATCGAAGGAACTTTGTGGAATTGACCATGACATAGGAGTTCAGGGCTTTGATGGCAGCTTAACTATCCGAATGGATCACTATGTCACATCCTTGGTAGTTTCTTTCCAACTTTATGTCCACGCATCTTTCGATTGCAAGTATTTTTTCCTTAAAAATACTCGAGTAGGAACCTAGCGATATTGTACACTTGGTGCTTGCTCTGTATATTTCAGACCCAGTCCCTATAGTTATTTTTGAACCATCTGTACACCGTTCAATTGTATTAGCGTTGAAATTTTGGTTAATATATTCCTTTCTCTATTCTTCCCTTTTACATAGCATCGTGTTAAACTTTTTCTACGTGAGTCAAATAGTTAAAAGGTCATCCATACGATATAGATCAACATCTATGGCAAGTATAGAAATATAGAGGCCGAAATTAAGGCTTTCTATAACTATAGGACATGAACCTTTCCTTATACAGGCAGAAATGATAGCTGTCTATGTGTAAGCCCAAGAGTGTTTGAAACGAGCGGCCATCTTCAGAGCAACAAACGGCCAAGCAACCCTATATGAACTCTGGAATCCAACTGCCAGAACTCTCTGCTGACCTGGAAATGCCTCAACACCACAAAGCAATTGGTTTGAGGCAATAAAGTGACTCTTTCATGCATAAACTGAATTACATGATTGCCATTAACATGAGATATTCAAGTGGGTGAAGGTAAACCGAATTGTCTGGTACCGGACGAATACATGTATAAACAAGTAATTAAATCTAATTCTCATAATCCAAAGGGGTGAATAATAGTTTCCAGAATATTCAGAGCAGTTACACAGCAGGCAAAAATCGGAGAGTTTATCGACAAATATAAAAAAGGAAACTGGCTACTAGTGCACAATATGTATTTTTTCACTTGAGATGTTATTCGGTTCCTTCAGGTCTTGAAGAGTACGATGAAGTATCGGCCACATCCATCCTATCTTGTGTGGATACAGATTGTGTCATTGAGGGGAACGATAAGATTGATGAACTTACGAAAAACGTATCAAAGGTTGCACCCTTTTTACCTGCACCTTTTCGTAGTCTTCGAAAAGTCTTCTATCCAAGAATGAAGGTAGCTAAATAAGAAACTCTTTTGCAGGAAAGCTTCGGAGCACACAATAAAAGAAAGATCCGTAGAATTTTCGCCTTCACCAATTTGTCAAGAAGATATCAACCATCTTGAGATCTTTCGCAATAAATAGTAAAAAAGTCCACGGGCAGAACCAGCCCATTATATATAAATACTGTTTACAGGATGTTTACTCCCTTCCCTTTATATTATTTTGTTTACTATATCATGTTTTATTGAAATTATCATCATGGTTCATCTCTGAAGTACTCGTTAAAAAGCTTCTACGAGTTTGAACCAATGGTAATGCCTTATTACTGTGTTTTCACGCCAATTTAGGCATAGAACTAATCAATTCTACCCTACACTAAACATTTGAGCTGACGTAGACTAATAAATTTCTTCCCAAGCCTCGGGATCGAACTCAGGATTTCCTGATTCCAAGCCACCACTTCTCCCACCAAGCTACGAAACTAATAACCGAGTTCAGAGTATTTTGAAGAGGAAAAAACCCAGGTCCTCGAAACCGCCAACGAAAACACATGCCCTACAATTAGGGTCTCCTTCCCTTCCGACACAATAGATCTTTCCTCGCACGTTGCCAGGTTACCTGCGAAATCTCGCACCTTCCTGTCCCCTTCTCCCTGCGCCGTTTTGTGCGAGACGCATTCGGCGAAGATTAAAACGGGTCAATTTTTGACTGCGATATGATTTGTGCTGACAGGCAGCCCTACGGTTAATTGAAAGTAGGTCACCCATATCGTATCGATTCGGCTTTAGTCGGTCGAACTCCGACGACGACTAGGGAAAAGTTCTGTCGCTGGCCAAATATCGAACCTCGATGCGGGAAAGTTTCTTGTGACGAGTTCGACTGGAGCATACCGCACTGGCTGTCGGAAGGAGATCTCCAACAATGGCCTTGCACATCGAATCGCATCTGGTCATTTGAGAATTCTATTCGAAAGTTGATAAGCGAAGAGAATAAGTTCATTGACGACTCAGTCGACAAACGCAAGATCAAAACAAGATCTATCTTCGAAATCATTCGGGAGATTTAATAAAATGTCTTCGTCCATTGAAACTTTTTCTATCAATGTAGAGAAACAACCAAGTACTTATTCATTCTAGTTACATCAATGGACATCAGGTGGTGAATTCTAGAATAATATTTCATCTCCTGGTCGGGCTAGATAATCATAGACCTACGATGGACAAACGAGCCTGAATTTTTGGTTGGTTTTGAGTTGCAAACAGGCTCATCCCGAACTATAGGCAGACTGGATATAGTGGACAGACGGGAAAAAACCCTACCAACGATAGTGGTTTGGTTTACGGACTGCAACTGGAAGGAACATACCAACACTTGGAAAGAAGAGGATCCTCATGGACATCGGGGATATGTCTCTTGAATGTGAAGATGTCACGATTCAAGTCTTGCTCAACGAAGGATTTCGACTTAGGTGAGAAGGTGGAAGCCATAGTGAAGGGTCTCTTAGACAGAGACCTTCAGTATGGCTGTATAAGACTCAACTAACCAGTTAGATAGAATAACCTTGGGAAATGCATTCATTCAATCTTTGCTGAATCACGTTGCCGAGAATAAATTTACGAAAAGACCATCGGTGCGATCCAACTTGCAATTTCTTAGGGCTACTTGCGACTGTGTGCCCTTTTGCGACTGAAGAGACCCAACCGTGACATACAGATCCTTCCACACTCTGGGCATAGATAGTCACCAACTACATCTGGCCGCCGCTGTATTCTTCTCGAGTCTCCGTTATAACTGTGGACCAAAGACCTCCACTGTGTTCTTACTAACGCTAGTTGTTCCCAGATATGATTGGCATCAACTGATCTTAGGGATTGATGTAGTGTATCCTTAAACCGCTTATACTGGCCTCCTGGTTTCCGAGCCCCCTCTGTGAATTCGCCGTACAGAGCTATTTTGGGGAGTCTTGCGTCTTGCATCCTCAGAATGTGGCCGCTTCATCTGAGTCGAGCCCTCATTACTTCAGTCTCAATTGTTATACAACTCGCGCGCTGCAAGACTTCTGCATTTGAAACTTTGTGGAACCATCTGATGTGCATTGTTTGTCTTAGATGACGTTGTTTCGTTTGTTCAAGCTGTTTAATGTGTCGCCTGTAGGGCGTCCAGCTTTCGCTTACGTGAAGAAGCGTTGGGAGGACCACTGCTCTGTAAACAGCTGTCTTGGTCTTCAGTTTGTGGACGTGATTTCGAAACACTCTCTGAGGATGAGGAGGCTCTAGATTACGTGGTGACAGAATGTCACAGCAAAAAATCTACTTGAAACCACCAAATACAGGTGTTCATAAAAACTCTGAATCTGCGGGACAAGCTGTATATGGAGTAGCGGCGAAAACACTTCTGAAGTCGACACAATGGACCTTGAAGTCAGAGTGTATCATAATTCCTCCAAACAATCTACAATCCTTCATATAAAATTCTCATGGCTTGAGAGGACCAACAGAAACCGACGCCCATTATTCAAAAGTACATTCAGACGTGACTCTTGAAATCCCCCAAGGATCCCACGATAGATAACCCCTGTCGTAAACTTCCCCGAATTTCGACGGGGGGAAAAAACTCGAAAATCCCAACGTGAAATTCGCGACGAAAATCCTCCGCGCAACCGCCCCAGGACCCCACCTCACCGTGGTGACAGTTCCCATGAATAAATTCGGGAGGAAAAACGCCGAAAATGGAGGCGTGGTGGTATCTACGGGCTCGCGACGTCATCTCGACGACAGTTTCGCCGTATTTTATCGCAGTTAATCGTCAGTCGGGTCCTCACGCGATGCGCCTTGTCTGCCCGACCAGGTTCGGGGATTTCTCACGGCCGTGGTGTCGCGAATTTGTTCGCTGGGAAGGGAAACGAAATTCGCATTTCCCGGGAGATTGAGCGCGAAGATTTACGCGAGACGTCTCATTTCGGGAGTCGCGAAGACGTGAGCTCCCGGTGGCATCTCTCGTGACATACTGGAAATGAAATTGAATATTTTAGGGTGATGAACCCCGTTGGGTAGGCCGACTTGTTGGTCCTTCGCAGTGGAATGTGTTGATTTGTCTGAGGAGCTCTAACGAGATAGGAGCTTCTCCCGTTGAACCTGTTTCGAAATTCTTGCCAGGAAATGATCACAAACTCCTTTCACTGACCTTTTGTGGTGACAAAAGCAATTAGACATCGCGTTTGTCACCCCATGATTCAAAAGAAAGATATTTGCATTTTGTAATAATGATATTCATATACCTGACCCTCAACGTTCTCTAGGTCCCTAGAGATATGGCCTAAAATCATCAGAGAATAACTTTACCCTTCAGATAAAAAAGGGGTTTAGAAACCTTGTCTGGCGCAGGTCTATGAACCCAATGGGCACGTATAACAAGCCAGAATCACCAGAGAAAGATTCAGTATCAATTTGCCAAGTTACCTATTGTAACCAAAACTGGTCTTTGCAAAATAAACTGTTTTCATCTTCGTCAAGTGTACAGGGTGGGCAAATTTCGTTGTTTTAGCACTACAGCTTTTAAACCAGAGGAGATAGACAAAATCTGATACCCCATTCTCGTTCTCTTTTTCTGAGAAACTAACAAGAGTAGTAGTCATTTTTGGCCACCTTCTTTTGTTTAGGAGTTATAAGCGAAAATTGGAAAATTGGCGATTTCGAAATTAATTTATATCTCCGCTAATACTGATGATAGAGCTCTGAAATTGAAACATTATAGAGGCACTTTTTTACGTAGAATCCAGTGGCGTGCTCGCCTTTTTAGCAGGATTTTTAATTACGAAGCTATTACCCAAAGTTATGTTTTTTTAAATAGGAACAATAGTTTTCTGTGCAATTTTTTGAAAGCTTAATTTTTACTGATTCCAAAAATATATAACATCATATGGCTTGTATCAATATAAATAATAGAAAATGGTCAAAAATACCTTTCCCCAATATTTCTATTTCAACTTTTGACGAGCACAGAAAAATAGAATTTCCTATAACAAAAGCAGTCTCCTTCCGGCAATGTCATTTTTTCTATGCTTTTTACCAATTTCCACAAAATTTGAATCCGGATATATTTCATAAATTTTCATGATAATGAAAGGACTTATAGAAGGATACAGTGATAATCATACGATGCTTTATTTTTCTATGCTCATCAAAAGTTGAAACCATAGAAATATTGAGAAAAAAGGTTTTTGACCATTTTCTATTATTTGTATTGATACAAACCCTATAATGTTATATATTTTTGAAATCAGTAAAAATTAAGCTTTCAAAAAATTGCAAAGAAATCTAGTGTTCCCATTCAAAAAAACCTAACTTTGTGTCATAGCTTCGTAATTAAAAATCCTGATAAAAAGGCGAGCACGCCACTGGATTCTACGTAAAAAAGTGCCTGTATAATGTTTCAATTTCAGAGCTCTATCATCAGTATTGGCGGAGATATAAATTTGTTTCGATATCGCCATTTTTCCAATTTTTGCTTATATCTCGAAAACAAAAGAAAGTGGCCAAAAATGATTACTACTATTGTTAGTTTCTCAGAAAAAGAGAACGAGAATGGGGTATCAGATTTTGTGTATCTCCTCTGGTTTAAAAACTGTAGAGCTAAAACATCGAAATTTGGCCACCCTGTACAATGATACCCGTGAATGTTATACCCCAAACTTTCTTTGATACAGGGAAACGTACTCAGAAGCAAGGATTTAAGGAGACGGAAAAAAACAGAAATAGGATTAAACTGAAGGAATCTTGCGAGAGTAGAACATTCCAAAAAGTTCTTTGGGAGGCAACCTAAAAATAATGTCAGCGCGAAAAGAAGAGAATTTTTCAAAACTCTGTTCAATTCTTCACAAAAACAAGCAACTTTCGTCCAATCTAACCAATTTCCTATCATAAACTCCTAAAAGATGCCAACAGTGATCGACAAAAAAATACTACCTGTCGACTACTAGAACAAAAAAACGTGTAAACCTTTGTGAAGTATTCTCTGGCCTTTAATAGTTACGTAAATATTGCATTTGGCAGCATTTCTATGCGAATCAATAAATACTTCCATAATATCGCACAACACAATCATACAACATACATGGTCCTTCGGGCGGGATCAGCGGTTCCGATCCGACTAAACCTCGAAAGAAATCGATGCAGCATTTATGTCCAGTCACAATGTTCAACAAGTAGAAGGCCTATACACGTCGCGTGAACGTGAGAGCACGGAAACAACCAGAAGTGGCGAAAATTGATGGATGAAGTGAGTCTCGCGATGCGTACGGCATGGTCGGGGTGGGGAGGGAGTTACGACTGCTTGATGGATTGACTATTAGTTTCTTCTGACGGCCGCATATAAGCCGAGCTTATTCCACAATGAGCCCAGTTCCTAATTATTCCTCCATCGATCGTCTTGCCATCGCCATAATCAGTCAATTTGAAACAGGGCGGTTATGGCGAACTTCAACACGACGACGATGAGGAGGGGGGAGAGATAATTAGTGCGTTGTTTACGCTGTGATTACATCGGGAAGATTAGGAGGATGTTCGAAAGATTCGTTGTGACGGCTGAATATGGATGGCATGGAGTTGCTACAATGGAAGTGGCAGGAAGAGTTGATCAATTTGGGAGACACGTTCGACTACTGAGATTTAGTGATTGACTTAGGTTTCATTAGGATTTCCAAGCTCCTCTAGGGACCTTAAGTCCACTGATGGTAAGGACTCAATATTCTCTGTCTCTAGACAAACTCTACAAAGAGTTTTGTCGACAAAACCCAGTTTAAGTGAGTGTATTTTGAATTCGCATTGTAGCGTGAGAAAACTCGAATTTGTTCTAGAGAGTTCTAGCCAGAATCTAGTGTATTTGGTTGAAGGTCCAAAAATAGTGCTCTGTACATAAGGATTTTTGAAAGGGCGAGGATTTTTCACCAGGATATCTGTAGTTTCATCCGGATACTTCTCTGAACTCGCAATATTAAGTTCCCAAAGATAGAGTGTTTCAGTCTCCGAAGTTTCCTTCAGAGTAATTCTCTTTTTGTTCTCCCTTCTTCCTTACGAAACCTGAAGTTCCATCAATTTAGAATTGTGTTCCTTAACAAGGAGTTAGAAACACTGATATGCGCCTTCCCTGACCAAATAATCCGATATATTGTCGCCTCTGAAGTCAGGGTGTCAATGTATCCAAATGAGATGAAGTCCGTTGCACCACCTGATTGATAGAAAGAGAGCAGATCTGCGTTAAATCGAGTTGTTCCTATGTTTCAGATAACAACAATGTAACGGCTATTCGACTACTCTTAAGTATATTTATTAGATTCTAGTCCCAGTCAATTGATACTCAAGGAGGTGTCTCGCTGCTAGATCAATGGTGAAGATCTCCGACTGGCAAGTAGCTCCTCGACCGTAGACTCAGTTTCAGAGCTGTGTAATGTTCCAGAGGTTACAGCCATGTCAATTCAATGCTCTATTTAACTGGTCTTCATGTCATATAGAAGTAGATTGAGCACAAAGTCCCATACGCTCTGGAATGTTCCGATATAGGTTGTGAAGTCTGTGTGTTGCTAGTCTTGCCTCTCTCCGTATTGGTATATGGAGAGGGCAAAATGTAGCCTATATAACCAGAAGTTATCTTCTGAAGGATAATCGGCTTGCAATTCGATACATCATCTGGTCCTGTGGTAAACAAATCCAAGAAATCGATTCGTATCGACTCCATCACCGCTCCCAGTGCAAAAACGAGGAGCAGCCACGGCGTAAACAAACTTTGTCGCATACCCCTCCTCCCCGACCATCTTTCATGTAGAGCGTCTTCTCTCCCGGCATCAGTAGGTCACCAGGAGTGTGCCCCGCTACCCCAAATCGCGATCATCTGATCAGCTCCGCACACCACGTGGCCAGTCCTGCCTTTCTCCCACGTTAGGCCGCGATCGATAGGGGACGCGCGCGCATCGCCGCCTCGGCGATTCATCATCAGCCACCGCCGCGAGGATGTTTGCCTTCCATTTCGCAGATCTGGCGGTGCCAGATTCCTCGCCGAAGGGTACCGGAAATTCCGCACTGTCTAAAGGATTTACGAGAACAATTAACCGATTGTTTCTCGTGCGTGGAGGGAGAGGATGGATGACAGTCTCTGCCCGTCTTTTGGGTCAGAGAGTGCCTTGCTCCCTTATGACTTATGAGATGTGAATAACAGAGGCTTCAGATGAGATGACGATCATGAAATTATCATACTTCTTTAGCGCATTTTCACTTCTGCAGGACAGAACGTAAAATACACTGCGCGAAAAAAATTAACGCACATTCTGAAAATCTCAATTTTAGTGAAAGTTAACTCTACATTGACTTTATAACATATTTTTTATGTTCTCTCGGGAAGGTTTTGAACGAAACAAGACACATTAAATGGAAAGAAGAAAAATTCAGGATTTCACCGAATCTTATGTGAAAGAAGAGAAATGAACAATTTTTAAAATACTGAAAAGCTGATAAGTGATTTAATACTTGGTATTTCCACCCCTTGCGTTAATTACAGCTCGGCAACGACGGTTCATACTCAAAATGAGGGATCTTAGAATGTTCTGATCTAATCCTTCCCAGATTTCTCCGAGTTGGATTCCTAAGTCATTAAGAGTAGCTGGATGATTTTCTGAACTTCTTAGCCTTCTATTGAGGTTGTCCCAAACCTGCTCAATCGGATTGAGATCTGGACTTCTTGCTGACCATTCCATTCGAGAGACTTCAACCTCTTCAAGGTACTCCTGAACGATGCGCGCACGATCTGGGTCTGGGAAATTGCACTGAGCATATCTTTCATGTGGGCGTCTGCATACAAGGGAACGTCGATAACAATGGTAGAGGCAGAATCTTGACTCATCTGTGAAGAGAAATCTTTCCCAATCAGCCTCTTCCCAATGGATATGCTCTCTCGCAAAATCTAAACGCGCCCTTCGATGGGCTGGGATAAGAGCTGGGCCTCTTGCCGCGACACGAGGTCTTAAATCATATTCTCTGAGGCGATTTCTTATTGTCTGAGTGCTAATTTGCACCTCATGAGTTTGCTCAAGCTGAATTTGAAGGAGGCGAGCGGTTGCAAACCGTTGTCTCAACGAAGAAACTCTAAAGTAACGTTCTTGAATGGCAGTTGTTACCCGTGGTCTACCCTGTCCTGGTCTTCGGACATTCATACCTGTGTCCCTGAATCGCTGCAATATTCTGGACACACTTGTATGGGAAACTCCAAACCTTTCTGCAATTCTTGTGTATGTCCACCCTTCTTCTCGCAAAACTACAGCTTGGGCACATTCCTCTTGGGTCAAATTGCGTGTTTTGCGTTGCATAGCGATCGAGTGTAGAAAATCAAACGAAAGAAAAACTATTGATCACTAGAATTGATCGAGAACAACTGATTTTAGAATGGAGCCAATACATTCAAAATCTGATAATATCATCTTTTTTTTATTCCTGCTGGGAAAAAACATCTGTATTGAAGAAAACCGTTGAAAGTGGATAACTTATGCATGCATAATTCTGATAACAATAATTATCATTGAGAACACCTTCAGTTGCAGAATAAATTTGAGATTTCCATAATGTGCGTTAATTTTTTGCGCAGTGTACTATTCCTCGATTGTCTCACGCCACCCTCACTGACAGATAGAAAAAATCCAGTGTTGCATCTTCTTTCCCAAAGAATTCAATTACATCGCATTTCCATACCAGGCCCATCTCAATTACAGCTAGTACGCGCTAGTACGAGAGTCCGTCGAATCGACTCTCACATGCAGAGCTCGGAAAAAAAAGACCGTAAAATTCAATGCACACAACAATTCCGGAGAATTTTATCGGACCTCGAGCGCTCGCAGCAGCAGTATCAATTGCCTCTCTGCCGTTTCGCCGCTTCAGATAGAGAAATTCAGGAGAATGGCCCTAGCAGTTTAGATACAGAAACGGGCGTGGGATAATAACGGTCTGTACACATGGCGGAAAAACAGAAAGAACGTTACCCGTTAAGCCCGTAATTTTAGCGATCGAAACGCTTCTGGAAATGACCGACTGGCGTTCCGATCGTTTTTTACGTATTTACGCCCAGTTTGGCTTCAGTTTCACGTCCGATGTACTTTTCACAAGGGGTATAATAATCCAATGATACGGCGAACTGAAAGTGAGCGTGAAAGTCTTCATAATTCACCACCTAACCTATTCGCAAATTTCATAGACTTAATAAATACTCATCAGTAGATGAGCAAGGCGAGTTCTGTACCACAAACGGTTAAGTGACATCTTCTGAACGTTGGAAATTTCATACGTGGCGCTTTCCATCTGTCACTATCTACTATCTGTCAGTCTTTACTGATTCCTGATTGCTGGGTGTGTTGGACGGATAAACCAAACCTGCCACTGCGACCAAGCGGTCTATTGTAGCACACAGGCAAGCTCATAGAGCTAGATCTCTCCCTCTAGTCCCATCCTGCCCAAAAAGGATATTATGTCGGAGGGGGAGTGGTTCTTGAGTTCCTCTAGGATCATCTTCGGAGAATCAAATACTCCATGTCTAACCCTGTCTGCCGCCGGGCAGTCACAGAGGATATGCTCAAATGTTTCATCCTCCTCTAAGCAGAGTCTGCAGGGCGGGTCATTGACGATGCTAAGCCAGTCTTCATCAACCAGTCACTCTATACTTTTCATCTGCCCACTTCCCACTACCTCACCGAATGACCTTGACTGTGAGTGCTATCTTTGAGTTTCGCCATTCTATCGGTGGGTTCTTACTCCGTGAACTATGAAAGGGCAAAAACTGAATAATAATAATACAAATCGATCGATAAAACATCGAAAACCCAGAGCTTCAATGGTCAAGAACCAATTTTAAACCCGAATAAAAACATCCTAAACCTGCTGACAGACGCAACTCTTCACCAGCATGGAAAACGAATTTTCTATTACATCCGATCGGTATTGCCCATCTGCCGGGTACAGGTAGATGTAATGATTAATAGAAAACCCTCTCCCCCATCAATTAGGTCGAAGCGGGCATGCACAGGGTGGTTACAGCACGTACAACGGTCGTGCATCGATGAATAACAAGTATTATTTCAATCCTGACGGAACGGAGATGGAATTGCATCTTTCTGATCCAGAATATCGGTCGTTTTACCTTCGAGACTTCGACCTGACGGGAATATAGTGATTTATGTCGAGGGTTGTCGCAGATAAGGGATGCATGCACATATTATCATTGAATAATGAGGGCGCGACGCGAGCAATTCTGTTGAACGAGTGAGAATCGGATATTGATGTGGACAATACGCTGTCCTTCCATTTGATTCATGAAAGGCTGAATTGATGGCGATCCGGGACGACTGATATCGCCGCAATGTAGGTCGAGCGACCAGTCGTGGTGTCCTCAAAATGCCCGTAGGACGTTTCGTTCGAAAACTGTCACAGTATATCTGAACACCCGTCTAATTCGGTGTAAACTGGTCCTTTCCGTGAATAAAAAAGCTGTAAAAACAAAAATAACCTCACTGCACCATAAGGCTGCAAATGGAAGAGCAGCACAGGGCTTCCTTACAACCTAACCAATGCTACCTAGTCAAGGAGGCTGCTGTTAAGTAGTTACAGTACTTAGAAATGACTTTGGTCGTGTATTAGCAGATGTAACAGACAGAGATTAAGCAAACTCCTGACGTAAAATCTGCTGTTGTCATATTGGGATAACTGACGAAGAAGCCGCACAAAATAGAAATATCTTGAGACATCAGGACTTAATCCAGGCGTCAACAAGATCATTTTCGGGGAAAGGAAAAATGAAACGAACACAATCTGTCCAGAACATTCGGTTGATTTCGACTAACCGCATCTGAAAATCATCTCGTTACTTCGATATTTTCCATCGTCCAAACGTCAGTTACTCGGGAAATCCGACATACGACAGTAATTGGAGGAAAGAGGACACGTTATTTGGCCTCAGATCGATGGTTCGTCGGAAGATTGAGGAAAATTTTATTTCCTCAGATCGATCAGCAGAATTCTTTGATTGCAGAACAATTTTGGAGGTTCAATGGGTTCTCGAGTCTGAAAGAATATTTCCTATTGAAAAAAAAGATTTCAGCGTTGAGGAAACGGTTTTTAGAATTGATAGAAGAAAAAAAATTTCTCGCAAAATATTCGACATTACTGAGAGTATTCTTGAGTGACAAAGGGAGTTATTTCAGGTAGGAAAAGCCATATACAAGGTGTATTTGAAGGTAGAACTGGTCAAAATGAAGCGTTTCACCAAAAATCGCCTATACAAGACTTTCGAAATGACAAAGTTGAAAATAAAATTGAAAATTATTACTGAAATAGATCCTAATACGATCCTAGACCGTTTGTTAGCTGAATTATCGCAAAGCAGTGGGAAAAAACTCATCTCCTGATTCGACCATGTGGTTTCGTTTAGGATATTGGCTCGTTCGATATTTACGTGGTAATGAAAATGGAAACTTAGGATTGCCGAATTGTTCCCATTATTTTTTAGTAACTTACACGATTTTATGAAATGGCTCATTTCGATACCAACTGACAGAAGAGACTAATAACACAAGTGTAAAAAATTGAATAATACTTTAAAATCTCACCAATAAAATTCGTCTAAATCATTCACGAATTTTTTCACAATGGGAATCACAATCTTCTTGTTCGAACATTCCAACGATCGTCGTAAAAATGGGATGAAATGGGGAAACATCATTTCAACAAAACTAACATAAACACTTTCAAGAAACTGCCTCGATTTTCTACTTTTAGCATATTTATGACGAAAATATTTTTGTTGGAATTTAAAAAATAACAACCGAAATGTTTTCAGAAACCGGAATCAATTCGTACAATATCGCTGTAACCGATAGATATATGAAATTTTCCGCTGAAAACTTCCCGAAATGCTTTTCAACCTGCTCGTATTTAACGGGAGTTCAACCCCCATTAGTGACCTCCCCTACGACATTTAAACGAAATAAAAAAGCCCGAAATACACACCTCCGATGAAAAAAAGGGCAATTCGGCGGTTCAATCGTCCGAGACAGCGAATTTTACGAACGTCGATTGTAATTCAAAATAATCACCGTTTTGTACGCTTTCCGCGTCCGACTCATAAGGGTTCACGATATACGAGGGCAATATCAGATGTCAAGCGGCAGTAAACCCCACGTTTCGTCTCCGTTTCGAATGTACCAAGCTGCTGCCTTTAAATTACGAAACAGAGATTTTTCCGCCAAGCCAGCAGGAGTCTTCAGGTATCGAGTACAATTTTATTATTATAGAACGTAGTGCCATCTACCGAGACGTGCTTCAAGTTGCCTTCAGTCTGGCTGATCTTATGCAGAGTTACTAAGAACAAATTTGAAATCTGCCAATGCTATTGGTCCCTTTCTTAGCTATGAGTTCTTCGAACCTCTACATAAACTCACCATTATTGTTCTATGTGTTATAAAAAGTCAACAGACCGATAAATTCATGCTCTGCTTGAAACTCAAACTCACCTTCAAACTCTGCCGCCTGTAGTTCTTAATCCTGGCCAAGTAGTACTTATAAACGTGGGGCGGCATAGCTTTCTTGGTCTCCTCCCCGATCCAAAGTTCTGGACGAGACACGCCTGGACTAAGGGGTGACGGTCTGAACGGGGAGACAGGAGGGTAGATGTCCTTCACAAGGGGTATACGGCCACTCATCACAGAAACTAGTGAAACTACTTCGTTCGTCGAATTTGATTCAAGTCTTAAGTTATCACTTGCCCGAAGAATTCCGGCACTATATTCTAATTGATTTGGGTTGCTTCGTTAAAACTACGACGGAGGGAAACAGGGACGCGAACAAGATTGAAATTCGTGTTAAAACGTGGACTATTTCATGGTTCTACTGAAGGGAAGTGTGGCGGAAACTGTCAGCTCGTGCAATAATTAGTCATCGAAGTCCTAACGATCATTTCACTTCTCTTAACTATCCTGTAAAAACCGTACGATGATTTAATTCGGTAGAAACGTCAATAGGCGCCTGGAAAATAAGATCAAACAGCGCCAAGGTGGGCAATCGTAGAACTATTCGTAGAAGTATTTTACGGGAATCTTGATCGAAAATAGTAGTGCTGGTGGCTCAGCTAAAATATTCGGGAAGATTACCTTATGAATCTTCATACAGAAAATGTATTAATTGATTTATAATTTACTCTGGTAATTTTTCTATTTTTTTTTTATTCAGTTGCCATATTTATATTTTTTGACTGGCCACCTAGGCGTTGCTTTCTTATTGTCTTATTTTCAAGAATACTCATTGATCGATCTACTCCCTTTATCAGCTTGGACTGAAGAAATCTATACCCACAGTTCCAATTATTTTTCAACCCTGAACCCATTCTCCCTATTTTTCATTTAATTATATAAGAAGAAAACTGTTTCGAAACACACAATCGTGTGACACTTGAGAAATGCAAATTTCAGTTTGGTTATCCCGAGGGTTATCCATCAAATCCCCAAAAATCCTAATTTCCCACCTGTTATCCATCCCACACCCTGTGCATCGCACAACAAGTTCTCACAACCGACCCTTTTCATTCTTCCCCGCAACAAACTTTTCACACTTTCGTGAAATCTGACTAAACGACGTCTGTCTAACACGGAATTCAACAGCTCGCTTTGACCGTAATGGCGTCTTCGTCCAAATTATATGGAAATAGGGCGAGTATGCGAAGTTCTAGGTACAAAATTGAATTTTCCCTCGCATCATGCTTGTTCGCGAGCAGCATTACCATAATGTGAAATTCTGGATGGAGAGACCGACTTTTCAGGCATGCGGAGCCGCCCATCTAACCGCAGAGGGACCGCAAAGTTGAGAACAATCCGGAGACCGGACAAGTGTTCAGAAACTGGCATGATGTTTCTAATACCGACGATTATCTTCCGCCACAAGAGGTAGCTCGGTGTAGAAGGATGAAACTCTCGACAGATGCAACTAATGCGATTTGCCCACAAATGCTGCTTATGTCAAAATGGACACCATCATTCTGAGAGGTCCGAGTTATCTAGGGCAGGTCCACATGCAAAGAATTGTCACCTATCCCACAAGTGATCAAATGATCTCGAGGTCCGAATACCATTGTGCAACATCTGTTGCCATCAAAAACGTCCATGCTTCAATAATAGTATATTTCAAGAAGAACAACTGAAATCCAGTTACCAACTGAACAAGACAGGGGCAGATGTGAGGGTTTATTTTCTGAACCTTGACTCATCAGTAAGTAAACACTCCAATCTTCAACTGTCCAATTGCAGTGATCTTAGCCCCACTGCATTTGGCGTGAACTGCTCCCTATTGAACCTGGACTCGAAATTACACAACCATGTCAATTTGGCATCAAGGGCATTCTGGAAGCTAAAGTGGAGTGTTTCAAACCAAAATCCTGGTAAGTCCACCAGAAAACCTTCAAACAAATATCAGCCTGGAGGATGAAACTCTAGAACAGGTCGAGCAGTTCAAATATTTGGGAAGCTTCATAAATGCTAAGGCTGACCTGGACACGGGAATACACAACCGTATCATTTCGGCATCACGGGCATTCTGGAAGCTAACGGACAGAGTGTCAAAATTACGACCTCAATCTGAAGACCAAGACAGCTGTTTACAAAACAGTGGTCCTCCTAACGCTTCTTTACGGAAGCGAAAGCTGGACGCCCTACAGGCGACATATTAAACAGCTTGAACAAACGCAACAACGTCGTCTAAGACAAATAAAGCACATCAGATGGCACCACAAAATTCAAATGCAGAAGTCTTGCAGTGCGCGAGTTGTATAACAATTGAGACTCAAGTAACGACGGCCTGACTCAGATAGAGCGGCCACATTCAGAGGATGCAAGACACAAGACTCCTCAAAATAGCTCTGTATGGCGAATTCACAGAGGGAGCTCGGAAACCAGGAGGCCAGTATAAGCGGTTTAAGGATATACTGCATCAATCCCTAAAATCAGTTAATGCCAATCATAACTGGCGTTAGACAGGTCACAGTGGAGGTCTTTGGTCCACAGTTATAATGAAGACTGGAGAAGAATACAGCGGCGGCCAGATCTGGTTGGTGACTATCCATACCCGGAGTGTGGAAGGATCTGTAGGTCACGGTTGGGTCTCTTCAGTCACAGGAGGGCACATAGTCGGAAGTAGCCCTAAGAAATTATAAGTTTGATCGCACCGATAGATTTGTTTTTGGGTCTTTTTGTAGATTCTTGGTAACGGGATACAGCAATGTATGAATGAATACATATATTGAATATGTTGTTTTACGTGATCCCTAACAATTATTGAGCAGTGTAGACCCTAATGTAGGTCAATACAAAAACAAAACGAAATGGAAGATAAATCATAAAGATTTGTTTTCTCCCCTATACACAATATTCCCAGTGTAGAGCGTAAACCTGCCAGCATAAACTGTCGCAGGATATATTCCTCGAAATTGATAAAGTAAACAAATCGACTCCATCAAGGGAAACGCACCACTTCAGCGTTCAATGCGCTGGAAAATCGTCTCTTCTCGCGCAGTTTTGAAATAACGCCCCAGAAATTGGCCGTGCCTTAAGAATGCAGGGAGCGTAAAAAAGAGGCCTTCTTGAGGCAGCCCCGAGCGGAAGATAATTCGGTCTCGTGAATTTCATTTACTCGGAACGTTGCACAGGTAGTAGGCTGCTGAATTCCTCGCACATTGATGGAACAGCATTCCTTATTATTCCACACTTAAGTGTATTAACATTCGGTGTTCAAGATTCCCCTAGTTCTTCAGGTTTTGCTGCATGGAAACGAAAAAGCAAGTTTCTGAGCCGCATCCTCTATTACCACCAAATTAGAAGAAGAAGGACTGCTCCGAAGTTGAACTTAAACGAACGTCCATTCATCACCCATTTTTTTCACGAACCTACAGCAGACTGAAAAAATCCAAGCATATTTTACGTCCAAACAGCGAGATAATATCCGCTGATGCGTCAGGGATGGCAGGAAAACTAATCTACATAGATTTTCGATTTATCCCGTCCTACATCTCGTCGTTCATCCCGTACAGAAGGGGTGAAAACTGCTGGATCGATAACATTAACCAAATGGACTTGGTTGCCTGCCAGAGAAATCTTTATAATTTCATTTCTGGCTTTTGGACGCCAGTGTAGGTGATTTACGATACAGTAGCGACCCGAGGAAATGTAACGCGAAGGGAAGGATTCAAGGTCCCTCGATCAAAAATAATATTTTTGTTTTGTTTCGTTCGGGAAACGAAGGATGTAGTTACGCGGATTCGAAAAATCAGTCGGGGCCTAACTCCGTCTTGAATTCGATTGAATTCTCATCACGATACAACGGGAATCAAATTGAATTCAAGAGGAACAATGCCAATTCAAATTTGCATATTGGGCATATTTTAAAAAGTAATCTGGGGTTTGATGAGGCAGCTCCCTTGCTGAGGATCCCAAGAAAAAATCGACTGGAGTTTCACACTATAGTTAAGACTCTATGAGTCTGATTGGCGAATATTAGTGTCACCGCAATCACACCGCTTATCTGACCCACCGCAGACATAACAACCACTCGCCAATGTTTTGACGGACAATTGGTTTGAAACTTTCATTGATTTACACAATACCCAATGGAAAAGATCTCTACAAAAAGCTAAAAGAGGATATCTTTCACAGTATGACCTGAAAGGAGCTATTGGAATTGTAGATACATACAGTTGTTGTTGGCTCAACTACAACTCTCCCTATAATAATCTCTTATTCAATCAATGCAGATCGTTAGGTTTCACAGCAATCAACATATAACCAGGTTCCCCAATATCTAATGGATTACATAATTGCGTTATAAGCGATATATTAACTGTGCCATCCGCAGAAGATACACACGCTGAGTTGAGGACAGCCACACCTAGTCTTATGACGCGAAATAATTAATCTTCTCACCTGAAATCTGATGAATTGTCTGATGATAATTAACGACTGTCAATCAGCGAGGGAGGAGTGATGATTGATCGTGAATTATTGAAAGGGATGCGGGGAAAACGGTATGCCGTATATTCCTCCACATATGATGTGGGCAAAGAAAAATTGAAACGATATCTGTACCACCGAAAACTTTGCTTCACCGGGGAAGGAAGTAGCTTTGAACCTCAGGGAGATGAGAACTGTAGTCCATATCAATAAAATTACAGAAGAAAAATTGAATGATATGATAAGTTATAAAAAGTAGCTCATTCTGATTGGAACACCCTGTATAAATCGATCTTGGTATTCCTCGAAACTCACACTATTCAGCAAATTATCACGGTTAGGGCAAGCTCCCATTATTACCCAACAACTACTTAGGTTCTGAAGAAAATCGATCAATATCATATCTCCTGCATTGTCCAGTGTCACGAACTCGCTAACGAAGTGGTGAATTAATTACTGAATGGTTAAGAGCATTACAGGTAGACATATTGGAACAAGCCGTTTGGGACTGTTCCAGTGCCATAATCAGCCAAAATATGGAAATGCTTTGGTTTCAGAGCTTACGCAACAGCGTTTTCACCGTGACAGTTTGAGTTGTTTGCTTATCTGCGGTTTCAGAACAGCCCATCAAGAATATTCCTGCAAATGGGACGTCAAGACCAATAGCAAAGTGTTCCTGGACTGAATAACTCAGATTTTGCAATTTTTCCCAACTGCATCTTTCTCATTCATTCATTCATTTCAGTTATCAAGGTGAAAATAGATTGAGAACACGTCTGCTAGCAGAAGAACTCTCAAGCCCTTCATTTTTTTCCATCCACGTTTTCAGAATTGACAAGTATCGATGTTATCCTTAGATTCATTGGTTCAAGAGTATCCTAAATGAAACAGATATACGAGTTGCTCAACCTTGATTAGTGTCTTCGATATGATAACTCGAGTAATCAAATAGTCCGAAGAATTCAGTATCCATGATGATCCTAATGCTCCAATCATCAATGAAATCCAAATATCCCAGACACGGCAAGTGTCAAAATCTCCGATGTATCTCGAATATCCCAAATTTTCTATCTAGTGTGATTTATTATGACAATAAGAGTATCCCAGATATCAAAAGGATCCCAAGCATCATCACTCCCCCAGACATCCATGTATCATAGATATGTTTTCCAGCTTCACTTATGTGATTTTTATACTCCTGAAGATGAGCTGAATTAGCTCGAAACATGTAGAGTTACAAATTAAAATCACAAAAGTACTTACATCTGAATAGTGTTTCGATTTATCATGGATCTCCCAGATGTTAGGACATTCAATTCTAAACTATCATAGATATAACGGGTATCCCAGACATACTAAGTATCTCTGATCACAATAACCAAGTATCCCTTAGATCCCAATATCCCTGACATCCCAAGTATCACAAGCATACCAAGTATAGGTACCTGACATCGCATTCTCAGAATAGAAAGTATCAATATTGCACCAAGTATTCAGAGTTTCAGAATGTCTTAAGTATCCCATGTGATTTTCAACCTTAATTAGTGTTTTGAATATTATATCCACGGTCACTTCAGGAATCAAAGAGTCCCAAGAAATAGTATATTCAGTATCCACGATGCTTCTCGTGGTCAAAGGATCGACGATGTCCAAATATCCCACACACCGCGTGTATACCGACGTGTGAAGTGTTTCGATACTTCGAGACATCTCAAGTTTCTCATAAATTCAAAATTTCCTAGAAACCTTAGCTATTTTCGACAATAAGAGTATCCCAGACATCACAAGTACTCCAGACTTCAATTGAATCCCAGACCTACCAAATATCCCAAACATAACAGGTATCCCAGATATCACAAAAGTATATCGAGCATCCGAGACATTCCAAGTATCTCGAATATCCTCGATAGAGAATGCTGCCCAGAGTATACCAGACATCCCAAACTTACTAGACCTTACAATTATCCCAGATATCCCAGGTATCCTAGATATTCTGAGTATCCAAGATATCCCAGATATCCTAGATATTCTGAGTATCCGAGATATCCCAGACACCAAGATGGTGGTTTTCCCCAACAAGTAGTCCACATAGCCCAGATATCTAGTAGCCAAGATATACCCTCTCTACAATACCAAAGTTAAAGTGTTACCTTCCAAATATCCTAGATATCCCAGACATCACAAGTATCCCAGATATCCTGTACCCTAAACAGTACCCCAGACATCCCAGACTCTGAAAGTATCCCACACCAAGTAGTCCACATACCCCGGATATATAATATCCCAGATATACCCTCTTTACAATACCAAAGTGTTACCTTTCAAGTATCCCAGATATCACAAGTATCCCAGATATCCCAGACATCATAAATATCCCAGTTATCCCAGACATTACAAGTATCCCAGATATAAAAATTTTCCTAGATATCCAAGTATCCTAGTCATTCTAAGTATCCCCGACATTCTAAGTATTGCAGACATATCAGACACTACAAGTATCCCACACCAAGTAGTCCACATACCCCGGATATATAATATCCAAGATATAGTCTCTTTACAATACCAAAGTTAAATACCTTCCAAGTATCCCAGATATCCCAGACATCACAAGTATCCCAGATTTCCCAGACATCTCAAATATCCAAGACATCACAAGCGTCCCAGATATCCAAGTATCCTTGACATTCTAAGTATCCCAGACATCCCAGACACTACAAGTATCCCACACCAAGTAGTCCAGAGACCCCAGATATCCAGCGGCCAAGATATACCCTCCTTAAAATACCAACAATTTCAAATTTAAAGTGATTTTCCCAAGCCCTCGGATGCCGTGGAAATAATAACGGCCAAACTTGGCGAAACGACGTCGTCAATTATGCTGGCGAGGCGGAGCTCGTAAAAAAGTCGCGTTTGAATAATGCATCGTGTCTACACCAGATAACAAATCCTAGGAAGCAATTTCTCAGAATAGGGAAACGGTCCGACGTCCGCGGCGACTGAAATATACATCATCTTAATTACCTAAATCGACCGTGGCTAAATTGGCCGGACGTCGGGAATTTCCATTTGTCCGGCAACGCAAAAAGCGGAAAACGTTTCGGGATTCCGCGGCCCGATGCAGTTTTCAATTGGAAGATATTTAATGTCGTTTGGGGCTCCGGACTGCGACGTTAGCGGGGGGTGGAGGAATTGTGAATTTAATAAGCTCGTTCTGGGAAGGGATTCGATTGGAAGTTGAATTCCGAGGAAATTTCAACTTTTTCTCGCGGCATAAATGGATTAATCTTGCAGCGTCAGCTAACGAAGAGAATTTCAGAGGAGAAAACGTTCAATTTATATTCAAATTTGCCGGTTTACTTCTGAAACGACGATTTTTCGAGAGACATCTAGAATGGGCAAATTTCGAAACAATTAGACTTCTGGAACAGTAATAATTATAGAAAGTTATTCTCGAATGACTGCTTGAACATTTGAAACGAAGAAAACGATTATTCAGTTTTTTTCTCAACCACAATTCATCGCAGATAACTGGACCAACTATTACTCAATTCATCGAGACCATTTCATCGTTCGACAGTTTGATGAAACCATAAATATTAACAATGTAAAAGAGCAGTAATAATCTCCAGTTCTTTAGTTGGGAAAGTGCCCATAGCTCCACTATACACACAGAGACTAGCAGAAACAAACATGACAATAATCAAGAAGAACTTTTAGACTGAAGGACAAATTAACTGTTTACGCTAAAAACTATTGAAAACGATTTTGAGAAGTACCTATTCAATTCTCCAACTTCATGCACGGTTATAGCTAAAAATCTAATCTCCATTATCTCTAATGAACATAAAGGGGATTTAATATCAATTGCAAATACTCGTTAGGGATTCAATGCACTTGCAACTGAGTTCGTAAGTAATTTAGAGGATTACGGCTGGATAAACAGGGTAATAATTGGGATTTCAACAGTAGGCCAGATTGATTGTCTTTACCGTTTTTGTCGCATTAGCCGTTCAACAATGCAACCCCCACTGCAACGAGCTCCATGAAATTTCGAGATTTAATACTTAAAGAGTTGCTCTTTCAGAATATTTATCACATTGAGATCTACGATGATTTATCTGGGACATAAATGTGTCACAATTTTCCTCCAAAAACTTAACAAAACGATGTGGTCACTTAAAAAAACGTCAAGACCGAACGGTTGCACCCAGCTCGATGAAATTTCGAGATTTATTACCTACTAGAAGAGTTGCACTTTCGAAATATTCATCATATTTGGTTCTGGGATGATTTTTCTGGGAGATACGAGTGTCAAAACTTGACCTCCGAAAAATAACTACATATCCTTTCATCCTAGAAAGAAACATTCCACATTTCCATTGTAAAACTCCTAGAAATCAATTCTGACGACATTATGTTTACTAGTTGTTTCTGAAAGAGGGAAAACATCGGTAAGTACCCCATCTGAGAGGCAAATATTGCATTCGTATGCAACGGAAACTCGGAAACTGCTTCATGGCAGAATCAATTCAATGCAAAGGATGTTTGTGCGGAAGGAACTGGCTTTCAGTCGAGCATCTTGCATATATTTTTCAAGAATGGGGATAAGGTCAACCTATCTCTCAAAGAGAATTTAAATAAAAGATTCGGAGGGATCAAAGGAAGCCGCGGATACTCAGTGTTTCCCACAGAAAAAGAATTTATTGACTCCGCAACGTAGGAGGAAATATGGTCGGGATATTTTGGGTGCTTTCTGGACTTTCTCCACGAATTATTCAAGGAATGAGATTGAAAATTCAGAGAAAATCGCTGAGGAATCAAATGACAAATGTTTGCTCCATTTAATTCATGTTAACTACTTTCCTCTAATTTTTGACTGTCTTACATTCACACCCTGCGCAAAAGGAAAGTATTGAAACAAAAAATACTAGTGACATGCAGATAACAAAATGCTTTTCATCTCGATGTGAAAATCCAAAGTATTCTCCAAGTTACAGGAAGTAGAACGTAGGCAATTTCTGGCTGTCTCACTTCATTCGGTGCCCAGTTTATTAAGGATGCTCCAATACTATTGCTAATAGTATTCCTGTTATGGTTGTTGACCATCTGCTTGCATGAACTAAGAGTGTCTCTTGACTTCAGCCTTCTGTAACTATGAACTGCAGTCAGCTGAAACGGCAGATCTGCAGCATAAAAAACCTAATTTTTTCCATTTCCTGCCTCACTTCATTCACAAGCAACTGAAATGGAAGAGGACTGAACCGATCACACAAAATTCCCCAGTGCAGAGATGAGACGAATGAGAATTTTCTAGGAAATCCAATCATACGATGCGAGTGACGTAAATACTGCCATCTCTCCATAGATCTTTCGCGTTTTTTCCAGAGAGCCTAGCATCCTATGCAGTCCCATGACGCTGGTTATCGATTATGTGGATTTGTAACGATACAATTCAAGTGTGAACCCAGAATTGCTATCTCTAATTCAAATGTGATGAATAAATCACATCCATTCACTACTTTAAGTGACATGGAAAACACTATTTGGTATTGATCAGAGGAAACATGAAAGCCCTGCACAACATCCTGGAGGTAGCGGTACAACCTTATATTCGTACAATATCCAAACTATATTTTTCAACATATTTCCCTACAATTGGATCTTTCTAAAATTCTGAACAAAGTCCGCTAGAAAACCTTCAAACAGATATCAGCCTAAAGGAAGATGAAACATTAGAACAGGTCGAGCAGTTCAAATACTTGGGAAGCTTCATAAATACTAGGGCTAACCTGGATACGGAAATACACAACCGTATTCAGCATCACGTGCATTCTGGAAGCTAAAGGACATAGTGTTTCAAAATCACGACCTCAATCTGAAGACCAAGACAACTGTTCACAATGAAGTGGTCCTTCCAACGCTTCTTTACGAAGCGAAAGCTGGACGCCCTACAAGCGACATAGCCATCGACAGCTTGAACAAACGCAACAACGTCATCTAAGACAAATAATGCACATCAGATGGTTCCACAAAGTTTCAAATCCAGAAGTCTCGCAGCCCGCGATGAAGCGGCCACATTCTGAGGATGCAAGACACAAGACTCCCCAAAATAGCTCTGTATGGCGAATTCACAGAGGGAGCTCGGAAACCAGGAGGCCAGTATAAGCGGTTTAAGGATATACTGCATCAATCCCTAAAATCAGTTAATGCCAATCATAACTGGGAACAACTAGCGTTAGACAGATCACAGTGGAGGTCTTTGTTCCACAGTTATAATGGAGACTCGAGAAGAATACAGCGGTGGCCATATCTGGTTGGTGACTATCCATGCCCGGAGTGTGGAAGGATCTGTAGGTCACAGTTGGGTCTCTTCAGTCACAGGAGGGCACACAGTCGCAAGTAGCCCTAAGAAATTATAAGTTTGATCGCACCGATAGTCTTTTCGTAGATTTATTCTCGGTAACGAGATTCAGCAATGAATGAATGGATTAATCATCTTATCTTAGTTCACATGTATACAAAAAATTTTTGTAATAAATTGAGTAATACTGGGTGTTCCGTTCCATACGCATATGAATTCAAGCCTATAATATTTCGGCGACAGAAACATTTCAATTTGCCCACTCTACACAGCCACTTCTAAAAAGTTGTACACTCCGTGAAAGTTTCCGAAACGAATTCAAAAGTTGAATTAAGTTCTGGATCGAAGGGGTGGGGGGAGGTTGCCGCTGCGACAGCGGCACTTCATCGCCTCCGAAAAATGTACGTATCTCTTTTCGAATCTTTCGCTATAAAACTTTTTCGTCGAAGCAACTTCGGCAACAACGAAAAATCAATCTTGGCAGATTGGTATCGGGGCGGAAGTTGTTCAGGGGCGTTTTGTCTGAGGAGATATTTCCATCGTACGTTTCATATTGCGAATTTTCGGATGAACTGTGAGGAAAGGATGGATTCTTATGGAAAGGGTAGAGCTATGGTTGGCAGTTTGCAATATACAGGGTGACAATTCGAAAACTTGCCAGTCCAATTATGTCACGACAAGGATGTTTTCATAGAAAATACCGGAACAGGTCAATTTTTATTCGGAGGGGGATATGTTTCTAGCAGAATTGTAAGCCAAAATCTACTCAATCTTAGGTTCCCCTTCATGGGGAATAGAGGGTGAGCTAAACCTCAATTGGAAGACAACATGTCCCTCTTACATAATACTATTGTCTTCCAATTGAGGTATAGCTCACCCTCTAGAGGGTGAGCTAAACCTCAATTGGAAGACAACATGTCCCTCTTACATAATACTATTGTCTTCCAATTGAGGTATAGCTCACCCTCTATTCCCTATTAAGAATTTAGGAGTGATAGCTACTACACCTAGGGTTGAGGAGATTTCGGCTTACAATTTTACTCAAAATGTGTCCTCCTCTCATCGAGTTGTTTATGATGCTGATATATCTATTCCGTTTGCTGCAGCAGGACCATTTGGAAACCGCCGAACTCTCTGCAGAAAGCAAAATTCATGAACTGATTGGCTAACCTTCGCGTCGAAGGTACCAGAACGAGGTCAACCATGATAGCTGGTTGACTGGTTGACTTCCGGGTTTTCATCTTTGTCATCCAGGTTCAGGTGATTCGAACAAGAAACTACATGAAATACATCGCCAAGGATTCCTTTCTGGCTGACGATAGCTGTCGTTATGACTGTGCATATACACAGTGCAGATACATGAAACCATCCAGCACATCACCGAGGGATGCCAGAAGTTCTGTAACGTGGTTACCTCGGAGAAAACTGAATATGAGCGAATCTATCAGCAAACATACATTCGGGAAATTCTATCCGGTCACGAGCACTTTGTAAAGTTTATACCGGGTACAGTGAAAAATCAAAGGTTGTTCAATAAAAGGCGCCAACCAGAACTGACAAAATGGAAACTAAGGATGACCTCGCGAAGTGAAATGACTTGCTATACGGTATCGGGATGTAATTGTATTTCTCCAGAAATGAAAGAAACACAACCAGGGCGGATCTATTCGAGACTTTTACTCGCTACCCCAAGGGCTAACGCTCCATGACTGATAGCGAAGAAAAGGTCTATTTTTAGCGTAACTACGGGATTTCACTGACGACGAGCGGTATCTCTTATTTTCTACCCCAAGGGCTTACGCGCCATGACTGATAGAAAAGAAGAGATTTCGGATTCAACACTTATGACGCGGAACGCGGACAGGGGGCTGGACGGGACTTTCCCTTCAGTACCCCAGGGGCTTACGAGCCATGACTGATAGCGAAGGAAAAAGTCAGACTCGCGAAACAGGGTAAAGTACGATAAAATATAATAGAAAGCGATACAGTACAGCAATGTCAAAGAAGTAATCGGTGTAGGTCTAATTAAGAAACTGAACGGTAAGGACGGGGACCTACTTCCTTTATTTCAGGCACTCGCGGAAAACAAACGAAAACTAAAGATTAATTCCTAAGAGCACTAATACTCGCAACACAAAATTATTTATAAATTTATTGAACGGCTTGTCGTGCACACAATTAAAGTCGAATCGCAGAAAAGTACGGAGCGTAAACTAACTAAAGAGACTAAAGAGTAAAACAGCCAAAGTCAAAGATTTGAAAGTAAAAGGGCAGAAATCAAAAAGTGAACTCGAGAAACAAACCGGGGGACAAAAGATCACTCCTATTGTCATTTCATCTACAGGCCTGATACCAAAGAAACTACCAAAGACACAGCGTGTTTATATCTTTGGGTTTCGCACGCTCTTTAAGTAATAGAACAATGGTTAGGATACAAGGATGATTAAAACGAATTTTGCTAGGGGATGAAATGCCTCAACCGGCCTCAACTGACCAGTAAAATCTCCAGGGGAATCCTGCAGACAAACGTTGTCCCATAGACGGACATCCTTTTCTAGTACTAAATACATAGTCCCTACAAGTGCCTCCTGGATTCCTTTCAGTCCTCAACGATCCAGAGCCATTCCGTCCGATACAAAGACCTTTAATTCCTCCGTTACGCCGTTCTTTTGTAGCAAAAGTGCCACGCTTCCGTAACGTCCTACTCGAAAACAAATTTAGTGCGGGTAAGTTCCGAAGCTAGCCGAGGGGCAAATTCGATTTGGGCGCTGCGAAGGACGGGCGGGCTAGATGAAAAAAATCCATTAACCCATTTCGATTCCGTCGCCATTTGAATCTGCAGCCGCGGGTCGCCGAGAACGATCGCTAAGTGATAACTTATTGCTCCAGAAAAAAGAGATAATGAGACTTGCACAAATGGGCGGTCTAATATTTTTGCAAGGTATTCTATTAGAGTCGTCGCACACTAATGACTTGAAGGAATCTATACGCTATTTTTCAAAATAGAGACAACAGGAGCTTCTTGTGACTTGGCGGAGGTAGGTTGTTACAGTGTCATTTCTTTGAAGTTATGATTCTAAACAGGAGACAACAATGTCGTTCCAATAATGGAAGATGAACGGACGTAGGAAATCCTGGAGAAGCTGAAACATCTAAACGCAACCACAGACCGGTTTAGGGATCATTTTCCACTAATCAGTACAGTACAGCGCTAGATATCCAACCGGATGATGGGGTTTTGAACGAAACCGGAGCGTCGTTTTGAGTAATTACTTCAATTCTCATCATTATGCGCCACCTGTGCAGCAAGAACTGAACCAAAACTCACTTTCTCTGCAGACTCCTACACATCCATTCATCGCTCCCAGATTCAACAACTACCTACAGTCAACGAATGTACAACAAGTCGTCAAAGAGTCAAGAAAATACGGTTTTGATCATGGGTGAAGATAGGTATTACCAATCTCTCTAGACGAAATGCCAATACGTATTGTACTTACATCATTTTGATGGCACAGTGATGAAATTCTTCGAATAGACCTTCGCCATCCGAATCCCTGTTCAAAATATTATATATAACGGTCGAATTGGGAAATATCGATCCTTGAATTCATTCCAAATTCAATCACATGCATATTTTAGTTGCTCTCCAATTAGCTTCGTACGGAAATCGGCTCTGGAATCAATTCAATTCGAAAAGCAAATACCGCAGCTCGAAGTGGATAAAGCGATTCGAAATTATTGTTATTTACGCGGTCTCGTTATAAAAACAAGTATCAATCGTCGATACGCTTCTACATCATGAATTTTTGTATGAAAATATCTTTTAAAAAACATTTAAAGCCCACGCAAAGAATGGAGAAATTGACCTACAGTGAGTTTCATAATGAGTCCCTTCAATTCGAAGCTTTCTGTAGTTTCTTTTTCAGTGGAACTTGCAGCAAGTTTCATTACCAGTTTTGAGGTTCCTCAAATTTTGAATCCTCCTTCAGTTCTACAGAAATTGAAACAAATTGAAGCTTCAATATTAAAAGGGTAATATTGATCACGAAACTAGTCTTAAAAGAGCAAATTCAAAGGAACTGGCAGTTAGATTCATTGATCTGAAGCAACAACATCAACTGCAACATTCTACCCTGAAAATTTCAAGTGACTTCTAGAATTTAATTTGATAATCTTCATCAATGAGTCCATCCAAACGTTTCAGACCATTTTTCGAGTCAAAATTTGAGAATATAGCAGATATGAATGCTCATGTTTCTGGGTACCCACAAGCACCTATATTATTATGATTCGTACATAATTACGAGTATGGTCATACGGTCTGCCACCAAATTTGAATACGCCCTGCAGTACCGAGCAAAACCTGATCTTATTGGTTCGGATTTAGATGCATTAATTATAATAGGCCCCATACGGGATATGCGTTGAATAATGGAGCTTATTTATGGTGAGCGCCACCACATTAGTCTTGAATTCAATTATGTATTTGTAATGCATACTGATGCCATTCGAATCTCCGGATTGAGAAACCTCGTTTAGGCTGGCGGACCATTCTATTTAAGGTTCAACTATGGAGCTGTCAGACCAATATCGGATGATCGACAATGTTATATCCCTGGATTGATGGGTTCAATTCGAAATGACGGAAAATGGTAGCCTGTAGTGAATCGGCAATGAATTTTCCGATAACCCAAGAATTCGCTGCCAATTTCACATATTGTTTCTCTATTTCTGTAATCTCCATTGATTACAGAAGGTTTTATTCATTCGAATCAAAAGGCAATATAGTTTTCGATGGTGGACATCAGCAGGGATACTGCTGGCATGTGGCAGGGTGTGTGAACGATGTTTAAAAACCTCATCTTCAAGGTAGCCCCAAAAAAAGAAGTCACAGATGCGCACTGCCCCACCCCACATCCCCTATCAGCGAGACCAGTCACCCCAGGAGCACCTGACTCATAACAGCTAATAAAATTCAAGCTGTGTTTGCTACAGCCCCTTCCTGCTGGAACTAGATGTCACCCAGATCGTGTTCTTCGCAAAGTATTTACAATTAAGGTTGCAGGAGGTTTCCCACATCGAAACTTAACGCTGGGAAGTTACTGTCAAGGTGAAATTTTCCTCCCCATGGAGCTGACTGAAAACTGCAAACCCTAAGGAACACAAAGAGCCTACTTGGCCCCACCACAGCTCAAGCAATGATTCTTCAAAACTCGCCAATCAGGTCTGCCGTAACGTTTAAGTTTGCTGATATGAAAAAAACAAATAAAAACATGTATTTATGTATCTCAGAACACATCGTTAAAATCGAAAGGAAGATAGAGATGCCATGAAATATTATAGTTTTCATTGCACAGAAACAGTCAGTCGCCTTTACTGTATTCTGCCGACACATCCTCTGATTTGTACCCGCTATACAGGGTGACAATTTAAAAACTTGCCAGACCAATTATGTCACGACAAGGATGTTTCCAGAGAAAATGCTGGAACAGGTCAATTTTTAGTCGGAGGGAAACATATTTCTAGCAGAATTGTAAGCCAAAATCTCCTGAATCTTAGGTGTAGGGGTTGTCATCACTAAATTCTTAATAGGGAATAGAGGGTGAGCTATACCTCAATTGGAAGAAAATAGTATTTTGTAGAGGGACATAATTGTCTTCCAATTGAGGTATAGCTCACCCTCTATTCCCTATTAAGAATTTAGTGGTGACAACCCCTACACCTAAGATTCAGGAGATTTTGGTCGGAGGGAAACATGTTTCTAGCAGAATTGTAAGCCAAAATCTCCTGAATCTTAGATGTAGGGGTTGTCACCACTAAATTCTTAATAGGGAATAGAGGGTGAGCTATACCTCAATTGGAAGAAAATAGTATTTTGTAGAGGGACATAATTGTCTTCCAATTGAGGTATAGCTCACCCTCTATTCCCTATTAAGAATTTAGTGGTGACAACCCCTACATCTAAGATTCAGGAGATTTTGGCTTACAATTCTGCTAGAAACATGTTTCCCTCCGACTAAAAATTGACCTGTTCCAGCATTTTCTCTGGAAACATCCTTGTCGAGGCATAATTGGCCTGGCAAGTTTTCCAATTGTCAACCCCTATAACTACTTCAAAGCCTCAATAAAAATTTGCAAACCATAGTATTCATGTAGAGGGTCAAGTGATCTTTCAATTGAGGTATAGCTTACCCTCTATTCCCTATTGAGAATTTAGGGGTGATAGCTCCTACACCTAGGGTTGAGGAGATTTCGGCTTACAATTCTGCTCAAAATATGTCCACCTCCGAATAAAAATTGACCTGTTCCATAATTTTCTCTGAAATCATACTTGTCATGACATAATTCGACTGGCAAGTATTCAAGTTGTTCAATTTATTGTATAATAATTGCTTTGAAAGTTGTGGAAACTATCATCACCATTGAAATAAAGTTAATTTCTTGCTTTTATATTTTTTCTTTCGCTAACAAATTATTCAGTTTATCTTCACCCACCTGAAGATGCTACTGTGATAGGGAAACACGTGTCTTGATCAGATAACTTATGTTACTGGAAATCATCTAATTCTGTTGCTAGTTTTATGAAGATTAGAACACAGAGATGGGGAAGAAACCCAAACAAAAAATAAAAGAACAGTTTTCTTTGTCCACTGCTCTATTTCATTTGACGCCATGCTTTTCGCTTTTTTATGTAATGTAATGTAAACATCGATAATAGCTTTGATGAAAGAAATATCAGTTTACAGCCTGGAAATATGATTCTATCAAACTTTATAGTATCTTAACCATAAAAATCAATCAACTAATTTTCTTTCGAAGACTCTAAACCATTAGCGTCAAAACCTATTCATCGCAGCATAAATCTCAAACCCCCCATACCCCTGTACCTCCCGAGATCCCCCCATCGAACCTCCCCAATTACTAACCACAAAAAACGTCGCGCACCGTCTCAGAACCACAGGTGGCGGCATGGGACACCACACGCGGCACAGTCAGCGACCGCAACCCGCCGCACGAGCCCTCCGGATCGTCCTCACGAACGGCGGACCTCGCCGGTCACGTGCACGCCGCGATGCCCATGGGGGCCCATCCCGAGACCGCGACTACCGACTTCCACCGGTTCCTCGAGAGACGCTGTGCGACGGTTCCCGCCCCGTACACGGGGTCATGCGGCGTCAGCGTAGACCTCTGCAAGGGCTCCTGCGGCCCGACTGGCCGGGACGGGAGACGTGCGGCTTAGCCAGACTAGCAACCGTCTCCGGACGCCGTCTGGTGGCGCTACCTGGCGTCGGGAGCGGGCGCGAGTCCTGCACGGGGACGTCGCGTAGCGTGCGCGTCGACCCGACCGACGACGACGTCGATCTCAGGTGGGAAAATGCGGGAAAGAGCGTCGTGCGTTGGATTCGTGATCGTTTTTCCTGAGATGATGCTCATGGGCTGGCGTGGGCAAATATCTAATGTCGAAACAAAACAAGGAAATTCTTAGGAGTAAAACGGACCTCCTCAAGAACAGAGTTGAATCCCGAAGCCGAAGAAAATCAGAAATATGTAGCTATTTATGTACCGAGAATGAAAATCTTTTTATGACAGTAGAGCCTGCCAAAAGGGAATACTCCTTCTGACGAAAATGATGTATTTCTTATGAAATATCTTTGAAACGACACATTTTGAAATAACCATTTCATCCGTTTCCTAAAGAAACTTATAAAATAAAAATGGGTATTCAAAGCGTTTCGTTTCTATTGCACAAGTTGGCAACATCGACTGAAATATGCGTCGATAATAAAGGACAACAAATACACTATCTGATGAGATAGACAAAGATGGCTGTCTATGAAGTCTGCGACGAAATGTAACGGTAGGTTCTTGAACAAGGGTTGAATGAGAAGATGGATTTTTATAACCTTTTATTGTGGTAGAAATATTTCGAAAAACTGAACAGTGGTGAAATAAATCTGCAATGACATTCACATCGATTAAACTACTTATTATTAACAAGAATATTAGTAGATTGTTTACCTGCAACCAAGGAAAGTTTTCGTACTTCGTACGAAGTAAATTCTGAAACCTTGGTCCGAAAAGACTCGCCAATTTATTAGTCTAACTGCTCATGAAAAACGCTGTTCGAAGAATGAGCAATGTGAAAATTCTACGTGACCGAAGACAAATTATCAAAATTTAATATTTAAATATGGGTCGAATAGGCAACCTAAGAAACATAACAAGTTATGTATGGGCTCAGGAAACTCACAGATTAACCTCATCAATTCATTATCGTTACAGAAAGAGGAAGGTCGTAAAATTTTATGGGTTTTTTTGGCCGGTTGCTGTAGAGACTCGCCGGTGAGCACACGCCTCATCAACAGCTGTTATTTTATAAACAAGCCATTGTCCTTTATTTTCTAGTAGGCGCTGTTGCCAGATCGTAAACTAGAAACGAAGCGATTTGAAAAATTCATAAATGAATCTCATAATTATTCAGTTTAAACTTGCATATGCTGTGATAACCCAAATTGAGGGCTGGGGCACAGCCGACGCTAGCAGGCAAGATAATAAACAGTCTTTTGCCGAGGTCCATATTAAATTTTTTCGTCGACCCCACATACCTACGGCTTCGTCGCCGTAGTTGCCAATTGCCAATTCCCTAAGCTCTGGAGGAGTGTTACTGTTATATGGCTGTTACTATCCATTCTTGATCATAGGACACTAATAATCAGACAACAGCAAATAACAATAATAATTATCACAGGCACTGTGGTTAAGTGCTTTTCTCAAAATGGATTCAAATGGCTTTTCAACAGCCTGTATCTTTTAAACCGAGCCCATTCGGGAGAAATGGTAAAGAAAAAAAGTGTTTCTTTTGACCTCAAGAATGTACTGTTAAAATATTTGTACGAGTCCAAGACTCACCCTGTATAGATAGGTCAAAAGCGTAGACCCAAATTTTCAGGATTATCCTATGATCCGTTCTCCGTGGAAGTCTAATGGAACACTTACCGCGGGAGACCCCGTATACCTAATATTCGAAGGGAAAGAGTCACGGTATGCCGAGACACCCCGTATATTGATTTCCAGAGCTGCTCTAAACATACTGTACGTAGGGGTTTCGTAGTATCTCCCACGCGTTCCTCATAATGCGGAATTTTCCGGCCACATAAGCGATTCCGAGAAAGCGTTTTTCCGAATGGTAGCGGGCCTGAGGGCCCTGAAATTATCACTTTTCAGTGGAAATCACTCCTTTTAGAAGCAATCCGTCATGCCGCGCTGTCTCCGGGGTCGTCGGCGAGAACGTGGCTTGGCATAGGTTTACCCGCGGTCCCGCTATGCGGATCTCCCCGTCAATCGATACGCCCGGAACGACTTGGGGGTGGTTTCTTGAATCTCTGACGGATACGTGAAGGGCCTTTCTCGATTTCAGCTCGGATTTGGTTGCGGTTCGTCTGTCGGTGGATGCTGTGCGCAGAAATTGATGATGCTGTAAAGGACAATGATCCTTTTTTGTTCGAAAATGGAATGTTTCAGCTTGAACGATTTTTTTACAGGTGGTTAGCACCAAATCGTTGCGACGATCATTGAGAGGGTATTAATAATGTCTTATTCAGAAAACCACCAGAGCGCTCTTTTAGGCTGAGCAAAATATTGGGTAATTCTTCTTATTTCATCGTATAATGCCCCGTTTTTGAGTACACTGATGTTCAACAATCAAAAAAGTACCTGTGAAGTTTGAAAAATTGGGTACTTTGGCTGAATACAACTCTGTTTGAAAGATCCACAGATGTGTAGTGTTATAGATTTAACTAGTTATTCTGAAAGTGATTTGTTCATCCAGAGATGGCGCAGCTTATTATGGAGATTTAAAATGGCTATATCTTTTTATCAGTGCCGAATCGGAAAAAATGCTGTGGGAAAATAGTGTTTCTTTTGAACTCAAGAAACCACTGTTAAAATATTTGTACAAGCCGAAGAATTTGAGAAAATATGGGACCTATGCCATTAATTGTCTTCCTCTGTTTTCTGATCTGGGGAGGAATTGAACCGGATCTCGTTGAATAATACTAGATGGCGCTCGAGTACTTGATAATACTCAGAAGCTACTACTAGTAGCTTTGATGATGTTTCCAAGGGGTATAACAAGCCAACCATTAAATTTGTTTCGTAAGAAACTTTTTTCCTTATTCTTATTATACAATTGAAAAATAAATTTCTGTAATGTCTACTCAATTTAATTTCTAACAGCTATCTGCTTTCTAGGAAAAAAATTGAAAATTGCTTTTCAGTTGCCATCTTTGGGGATGATCAGAAAATATTTTATATGAAAGAGAGAAAAATACAATGTCTAATTATTAAGAAACTTCACAGGACAATCAAACAAAAGATTTGAATCAACTTATATCTCGCTCCTATGGAGTATACCAGCAAAATGTTAGTACAATAACCAAACTGCAGAAAATTGACTTACCAATACTGAAATTTTTCACTCAAAACTCACCTAGAACAGAAAAAATTAATCAGGACAAACAATCAAACAGGGTTTTATATCAAAAAAAATTAAAATTAAAAGTTGATCGAATTCCAAGTATTTTATGAAGGAAAATATTTATATACCAAGTGAAACGGAAATGTAAGACAATTTTACTAGGCGTGATAGAATACCAACGAATAGGAGATCTTTATCTAATGAACTTATGTCGAAAACCGCTCATTATGGGTGTTAAAACCCTCAAGAAGGGCCTAGTATTAATCAGTTTTTTTCCATCTGAATTTTTCCATGTTAATCTGCTTAGATCACTTCAATTCGTTGAAAAAACTACCCTTACTGAACACGAAAAATCAAAAAAGTTTCACCTTGTATATTATATAAATTTCCGACTTAGCAATCACACATCTAAATACTTCTAGAATGTGGTAAACATATACATAAATAATCCTATCCAATAAATAAACCTCTTCGAATCGGTAAAACCGGCTCAATTCCTTATCGGACCTATCTCACCCCTTTCCATCTCCACAATACATTAAACTCCCGTCGAATCTCCCCTACAAGGTCTCGATAAAAGAAAAACGTTTGTCGCACCGCTCCACTCCGAGCAGACAGCACGTAATCGAAGAAAACAATCTTTATTCCCGTCTCATTACGAGAAACGAATCAAGAGGGGACTCTCCCCGAAGCCGCGGCGCCCCCCTGAAGTGGAACATCCCCTAATACGGTCAGATGAGTGCGTTATTTTCGTATGCCTCCCATTCTTCTCGATAGAAAGGAACCGAACGAAGGGGGAGACCAACTAATGGCCTGAATTCCTCATGTTACATTGTTTCACCCGGCTTTGTTTTTGCCCCCGCTCCGGTTTAGAAGTTCCTCATATTACCTCTTATAATCCGGTCGAATGGTTCGTGGAAGTACTCAATGATGCGATAGATTATCTCATGACGGGTAGTTCTTATTACATTTAGTTCCAATGAGCGGTAGTTCTGACGCCCGGTAGGCGTTTTAGCCGGTAGTTTCCTTCCGTTGTAGTTCAAATGCGTTATACATAAAGACTTTCGAAATGAGTTGTGCTTGTTTGTCCTCACAAAACTCCCGACATGTGAAGACTTTATCTGATAATGTTCTTGTTGGAAATTCATCCCTTTATAATGAAAAAATGAAAGAATACGATCCGTAAACAAGTCGTGATGTTACCCAGTTTTCCAGTACTTATAGACTTTTCCGATGAGTTGATTAGAAATGTTCGATGTCTATTTCTCGAAGAGGACTGATACTTGCTCCAATCCGAAGCATCTGGTCTGAAACCTTGTGCAATTTCGACAGAATCGAGTATTTATTACCAAGATTAAATCCACTCCTAGCACTCCGGAACCTACAGATTGCGGGGATGTGATCAATCAAGTCCGGACAATAAGACCAGGTATTGCAATAGGGTAGACGTCTCTGTGTTATAGTTCATTCGGTTGATTGGATGCGCAGATTCCGGCTGATATAATCCACTAACGAGGTAGCCAGTGATTCGCGAAGCTGCGCTGAGAATTTACCGAATAAACTTCAACCAACATAATGCATTTCGTTGAAACCCTTCACTGATCTTGATTAAGTTAAGATGAATAACTTCCTTCAAAGCGGAATCACCATCTGAGGTCTTAAATAGCGAGGCAACAAAGAAATTCTGGAAAAAGTCAATGTAGAAGAATTGAGACAATTGATATTAGTCATAGACGTGATATTGCTGCCTCCAATTTTATTATGTCACGTGAAATTGTTCAGACATCAACTACTATATATTTTTTTTAGTTTCATGAGTTTATAGTGAAGCAGTCTGGTATAAGTAACTGAATGAATGAATACCTATGTGAATGAACCACCTAGAAGTCAATTGATAGGTCATTTAACACTACTTATCATCCAATATTCAAGCTGAACAACTCGTGTGGGTTATATCCCCTGAAACGACTGCAGGTCTCACACCTACAGCTCTAGGCGTAAAGTACCCCATTAATTTCCGGTTTAATCCAGCGCAATGATGAATGGCCTCGATGGAAATAAGACATATGTCTATATTCATGAACGCGCTGTATGAAATCATCGGTTGTGTACGGCACCCAGGGGTATGGCTTGTCATTAGGCCGTGATGGGCATTTTCGAGCAATTGAACCAAGGTCGTCCTTTGATCAGGTCTATGGAAACGCAGGTGAATGGGTGGGGCATTGTTCCCTTCGTATGGGAAAGAGGAAACCCTGATATCGTGGATTCCCGTCGTACTTTTCACGGAAATCAACTATTTTTTCACCTTGTCGTTAATTTTTCTCGAGACATTAAACTCTCTCCCGACCGAATGTGGTCTGGCGTGCGAACCCTCTGGAGCCGCCTTCGGCGCTTGCAAATTGTTGTACATTCGTTGTTAAATTTAGGAGCCATGAATCGGTGAAGGAGTCTGCGGAAAAAGTTATTTTTGATTCAGTATTTGCTGGATAGGTGGCGCGTCGTGACGAGGATTGAAATGATTTCTCAAAACGTTACCCCGATTCAGTTTAAGACCCCATGATACGGTCGGAATATCTAGCACTACACTGTATTGATAGTTGGGGTGCCCAAGAGGGAAATTCGGGATTTACTCGAGCCTGTCAGAGTAATACAAGGAGAGATACCTTGGACCCTGTAGAGTACCTTTAGCAAAAGAAATATCTGTATATAGGGGGAATTGTCTAGGACATCCTGTCAGAATCGTTAAAAAAAAACGATCATTGTACATACTCAAGCGTCTCAGATTAAGATATATGTGGTTCATTACATGTTGAAAACTATATATTGCCTTAATCTGACAATTTGAGCGTTATGTAAATGTCTGGGAGGACGCCAAACTTGCAAGAAAAAAACGTCACGTGTACATTCTCGATCGAGGTGGCGTTTTCCTTAATTTGAAGCTAATGATTCAAGAATAACGAAAAAAATATAATCTGACAGTTTCAGCAAGCCGAAACAATAAAAATTGGCCATAATGGTCACAAACATCAGTTTTTCTGAATTATCCCCTCTCCTGGGCTTCAAATTGTTCTCGCATTCATTATAAAAGTTGTAGAGTATAACATTTTCTACAAATTTTGTCCCAAGCAGTTTTTTTTACATTTGAACGTTTTTGGGATATATGGCGATGAATGTACATTATACTAGGTGACCTTGGCCTTTCGCATGTGCGGCTAAGCTCCTCGCCCTTATCGCCCTCTGACTCGAAAACGGTTGAGAGTATGTAAAATTGCTTCAGACAAAAGTTGTATAGAATTTTATTATCAACAACTTTCATAATTAATACAGAAACGATTAGAAGCACAGGAAGTGAGATATTTAAAAAAAATGCCTTGCTATCATCTTCAAACTGTCAGATTGAGAAAACCCCGCCTGATGAGTGTCAAATTAATGGGTCAACACGTCTGCAATAACGAGATTAACCACCTGCATAAAAATCTGACACGCTGGAGTACGTACAAGTAACGATTTTTTTGCATTTTCAAAGGACCGGTGTGATCTTGCGTCAAGTCCGAATTGTCAGTCCCTTGAAAAGTAGCTTCCTTTCGCCAATTAATATATCCTCTAAAGATCTTACACTCTCGAAATTTACCATTATAGACTCTTCTGTACGGTCAGCCCCACCACGCAAACTGTGAATTTAGTATCAGAGACACGTATAGGGCATATACAGCATCTAAATCTGACACGCTCGAGTATGTACACCGGACGTTTTTTTTTTAATCTTTGAAAACCTGCTGAAGACGCTTTCCCCACCGCTGAGAGTGCATACATCATAGAACCTTCTTTTTTTTCTTTCAACCATCTAATCTATATTGGGGAACAATGATTTACGTTCAGATGTTTCGAATTTTCTTGGATTTCCTACGACCCTTCATGACAAGTTCGCATCATCAGTTGGACAGAATTGTCGTTTCCGGTTGTAAAATTCGGATTTTGTTGCGTACCTCATCACCACGTCATGATAGATTTTTCTCGACAGGAATCCTCATTCATCACCATAAACGGAATCCACAAAATCGGGCGGGCATTATCCGAGATTCGATTACATCCTGTGTTTCATGTAAATTCCAAAATCCGGGGCGTCGTTCGCATCCACGCATAAATCCGCCCCCCCTGGGGGCCCATTCAACCCCGAACAATAAGAATCCGAAAGAGTAATATCAAACGGAAATACGCGAGGCCTCAGATTATGGGCACGATCAGAGCGGAGTGCGTTTCGCACAGAACGTATCGTATCGGATATTTTCGAATACGCCCGGGCGTATTGCGGGCGTTATGAATTGCAGCCGCCCGTTCATAATCCCTATTTTGATTTATCGGGAGCGGAACTAAAATGCGAGTCGGTTCTGCTTTACGGAATTTTGGAATAATAACCTCCAGGCTTAAGATGTAGTAGTATGAAGAATAGGGACAACTCCAATGGTGTTCAGGGGCAGGCTTCAGTATCAATTGAACGAAAACTGAAAGAAATACAGTGCCAGATCTGAGAAGTATTTGGATCTTAATAGTTGGTGAGCCGATGATGCAAAATCTTGGAGACCTAGTGGATTTCGAAGATTAGATGGTAGGAAAAAAGGTTCTATGATGTATGCACTTTCAGCGGTGGGGAAAGCGTCTGCAGGTTTTCAAAGATATAAAAAAATCGTCAGGTGTACATACTCGAGCGTGTCAGATTAAGATACTGTACTACGTGTCTCTGATAATAAATTCATGTTAATCTGATAGTTGTCGTGGTGGGGCTAGCTCTTCGGAAGAGTCAAAAATGGTAAATTTCGAGTGTCAGATTTTTGGAGGATTTATTAATTGGCCAAAGGAAGCTACATTTTAAGGGACTGACCATGCGAACGTGAAAATGCAAAAAAAATCGTTACTTGTACATACTCGAGCGTGTCAGATTTTTATACAGATGGTTAATCTCAGTGTTGCAGACTTGTTGACCCATTTATCTGACACTAATCAGGGGGGCTTTTCTTAATCTGACAGTTTGAAGAAAATAAAAAGGCATTTTTTAAAATTATCCCCCTTCCTGTACCTCTAATCGTTTCAATATTCATAATGAAAGATGTAGATGATGAAATTCTATACAACTTTTATCTGAAGCAATTTTTCTTACCCTCAACCGTTTTCGAGCTAGAGGGTGATAAGAGCGAGGAGCTTAGCCACACGTGCGAAAGGCCAAGGTCAATGCAGAAACCCAATCTAATGTACATTCATCGCCATATATCTCGAAAACGTTCAAACGTAGAAAAAATTGTTTCTGACGAAATTTGTAGAACATGATATGCTTCACAACTTTTATAATGAATGTGAAAACAATTTGAAGCCCAGGAGGGGAGATAATTCAGAAAAACTGATGTTTGTGACCTTAATGGCCAATTTTTGTTGTTTCGGCTTGCTGAAACTATCAGATTATATTTTTTCCTTTATTCTTGAATCATTAGCTTCAAAATAAGAAAAACGCCACAGCGCTCGAGAATGTACACGTGACTTTTTTTTTGCAAGTTTGGCGCTCTCCAACACATTTTCGTCACGCTTAAATTGTCACATTGAGAGAATCATATACTTTCCAATGGGTAATTAAAAACATAAATATTAATACGCTCGAGCAATTCCCGAATTTCCCTCTTGGGCTCCCCAACTACATATAAGAATATGTTCCACCTTTTAACTGGATTTCTTAGAGGGGCTCAAAAAGCACCTAATCAGAATGAGTCTAGCTGAAATTGACGAGTGCAGATTCTGTAGGGAGAAGAATGTTTCACAAAAGAACTCAAGTAAATCTAGAATCTCCTATAAACATCCGAATAGGGACGTCTCAACATTTTAATATCGAAACGTTTCCCTACGCCCTACGGGATCACGCCGAACTTCACAACGACTGAACAATATCTATTCATATCTAGATACAGACATCCGGAGTTTTAATAATTGATTTTCTCTCTCAATCTAATCGAAAATTTCATGAATAAATGAATGCCGGGATACTTCGTCGTGGAAACAAATATTTTCGAATCGCGTTTCGCTCGGGGTATGGATATTTTCTATATAACATCCTGAGCGAAGGGCCAAGTATCCTTGGCTGGAGGCAAGATTCGTTCGAAAGGAAAATTGAAAAATATATCCGTCGTTGATAAACCAGGTTACCGACGTGGTCGATCGATACTGAGGATTTATATTCCACGGACTGGATTTTTTTGTCGTATTTGTCCTGATGTATTACCAAGAATATGGGGCAGATAAAATAAGTATAGACCGGATGGAGAGAGGGAAAATATCGTGAAGTGCATAGGAGTAGTTTCGTAGAAAAATTTTGTGAGCCTATGGTAAGGAAATGGCATTTTTCAAAAATTTGCAAATTTCAATCTGCGATATCTCCTGTTATATTCGTCTGATCGAATTGGGATTTCCGGTTATATAATCAGCGTTGCCTAGGCTTCCACCCCAGCACAAAAACTCGATTTCGAAAATCTCGATTTTTTGGGTCACAAATGAGCAAGGGGTTAGACCCCCCTAAAATGACCTATTTGCTACTCTGTCTGAAAATCAGGATGTTCTATTACTGTTTCAGGATATGGAGTGCATGGAATTTGTTCTGAAGATTCTAGAAAACCAAACAGTTGATGATTCAATAGAGAATTGCTCTCCAGAGAGCTCTTCGAAGTCAACTCGAAAATGAAAAGTGGAAAAACAAAAAAAATTATTTTCTCCTAAAAAGGGCCAGATATTTGAAATTTTGGTATGAAAATATAGGTTTTCGAACACGCTGAATCTATTGCAAGTATTTTCGAGAGCCTATCTTTCTTCGTTTAGATTTTCATCTTGGAAATGGCATTTTTCAAAAATTTGCAAATTTCAATCTGCGATATCTCCTGTTATATTCGTCTGATCGAATTGGGATTTCCGTTTATATAATCAGCGTTGCCTAGGCTTCAACCGTAGCACAAAAACTCGATTTCGAAAATCTCGATTTTTTGGGTCAAAAATGAGCAAGGGGTTAGACCCCCCTAAAATGACCTATTCGCTACTCTATCTGAAAATCAGGATGTTCCATTACTATCCTAGGATATGGAGTGCATAGAATTTGTTTCGAAGATTCTAGAAAACCAAACAGTTGATGATTCAATAGAGAATTGCACTCCAGAGAGCTCTTCGAAGTCAACTCGAAAATGAAAAGTGGAAAAACAAAAAAAATTATTTTCTCCCAAACAGGGCCAGATATTTGAAATTTTGGTATGAAAATATAGGTTTTCGAACACGCTGAATCTATTGCGAGTATTTTCGAAAGCCTATCTTCCTTCGTTAAGATTTTCATCTTGGAAATGGCATTTTTCAAAAATTTGCAAATTTCAATCAGCGATATCTCCTGTTAAATTCGTCTGATCGAATTGGGATTTTCGTTTATATAATCAGCGTTGCCTAGGCTTCCACCCCAGCACAAAAACTCGATTTCGAAAATCTCGATTTTTTGGGTCAAAAATGAACAAGGGGTTAGACCCCCCTAAAATGACCTATTCGCTACTCTATCTGAAAATCAGGATGTTCCATTACTATCCTAGGATATGGAGTGCATAGAATTTGTTTTGAAGATTCTAGAAAACCAAACAGTTGATGATTCAATAGAGAATTGCACTCCAGAGAGCTCTTCGAAGTCAACTCGAAAATGAAAAGTGGAAAAACAAAAAAAATTATTTTCTCCCAAACAGGGCCAGATATTTGAAATTTTGGTATGAAAATATAGGTTTTCGAACACGCTGAATCTATTGCGAGTATTTTCGAAAGCCTATCTTCCTTCGTTAAGATTTTCATCTTGGAAATGGCATTTTTCAAAAATTTGCAAATTTCAATCAGCGATATCTCCTGTTAAATTCGTCTGATCGAATTGGGATTTTCGTTTATATAATCAGCGTTGCCTAGGCTTCCACCCCAGCACAAAAACTCGATTTCGAAAATCTCGATTTTTTGGGTCAAAAATGAGCAAGGGGTTAGACCCCCCTAAAATGACCTATTTGCTACTCTGTCTGAAAATCAGGATGTTCCATAACTATCCTAGGATATGGAGTGCATGGAATTTGTTCTGAAGATTCTAGAAAACCAAACAGTTGATGATTCAATAGAGAATTGCTCTCCAGAGAGCTCTTCGAAGTCAACTCGAAAATGAAAAGTGGAAAAACAAAAAAAATTATTTTCTCCTTAAAAAGGCCAGATATTTGAAATTTTGGTATGAAAATATAGGTTTTCGAACACGCTGAATCTATTGCGAGCATTTTCGAAAGCCTATCTCCCTTAGTTAAGATTTTCATCTTGGAAATGGCATTTTTCAAAAATTTGCAAATTACAATCTGCGATATCTCCTGTTATATTCGTCTGATCGAATTGGGATTTCCGTTTATATAATCAGCGTTGCCTAGGCTTCCACCGTAGCACAAAAACTCGATTTCGAAAATCTCGATTTTTTGGGTCAAAAATGAACAAGGGGTTAGACCCCCCTAAAATGACCTATTTGCTACTCTGTCTGAAAATCAGGATGTTCCATTACTATCCTAGGATATGGAGTGCATAGAATTTGTTTTGAAGATTCTAGAAAACCAAACAGTTGATGATTCAATAGAGAATTGCACTCCAGAGAGCTCTTCGAAGTCAACTCGAAAATGAAAAGTGGAAAAACAAAAAAAATTATTTTCTCCTAAACAGGGCCAGATATTTGAAATTTTGGTATGAAAATATAGGTTTTCGAACACGCTGAATCTATTTCGAGCATTTTCGGAAGCCTATCTCCCTTCGTTTATATTTTCATCTTGGAAATGGCATTTTTCAAAAATTTGCGAATTTCAATCTGCGATTTCTCCTGTTATATTCGTCTGATCGAATTGGGATTTCCGGTTATATAATCAGCGTTGCCTAGGCTTCCACCCTAGCACAAAAACTCTATTTCGAAAATCTCGATTTTTTGGGTCAAAAATGAGCAAGGGGTTAGACCCCCCTAAAATGACCTATTCGCTACTCTATCTGAAAATCAGGATGTTCCATTACTATCCTAGGATATGGAGTGCATAGAATTTGTTTTGAAGATTCTAGAAAACCAAACAGTTGATGATTCAATAGAGAATTGCACTGCAGGGAGCTCTTCGAAGTCAACTCGAAAATGAAAAGTGGAAAAACAAAAAAAACTATTTTCTCCTAAACAGGGCCAGATATTCGAAATTTTGGTATGAAAATATAGGTTTTCGAACACGCTGAATCTATTGCGCGTATTTTCGAAAGCCTATCTTTCTTCGTTTAGATTTTCATCTTGGAAATGGCATTTTTCAAACATTTGCAAATTTCAATTGTGCGATATCTCCTGTTATATTCGTCTGATCGAATTGGGATTTCCGGTTATATAATCAGCGTTGCCTAGGCTTCCACCCTAGCACAAAAACTCGATTTCGAAAATCTCGATTTTTTGGGTCAAAAATGAGCAAGGGGTTAGACCCCCCTAAAATGACCTATTCGCTACTCTATCTGAAAATCAGGATGTTCCATTACTATCCTAGGATATGGAGTGCATAGAATTTGTTTTGAAGATTCTAGAAAACCAAACAGTTGATGATTCAATAGAGAAGTGCACTGCAGAGAGCTCTTCGAAGTCAACTCGAAAATGAAAAGTGGAAAAACAAAAAAAACTATTTTCTCCTAAACAGGGCCAGATATTCGAAATTTTGGTATGAAAATATAGGTTTTCGAACACGCTGAATCTATTGCGCGTATTTTCGAAAGCCTATCTTTCTTCGTTTAGATTTTCATCTTGGAAATGGCATTTTTCAAAAATTTGCAAATTTCAATCTGCGATATCTCCTGTTATATTCGTCTGATCGAATTGGGATTTCCGGTTATATAATCAGCGTTGCCTAGGCTTCCACCCTAGCACAAAAACTCGATTTCGAAAATCTCGATTTTTTGGGTCAAAAATGAGCAAGGGGTTAGACCCCCCTAAAATGACCTATTCGCTACTCTATCTGAAAATCAGGATGTTCCATTACTATCCTAGGATATGGAGTGCATAGAATTTGTTTTGAAGATTCTTGAAAACCAAACAGTTGATGATTCAATAGAGAAGTGCACTGCAGAGAGCTCTTCGAAGTCAACTCGAAAATGAAAAGTGGAAAAACAAAAAAAACTATTTTCTCCTAAACAGGGCCAGATATTCGAAATTTTGGTATGAAAATATAGGTTTTCGAACACGCTGAATCTATTGCGCGTATTTTCGAAAGCCTATCTTTCTTCGTTTAGATTTTCATCTTGGAAATGGCATTTTTCAAAAATTTGCGAATTTCAATCTGCGATTTCTCCTGTTATATTCGTCTGATCGAATTGGGATTTCCGGTTATATAATCAGCGTTGCCTAGGCTTCCACCCTAGCACAAAAACTCAATTTCGAAAATCTCAATTTTTTGGGTCAAAAATGAGCAAGGGGTTAGACCCCCCTAAAATGACCTATTCGCTACTCTATCTGAAAATCAGGATGTTCCATTACTATCCTAGGATATGGAGTGCATAGAATTTGTTTTGAAGATTCTAGAAAACCAAACAGTTGATGATTCAATAGAGAATTGCACTGCAGGGAGCTCTTCGAAGTCAACTCGAAAATGAAAAGTGGAAAAACAAAAAAAACTATTTTCTCCTAAACAGGGCCAGATATTCGAAATTTTGGTATGAAAATATAGGTTTTCGAACACGCTGAATCTATTGCGCGTATTTTCGAAAGCCTATCTTTCTTCGTTTAGATTTTCATCTTGGAAATGGCATTTTTCAAACATTTGCAAATTTCAATTGTGCGATATCTCCTGTTATATTCGTCTGATCGAATTGGGATTTCCGGTTATATAATCAGCGTTGCCTAGGCTTCCACCCTAGCACAAAAACTCGATTTCGAAAATCTCGATTTTTTGGGTCAAAAATGAGCAAGGGGTTAGACCCCCCTAAAATGACCTATTCGCTACTCTATCTGAAAATCAGGATGTTCCATTACTATCCTAGGATATGGAGTGCATAGAATTTGTTTTGAAGATTCTAGAAAACCAAACAGTTGATGATTCAATAGAGAAGTGCACTGCAGAGAGCTCTTCGAAGTCAACTCGAAAATGAAAAGTGGAAAAACAAAAAAAACTATTTTCTCCTAAACAGGGCCAGATATTCGAAATTTTGGTATGAAAATATAGGTTTTCGAACACGCTGAATCTATTGCGCGTATTTTCGAAAGCCTATCTTTCTTCGTTTAGATTTTCATCTTGGAAATGGCATTTTTCAAAAATTTGCAAATTTCAATCTGCGATATCTCCTGTTATATTCGTCTGATCGAATTGGGATTTCCGGTTATATAATCAGCGTTGCCTAGGCTTCCACCCTAGCACAAAAACTCGATTTCGAAAATCTCGATTTTTTGGGTCAAAAATGAGCAAGGGGTTAGACCCCCCTAAAATGACCTATTCGCTACTCTATCTGAAAATCAGGATGTTCCATTACTATCCTAGGATATGGAGTGCATAGAATTTGTTTTGAAGATTCTAGAAAACCAAACAGTTGATGATTCGATAGAGAATTGCACTCCAGAGAGCTCTTCGAAGTCAACTCGAAAATGAAAAGTGGAAAAACAAAAAAAACTATTTTCTCCTAAACAGGGCCAGATATTCGAAATTTTGGTATGAAAATATAGGTTTTCGAACACGCTGAATCTATTGCGCGTATTTTCGAAAGCCTATCTTTCTTCGTTTAGATTTTCATCTTGGAAATGGCATTTTTCAAAAATCCATTTCAAAAGTTGGGTTCAGTTAAAACTTCCTCAAGACCGAACGGTTGCGCCATGGTGGATGAAATGTCGAGATTTGTCACTAGAAGGGTTATTCTCTTTTAGTTTTTAGTATGCATCACGTTTACATCTACTATGATGTTTCTGATAGATACCTAATTCGAAAATTGAAAAATAGGCAAATTAAAAATTTGATTTTCTCTTAAACAGTGTTAGATATCCGAGAGTTTGTTATGCAGATAAAGGTTTTAGGGCACACTGAAATCAACGAATATTGGACATACACTACATCAGCGACGTAATTATCTAAAAATACAGCAAGAGTTTTTCTGCCTTCACCGTACGATGAACCAGTGGTGACGACGACACTCGAAATCACTCTACGTCGACGCTATATGTAGGTAGTACCAGGTCCCGGCCCTGAGAAGGTACACAAGACGACCTAGTCCAAGCTCCAGTCCCGTGGATTGAAATACATTTCCAAAATGCCGGTTCAATTGATTGCCGTTCTTTGCGCAACCCTCGGGCATCGACGTTTAACACCCCGTTTTATGGACACTCTCTATTTCCGGTAAGGGTTAAATATCGAAGGTTTTACGGGCCGATGGCGATATCCCTTCCATTATTAATTTCACCGTAGCCGCATTTCCCGACAGAGCTGAATGATTCAGGTTAGAAGAAAAGGGACCTCTTCTATAATTGATTTGTCGACTTCTTCGCACGGGAATTCACGGGGAATTTATGTTTTTTTTTTTACGGATCCCGAGGACGTAATCGCTCTCGAGATTGGCCTATAAGAGACATGGGTGGGACGATAAAATTGTGAAAAGAAAGGAGACGATTGTGCATCAATGAGCAACCTGGAAAGTATTGTCAAATTTCATAACATAAAATAATATTCTGTACCAAGATGAAGACAATGATTAATAAAAACAATCTAGAGATGAATTATGAGATATACAGGAAACTTGCTGACATGAGTATGCCTGCAAGAGTTGTTGGATTAAGATTAAGATTTGATGGAGGCCTGTTTAACCTGAAGCGCCTCAGAGCAAAAACCCGTACAAAGTTTATCACGGAACTTCAATATGCAGACGACTGCGCACTTATCGCTAGCAGCCCAGAGGATCTACAGATAATGTTGGACACCTATAAACATATATACGAAGCTTAAGGCCTTAGACTCAATATTGACAAAACCAAAACCCTGGTAAGTCCACCAGAGAGCCTTCAAACAGATATCAGCCTGGAGGATGAAACTCTAGAACAGGTCGAGCAGTTCAAATACTTGGGAAGCTTCATAAATGCTAAGGCTAACCTGGACACGGAAATACACAACCGTATCAATTCGGCATCACGGGCATGCTGGAAGCTAAAGGACAGAGTGTTTCAAAATCACGACCTCAATCTGAAGACCAAGACAGCTGTTTACAAAGCAGTGGTCCTCCCAACGCTTCTTTACGAAAGCGAAAGCTGGAATCCCTACAGGCGACACATTAAAAAGCTTGAACAAACGCAACAACGTCATCTGAGACAAATAATGCACGTCAGATGGTTCCACAAAGTTTCAAATGCAGAAGTCTTGCAGCGCGCGAGTTGTATAACAATTGAGACTCAAGTAACGAGGGCCCGACTCAGATGGAGCGGCCACATTCTGAGGATGCGAGACACAAGACACCCCAAAGTAGCATTATACGGCGAATTCACAGAAGGAGCTCGGAAACCAGGAGGCCAGTATAAACGGTTTAAGGATACACTACATCAATCCCTAAAATCAGTTAATGCCAATCATAACTGGGAACAACTAGCGTTAGACAGTGGAGGTCTTTGGCCGACAGTTATAATGGAGACTCGAGAAGAATACAGCGGCGGCCAGATCTGGTTGGTGACTATCCATGCCCACAGTTTGGAAGGATCTGTAGGTCACGGTTGGGTCCCTTCAGTCACAGGAAGGCACACAGTAACAAGTAGCCCTAAAAAATTATAAGTTTGATCGCACCCATAGTTTCGTAGATTTTTTATTCTCGGTAACGAGATACAGCAATGAATGAATGAATGAGCAAGATGCGGACTGTACCCACCACCAACATTCGCTCACAGATTCATAGAGATGAAATCTAGACAGGATCTCCATCTATGCTTGCACGCATAGTTCTCAGATTTGAAGACCTGGCTGATTGCCACGTTCGATCTTTCCATAAACTTGCTCTACCCACAGGATGTTGTGTGTAAATGTTCTTATTTGTCTATTCTCCTTCCTGGGTTTAAGTTAAGGAAATTCGTTGAAAGTTACACAGAGTGAATGAGGGCAGTGACAAGTTTTGTCTCCAACATTACAAAAGCTCTTATTGACTTGGAAACAAGGACGGTCCCCAGTGGGAGGGCATGGGCGCCCTGGCACCCACCTTCGAGAACTTGAGAGGACCTCTTTCATATATTCACTTCTAGAAGAGGTTGACCAAAAAGATTGCGTCAGTTAGAAATTCGTCAAGACCCAAAGAGTTGCTCATTGATTACTTGAGAGAAATATTATTTCGAATATGGAAAAATGATTTTAAACCCCCCTTGAAATGGAAATAAGTTGCCAAGTAGTTCTCTTTCAAACATATTACTTATATTACAATTATAATGATGAAATTAATCTATATCAACAAACACCTGACAGTGTTTCAAATATAAAATTATCATCAGACCTGGAACCACCATTGCATGGAAATGAAAGTTTCAGGGGCCAAAACAATCCTCCAAATGAAAATGAACGAATTGAATCAAATGTACTGAAATGACATTACCCAAATCTCGGTTGAAACTAGAACAATCCCCGAAAGAAAAGAAATTAATTTCCTCGAAATATTCTACTTCCTCCTCTTTCATCACCTAGCGCCCTAGACCATTCAGAGCAATTGAATGTCTGAAAGTTTTCGTATGGACGACAAACAGCTTCAAGAAAACCAACAAGAGACGAATAAACTCCCTCCGCTAACAGCAAATCGTTGTATTCGCTTCATCTTCAGGCCCGGCGCGCATTCAAATCATCTACGAAATCCGGCGTTATAGAATTAACGCCCTCTACTAAAGTTTTAGTAGTGGATCGAATACACACCGGCGGAAAATATACAATCTTGGGCCCCCTTAGCTCCGGTTTAATCCCGTCCGATGCATATAATCCGGCAGATTTATAACGAGGCCAAACTACCTGAGAAGTTCGGAGAATTAGGCGGGAGAGATCGTTGAGGCTCCGAGTTGGGCTTATTGCACACGAGCCATTATGCACTCTGCAAAACTGGATTGGCGTGATTAGCTCGTGGAAACTCGTCGGTTGCGACGTGTCTGCTCCCGATAGGGGTGTAATTGATTTCTTGCGCCCGGGTAGGTTCAATCAGGCGAGGACCATAAGGGTCGAACACCGAACACGAGTTTTCCAGAGAAGACCCACTTTATAGCCGTATAGTTGGGGAGCCCAAGAGGAAAATTCGGGATTTAGTCGAGCGAGTCAGATTATAATATAAGGGGAGTTACCTTGGACCCTGTAGAGTAACTACCAAAAATTAGACCTGTATATAGTCTACGTAGACTTATATATGGTCTAGGTAGGACAGCCTGTCAGTTTTTCTGAATTATCTCCTCTCCTGGCTTCAAATTGAGAGAAAGAGAGAGAAAATAACTTTGTTGAAAACTTTTCAAAGGGCTATCGACCAAGGTCTTCCTGCCCCTGTACAATTTATGTTTTACAATATGATGATATGTAGAGAGTATGCGAGTCTATGAAATATAGAATGACTACAATGTTAAAGTAGGCTAAGTAAATATTGGAATATTGGTTGTTCTGGTAGTTTCCTTTAAGGTCTTTCAAGGTGAGATATGCTATGTATTAGATGTTCTAATGTATTAATGTTGTGTTGTTGACTTGTTTAGTCTCTTTATTCTGCTACTTATACGTCCTATTTTTGTCTTCTCGTAAAGATATTCGTTAACTGGGTTATGTAGTGGATTGTTCGGATGCCTTATTTCAGTAATTTCCCGTAGACTAGTGCGATCCGCTACTTCTATCATTTTGATGGCACCTTTATTGCATTGTCCCAGGATTTGGTGTCCATATTCTATGAGAGGTCTGCAGATCATCTTATATATTTTGCTGGCTGTTTCTATCCCAATACCTTCATTACTGTATGTTAGTTTTCAAAAATGGCTAGCTCTATTGATTGTTGCTTCTTTACTGGATTTAATATGCATTGCAAAATTCAGTTTGTGGTCAATTGTCATTCCAAGATATCTGCAGTTTGTTCTTGGTTTTAAGGTGGTGTTGTCCAAGGATATAGTTGGGGAGTTCTGGTTGCTTTTATGGTAAAATGCTTCAAATTGTTTTCGCATTCATTATAAAAGTTGTAGAGCATAACATTTTCTACAAATTTTGTCCCAAGTAATTTTTTCTACGTTTGAACGTTTTTAAGATATATGGCGATGAATGTACATTAGACTGGCTTTCTACATTGACCTTGGCCTTTCGCATGTGTGGCTAAGCTCCTCGCCCTTATCGCCCTTTAACTCAAAAACAGTTAATAGTATGTAAAATTGCTTCAGACAAAAGTTGTTTATAATTTTATTATCTACAACTTTCATAATGAATAAACAGAATCGATTAGAGATACAGGAAGGGAGATATTTTGAAAAAATGCCTTGTTATCATCTTTAAACTGTCAGATTAAGAAAACCCTTCCTGATTAGAGTCAGATTGATGGGTCAACACGTCTGCAACACCGAGAGTAACCATCTGTATAGAAATCTAACACGCTCGAGTATGTACAAGTAACGATTTTTTTGCATTTTCAAAGGACCGCTCTGACGTTGCGTCACATCCGAATTGTCAGTTTCTTGAGAAGTAGCTTCCTTTGGTTCCCACCAACATATCCTCTGAAAATCTGCCACGCTCGAAAAATTTTTTTTTACCATTTTCAAATTTCCGTACAGCCAACCCCACCACGCAAACTGTCAGATCAACATGAATTTATTATCAGAGACACGTAGGGCTTATACAGTATCTCAATCTGACACGCTCGAGTATGTACACCTGACGATTTTTCTTTACATCTTTGAGAACCTGCAGACGCTTTCCCCACCGCTGAAAGTGCATACATCACAGAACCTTTTTTTCTTTCTACCATCTTCAAAATCAACTTGGTCTCTACGACCCTCGAGTACATCCTGATTTAGCATCGTCGGCTCCCCAACTATCCAGGTTCATTACAGAATTCAATACGCCCAACTTTTCACGCTTTCCCTCTCGGTTAACTCAAGGATACCAGCTGCGAATTCATCGCGTAACAATATGCGACATAATAACATATTACACTTCGAACCCCCATCAACTCCAACCTCATCGCGTTCAACGCTGAATTCCACTCAGGTTTGATCACCAGGAGACACTGTGACGTGTCATATAGGTGGGGAGATGTAACACTTGCTACAATAGCATAAGAGCGATTTCGCACTGCGTCTGTTACAAAAAGTTAATTACTGAGAATGGTCCACATTGTGTGCCAAGCGACGAAGATAATTCTATGCATGTATGCCCAAACATAACACGCCTGGAGTAAACAGCGCAATCTGCCACAATCTCTTGAATGATGGCGTCAGGGTTGTCGAGTTACGCGCGGAAAATCACCAGTCTGATAGAAATTATAATAATCATTTCTGTCGTTGGTCTGCATTAATTATTGAAAAAATTCTCTTTTCGTTAATTAATCTATGAATATATCCTTTTAATGGGCCAAAATCTGACCAAACCGGTCCTGTATATGTCTCGAAAACATCGACAAACTGTACTTGCAGCTATAAAAGGAGAATGTTGTCAATGTTTGGACAGATTCTCGACCGAAAAATCGATACATGATGTAACATCGCCTTCGTAGCACCTACACTGCTGGTAGAAGGATATCGAATTGTCAGATCGTATTATCGATGACCGGTAGCCAAGCGCTATGTGCTGCAGATTGTTTTTAAGTAACCACACGCCATCTACCACTCGACCTAAAGTTGCTTAATGAACTCCAGTATGGCTTCAAGGAGGTTATGTCCTCACCAGTACACCAGAAGTGTCCCTATTGATGGAGCGTTGACCTGAATTCCGAGTCTACATCTGAATTTAAAATCTAAACCCGCGAATGCTCAGATTTCCTTCAAACCGCTAACGCCCAAAAACGTCGTAACGGGCGCCATCTATCGTGAGTTTCCAGAACCACGAGGAAAACGGCTGAAAATCGAGAAAATCCGAGAGCACTCACCTTGAAAAACGGCCGGCAAAGCAGATCCCTTAGCTCCTGCAGATCCCTGTTATCGGCGTCCCTTCTGTGCTCTAGTTCTCTGAGGGCGTCGGCGGCGTCGCGTGCCCTCTGCACGGCGTCGCTAGGCGGCACGCGGGTAGGTGTCACTACGCGAGTCGATATCCGATCGAATAACTGAAAAGAGATGCTTATGGTAAAAGACCTAAGGGGTGGAAACGCTGGAACACCCCTCCGAGCAGGTAATATATCATAATGCATTATTTGGCATTTTGGAATAACGATTACTCACCTCTAATATTGCGTGCAGATGGTTGTCTTCCAATAGTTCTAAAATATGAGCGCGCTCATGAAAATGTGACTCCTGAAGGCACTGGATGTCGTCTAAGGCGTCCAAAATTGTGGCCACCGCTGGAACAAAAAATTATCTCAATACGGGAAATGAACTGAATGTTTGATCACAAGAAATTCGAGGTAAACAAGTTCTCTTCGAGGTTGGTTGTTCATCTACCAGTGAGTGCAGTACTAAATAGTCAAACCTTTATTGAAGCATTCATTCTGAAGAGGTCAAGGAAAAAAGAACTCCTGCCACTGATCATGAATCCTTCTGTGGTACCTACAAGATGGAGTATCAGGAGAAGGAAAACACTGAAAGAGAAACACACTGGCGGAATTTTCAGAGGATGGATCTTTACAAAAAGTTGCTTGGGAAGCAAGAATATGCTGCAAGTCCTTACTGGATTCCTCACAGGGAATTATCGCCCCAGAAAGTAACTGATGAGAATGGGTATAGCAGAATCTGACGAGTGCAGACCATATTACCTGGTTTCTCTTCCTTCTTTCTCAAATGATGAACTTGCGTACATGAAATTCAACTAACCCTGCTGTTGATGCAAGTCTTCCTATTGAATAATACTGTAGTCCTTATACATTGAAAGCCTTAGCACCTGCGACATCAGGCAGACAATTCGTAGTGGCATATATAAAACATGAAAAAAAGCCAAATCCTGGTCTGTACTCACTTTCAGTCTACTCTACGGGCACTCCAAAACAACTTCAACAAGGATGAGAGGATAAGGCTGGCAATCGATGTTTCGTCTTGGATAAAAGAGTCTGGAATATAATGTTGCTGTGGATCCCAACACATGTGGGTATCTATGGACATAAGTTAGCAGGTTACACTGCCCAAGAAGCAACAACAACTCAGATAGACACCAAAATAAAACCCTAAACCGAACCATACAAAGTTACCGATCCAATATCTACGATAGATCCCGTCTGAACCTTACAGGACATTGTCACCTCAAGAATTACCTCATGAGAATGGGTCAGATGAATCACTGAAGAGTGCAGATTCTGTGTGGAGAATGATGAAACTCCAGATACCTTTGCGATAGAGTCCCTCGTCATTGCTAGCCAATGCTTTGGACGAGATGACTCTGAAACCATTCTAGACAGTGGAGTTTATTAGAACTGTGGAACTAGACTATATAAGGAAGAAAACAGCTCTGATGAGGGTAGGGCACAAGAGATCCGAAGGACGCAGTAAAAGTCAACCCCAACCTACTCAGGAAAGAGTACTCTCCAAGAAAGGCTTCACACTACCCTACACCTTCCCACCCAATCCTTGGAAAACCAAGTAAAATGAAGACGTTTCGTCCTGCAATTCGAAAAGGCAGAGCTAGTATAAAATAAGTCCAAACCTGATCCAAACCCCAATCTGCCCTCAGTCAAAAATACGAACCAGTTCATCGGCAGAATAATGAATCATTATCCCAATACCAATAGCTCCATGAAATCGCATCTCTCGAGGGAAACCTGAGAAGCACGATATCCCTTGCATGCCGGATGCATTTCTCCGCCACCAATAAAACGAACACAACATCGGCTGCGTAAAAATGTGAGGAATTCGAAACCCCTCAACTACGTGGCGAGCGATCGGGGATCTTCGACACCAAACTACTGAATATTTCACGACGTTTGTCGGGGAAACCGTGGGAGGCTAGGGCCGGTCCGAAGTCCGGGGACGTTTAGATTGAATGGGGACCTAGGAAAGGTCGCCGAAGTTTGGAAGGACAGGTGTGGAAGCTGAAGAAAGTCAACTCCAATCGTTCAGGAAAGTTCGAGAGAGGTCTACCGATGATGTTTGAGGCAGAATCGATGAAATATTGACGATTCTTGATTTATCACGTCTTGGACCAATCTATTTTTAATACCGTTAGGTTTTTTTAGGTGAATAAGCCATTGAATTTGCTGCTTAAGTGATTTATTTTCAGTAAAACCAAATTCTGTGAATTTCAAAATTCATAGTTGGGGTTATTTTCCTGAATACAATGTATCAACTACCCGAGCATCCACACCTGCTTGGTATCTTCTCTTACACCAAGTTATTGAGAAATTTTTTTGCCAAAGTTGTAGCAAATGATGTCAGAGCTGTTGAAGCTCTTCCGACTAGGGACAGTGGGATCGAAGGCTCTTTGTAGGTGTCACCAAGCATGCTGAAATGGATTTAGGTCAGGATATCTTGAAGATAAATCTAGATGTGGAATACACTGGTATTCTCAAGTAGATATCGCCAATAGCTGGGTGACAGTGGGTCCACAACTTTGATAACTTCATCAACGTATATTTGAGAGTTCGGGGTCCTCAAATTCATTAATAATCAGTTCTGTCATCGCAACAAACTCCATCCAAAACCATTCACCGCCATTCAGTCTCCCCAGAGTAGCTGCTCCCTCTAATCTTTGACGCTTCTGTTCGTTAGATTGACTCCATGGAGTCTTCTCACTGTGTTCAGATAAATTGATGTACGTGTTGCACCTCCAAGACGTCAACTTGGATTCTACGATTGCTGAGAGGCTGTTTCGTCAAGAAAAAGTCAAAAACCTTCTTCTACTGACGCTATAGGACGTCAACTACCACTTCTTAGTATTTGACGAACAGTTTCAGCGGCAAAGCAGCTTGAGAGTGAACGAAACATCACACTCTTGCACTTGATCCTTTGGAGAGTATCTTCAAACCAATATCTGCAGTGTTAATAAGGAAAATTCACTTTCTTTCAGTCAGTGAAGAGTTACCGATGATATTTGTCGCACCTCATCGTCCCAGGTGACTAGACCCATTATCACTATTGACCACCTGCTTTTCCAACATTCCAGATCGAATTAAATTCCCCCATCTCAACTTTTTGTCGCCACTCCAGCCTCCCCAAGTTGCATGTCGACAGCATGTCATCGACCCCGACTCTACTTCGCTGGAGAATCTTCAATAACGCCGAATTATCGGAAGTAATTAGAAAGGGAGACGGTGATGGAATTCAATAAGATCTGAGTGTTAGGGATAGAACTGTCGGGAAGCAACAAATATGACGTTGAAGGTTTTCTCCTCGAAGATATCGAGAAATATCAATGTTTATTTCCTCCTTGTCAAAATTGAACTCTGCTTCAAACTGAAGGAAGAGATTTCAGCTAGGAAGACTGAAGGAAAACGAAGTATTCAATACTGCACAAATAAGATTTTCGACACATGAACACGATGTCCCTTCAGATATTGAGAGCCAATGGTTCCTGTTGTCCCAAGAGAAGGCAGATGTGAAGGGTGAAAGGAAATCCCATATTTCAACGCAAACTTTCCGTGCTGATATAAATTACGAGGTTCACTGAGCTTTCGGATGGGACATTTGGACGACGTAGTTTTTCGTACTTCCAATGCCTGAAACGAGGTCTAGACCCCTTCTTAGATCGAGAATTGGGTGTATTGGGATTTATTATACAACTTTTTCTCCAGTGCATTATACGTAACCAACATGCAAGGCGATAAAGCACCTCTAAGCTGGAAACTGATGAACAAGTTTGATTGGAATCCGAAAAAGCACCTCAAATTCAGAAATTTTGGCATGCATTTTAGAAGACAGGTTCGTTTTGAAATCCCCCACCAAAGATATAAAAAAAAATTTCACCCCAAGTTGAGAAAACTCTCTGAAAAGAAACTGGGAAAGTATTTCGTTTTCCACCAATTGATGGGCTTTGTTTCAAGATGAGCTACTGAACCAGACGATATATCTGCTAAAGTAGCTATACAGGGTGTATTTGAAGGTGACAGGGTCGTTTTGAAATCCCCCTCTAAAGATTCTAAAAAAAATTCCACCCCAAGTTGAGGAAAAGTCTCTGAAAAAAAAAACAGGGAAAGTATTTCGTTTTCCACCAATTGATGGGCTTCGTTTCAAGAGAGCGACTAAACAAGACGATATATCTGCTGAAGTAGCTCTTCAGATAGCTATACAGGGTGTATTTGAAGGTGAGGCTTTTTTTCAACAGAAGGTAGAACTGGTCAAAATAAAGCATTTCGCCAAAAATCACCTATACAAAACTTTCAAAATGACAAAATTAAAAAAAAATTGAAAATGATTACAGAAATAGATCCTAATACGACCCTAGACCGTTTGTTAGCTGAATTATCGAAAAGCAGTGGGAAAAAACTTATCTCCTGATTCGACCATGTGGTTTCGTTAAGGATATTGGCTTGTTCGATATTTACGTGGTAATGAAAATGGAAACTTAGGTTTGCCGAATTGTTCTCATTATTTTTAGTAACTTACACGATTTTTTGAAATGGCTCATTTCCATACCAAATGACAAAGGAGACTCAGGACAGAGGGAAAAAAATATAATAATATTTCACAATCTCACCAATAAAATTCGTCTAAATCATTCACGAATTTTTTTACAATGGGCATCACAATCTTCTTGTTCGAACATTCCAACAATCTTCGTAAAAATGGGATGAAATGGGCAAACATCATAGCACTTTTTCAACATAACTAACATAAGCACTTTCAAGAAACTGCCTCGATCTTCTACATATTTTTTCACCCCAAATTGCACGATACAACAATTATGATTCTCTCGAAAGTGACCTGATGCATCTAATCCGATGAACTTGGTACTGAACCATTCATTGTCCAGCCATGTTCATGTTTTCTTTAGTTTATGCGATGCCGGAGTCACCTTCCACAGCCCCGTACTTGAAATTCAATGAAATTTTGTCGAACTTCTAGGGGTAGTATCTCAGCCATCTTGGATATTTTATACAGAGTATTTTTGGTTACCCAACTTATTTTGATGAGTTCTACCTCCTGTCAAAAAAAAAGCCTCACCTTTGAAAACACACTGTATATACAATCAAGAACAATGGAGAACCTCTAAACATATCCAAAGCCTTCTATAGTATCTGGCATGAACGAAATAGGCAAGTTCATTGGAGCTCTGTAGCTGGAAGCTGAGCTATAGATGGCGCAATGATGGAAACAGATCTGAAAGGGTGCCCAACAGATCTCAAGGTCTACCCTTAACCGAAACCCCCTCTAAGAGTCTTTCATGTTTTACGGTATCAGTTCAGTTGGTTTCAATATTGACGCTAGAGTGGAATGCGTCAAAAGACCACCTCCCCAAATTTCGTTTTTCCGAGGGGTGAAATCTTCATTACCTCATCGCTCAGCGTCCACGGATCTATTATCTTCATCGTGAGCACCGAAAACAACGAACTTTCGTTGCCACGACTCGTTGCAGTGTTCATTTGACGGTCGATTTAGCAGCCTTTAAAAGACCGTAACGTGTGGATCGATTTGCGGCAGCAACAAGTGAACTGGAGCTGGCAGATCGATCGGAGAAGGTTATGCCAGTCCTGTGGTCACGTTTCGTCGAATTAATACGCCGCTGTCTCGACAAGAGCAAACCGCAAGATTGCGATAACGTATATAGAACAACAGATTAATCTGTCACTGAGATAGAGGCTAAGTGAAAAGCTGCCAAGCTCGGTTTGCCACAGGCTTTTCATAGCCTAGTATCCGTCGATTGAACAGCTTATATTGCACACAAAATGATATTTTTGCATGGACTCGAGAAGTTTATTCTGATGCAAGTTTAATCAGTGACCCTCCGACGCACCCATATATCGCCGGCGAAACCTCCGCCATCAAGATATCGCTTAAAAGGCTGCGGCTGCCGTTGATAGCCTCCACCTGAATCCACTCCCAATGAATCACGTGAGTTCACCTGTATTATTAAACAATCTGGAGGTAGGTGGGGGCGGCGTAGGACGAGGTTACTGGGGCACATTCAATTTACATTCAAAGATGAATCGATGCTTCTATTCCGTGATATATCACGGTCTGAACTGAGGTCGAACTGTTTACTTTCCCCATTTAATATCACGATTTGAAAGGGTTTTCGTGAGCATAGAATATCGTCCTGATCTCAACATATTTCCACGAAACTAGCATTTCGAAATTAAGTTTGGGAAAAAAGACAAGCAAGTTCTTACCCACTGAGCAAACAAATTTCAACAAGTCACGATCATCCGGCCATTGATTCAAAAAATTAATTTTACATCATTCGAAAGATGCTCCCTGTTTTACTCTCATTCGAAATGGACACGAAAACACCGATATCCGATATAGCCCATTCACTTTTATTGAAGCAGTTGCTTGACCATAGAATGTCTCGTTATTTTTAACGATTCATCAGAGACGAATCGCTTTATCGATAGGTAATGATGCTTCGTTATACACTGCGCAAAAAAATTAACGCACATTATGGAAATCTCCTTCATTTAGAGTAGCTGGAGGATTTTCTGAACTTCTCAGCCTTTTATTGAGGTTGTCCCAAACCTGCTCAATCGGATTGAGATCTGGACTTCTTGCTGGCCATTCCATTAGAGAGACTTCAACCTCTTCAAGGTACTCCTGAACGATGCGCGCACGATGGGGTCTGGCATTGTCGTCCATAAAAATGAAATTTTCACCAATGTATGAGGCAAATGGGACTACATGCTCTTCAAGAATGTTCCTTATATCTTATCAGCATTCATAGCTCCATTATCAACGACCACTAGGTCTGTGCGAGCAGTCAAAGATATTCCACCCCATACCATAATCGATCCTCCCCCGAAACCAGTAGTATTCAGGAAATTGCACTGAGCATATCTTTCATGTGGACGTCTGTATACAAGGGAACGTCGATCACAATGGTAGAGGCAGAATCTAGACTCATCTGTGAAGAGAACTCTTTCCCAATCGGCCTCTTTCCAATGGATATGCTCTCTCGCAAAATCCAAATGTGCCCTTCGATGGGCTTGGGTAAGAGCTAGGCCTCTTGCCGCGACACGAGGCCTTAAATCATATTCTCTGAGGCGATTTCTTATTGTCTGAGTGCTAATTTGCACCTCATGAGTTTGCTCAAGCTGAATTTGAAGGAGGCGAGCGGTTGCAAACCGTTGTCTCAACGAAGAAACTCTCAAGTAATGTTCTTGAATGGCAGTTGTTACCCGTGGTCTACCCTGTCCTGGTCTTCGGACATTCATACCTGTCTCCCTGAATCGCTGCAACATTCTGGACATACTTGTATGGGAAACTCCAAACCTTTCTGCAATTCTTGTGTATGTCCACCCTTCTTCTCGCAAAACTACCGCTTGGGCACATTCCTCTTGGGTCAATTTGCGTGTTTTGCGTTGCATAGCGATCGAATGTAGAAAATCAAACGAAAGAAAAACTATTGATCACTAGAATTGATCGAGAACAACTGATTTTAGAATGGAGCCAATACATTCAAAATCTGATATCATCTTTTTTTATTCCTGCTGGGAAAAAACATCTGTATTGAAGAAAACCGTTGAAAGTGGATAACATATGCATGCATAATTCCGATAAAAATAATTATCATTGAGAATACCTTCAGTTGTAGAATAAATTTGAGATTTCCATAATGTGCGTTAATTTTTTTGCGCAGTGTATTAATACACAATCAATAAAAATTTCATCAACGGGGGTCAACGTTTGTACCGTATCGATTCGCCAAGTACGGATTCTCTTTTGGAAACCTTGGCATTTAGAATTCTGCAATTCTTAACCAATTTCCTCAGAAATGCCGCAAACGGAGATGGAGACTGCCGCTTTCAGGTAAATGAGTTCCGAGCGCAACTTTTACCGCTAATTCGATAACGATTTATAATGCAGCAGACCCTCAGCGTATTTGCGTTTTGAATGTTTTCGAGCATAACCCAGTTTTCGACGTCTGAAAGTTTTAAAAGTCCTCAGCTTCGATCGCACCTGACGGTCGGCTGTCGCTCGAGTTACGTAAAATAAAATCTCGTTATTCGCCGATAAATTTGCCTTCAAAGGTTGCGCGCCTTTTGATGTCGTGCCTCGAGAAACTGTTGTTATTCGATTTTTCTCGAAGTGAACCGGCTATCTGTCCGGCGACAACTTTAGATGAAACGCCAAATTCGTCGATTCGCAGTTAGGGTAAATTCAAAGAGTCCACTTAAGATAAGTCAAGATCTACTCGAATAATACGCCGATGCCTGCATGCATTGTCGCCGAAAATGAACAGCTACAAAGGCATCTTCGGCGGCAATTACGAAGCAAAACAATCTGTTACTCAAGTGTAAAATTCACTTCTCCCCCGTGCAATTATACCATTCGAAATTTTCCCATTCGTCGCTCGGCGTAGAGTCATTAAGACGAATAAAGTAGTTTCGCGCGCGCTCCGATCTGACCCGAGGTGACGGACGAGTTAATAATCGAGTTTCCAGTCTTCGCTGCATCCAATGGACCATAATTGGGTTAAATCTGGAAATGTTACAGATGTGTCTCCAGACGCCTTCCCCGTGCGCGTCACCCGTCCAAGTCATTAGCAGAACGTTATGGAGTTTTGGTCCCCTTGTCTCAGAACACTGCGAATAGAACGACTCTAATCGAGTTTCGGAAAAGATCTAGCTCGGCAGGCCGAAATTTCGCAGAACAAAATCTTCTTGAAGAGAAAGTACACTTCGCAGATATCACTTCATTATTACGCCACCTAAATGATGCAAGGACCAACTGGATAAGTACTCCATCTGCAGATGGATGATGGCAACGTCAAACATAACGGTCTAAAGTCGTAATTTACACGAGTGTCGTGGAGACCTAATGGATTTTGAAAATAAGATGATAGAAAGAAAAAAAGGTTTCATGATGTATGCACTTTCAGCGGTGGGGAAAGCGTCTGCGGGTTTTCAAAGATATGAAAAAAAATCGTCAGGTGTACATACTCCGGCGAAACAGATTAAGATACTGTATATGCCCTACATATCTCTGATGATAAATTCATGTTAATCTGACAGTTTGTGGTGGGGGTGGCCGTACGGAGTTGAAAAGAGTAAAAAATGAATTTTTTTCGAGTATGTCAGAGTTTTAGAAGATATGTTTATTGAACCCAAAGGAAGCTACTTTTCAATGACTGACAATTCGGCTGTGATGCAAGGTCACAGCGGTCCTTTGAAAATGCAAAAAAAATGGTTACTTGTGCATACTCGACCGGGTCAGATTTTCATAGAGATGATTAGTCTCGGTGTTGCAGACGTGTTGACCCATTAATCTGACACTAATCAGGGGGGTTTTCTTAACCTGACAGTTTGAAGATGATAACAAGACATTTTTTTTAAATATCTCTCTTCCTGTAATTCTAATCGTTTCTGTATATTCATTATGAAAGTTGTAGATAATAAAATTATATACAACTTTTGTCTGAAGCAATTTTACATACTCTAAACCATTTTCGAGCTAGAGAGTGATGAGTGCGAGGAGCTTAGCCACACATGCGAAAGGTCAAGGTCAATGTAGACACCCAGTCTAATGTACATTCATCGCCATATATCTCAAAAACGTTCAAACGTAGAAAAAATTACTTGGTAGAAGATGTTATGCTCTACAACTTTTCTAATGAATGCCATAACAATTTGAAGCCCAGGAGAGGAGATAACTCAGAAAAACTGATGTTTGTATCCTTTATGGCTGATTTTTATCGTTTCAGCTCGTTGAAACTGTCAGATTATATTTTTTCTGTTATTCTTGAATCATTAGCTTCCAATTAAAAAAAAAAGCCAACGCGCTCGAGAATGTACATGGGACGTTTTTTTTGCAAGTAAGGCGCCTTACCACACATTTTCGACAGGCATAAATTGTCAGACTAAGAGAATATATATTTTTCAACATATAATTAACCACATATAATTTTTTTTAACTGGCTGTCCTAGCCAATTCCCCCTATATACAGATCAAATTTTTGGAAGAGGTACTTTAGAGGGTCCAAGGTATCTCCCCTTATATCAATCTGACACCAGTTAATGCCTCTTAATTTCCCTCTTGGGCTTCCCAACTATAAGGTGCCGATGCACGCTGACGCGGATTCTTAGAACGATTATGACCCAATCGTGGACGAAGTTTCCACGTAAAAATTCACATCCAAGGCCCCATTCTCTCGGCATCGATCAGTGGACACATAGAATCGCAAACTTAGACTGAAGACCCCATTCTCAGGCGCTCAAAACGAGGAAATCTAGAGCGTAAAGTGGTTTATCCGTTGGAGGGCTTCGCTTTAGCCGCGGCGGAACGTATGCTAACAGAATTCAGAAGTGGCAAGTTATATTGTTCGGAGTTCTCGGAAACGGCCGCCAGTCCGTTATGTCGAACACTCGAACATCGATGGGAAAAATGGGACGTGAAATGCCGTAAAATGGCGGGAGGATCGACGGTTGATCGGGATTCGATCCGGCATATGAAGGACGACCAGAAATTAACGCGACATTTGAATTTGCCGCCACTGGTGCTACGAAGGGCTGCCGACACTAAAAGAGACAATTGACAGCTGTCAAAATTGACTACTGTCAAAATTGACAAATGTCAAAATTGACAAATGTCAAAATTGACGGCTGTCAAAATTGACAAATGTCAAAATTGACGTCTGTCAAAATTGACAGTTGACACCTCGATACGATGAGTGAGCCTCACAAATGCTCTCATATTTCACGCTAGACGAAAATTTACTCACCACACGAAGAAATTTCGTCATCCCCAAAATCCGACAGGGTGTCTTCGTTCGCGTCGTCGTAGGGGTACCATTTGCTAGAATTCACAGCCGAAAGTATAGCAGCCTTCAGTTTTCGCCTCGCGTTGTACTTTTTCAATTCCTCGATGGCGTCGCCGAGGTGGATCCGAAGTCCTTTTTCTCGTTCCTGAAAGAGAACACAGCATTACAGGGATTCAAAATATTCATTGCATGCACCTCGCTATCCTTGGGAACTTCCCAAAGAACTACCGAAAATATCTTGAGGGTGAGACTTTGACTCCTACAAATATTTCAACAGTAGATTCTTGAGGTCAAAAGAAACACTTTCTTCCTTTACCATTTTTTCCGACTTGTCTCGGTTCGAAAGATACAGGCTAGTGAAAAACCATAAAAAAATGTTTAGTTCTATCTCACAAACGGTTTTATCGAAAAAAAAAATGGTATAGTAAAAGTGTTTCTTTTGACCTCAAAAATCTACTGTTGAATGTACGAGTCAAAAACTCAACCTGTATAATAGGAGGATACTGCATCGATTGAAAAATCACACAAAGTTTTAACCTACCAAATAACATCACCTATTGACCTGTCAAAACCGCAATATAGTTTGTAGTCCGGAAGATATTGACATTTTAACAATTTTGGTCGTCACCCTCAATGAATCACCCTGTATAAACGTCGGCTCAGCCTGCCATAAGTTTAACAAAACCTTAAATTCCTCCTCACATATTTCGGACAAAACTTCCATTTAAATGATTTAATTTGGCAACTCACCCTTATCCATCTGTGATTCAGTACTTCTTGTATAGATATCCTCCGCTTCGGATCAACTATCAGCATCTGCTGTACCAAATCCCTCGCACTATCACTGACGAACTCCCAATGCGGCGTGTCAAACTGAAAACGAAAAATTAGATCGATATAATATCGAATTTTCTTTCAAACCAAACTTGCACAAGTCCTTACCCGAATCGGTTTGAGAGAACACAGAAATTGTAATTCTATCGTTCGGAATTTATGCTAATAAATCCATTTCTTTGAGTATAGAATATTCATATTCTATGATATATTTCATTCGAGCTGAGGAAATAAAAACGCAACAATCGTCGTCAAGGAAACATAATGCGTCATAGATCATTTCAGGATCGGTAATAAGCATAGATTTGAAAAAATATGTTCGATAGTGGAACGAGTGTTTTGAAGCAGACCAAATATGTCAGTAAATGTAGAATTTCAAGTCGAAAATAGTCTCAAAAGGTTTGGTTAGACTCGTTGACGAAGGATTGATTGTCGAATTCAATTCTTGCATCTTGAATTGTTGATGTGGCTGATACAGGTCACTTTTAATATTGAATCAAGAAATTTTTCATGCTTTTACGATGGGGAAAGGGATGGGTGGACCTTTTGATACCGAGGATTTCCATCCATTTATGGTTTTTAACAACTTTTTTTAAACTTAGATATGAAATGTTGTATCCACAGAATTTATAGTTGCTATTTGAAAAAACTAACGCAGGGTGCTTGACAAACCCCTAAATTATTTAAAATAAGAATTGTTCCTGCTTTTTTTCACAAATTAGTGAATATCGAAGATAGGAATCGTTTTTGTTCCTTTTTATTTACTCTGCATATAGGATGCGCAAGTTATCTCTGGCCAAGTTTCAGAGAATAGTTCTACAGGCAATTTGCAACAAAAAAATTCCTATAGAGTGTGGTCCAAATTGGTAATAATTCCTATGATGTACAACAAATTTTTATTGAAACGATAGTTTACAAGTTATTTTATGTTTCTTGTGGAAAATTGTATTTATACATTAATTAACAACTGGAGTTAATTGGACCATACTCTTCAGGAACTTTTTTCTGTGCTCTCGGATTTTCTTAGTGTTTTCTTGTCAAACTTCGTGGATACCTTGTGCCAAATTATTTTGTGATCGTTATCGGTTAGCTCTGGGTTTCGTATACCGATTTTTGGGCAAGGAATGGCATTTTTATGACTCAAAAAGTAAACTTCTCAAGCAGGTGCAGTTTTTCTCGTGCCCGGTTCCGAAGTTTGAATATAGACCAGAAGCGGGAAACATATCTCGAACCCAGTCGGCGATAAAAACGTTTCCAAAGCACCACGATCGATGTTCTTCGCCCTATCCTATCCCAAGTCTGGCTGGACGTTCTCCGACCGCAACTGTGCTCCTGAATATCTTTGGGTTAATTTCCGGAATAATTGCGTGAAGTATTGTCGACCTCCATTTCCATATTTCCGGCACAGTGAACAGGCATTCGTCATTGGGCGAGAGAAAATACTCGAGTGCTGCATCTCACAGCGCAAAATTTCTTTGGAGGTTTTTTCAGAGGTTTCGTTTTGATATGAAGGATTCACTTCACAATCGAGCAGTTTACATATTTCTAATAATTTATTGAATTTGATGAAAGAAAATTAAAAGTATAGTTTTCCTTGAGCGAGGACTACTAAGCCTCAACGGCATATACAGCGTGTTTGCAAAGGAGAGGTTTTTTTTTGTCAGAAGGTAGAACTCATCAAAATAAGTCGTTTAACCAAAAATTCTCTGTGTAACACATGAGGGGTTCAGAGCTGAAGTGAACCAAGTCCATTCAGCCTGGTTTTGAGATGAATGGCTTAGAAGCCAATTTATTCAAAAGTGACTTCTTTAGATTTTGAAAGATTTAGAATGTAAGCATATGCTTGCATAAGAATAATAATAAATAAAGTCACTTTTGAATTAATTGGAGATAAACAACTTCTTAGCCATTCATCTCAAAACTAGGCTGAATGGGCTTGGTTCACTTCAGTTCTGAACCCCTCATATCCAAGATGGCTGAGATACAACCCCTAGAAGTTCGACAGAATTTCATTCAATTTCAAGTACGGGACTGTGGAAGGTGACTCCGGCATCGCAAAAACGAAACAAAACATAAATATATGGCTGGACAATGAATGGTTCAGTACCAAGTTCTTCAGATTAGATGCATCAGGTTACTTTTGAGAAAATCATAATTGTTGTATCGTGCAATTTAGGGTGAAAAAAAATGTAGAAAATCCAGGCAGTTTCTTGAAAATGTTTATGTTAGTTATGTTAGGAAAGTTCTATGATGTTTCCTCATTTCATCCCATTTTTAAGACAATTATTGGAATGTTCGAACAAAAAGATTGTGATGCCCTTTGTGAAAAAATTCGTGAATAATTTAGACAAATTTTATTGGTGAGATTTTGAAGTATTATTCTATTTTTTACACTTGTGTCCTAAGTCTCTTCTGTCAGTTGGTATCGAAATGAGCCATTTCATAAAATCGTGTAAGTTACTGAAAAATAATGAGAATCATTCGACAATTCTAAGTTTCCATTTTAATTACCACGTAAATATCGAACGAGCCAATATCCTAAACGAAACCACGTGGTCGAATCAGGAGAGGTTTTCCCACAACTTTGCGCTTATTCAGCTAAGAAACGGTCTAGGGTCGTATTAGGATCTCCTAGTAGTAATCATTTTCAATTTTTTTTTCAACTTTGTCATTTTGAAAGTTTTGTAAAGGTGAGTTTTGGTAAAACGCTCCATTTATACCAGTTCTACATTCTGTTGAAAAAAAAGCCTCACCTTCAAGTACAGCAACAAGGTGAGTCTTTGACTCTTACAAATATTTTAACAGTAGATTCTTGTGGTCAGAAGAAGCCCTTTTTTCTTTTAACATTTCTTCGAATCGGCTCGGTTCAAAAGATACTGTTACAAAAACATGTTATTTTCATCGAATGAAATGAATTTCGGAATATAGTTTTCCATTCATTTGATGAATCTTCTTCGAACACTAGATATCGCCCGCGTCTTCCAGTGTTCTCATTATGACCATTACGTACCATAAATATACCAAAAATTCAAACAACCCCAACTGTCGAAAATAATGGTTGTATTCTGCTTTTCATCTATAAGTTACAAATCTGTAGCGTACGATCGATCTGTCAATGTCCCATTGACAAGACAAGAAAAGAACAATGTCCCGTCAGCTTGTTTATAAAATAACAGCTGTTGATCTACAGGCGCGTACTTACTGGCGAGCTTCAACTGCAACCGGCCATAAAAATCCCATAAAATTTTACGACCTTCCTCGTTCGTCGCAGACTTCATAGACAGCCATCTTTGTTTGTCTCATCAAGATAATGCATTTGTTGTCCTTTATTATCAAGGCATATTTCAGTCGATGTTGCCAGCTTGTGCAATTCTCACAAAACGCTTTAAACTTTAAATACCCATTTTTATTTTTCATTTTTAAGTGCTTGAAATATTTTTTTTTGGGAAACGGTTGAAATGGTTTTTTTTTCAAAATGTGATGTTTCAAAGACGTCAGAAAGAGTATTCCCTATTGCAATTGTCCTGTAAGCTTATGAAAAGTTACGGATTGGCTTACAGATGAAAGCAGAATATCACCATAAGTTGGACACTATCTTATGAATATTTGAACGTTTTGTAAAATAAAAGTATTCTCCATATTTGTTCGTATAATGCGCTGTTTTCGAGTAATTTGAAGAGTAAAAATTATCTGAGGTTTAAAAAATTGGGTACTTTTTCTTCTGTTTAAAAGATCCACAGATGTGTAGTGTCATAGATTTAGCTAGTTATCTGAAGTTGATTGTGTTTTTCCAGGGGTGGCACAGCTCATTATGAAAACTTAAAATGACTTATATCTTTTTATCAGGGTCGAATCGGAAAAATTGGTATAGGAAAAAAGGTTTTCTTTTGACCTCAATAATCTACTGTTTGGATATTTGTACGAGTCAAAGACTCACCCCGTATACGCTACTCCCTGAGAATTGATGAAACATAACCTCTCGACCCAGCTGCCTCTGTCTTGTTAGCGCAGAAACGAACCCTTTCCCAATTCTTTACCCAATAGAAATGGAGAGGCTAATAATTTCACATTTACGTCGTACTCACGTGCAGCTTGCCGCGACAAATCTTCTCCATCAGGCGTCGGCCGCTCCCGTGGAAGGGCAGAGTCCCGGTTAGAAGGACGTGGAGGAGTACGCCGGCCGCCCAGATGTCCACAGTCTTGCCATACTGGCGCCTCTCGATGACTTCCGGTGCCAAGAAATGCAGACAGCCGACCCTACCTGAAACCAAGGGGAGAAAATGCTGTGAAATTCATGCAGTTTGAATGTTTTCAACTAGATTACAATCAATATACAGGGTGTCCCAAGGTTGATGGCCTTTGGGACGTTCGCGGAGAACGGATCATAGGATTTTTCTGAAAATTCAGTAATTCCAAAACTCTTCGTCATATCTCTCGATACAAAAACGGCAAAAAGTTGATTTTTTTCAAATAGAAACCCTCAAGGGCGGTTCCAGTGGGGGGGCATGGGTGCGAAAGTTGACCTTCGAAAAATTCCCAAAAGTTGGGTTTAGTTAAAACTTCCTCAAGACCGAACGGTTGCGCCGGGGTGGATGAAATGTCGAGATTTATCACTAGAAAGGTTGCTTTTTTAGTTTTTAATATGTATCACGTTTGAATCTACTATTATTTTTCTGAAAGATACTCGAAGTTGAAAAATGGACGAATTAAAAATTTGATTTTATGGTAAGGAGTGTTAGATATCCGAAAGTTTGGTGGGCAAATATAGGTTTTCGAACACGCTGAATCTATTGCGAGCAATTTCGAAAGCCCATCTCCCTTCGTTTAGATTTTCATCCTTCAAATGGCATTTTTCAAAAATTTGCAAATTTCAATCTGCGATATCTCCTGGTATATTCGTCTGATCGAATTGGGATTTCCGGTTATATAATCAGCGTTGCCTAGGCTTCCACCCTAGCACAAAAACTCGATTTCGAAAATCTCGATTTTTTGGGTCAAAAATGAGCAAGGGGTTAGACCCCCCTAAAATGACCTATTTGCTACTCTGTCTGAAAATCAGGATGTTCCATTACTATCCTAGGATATGGAGTGCATAGAATTTGTTCTGAAGATTCTCGAAAATCAAACAGTTGATGATTCAATAGAGAATTGCACTCCAGAGAGCTCTTCGAAGTCAACTCGAAAATGAAAAGTGGAAAAATAAAAAACATTATTTTCTCCTAAACAGGGCCAGATATTCGAAATTTTGGAATGAAAATATAGGTTTTCGAACACGCTGAATCTATTGCGAGTATTTTCGAAAGCCTATTTTTCTTCGTTTAGATTTTCATCTTGCGAATGGCATTTTTCAAAAATTTGCAAATTTCAATCTGCGATATCTCCTGGTATATTCGTCTGATCGAATTGGGATTTCCGGTTATATAATCAGCGTTGCCTAGGCTTCCACCCTAGCAAAAAAACTCGATTTCGAAAATCTCGATTTTTTGGGTCAAAAATGAGCAAGGGGTTAGACCCCCCTAAAATGACCTATTTGCTACTCTGTCTGAAAATCAGGATGTTCCATTACTATCCTAGGATATGGAGTGCATAGAATTTGTTCTGAAGATTCTCGAAAATCAAACAGTTGATGATTCAATAGAGAATTGCACTCCAGAGAGCTCTTCGAAGTCAACTCGAAAATGAAAAGTGGAAAAATAAAAAACATTATTTTCTCCTAAACAGGGCCAGATATTCGAAATTTTGGAATGAAAATATAGGTTTTCGAACACGCTGAATCTATTGCGAGCAATTTCGAAAGCCCATCTCCCTTCGTTTAGATTTTCATCCTTCAAATGGCATTTTTCAAAAATTTGCAAATTTCAATCTGCGATATCTCCTGGTATATTCGTCTGATCGAATTGGGATTTCCGGTTATATAATCAGCGTTGCCTAGGCTTCCACCCTAGCACAAAAACTCGATTTCGAAAATCTCGATTTTTTGGGTCAAAAATGAGCAAGGGGTTAGACCCCCCTAAAATGACCTATTTGCTACTCTGTCTGAAAATCAGGATGTTCCATTACTATCCTAGGATATGGAGTGCATAGAATTTGTTCTGAAGATTCTCGAAAATCAAACAGTTGATGATTCAATAGAGAATTGCACTCCAGAGAGCTCTTCGAAGTCAACTCGAAAATGAAAAGTGGAAAAATAAAAAACATTATTTTCTCCTAAACAGGGCCAGATATTCGAAATTTTGGAATGAAAATATAGGTTTTCGAACACGCTGAATCTATTGCGAGTATTTTCGAAAGCCTATTTTTCTTCGTTTAGATTTTCATCTTGCAAATGGCATTTTTCAAAAATTTGCAAATTTCAATCTGCGATATCTCCTGGTATATTCGTCTGATCGAATTGGGATTTCCGGTTATATAATCAGCGTTGCCTAGGCTTCCACCCTAGCAAAAAAACTCGATTTCGAAAATCTCGATTTTTTGGGTCAAAAATGAGCAAGGGGTTAGACCCCCCTAAAATGACCTATTTGCTACTCTGTCTGAAAATCAGGATGTTCCATTACTATCCTAGGATATGGAGTGCATAGAATTTGTTCTGAAGATTCTCGAAAATCAAACAGTTGATGATTCAATAGAGAATTGCACTCCAGAGATCTCTTCGAAGTCAACTCGAAAATGAAAAGTGGAAAAATAAAAAACATTATTTTCTCCTAAACAGGGCCAGATATTCGAAATTTTGGAATGAAAATATAGGTTTTCGAACACGCTGAATCTATTGCGAGTATTTTCGAAAGCCTATTTTTCTTCGTTTAGATTTTCATCTTGCAAATGGCATTTTTCAAAAATTTGCAAATTTCAATCTGCGATATCTCCTGGTATATTCGTCTGATCGAATTGGGATTTCCGGTTATATAATCAGCATTGCCTAGGCTTCCACCCTAGCAAAAAAACTCGATTTCGAAAATCTCGATTTTTTGGGTCAAAAATGAGCAAGGGGTTAGACCCCCCTAAAATGACCTATTTGCTACTCTTTCTGAAAATCAGGATGTTCCATTACTATCCTAGGATATGGAGTGCATAGAATTTGTTCTGAAGATTCTCGAAAATCAAACAGTTGATGATTCAATAGAGAATTGCACTCCAGAGAGCTCTTCGAAGTCAACTCGAAAATGAAAAGTGGAAAAATAAAAAACATTATTTTCTCCTAAACAGGGCCAGATATTCGAAATTTTGGAATGAAAATATAGGTTTTCGAACACGCTGAATCTATTGCGAGTATTTTCGAAAGCCTATTTTTCTTCGTTTAGATTTTCATCTTGCAAATGGCATTTTTCAAAAATTTGCAAATTTCAATCTGCGACATCTCCTGGTATATTCGTCTGATCGAATTGGGATTTCCGGTTATATAATCAGTGTTGCCTAGGCTTCCACCCTAGCAAAAAAACTCGATTTCGAAAATCTCGATTTTTTGGGTCAAAAATGAGCAAGGGGTTAGACCCCCCTAAAATGACCTATTTGCTACTCTGTCTGAAAATCAGGATGTTCCATTACTATCCTAGGATATGGGGTGCATAGAATTTGTTTCGAAGATTCTAGAAAACCAAACAGTTGATAACTCAATAAAGAATTGCACTCCAGAGAGCTCTTCGAAGTCAACTAGAAAATGAAAAGTGGAAAAATAAAAAAAATTATTTTTTCCTAAACAGGGCCAGATATTCGAAATTTTGGTATGAAAATATAGGTTTTCGAACACGCTGAATCTATTGCGAGTATTTTCGAAAGCCTATCTCTCTTCGTTTAGATTTTCATCTTGGAAATGGCATTTTTTAAAAATTTGCAAATTTCAATCTGCGATATCTCCTCTTATATTCGTCTGATCGAATTGGGATTTCCGGTTATATAATCAGCGTTGCCTAGGCTTCCACCCTAGCACAAAAACTCGATTTCGAAAATCTCGATTTTTTGGGTCAAAAATGAGCAAGGGGTTAGACCCCCCTAAAATGACCTATTTGCTACTCTGTCTGAAAATCAGGATGTTCCATTACTATCCTAGGATATGGAGTGCATAGAATTTGTTCCGAAGATTCTAGAACACCAATTAGTTGATAACTCAATAGAGAATTGCACTCCAGAGAGCTCTTCGAAGTCAACTCGAAAATGAAAAGTGGAAAAACAAAAAAAATTATTTTCTCCTAAACAGGGCCAGATATTCGAAATTTTGGTATGAAAATATAGGTTTTCGAACACGCTGAATCTATTGCGAGTATTTTCGAAAGCCTATCTCTCTTCGTTTAGATTTTCATCTTGGACATGGCATTTTTTAAAAATTTGCAAATTTCAATCTGCGATATCTCCTCTTATATTCGTCTGATCGAATTGGGATTTCCGGTTATATAATCAGCGTTGCCTAGGCTTCCACCCTAGCACAAAAACTCGATTTCGAAAATCTCGATTTTTTGGGTCAAAAATGAGCAAGGGGTTAGACCCCCCTAAAATGACCTATTTGCTACTCTGTCTGAAAATCAGGATGTTCCATTACTATCCTAGGATATGGAGTGCATAGAATTTGTTTCGAAGATTCTAGAAAACCAAACAGTTGATAACTCAATAAAGAATTGCACTCCAGAGAGCTTTTCAAAGTCAACTAGAAAATGAAAAGTGGAAAAATAAAAAAAATTATTTTTTCCTAAACAGGGCCAGATATTCGAAATTTTGGTATGAAAATATAGGTTTTCGAACACGCTGAATCTATTGCGAGTATTTTCGAAAGCCTATCTCTCTTCGTTTAGATTTTCATCTTGGAAATGGCATTTTTTAAAAATTTGCAAATTTCAATCTGCGATATCTCCTCTAATATTCGTCTGATCGAATTGGGATTTCCGGTTATATAATCAGCGTTGCCTAGGCTTCCACCCTAGCACAAAAACTCGATTTCGAAAATCTCGATTTTTTGGGTCAAAAATGAGCAAGGGGTTAGACCCCCCTAAAATGACCTATTTGCTACTCTGTCTGAAAATCAGGATGTTCCATTACTATCCTAGGATATGGAGTGCATAGAATTTGTTCCGAAGATTCTAGAACACCAATTAGTTGATAACTCAATAGAGAATTGCACTCCAGAGAGCTCTTCGAAGTCAACTCGAAAATGAAAAGTGGAAAAACAAAAAAAATTATTTTCTCCTAAACAGGGCCAGATATTCGAAATTTTGGTATGAAAATATAGGTTTTCGAACACGCTGAATCTATTGCGAGTATTTTCGAAAGCCTATCTCTCTTCGTTTAGATTTTCATCTTGGAAATGGCATTTTTTAAAAATTTGCAAATTTCAATCTGCGATATCTCCTCTTATATTCGTCTGATCGAATTGGGATTTCCGGTTATATAATCAGCGTTGCCTAGGCTTCCACCCTAGCACAAAAACTCGATTTCGAAAATCTCGATTTTTTGGGTCAAAAATGAGCAAGGGGTTAGACCCCCCTAAAATGACCTATTTGCTACTCTGTCTGAAAATCAGGATGTTCCATTACTATCCTAGGATATGGAGTGCATAGAATTTGTTTCGAAGATTCTAGAAAACCAAACAGTTGATAACTCAATAAAGAATTGCACTCCAGAGAGCTCTTCGAAGTCAACTAGAAAATGAAAAGTGGAAAAATAAAAAAAAATTATTTTTTCCTAAACAGGGCCAGATATTCGAAATTTTGGTATGAAAATATAGGTTTTCGAACACGCTGAATCTATTGCGAGTATTTTCGAAAGCCTATCTCTCTTCGTTTAGATTTTCATCTTGGAAATGGCATTTTTTAAAAATTTGCAAATTTCAATCTGCGATATCTCCTCTTATATTCGTCTGATCGAATTGGGATTTCCGGTTATATAATCAGCGTTGCCTAGGCTTCCACCCTAGCACAAAAACTCGATTTCGAAAATCTCGATTTTTTGGGTCAAAAATGAGCAAGGGGTTAGACCCCCCTTAAATGACCTATTTGCTACTCTGTCTGAAAATCAGGATGTTCCATTACTATCCTAGGATATGGAGTGCATAGAATTTGTTTCGAAGATTCTAGAAAACCAAACAGTTGATAACTCAATAAAGAATTGCACTCCAGAGAGCTCTTCGAAGTCAACTAGAAAATGAAAAGTGGAAAAATAAAAAAAATTATTTTTTCCTAAACAGGGCCAGATATTCGAAATTTTGGTATGAAAATATAGGTTTTCGAACACGCTGAATCTATTGCGAGTATTAACGAAAGCCTATCTCTCTTCGTTTAGATTTTCATCTTGGAAATGGCATTTTTTAAAAATTTGCAAATTTCAATCTGCGATATCTCCTCTTATATTCGTCTGATCGAATTGGGATTTCCGGTTATATAATCAGCGTTGCCCAGGCTTCCACCCTAGCACAAAAACTCGATTTCGAAAATCTCGATTTTTTGGGTCAAAAATGAGCAAGGGGTTAGACCTCCCTAAAAGGACCTATTTGCTACTCTGTCTGAAAATCAGGATGTTCCATTACTATCCTAGGATATGGAGTGCATAGAATTTGTTCCGAAGATTCTAGAACACCAATTAGTTGATAACTCAATAGAGAATTGCACTCCAGAGAGCTCTTCGAAGTCAACTCGAAAATGAAAAGTGGAAAAACAAAAAAAAATTATTTTCTCCTAAACTGGGCCAGATATTTGAAATTTTGGTATGAAAATATACGTTTTCGAACACGCCAAATCTATTGCGAACAATTTCGAAAGCCTATCTCCCTTCGTTCAGATTTTCATCTTGGAAATGACATTTTCAAAATTGCAAATTTCACTTGGGAATTCGTCAACACCGAGCGGTTGCGCCGAGATGGATGAACTTTTCAGATTTATTACTAGAAGAATTGTTTCATCAGAATATATATCACATTTAGATATACGATAATTTTCCTGGAAGAAAGTCTACTCGCAACTTTACATTCCCAAAATGGATGGGTCAGTTAAAAATTTCTCAAGACCGAACGGTTAAAATTTCGAGATTTATTACAAGAAAAATTGTTTTTTTAGAATATTTACTAGTAAGCCCAGTCGATTAGATCTATCTAGATCTAGATCCATTCATAATAACTATCTAGTTACTATGAATGGACTACGTTGGCCTTAATTCAATGTAGTACACATTTTTGAAAGATATCAATTAAAAATGTACTCAAAACACCCTTATTCCTATAAAGCATAAGTGTGTAAGTTATGAAGATCCAAATGGAAATTTCACAGCTCGTCTAGATGGCAGAGTTCAAGCTCAAATATACAATTATGATATTAATACTCCAACTAGTGAAGTAACGAACTTGACCCTGTCTATCTCGCAATGAAAATTTCATGGCGCGATAAAGAAATTCATGACCCATATAAACCGCTAATTTGATGGTCCCCAGAACATATAGAGAGACGTATACGATGTTCTTGAAATATAACTATCCATACCAATTGCGACTGTTTTTTTGACGAGAAAAACCAGTAATGAGGATTTTTCTATGGGAATATATATTGTATATGATAATATTGCAAACTGAAGTTAGATATTGATTGTCGAAATACTCGATGAATAAAATAAACAAATAAAAGAAATTCATTTTTATTTTGAAAATAAGGTGGACTCTCTGTGGTGCAAATGACCATGAATCATTCACTGTGTCATCATGGAAAACCTCTTTAGTTTTTTTTTCTTTTCTTCCCTTTCAATATCATAGGGATTGAACACTTTAATTTAAGAGAGCAAAGCAAAAATGCCATTGTACAGGTGTCAAACGCCTTTCTTATTCCACTATAATCAGCATGATTGATTTTTTGATCAACAATGAGGAATTGCTCGCCTCTTTGAGAGTAAGGGTCTTCATAAACGACTGTATCATCCCAGCAGGCGTCAATTTTGAAATTCTATGATATGCAGTTCGGGGCACTTCAGTGAGCAGCAGCTTATATCAATTCGAAGCCAACTACGATGTTACAATCGATTAAAAGCCCCGATATCGCTCTTCAAGGAACGATAAGGAACGAAGTTCTTCATATTCCTTTCACCGATAACTGAGGCTACATCCGCGATACATCCAAGATGATCCTCCACCCCGATATCAGCTTCCGACGACAACATTGAATGTGATCGCGTTTAGCGAAACGATTCAGGTTGTGCGGTCTCAGATACGCGACCGAGGACCCTGCCAAAAATCGGTACACTGCATGAATTATAAAGGCCTGGAGATTTGCCAGAGCTTGCGATGGCTTCGGCGAGAGTGGAACTCTGCCACTTACCTTTGTCGTACAGATTTCGACTTGCCGCTTGTGGGCTAATGAACGAATTGCCTTTTGGAACTTGTAATGGCGCCGAAAAAGTGGAGTATGCATATCGAATTAGGGTATCGTCTGTTGGATCGTGAATACTTTAGTTTTGTTGAGTGTTTGACTGAATATGAAATACGTTGAGGGGCAATATTCGTTTGTTTATGTTGACTATATACTATATATATATATATATATATATATATATATATATATATATATGTAGTAGGTAGGTCAAGAGATCCATCTTCACGAGCCGATTTGCCTTAAAAACCACAATGAAGTGAATTTAATGAATATAGAGGCCAAAAACAGTATTCTTCTTTCTATTAGTCAAATGGCTATGTAGGTACTACCCACCCCTGCCTGTGATCTATGATCAGTGATAACCTAACTTGTGTCAAACTAACATTAACCTCAATTTGTAAGAAACGTCAGCCTGGAGTTTATTCTGTGATCGATCATAGTAGTACAGAATACATCATGAAATAGGAAATGGATTGAGCATAGGTAACTCTAAAGGTGCCTACAGATTACTCGGACGTGACGTGGGACCACGTCGAAATGCGCATGATTCAAAAATCTAACATAAGATTTTGCGCGGTAGCGTTCAAATTGTTCTGACGTGACGTGAGAATGCATTGCACAAAACCCTATGATCGATTTTGGAATAATGCGCATTATGACGTGGTCCCACGTCACGTCAGAGTAATCTGTAGGCACTTTAACGATTTGTCAAAATCAGCTAAGCATTCGCTGTCGTGGGGCACACAAGCTTTTCCCTCTATTGATTCGCATGCTGTTTTGGTCGAGTATTGTATTTTGTGCATGTTTTTGGAAAAAATGTTCTTCCCTACGTTAGATTAGAGTGATTAGACTATAACTTTCTAAGAAATGCCTCTTTACACTGATAATAAAAAGCTTTTTGTGCCCCACGGCAATGAAGGGTCAGCTGATTTTGACAAATCGTTAGAGTACACTATTCCCTATTCAGACGTCATTTAATCATTCATTACTGAATTTCGTTATACAGAAAAAATCTACAAATGGACCATCGGTGAGCTCAAACTTATAATTTCTTAGGGCTACTTGCAACTGTGTGCCCTCTTGTGACTGAAGAGACCCAACCGTGACCTACAGATCCTTCCACACTCTGGGCATGGATAGTCACCAACCAGATCTGGCCGCCGCTGTATTCTTCTCGAGTCTCCATTATAATTGTCGACCAAAGACCTCCACTGTGATCTGTCTAACGCTAGTTGTTCCCAGTTATGATTGGCAATAACTGATTTTAGGGATTGATACGGTATATCCTTAAATCGCTCATATTGGCCTCCTGGTTTCCGAGCTCCCTCTGTGAATTCGCCACACAGAGCTATTTTGGGGAGTCTTGTGTCTACATCCTCAGGATGTGGCCGCTCCATCTGAGTCGGGCCTTCGTTACCTGAGTCTCAATTGTTATACAACTCACGCGCTGCAAGACTTCTGCATTTGAAACTCTGTGGAACCATTTGATGTGTATTATTTGTCTCAGATGACGTTTTTACGTTTGTTCAAGCTGTTTTATGTCGCCTGTAGGGCGTTCAGCTTTCGCTTCAGTAAAGAAGCGTTAGGAGGACCACTGCTGTCTTGGTCTTCAGATTGGGGTCGTGATTTTGAAACACTCTGTTCTTTAGCTTCCAGAATATCCGTGATGCTGAATTGATACGGTTGTGTATTTCCGTGTCCAGGTTAGCCCTAGTAGACGTACAGTATATATGGCAGAAAAATAGGACTGAGACAACCCAACATGCAGCCAGTAGTTACTTTTTCTTAAATTCTGATTGGTCTTCACTCACGTCTATCTCCACAGAAAAGAGGAAAGTATTTGGCGCTTCATAGCTTCGTCACTATCTACAGAGTAGACACTTTCATGTGGGTATTGCTCTGTCTATGGGATACTTTCAATACTGACAAATAACTGTCCAATTCATCTAGAGTTGCCGAATGTTATCTATGCGAAACTCTCAAAAATAATATCTGTAATACAGAACGAAAAGAAGGAGTACTAGATCCTTTCGTTTGCATAAAAAGTGTAGCACTTTTCTACACTCGATTTGATTTACACCAGGTAGAGGAGGTGTAGTTTATCTACACCTAGTCAAAAGGAGGTGTAGATAAATTACAACTCCTCTACACTTATGTAAATCCAATCAGCAAACGAACACTAAAATCGACTGTAGAAAAGTGCTACACTTTTTATGCAAACGAAAGGACCTACTGTTTTCGTCTTTTTGTTATGTATTATATTTTCCGGACCAGGATATGGTCATAGTGAGCGAACCCCTCAACTCGCACGTGGTCCTTGATGAATGTTTGCACATTCGATGACTGCGGGAAGTCGTTGAGCTTGGGAGGCATGAACTGTTGTTGGAGTCTGCAGAGAAAGTGAGGTTTGGTTCAGTCTTTGCGTAACAGGTGGCGTATCGTGATTAGAATATCTCAGAACGTCGTCCCAAGATCGCATAAGACTACCATCCTCCGTTCGGAAGATTCAGATTGAGTTGTGTTTTCTTCTTCTTCTTCGGAAGATTCAGTGCTATACTGTACTGACGAGGGACAACGATCCCGAAACCGGTCTACAGTTTCACTTGACTTCTCTGGTCATTATTGGAGCATTATTGGAGCGACAATTCCTCCGGAATTGTTGTTTCTATTTATATTTCAATAATATCTGTGTTCGGAATAACTGATTTAGTCCGCGTAAATACAACCTAACGTGAGAAGAAATTATTGATCAACGAATTATTTTCAGGGCGAAGAATATATTCTGTGTACAGCCTCAAGAAATAGCAAAGCTACGCTACTTACCACTCGTGGGGGCAGACATCCTGTCCGTCAGTTGGATGGCAACGCCAAAACCGCCCAACTTAACTGGAGCGGAGTTTTCCATAGTTGCCAACAGGACGCATTCCGGCTTGATGTCCCTGTGGATTATGTCATTCTCGTGACAATACCGCAGGGCTTCCAATATTTGTCGCATATAATGGCTGTAGAAGAGAAATGCTTTTTGTTATTTTGTTCACTGGTAAAGAATTTGTAAGATAATCTTATGGCTGTAGAAATATTATTCGACTGGTGTACAAGTCATTTAATAGCAAGGGCGGTTACATATATTATATATGATTTGTTTACTCACCTTGCAACTGCCTCACTGTACACAAATCCTGCTGAGGCCCTCCTCACAATTTCGTAGCACAAATCTGATCCGCTCATACTGAAAACAAAAAACAGATAAACATCTTCATAGCGAACTCCACATTCTAGGGGGTAAATATACGGGGCGGAGCACCCAAAACAACCCTCTCAAGGATAAAAAATGGCTTGAGGAGTTTAGTGAGCATCTTTTCGAAATTCAACTTAAGAAATATCGAGATTTCGTTTATGATATTCTCCCAAATCACCGCTTTTATATAATATGTGGCTGCATATAGAATTCCAAATCTACGTCTAGTGGAACGTAAAGTGGAACAAAATTTCAATGTCAAAATATTTCATTACTCAACATATTCTTCTCTCAATTGGAAACATTTATTACAGCGAACCTGCAACGTCCCTAGACTTTTCAAAAAAAAAAGTTTCTTCTTGCTCTGCGAACCAGACTTCCTCGTTGGAAGAAAATTTACAACCTTTTAAACTTTTTTTCAGTTGAGGAAAGAGATGATAGTCGGATGGAGCCAAATCTAGTGAATAAGGAGGGTGTTCTAGCAATTCAAACCGTAAATCACGAATTTTTTGCATGGCAACATGAGATTTGTGTGCAGGGGCGTTGTCCTGCAAAAACAAAACACCTTTGGATAGCTTTCCGCGTCTTTTCTCTTCAATTTTTTCCCGTAGAGTGGTCAGTAATGTCGAATAGTAATCTCCGGTTATTGTTCTACCCTTATCCAAAAATCAATCATGATTACTCCATGGCAATCCCAAAAAACTAAAGCAAGAACTTTTCCAGCAAATTTTTGGACGTGAAATTTCTTAGGTCTTGGAGAACCAGAGTGTCGCCATTCCATCGATTGTTGCTTTGTTTCTGGATCGTAGAAATGTACCCAAGTCTTATCCATAGTAACAATTCGGTGTACGTTTTCAAATCGAGCACAGATCGAGCGATGCTTCTACCCTTGCACGCTTTTGGTCAAGATTCAAACATTTGAGGATCCATTTTGCAGCAATTTTTCTCATGTCCAAATTGACGTGAACTATACGATGAGCGCGTTCGTATGAAATATTCAGTGCTTCAGATATCCGTTTTAGCCCAATTCGACGGTTTGATAAAATCATGTCATGAACTGCATCGATATTTTCGGAGACTGACACAGAAACTGGCCTTCCCGATCGGTCATCATCTGCAATGGAAAATTTGCCTGTTTTGAAGCTTTCAGTCCAATTTTTCACGGTCGCATACGAAGGACATTGATCACCAAGGCATATCTTCGTAAATCTGCTTACCTCTTAACCCTTTTAAATACAGGTACTTGATGATGGCTCGATACTCCAATTTTTCGATTTTCACAATTTCGGTGGACATCTTCTTTCTTTTAATTTATTGCGTAACTCTGGTTTACCCTTTTGACCTCAAACTTCACACTGACACTTCCAATGAGTTATTGTACGTTGCTATCGTAACGCAATCTTTTTTGTATGCATGGAACTGGACTAGGCTAACTAGATATCAATACATCCTCGTAATTAATGATGTTTTGACTGATCTTCCGCATGAATTCACAAACAAAAACACACTGGAAATAAAAAGGATCCTATCTGTAGGTTTTTCGATCAAACTCAACTGTTTCGAGTCGGTCATCACGTATAGAATTTTTCCCGTGAAAAGCCTCGTCCTACCAAAGTGTTACCCGCCATTCTATCGACAAAAACCCAACCACTTACGACCTAAAAAAAATACACCGGTAGTCGAACGGACAAAATTTATAACTTCCCTAAATCGCCCGAGCACAATTGGCGAGACCGATGAGGAACGCAACGAAAGAGCGGCCACCAATTATTAGGTTTCGGGAAAGAATTTTCCCACTAAGACTCTTTAATCTGCGGCCGGGGTTTTTCAATGGGGTCGCGGGAATACATCATCATATATCAGGCGTGGAAAGCCTCGGAAACGTTGTCTTTTTGCGAGCATCGACTAGGCGGAAACGACCTCTGCTGCTCGAAGTCTGAAAGGGCATAATCAACAGTTTACGGCTAGGCGAACAGCATTGGGGAAAACCTGAATAAAACCGAAGAAAGATTCCGCATGTTGAAGGAATCAGAATGCTCATATTTTGTACATTCGATACACAGGGTGTATTTAAAGGTGAGGCTTTTTTCAAGAAGGTAGAACTGGTCGAAATGAAGCGTTTCACCAAAAATCACCTATACAAAACTTTCAAAATGACAAAGTTGAAGAAATAATTGAAAATGATTACTGAAATAGATCCTAATACGACCCTGCACCGTTTCTCAGCTGAATTATCGCAAAGCAGTGGTAAAAAACTTATCTCCTGATGCGACCATGTGGTTCTGTTTAGGATATTGCCTAGATCCCTTTTTAAGAATTTTTTGCTCTATAGGTATTTTTCAAATGAATTCAATTTCAGGTTATGGTAAAGGAAAAATCACGATGCAGCCACATCCTATATGAGTGCAGTAATTTGGGAGTATAGGTTTCGACATTAGATCTACAAATCTTCTGATTTCATTTTGAAGGTAAGCAAATGCCAACACAAAACGAACTTATATTGATGAAAAATAACAGAGTAACTTTTTTTATTTCATCCAAATTTTTATAATGAAACGCACTGATTGTTTTTCAATGTGGATAATATCGTAAAACATCCATACTCACAATTCGAAAACCATGTACAACATCCCCTCCGAGGAGTAGGTCTCCAGCAGCTCCACGATATGGGGATGCTTCAGCATGTGACATATTGTGGCCTCCCTCTTCAAATCTGAAAAGATAAGACTTATTTACCAAACCCACTTGTTGCGCGTATATACAAAAGGACGCGACAAAATAATGAAATGTCTGCCATCTAGCGTGTATAAGAGCCAGTGTTCCGGTCAATTTAGGGTAAATGTATGGTATGTCGAGTTAGTAAAACAGTTCATTTGAAAGTTTAGTAAATAATAAGATATGAGGATGAATTATACATCTGTCACGAGTATGAAGAATAGGACGTTCTTGCGAAAGGGATGAAAATGGATAACTTTGATACCCGTATGTAATAATATATACAGGGTGACAATTTGGAAACTTGACAGTTCAATTATGTCACGACAATGATGATTTCGGAGAAAATGACGGAACAGATCAATTTTTATTCGGAGGGGGACATATTTTGAGCAGAATTGTAAGCCGAAATCTCCTCAACCCTAGGTGTAGGAGCTATCACCCCTAAATTCTCAATAGTAGGGGGTGAGCTATACCCCAACTGAAAGATCAATTGACCCTCTACATGAATACTAAGGTTTGAAAATTTTTATTGAGTCGTTGAAGTAGTTACAGGGGCTGACAATTTGAAAACTTGCCAGGCCAATTATGTCTCGACAAGGATGTTGTCAGAGAAAATGCCGGCACACCTCAATTTTTATTCGGAGGGGGACATGTTTCTAGCAGACTTGTAAGCCAAAATCTCCTCAATCTTAGGTGTAGGGGCTATCACCCCTAAATTCTGAATAGGGAATAGAGGGTGAGCTATACCTCAATTGGAAGACCATAGTATTATGTAGAGAGACATATATTGTCTTCCAATTGAGGTTTAGCTCACCCTCTATTCCCTATGAAGAATTTAGGGGTGATAGCCCCTACACCTAGGATTGAGGAGATTTCGGCTCACAATTCTGCTCAAAATATGTCCCCCTCCGGATAAAAATAGACCTGTTCCGGCATTTCCTCTGAAAACATCCTTGTCGCAATATAAATGGCCTAGCAAGTTTTCAAATTGTCACCCTGTATGGAAAAATAAAAATCGCCTTTTCCTTCACGGCAGAAATATTACATTTTAGCCCTCTGTCCACACAATCTCGAAGTAAAATTTAAATATTTTTTATCTAGTATAATGAATAATACTACGTCATTCGTAGGTCAAATAGAAGATATATAATACTTACCGTCAGTACTTAAGCCAGGGCTAGAGGTGAATTTTGCCACATCCACCACTTTGACAGCGAATTCCTGTCCTGTCTGACGATGTAGGCACCTTCTCACTATACTAAAAGGTCCCCTGAAAAAAAAAACATTTATTACTGATTTCACTCGACCATTTTCCTATTGTATGTTACTTCTTGAGTTAGAAACACATGGAACTCATTATGGGCTATTATTTTAATTTTCTCCATTTCTCGAAATAGCCAGTAAGTTAAATAAAGACGAAACCACTGGTAAGTGGCCATTTTCAATGCATGATTTTCTATTTCCATGATTGCCATAGACAACAGAACACAAAATAATTCATAAATCGTCCTAAATCATGTAAGTATTGACTTTCATTCGAGAATTTATTTGTCTTAAATCTGAAACATGAATGGGATCTGCCATATAAGTTTCAACGCTTCTAGAGCTTAAACACATTTCGTAGAAATTAAAATAAACCCCAATTTCTGTTGAAAATATTTCACAATCGATAATATATCTGTGCTACAGATCATGGAATTATGGTCTGTGTTCCCACTCAAGAATTTATGCAGTTTGTTACATAAATGACCCAAATTCATAATTTCTCACACTGTCGCATTTATTTAATTCGAAATACAAGAATTTCTTAATTTGGGCATTTGAATTTTGATATTTAATCGACCGTTTATGATAGATGATTTCCAATATTAACATATCGATCAGTGTTGGTTCTCAGAAACTCTATGAACTTGTTGAAAATATATATTTCTCTCATATGGAACCTTCTTTACTTCTTCTATCATTGAATATCATTATAAACATCAAACTCCTTACTCATCAAAATGGGACAGATTACTGAGCCATGAGCCATCATTGATGACAAAAGTAACATCAAAGATTATCTGAATAATTGTATGGCGTCATTTGAAAAAAATTGATGTATCCTGGGAGGTAAGGCAAAACCTTAGATTAATAAAATAATCTATGGGCAAAACAATATAGAAAACTTGATACACTGAATTGAAAAAGTTGTTGTTACATGATTAGTTGAGAAATTGACCATATTTTCTCTCCATTTCTACGTGGTATAATACTGTGTGTAGACAACTTTACAAGCAGACTGGTGGACTTGGTGAATAATTTAGACGAATTTTATTGTTCAGTTTTTGAAAAATACTACTTCCTAAGTTTTCATATTGTTTATTAGACTTCACGAAATATAGGGTTTCTCGTGAATGTGATAATCCAGATGCAGTGCCCAGACTATATAGGGTCTTTTCAGGCTCTTTTTAGCGATGATTTTTCCAACTTGCTCAATTTGAAAGTTTTGAAGAGGTGATTTTTGTGAAACGCTTGATGAGTTGATGAAGATATCATTGCTAAATTGTTCCAAATTATCTCATATAATCTCCAATATACAGGATGTCGGAAATAAATGTCCTTCGTTTGACTAGGAGACGTGGTTTGATAAGGATTTCACTTTTTCACATCAAGTTCTAAGAGTTCAAAGCTCTCCTCTCAGTCCTATCGGGTTTTACTTAATCATTTTTAAGTTTCAAGTATTTGAAGCCTCAGTGTGTAGTTTGATGTCTTCTAGTCGTAGATATCTGACTATCTGACAATGCCTGGTTGAAAGAAAATATTTTCCATTCTTCAAAATATTTTCTTGAAGAAACCATCAATTATTTTAGCTGATTTTGATCTGAGACGTCATTGCCGTTCGTTTACATATCCTTATATGTCCGAACAAGTTGAAAATGACGTCACAGAACTTCATGTTCACATCTGAATACGAAGTTTGTTGATCTAGCTCACCCAGTATATCAAATTTCCTCTTTAGCGCAACAACGACGTAAAAAGTTGAAATACCCTAGGCAAAATTTTAATTTTCCATACACGTGGACTGATCTAGTGACATCTTAAAAATATTTATCTGTCCCAAATCCATATATTGCCCCAATCAAAATAAAAGTTATGTAAGGATATTTATAAACACTTGTGAATTGAGATAAGCAGATATAAGAGTACCATGCCCAATTTAAAAGAATATCAGGGGCTCAAGATTCATGCCTTGATTTCAAGGAGAATCAAAAACAAAATTGAAAACATCATTGAAACTATCTCGGAAACTATATATTTTTCAACAATTCCAACAGTTGGAACTACGCTCCTTTTCTTATACGTAGGGTCGTCATAGGGTGCCTGGATTCAACATTGATTTATTTCAGAACGTGCCTCTGTAGATATTTTCGCGATAATTTTTCAACAAATAAGCGGAGAAAGATGAAGTTCAGTATTGCGCTGTTAGAACGCATCACAAAATAAACCGTTTTTCCACGAAACGTATATGTGTATACATGGGGATAAATAATTGAATTTGCGATTTTTAATCAATTATAAGCCTGAATAAGCATAGACATCAACAAATTGTTTTTTACTGAAAGGTATATTAATTTATCTTCTAATTATAAACTTAAATCGGTTTATATGAAAATTGGACCATAGTTGCGTCAAAACATGCCTTCGAGGGGTTTATTTTTCATCTCTTGTATCTGATTCCAAAGGTTTATTTTTCCTTTATCATTGAACAAATACAAACCCTGGTTCCCAACAAAAATTATGCACGATTGTTCGATTCCAAAGGGTCGCATGGTTTCGTTATCATGGTAGCGATCTTGACCTTGTCTACGCTACTAATTGGTATGACCATCAATTTGCCACACAATTGTTTGAGGGGAAAGTGATAAGGTAGGTATTTAATAGTATGATGAATCTTCTTGAGAAAACAGAGTAGATAAAGATGATTTTTCCCATTTATATTAGGCGATAGTCCTCTTCGATGTTACCGTGTACAAAATAGCACGGTTTTCTTCTGTACACACGAAATCAACCCCCTCGAATGTAGTTTGAGTATCGACTTTTCTAAGGAAAGCCACAAGTGCATAAATTAAATAAACGAAAGGGGGAAAGTGACTAATATTTTCGTCAACAACGTCAACAAGAAATGCGGTTTAGAGATCGTGTTACGAATGCTTTTTTCGCGCGAGAAATTGTGCAGAATCGTGCTTTTTCAGTACCTTCCGATTTCTTCGCAGAGTTCGTAAACATCGTCGAACAGAACCTCATCCTCTGCCATTCTGACACCTCAAGAACCACAAATTTCCACGCGAAGGACCGGATCAGGGTCAGTAGAATATCATAATTAAAATCTCCGGATAATGTACCATAAACAAACCACACGCGCAAATACAATCATCGGCCGAAGAAACACGATTCAAAATCGAAAAATACAAATCACAAAAAATCAGCGAAGGGCGAGGCGTTTCTACCGAATTATGCAAACAAACTATCGCCAATCGGTTAGTTTGGTTGCCTGCAGATCGGGCCGAGAACGTGTTTTGGAAACGCCGATCTCCCGTAATATGGCCGCACTATTATTGCTCTATCTGTCAAGAAGACACTGTTTTACATAGATTACACGGAGATGAAGGTGGTTGGGAGGTCCGTTCTCGGTACCGGCTAGTCGAAATCCGTATTATTTACAAAAGAAACCTAGTACACGCCCAGAGACACGGTTGAAAACGAGCACGAACTGACAAGTATGACAGCACCGGTCAGCAGGGAAGCGCCCTGCTGGTCATGCGCTAGGCAATGTGCTACACACGGAGTCAAATCGCAAATAGCAGGCATTTAATACTGATATATTTCGGTTTAAAGTGGAAATTATTCACACCGCGTTTTCAAATTGCGACAGATTGCCTTCCGTTCGTTTTGTTTGTTTCCTGACCGAAAGAGAGAGTTTGGCAGGCAGACTGAGCTATGACAATTTCAGGCGGCTTATGAAACAGATGAAGCCGTACCATTAAAATCAAATTTACTTTCTCCTTTTTGAAATAACCAGAACAATCACTGTACTTTACGACAATATTGTTTCTGACGTGGGTTCAGATGTATTTAATTGGTTATCTCGAACTAAATCAGATTCTAAACTGTCTTTAAAATGTTCCAACCCTAACGAGCAGGAACATAGTTTTGTCCCACACAATTTGTACAAAAGTACTATGCTACTGAATAATAATTAATAACTTTGTGTTGCCATCATATTAAATCATTGTATGATATTTCTTTCTCACACATCAAGAGAGTCAAAAAATTTTACCTAGGTATAGTTTCTTTTGAATATAATTTTCCACCTGGATTTTCCAGCTTTCCTAAAACTGCATCTAGGGTTAGAAGATCGAGATTCATCAATATCTTTGCTTTTGATTCTCAAAATTCGATCAATGGATCGAAATTGTCGAAAAAGCTCCAAGTCAAATCCTTATATCATTCTCTTTTTATACATTTTGGTGGATGCGCGTTCTAGAATATATATATAATTTTCTTTCTGCTCTTTTGATTGTGAAGCGATGGACTTTCCCACGTCCAGGATATTTTTCACGAAATATACGTGAAAACCATATATCAATAGGTGCCTTGAAGCGGACGCAAAATGTTATTTTCGAATGATTTTCGAATATCTGACTATTTTGGGTTATTGAAATATTACCTAAACATGAATATATCTTTACGAAATTCTTGTCAGCCTTTTTGGGGTAATCTTCGGATCAGCCCAATCGATTTTCGCAAAACTTTGATTGTTGAAAACGATAAAACAAGAAAAGATGTGTGGAAACGGACTAACGTGATTTCATTTTATTTTAAACTATTACCACTCTCTGATTGATTGCTTCAAAATTAATTTCCTCCTTCACTAGCAAATAGATGGTTGTCGAAATTTTGATGAAAAAACCAAACTATAAGCAACAAATATATATTCATGATTTCAAATAAATACTATACAAAATAAATACGAATTATCAATGCCAGCTTAAACTACCATTGGAGTATAGTTACAAGTCAAAACTTATGAAATATAAACTCAAGTCAATTACAGTTAGGCCTGATCTGAAATATTTCAGTGAAACTTGTATGTTAGTTTTACCTAAATTTAAGACTCAAAACTTGTTTAAATAGTGCAAAAAACAGTAAATGCAAATTGTATAAGGATCACAAAGCTTCCAAACTGTGATTAGACAACAGAACCATAGTTCAAATATAATTTTCAACAACTATCCTAACAATATGAAAAAAATTTTAATCCACAAATATCTGAAATTCATATAATCAACATATATGTAATTATTGTCATTTCAAATTTAAGAGATACTTCCAAAGAAACTAGACAATATAATCAGAATTTCAAGAATTTTAAGTAACAAGTTGAGATAAATAAAATTAAACACAACAATTCTCCCTGTATAGCACCCCAAATAATTGACTAGAAAGACATCAACAATTTGAAAACTTTGCATCATAATGACTTATTTGGAATAAAATCCATTACAATTATTATTGTTTTTAAAGAAGACCCAGTTTTCCTGTTATTTTATCAACCTCATCTTCTGAGCCAAAAAGACTCAAAACTGTTATAGAATTTGGAGGAATTTGAGTCTTTCCAGCATCTGTTATCAAATAACATGGAATATTGGCACTTTTAGCCTTCTCATGAAGTTCTTGTAAATGCACATGGTCAATGCCTTTCAGTACTACTTTCTTCTCTCTGTTGAAAAAAATTTTTTAAATCCAAAGCAAATCCATGAAAAATTCGACATACCCTGCAAATTCCCAGCCATCCAAGGCGTCCTTCAACCCTTCTAATAGCATTTTTCTATACAATCCTAGACAGGCATGAGCAACCTGAAGCAAATGTATTAAATGAAGGAATAAAATCTGAGAATAACCTTACTTGGGCACTAAGTTTACCAAGACCCATTTTTAGGGCAGTATTAACAACAAATGTCATCTTATAGTAACCCTCATCTTCATTCACGTCGCCAACAGCATTGTCTTCTATCCTATCTCCAGAAACTCTGGATACTGCAGTTCTACATGAATCATCATCATTGCTAAATATGAAATTAAGGGCTGAATCTATGGATTGATTACCAGTACAAAATAATGCCTGAAAGCAAAATATAGATAAATCATCAGAGAAAACAACAATTCAAGAATGTTGGTGTGCCATCAACTCACTTCAGTAGCGATATCTTTCGAAAGACCCATAGATATAAGGATTTCTAAGAATTCCTCATTTGGTTCGAATTCCTTCTCGGTTGAATCACTCATTTCTGCAACGAAATAAGAACGTGTGGGTAAGGTATTAAATTGAAATTAAGTGCATTTGATTTGAATAAAGGTGTATTATTAGATCAATGCATGTATTTGACAGCTGTGACCTCGAACTGTCACATAAAAAGGCTAAAATATAAATTTGTCAATGTCAAGTCAAAAAGCAAATTTACGTATTTCCATACAAATTGTGAAAATCTATAAATTAGCTTCAGTCTAGCCTACGGCTTATTTTTACAGCTCAATATAGACAGATCGGCGATGTTTAGATATGTAATTGAGGTTTTCATTGATCAACCCCACGAAAGGAGGCAAAATTAATCAATATCAGCATTAAATTTTATTCTGAAAAATCTATGCTTTTATGTCGACCGTCTGTTTGGATATCCCTGTGAGATACACAGTTTACATCTGTGGTTTAGATATGCTATGGTTACAACCAACCATAGAACTATCTCAACAAACGTACCTAACCTAGCTACAGTAGCTACCCAGCATTCCTCACATCGCGAATCCAATTACCGTTGAGGGCGCTGCGAAATGAAAACAAACTTTGACGTTTGTCAGTACTCTTTTCGAGATTTGTACGGCCTAACAGAGTTTTTCTAGTAAATCAAGATATTTATTGGAAATATCGGAAGTGAATTGATTGATTTAGTTTCGTAAAGAAAGATCAACATTCTTTGGAAATACCTACTTCATTTGAAAGGAATGAATTGTGGAATAAAATCGAGCGATGATATTGGTGATCCACTGTACCTAGACAAAAAATCCTATTATTTCACAGATTCTTTCTTGAATTAAACCTAGCTAATAATGATGAGGTAGCATATAATGAGTTTGTGAAGTTTCTATTTAAAGTATTTCAATTCCATGCTATGATATAGAGGTATTCCTCATACTGAAATCTCAAGAGACATAAATATGATTCGGCTCATGGAACAAGTTCTACAGATGAGAGAAAGCATTCATTTGGAAGTATGAAATTTATGAAATTGTATTTCTAAATCGTCACTTGAATTTAGCACAAAACTCTCGCAAAGAAAAATCGTTTAACCTAACTCCTGCCTGTTGAAAGCACTGGTATAAATACCTTTTCCAATATTTTTTCGGAATCGATATTTCTATTCAGAAATCCAGACAATAATCCCAATATAACTTCTCCAAATAATAATTATAATACTTTGTTGGACAACGTGAGATTAGAAAAAACATGAGGAACAAAACTTGTTTTGACTTTGCAGTACTGACAAAGTAGTTTCGTAATTCAGTCGGCAGAGGGCGTCTAGATTTTTGGATTCGCCAATATTACTCGATCGAAATATATCAGTCTAAATGATGATATGAATTTAGACAAGAAAACTTATTCCAAAAAAGAAAAAACTAATATAAAGAGAGATCGGTCTAGATCTTCAGAGAGTTCCTCAAATGATGAAAAAGATGGAGTTCTCAAACACAAAAAGAGGAAGCTAATGAAACACAGCAAAAGCAGAAGCGAGCGTAAATATAAGAAAGGAAAGAAGAGGACCAGTTCATCAGATTCCTCCACCTCGGAAGATTCATCAACCAGCAGGTACTAAGAAAGTTTTCGCCAATTTTTGAAGACCATTTTCTGTCACAGTATTCTCATTATTTTTTCAATCATTACAGTAGTTCTGATAGCAGCTCATCGTCTTCAGAGGAAGAAAAGAAACGTAAGAAAAAAAGTAAATTGATCAGTAAAACGACCAAGAAAAAGAAACCAAAGAAGAAACCAGAAGATGATGGACCTTCCGCTGATATTCCATTAGAACTTATGGACAAAAGAAAAACTTTGGCTCCAATGACAAAAGAAGAATGGGAAAAGAAGCAGAGCGTCGTTCGTAGAGTTTACGATGAATCCACTGGACGGAACAGGTAAAATACATTAAAAAAAAAACTGTAAACACGTCGTAAAATTACGTCACTTGGATTAAATGAATGAATTACAGGCTCATAAAAGGCGATGGAGAAGTAATAGAAGAGATTGTGAGCAGAGATCGGCATAAACAAATCAACCAACAAGCCACCAAAGGAGATGGAGAATTTTTCCAAAATCAGTTGAAAAAATTGTGAAAATTTCGTCAGATATAAAAAAAAAATTACTAAAAGGAGATACTCCCACGTTTATTTATTTCAATGCGCTGGTTTTTGCGTAATCCACAGAAGTTTGAAGCGTTGGACGAGCAATAGTTTCAATGTATTCTTCATAACATATTAAATCAACTGAAAGATAAAAATTTTGTTTCATTTATTCGTACCCAAATATAAGTTAACGTGATTTCCTTGTTTTCTTATTATAGGGCTCGTTCAGAGCGAACGTAAACCGTAACGCAATAACTAAAGGATAACTTGGTCTTACGAAGGAAAAGTATGTTGATTGCAACCGAAAAACGAGGCTTTCTTTGAAACTCAAACATAAATGAATAAACTTGAGGGAATTTACGTTAATTTGAAAAGGATGGCAAGAGTTGCTTTATATATCACAAGATTTTAAACTTTACATGCGGAACGAATAGTTGAAATTGCGTTCGTTACGAATGGATGGACTAGTACTTAAGACCAAGCATTTCAATATTACCAATGATACTTACCCACGCCCTTTTTGAATAAGTTTGGATTTACGAATGAAAAAAATCGTGCTTTATTCGCTGTACCTCCATAAACTGACGCTAGAGCATCACTTCAGCTAGCAAGCCGTTTTCCATAGTTCCCACAGTGTGAAAACTCCAGTTTTAATGCCATTTTCTTTAAGCAAAAACTGAAACTTAACCCATTATGTAGCTTTCATCAACGAATAAACAAAGAATAAAGACTAAGTAGAAGTGATTATTAAGTCTCCAGGAATTTACAATCGAAAGACATTCATTTTAGTTTTAGAAGCAGGACATTTTCACTCAATCGTCTCAGATTATCAAAGTCCCTATTTTCAGTAAATTCTAAATGGAAAAGTTCCACGATATTCTGCCTAGAAAAGCTCCTACAACGTTTAAAATTTCTCAAGAGGATTATACCTCGATTTGTGGCAGATGGCAAAACTAAAGAGAAACGCAGCAACAAACTAAGAACGTTAGAAAGAATTCCAGCCGTCCCACATGTGAAATTTTCTACCTGAAAACATCGCCTGTGAAAAATACTAGACAGAGATATAAGGCAGCACAACCCAAACACACAAGTCATCTGTATTTCTCCCCTCGCTCCAAAAGAGAGGGATAACTTTATTTAGGAACGTGATACAAGCCCAAATACCACTTTTAAACGGCCGAAAACGTTGCACCCAAAAGCCATTTCCAAGAAACAATTATCATACTGACGCCCTAGCTCGGCGTCATGCTAGGGCACATACGGGCCTTTAATTGTGAAGAGAGACGGAGAAACGCTCGCCCTTTGCGGCTTCCTGCCGATTGGTGAACTTGAAATAGATAAACGCCTGGTTCTATTTCGGTCACATGCGTCTGTTATAGAAAAGGAAGCTACCATTATGCTAGGGAATAAAGATTTAAGACTTCCTGTTACCCCGCTATGCAACAACTGCAAGCTGAAAGAGATTGTTAACAACGTTTCCAAGCGCTGAATGAAATCGTCTTATTTTGGAGATTTTTATTCTTACACAATAAGTATACATGTGGAAAGTCATTTCAATATTGCAATAATTCACTGATAATGTTATATAATATGCCGTTTCAAAAGTTCAATACTAAAAATTCATAAATCTTGATGTTGTTCTGGAGACCTGACTCGTCAAAATGGCTGTGATACCTTCAAAAACACGGAACCACAACCATAAGACGAGCCAAGTAACCAAATTTTACCATTTAACCCAGAGACGCCAAACGAGACCTTCGAATTCATCAAAATGGCTGTGATACATTTAGAACCCTGTTTCACTACCATTTTGACGACCCGAAGATCCCTCAAACTCCAGCAATAGCGACAATCCAGCATTCCCCGCTGTTTTTTGGTATATCCATCTCATCAAAGCTGGCTGTGATACTAGTAAAATACGGTTTCACTACCATTTTGATGACCTGAAGATTCCCAATACGGCATCAGTGGAAACGTTGCGGCTGCAGCGGCTTCGTCGACGGTTACTAGATACATCTCTGCTTATCAAAGCTGGCTGTGATAACGGTGAAAAGTTAAGACCGCCAACTCTGACAATCAAAGTGTACCCACGGCATTCCTTCAGCGACGAGGGGGGAGTGTTCAGGAGATGGTACAAATCCTACATGAAAGACAAGGTAGTGAGACCCTCCAATCACATCTCACTACCTATGTCTTTCACAGAGAATCTGCTAAAAGCTGCGAAAAATAACATTAATTATTTGAGATAAACAAGAACCATTAGCGTGAAAAAACCCTGAACGATCTAGACTAAGGATTCGAATTGAAAGATTGCAGTATTGAACAATGAAAATTGATGAAATGTTAAGGGTTATTCAAAGCCAGATATCCTCAACAGATTATATATTTTTATACAGGTTTATAAAACTTCGACAACAATATAATAAAAATAATAAAGCAATATATAAAGAATTGTCTATAGACCCGATATTTACAATTTCTGAAATAAATCGTTATATAAAAATATATATATAAATATTCATGCGTAAAATTATATCACCCATTCTAATAACAAAATTCAAGATTATTACGACTTCGGACACGAAAACGAATCGTTTATAACATTGAATTTAACATTTTCAACCGAAAAAAATTCACCTCCGAAGGAGCTAATATCAGCTACGGAATTTCTATGCCTTAATAGCTCGAATACGGAAAGATAGTCTAGGTTTCTCCCTTTTTAATCACCCGAAAAATTGTTGGAACTGGAAAACCTACATGTTAAATTTAAAAAGAAAAAAACGTTTGATAAAATTTAAAAACAAGGATAATGACACTTAAAAAACTCCGAACAGGGAGTACATTGTTACACCCTTTCTCGACCGGAAGTAGACCTACTTTGAAACAACCACTTTCTTAAAAAAAAAATTAACAGAACCTACTTCGAGTGCGCATCCCTAAAAAATCTGCACAAAGAACGACGTTGAACCGTCTCTCCACGATGGGTCGTCGACGATTTTGGCCCTGCACAGGGGGCAAGTTTGCTCCCTGTCGAACCAGGTGGTAACGCAGTTTTCGCAGAATATGTGTCTACATTCCAACAGTACCGGAGCATCGTACTGGTCGTGACATATAGGACAATGATCGCCAGCAGTCTGGATTTGTTCTTTGCTGGGCGCGGAACCAACAGTCTGCAATAGGAACAGCATTGAAAGTCCGCCCAATTTTCGACAGAAAGAATAAGAATGAGATGAAGAAGCACGTCGAGAAAACTCTGTGATGGATGGAAACATAATGATGATATGAGCTTTGTATGAATTCACCATATCGAGACAACTCTACAACTAACGCGAAACAGGGAGAAAACTGCAGTTTTTATTGAAGAAAAAACTAATTCGAGGTCTTTATAATGATTGGAACATGACACTTGACGTCAATTTTGAAATTCTATGATATTTAGTTCAAAAACCTTTAGTAGGCAGCACTTTTGATTATTTTCTATGATATTCAGTTCGAAACCCTCCAGTAAGAAGCAGCACGATTAAAAATAGACCCTGTAGTGAGAAAAATAGCGAAAATTTCTGCATGTGCAAGAAAACCGAGTGAATTCCGTGTTCTTTACCAAACTAGACGAATGACTCTGATATTCACCTACAAAGTTCCATCAATCTATTCAGTTTTCAACTGGTATACAGCCATCTTGAAACGCGTTTTGAAATAACGAAAAATAACACTTTCACTTCGAATGAACAGTGTTGATTTCATTTTTTTAGTTAAGTTACTTCCTACGGAAGAATCTCCAAACAAGAACTCCGAAATTGTTGAAAACTCAATGAGTTTATCTCGAAAAGCTAACTGAATTTTGTTCACCCTGTATACTTAAAAATTACTACGTGTATTGTTGCGTGAATCTGTTCGTATAAACATAATTATTGTTTACGCATCGAGCAAGAAGCCAAATATTCTATTAAAATACATCGCAGCACGCTCTATGTGCCTTGCCCATTTCCTAGGAAGGCTGTCGTAGTTTCAGAGCCAGCGGCCATTTTGTGATACTCGCGACTGTATAGGGCCGTTCAGCTTTCCCTTTAACTCCGCGAAAAGTATGGACGACGTCAATGGAGCACAGGAGAAAAAAAACGAATGAAATTCCTATAAACGAGGCAGGTGAAATTGACCCAATTGTTCAACTTTGGTTGTTTATCAGTTTCACAAGAGTTGAACAACACTGCGTAAACAAGTCCTGTGTACGTCGCATCCAAAATTTAGCCCGAGATATCATTTTGTGATTAAAGTAATTTAAACAATGATGATAAGGGAAGTTGAAGGAAAATCTCTAACAAATAAACACGGGTCGATCAACACAAAGACCCGAACTTTTTTCATCGATTATAATTCATGAACTGATCAATGGAAACTGATTCTGATAGATGTGTATGAATTTTTTACCATCAAAAGAAACAACAAAGGATTATGATTTCATCTAGTGATATAATTAGATTTTATGATTTTTGCCCACCCTACATCTCCCCAATAATTTTTCATGAATGGAATTTTTCAACTGGAGAGTTATGATGAATTATAATGTAATTAATAAAGAATGAAAAACTGATTTCTAATAGAAACTAGTAGGTGACTCACCACATTTTGGAGCAACTTGAAACAGGCTGTTTTGAACAGTTTGAGTCTACCCATCAAGTCTGGGCCCTTGGAGATCATATAGAAGGCGGATAAGAAGACAGCAACAATTTTCTCAGGTCCCGAATAACTTTCCAGAAGATAGTACAGCCAAGGTTGTATCGTAGCCATACTACGATACATCTGGGAGAACGCTTCTATGAAAAGATAGATCTTGCCCTAGAAGAGAGAACAATCAACATATCATTAAATGGCCCGTTCATAGTTTAAACGTAGTAATAATTTTTACGTTTACGTGAATAGCAACTCAAACGTAAGTTCAAAATCTAGTGATATTTTTAGGGTTTCTCAAGATGAACAGTTATTTTAATTCCTATCAGTACTCGCGAAGCACAAATTTTAAATTCACGAAAATTCCCTCAATTTTAATTGAATTAACTGATTTAGCTAACTTATAATTGAGTTTTAGAAGAAAACTTTGTGGTTCTTGTTGTAGTTGACATCTACATCGTTTTAATTTGATGCGCGCCATTTTAATAATACTTTCAATGAAGAACTGAATCGTAAATAATAAAAAGTTGATAAAATTTTGACATTTCATGAGTAATGAAACGTAAACTTACGTTTACGTTAGAGTTACGCCTTACGTTCATTGATAACGAGCACGAATCACAGAGTTGGGTCTTACGTCCATTGAGAACGATTACTAAGGTCAAAAGCTGAAAATTGATTAGAGTAAACTTAAAATGGGACTTACCCTCTTTTGGAAGCCGAGGATTCTTCCTGGCAGCATGGAGAACAAGATTTTGATCACTATGGTGAGGAGTTTGAGGACGAAGTCAGTGACCACGACTATCCACATCAAATTCCATACCGTAAGAGGGTGTTGGAATGTTCGTATGAGGGCCAAGTTAAGTACGTCGTTGAATTTGTGGAATTCATCGTCGAAAATGAAATGTATGAATAGCAAACAAGCGGCAATGTACAAAAGGGCCACCCCAAGGCTCGAAATGCTCCTCCTGTGCCTCTTGGTTGCCTCCCTTCGGACAGTCGAATTGGCATTGGCGAATGTGATCAACATAATGAGAATAATGAAAATACCCTCGTGATAATCGTAAATACCTTTGGCAAGAAGTATTAATATAAATGGAATGTATTTGAGGATCACCTGGAGCATCTGTTGAGCCTCGACGACTGTTTGAAGATTTTCCCCCTCAGAGGCGTTGTTTGTGTCTTCGGACGCATCGTTCACGTTGTTATTGGAATTATTATGCGTATGAGCTTCATTAGGAATGTCCGGCCCGTCGATATTTACGACGAAACTAGAATTAGTCTCGGCCGGTGCAGAATGTTGACGCAAAATATTGGAATCCGAAGAAGAAGAAGAAGGTCGATTTAGGAGCGACGTGAACGAGATGCTTTGAACGCCGGCGTTGACAGAACGGGCGGTTTCCACCAAAGGTTGAATTTCTCTAATTACGTTATTTATGTTTTCCCGGAAATATCTAGCGCTTTCCACGGTTCTTTGAAACGATTCCGAGGCCGACATCGCCGGCAACGAATGCCTCGTCTGAGACGATGAGGGCATATCCGCTAAGTTATGGAAGTTGGGAGAGCTTGATGACCTATCGTTACTTGCCATTTTCAACACTTAACTTCGAGGCGACTGCACCATCCTTACTTGTACACAATTCACTGGATTTTAATAGCTCTTAACGGATCGACAAAATAAATAAACGATATCATTTTGACCGAATTTCGACACCACTAGAGTTGATTTAGATTATTGTCAAATATGGTGGTCTGTGTCATCATTAAAGCATTTTGTCATTTTTGTTACTGTCGGATGTCGAACGAAGCGTGCCCGCCTAGGGAATGTTCCAATAGGAAGGGGCCGCGTTCCACTGTGGCAGCACCGTCGAGCGTTGCGGTTAAAGATTTTACACATGTATATGCACCCTGAAATGCATGCGCGAGACAAATATCGAAATAGAATCATTTGAAATCAAATTTGATTCATTCTCTCCTTCTGAAAAATTAGGATATTATAAAAATCCTTTTCGTATTATCATTCGAACAGCAATTGAGCGAGGAATTGTTGCCAACCCCTCCCAGAATTTCTGGGTGATATGGGGTTGATTCTAGACTTAAGGGTTTGACCAGCGCTTCTCAAACTTTTTCGAAGGATGTTGATACAAGGGTTGAAGAAAAAGTAATAGTTTATTGTTTATTCTAATAGACGTTTGAGCCAATATATCCTTCAGTACTTTTTTACTATTGCACCTGCATTTGTTGTGATCATTCACTTCATTCAGAGATAAGTCAATATCCCTTTTTTCATGTTGGATGAGCTGGGACCCAAGCATCATTTATTGATCAATAGAAAAATGATCTGCAATCAATTCGCACTTGATTCAAACCGAATTTTGGATACCAGTGTAATTTATAGTTTATTTGAATTGAAATTCTTTGGCTCAGAACCTAAATTCTCATACCATACAATAATATATGTCAATATGTATGCGTGGATTTTATGAATATTCAATTCAAAGTCACTGTTCAGTTGATATGAACTTTATTTACATATTTTATTTAATGTTTTTTAGAATTCATTCATTCAAATAATCGTCGTTTCTTTTGAATTAATTTTTTTGTATCTAAGGGTAGATAGCTATTCCAAGATCGAAAATTATGAGTCGAAAACAATAAAAGACATCAGTTTTTCTTCTTTTATTTGTATACCTGCATGCATCTTCGTAAAAATGTACAAATCGACTAAAACCTGAGAATTTTCTAGTAATGGAATTGTTTCTCATGGTGAGGTATATACAGGCCCTTGATGATCTTCCTGGAAAAGCGGTCAAAAGGCATTCCATAAGACAGACCACACAAAAACAAGGTGCCATATATCTTGGGGCAGTATTTACGGTTCCTTTCGTGTTTATAATACTGAATGTTCGATTTCAACTACTGCAGCGACTTCATATCGGTGTTTGGGAGTAGAAGAGAAACTATTGCAACACCTATAAAAAAATTTGAGAATTATTCAATTTGATTAGAAACTTGAACCCATAGGCAGATATACATTAGAGTAGAATAAAGGTTTGCATTAAATGAATCTCGTTTTCGAAGTTGATATCAAGAATATTCGTTTTTTTTCGCATTGAATGTAACTCATTTGAATCGTTTTCGAGTTAAAAGGTTAAACAGGAAACTAATATTGAACAAATAAGGGAATAAAGGAAAAATTAAAATGTTCCATTACTTTGGAAATTTCATAATTTGAGACATTGAAAAGAAAAGACCTTGCACGTTTTCGAGTTTTTTACAAAATTATTAACACTTACCCAACATCCCTGTGCCAACTGTGAAGAAAGGTGGTGCACAACCTAATTTCAGTAAAGAAGGAAACACTAAATTACCAGACATAGCTCCCATACGGCCAGACATCATTGTCACAGATACAGTCATCGTTCTGGAAAAATTTAACTGTATTCCTTCAATTCCAATAAAAATACAACTTTTTTAATATTTTCAACTGAAACACCTACCTTAAAGACGTCGGAAAAAGATCCACAACAACGCTCAGTATAACATTGATACTAATACTTCCTAGACCAATGAAAATTGAGGCGATTGCTAATGTTACCCCAGAGCTTTGAGCAAAATACATACCATAGCCACTGAGTCCTGAAGCCATACCCATGATAACTAAAAAATTCAAAATCCCTCCATGAAATTTCAAGCTTAGGTACTATATTACATAGCTTGAAAAAGTATAAATACTCACATATAAGCTTTTTCTTTCCTAAATAATTGATTAATGAACCAGCTACAATATATCCAAGTAAAGTGACCGTAGATACTATCATTGCATTGACGTAAACTTTTATATTCGTATTCTGTAAATGAGGAGGTCATAATTATTCATATATAAAAAATTTAAGCAACATTTTTTTCAAGACGAAGAAAAAGAGTAAGGTTTTTCTCATAAACTATCTACCAGATGGCCCTCAAATTTTGTACAAACCAAGTCCATGTTTTACTTCCAAAGACCAGTTTCCAAAAAGATCATACATGCTTTTGTAAGATTTCGATGCATGTATGGCTGAACACTCTCATATAATAATAATATTTCACTCACCACAACGCATTCACCAGAAGTTGTAACATTTTTTGGCCTGATAGTTTCTAACATAGTACATAGATCGGCAGAAGTACCATTGTTATAATATTCATAATCATTTATTGCTTGAAATAATTGTGGAAGCCATAACCTTAAGGTATTCAGGCTGAAAAAAATTTTAATTTTTGTAAAAAAAATTAAATTAGTTATATGCAACGGTTTATATATACCTGCTTATATGCGAACATTATATTAGCAATTATTTTATATAAGTAAATAATCATTTATTATCATAAACTTCGTTTTTCTGATGTTGCTATCAAGAATTTGAAATTTCAAGTATTATATTATAATTTATTAAGTATATAAATGTCGAGTACTTATACAAATCGTTTTCTCAAGTACCTAAGTATGACATTTTTGTGGCTGATGGTACTTGCGATAAGGACAAAGTGCAGAATGTTTTTTCATTCTATTTCCGGATAAAATTGGTGCATTATAACAATCAAAACTTCCTTATTAAGCGTTCGATAAGGCTGAAATATATTTGTGCGTTATCTGTCCGTTTTTATCTCCTATCTGAATATATATTTTTAGATAACTATGCTGCATTAACGTTCGTAGAAAAGCAGTGAGTTAAAGAAAATTCCTTTTTTCTTGAATTTTCTAGAACTTAGTAAATATTATCTGAAGTTTGTCACGTTTTTTTAGGAAAAACAGAATGACTTAAAATCAGTTTATAGTAAGATCGTGAATTGCACTAATAGTTTCATTTTATGAACCTAAAAATGCCTGTTGAGCCGAACGATGAAGATACTTGTCATTTTTTTGCTGAAAAAATCGATGTTTTCAATCCTACCCTCACCTCATCATCTGCATCATCTGTAGCAAGCAGACCAGAAGAATTTTCTGCAGCAAGGGTGGAATGAACAATGGCTTCACTTGCGAAAAACCCCTAGAAAAGGTTTTTTTCGAATTTGTTTCTACTACTTCCACCTCAGCATCGTTTTCCTTGGGTTTCCTTTCCTCAATCAACTTTTTGATCTGCAAGAGACTACATTGAAAAGTGACGACTTTGAAACTTTGAAAAGTTGTAGTTTTCGTTGATCAGTTTTTTGATCTTACCGGATATGTCTCTGCAGGTTTTCCGGTGTTGAGTGTGTATACTTTTTGCATGACTTTCATCGCTTCTTCGTTACGACCAATTGACATAAGAAATTTCGGACTTTCTGGTAGAAAGAAGAACACTATTCCTCCAAGCAGTGGAGGAACAGAGCTGACCAAAAGGAGTATATTCCAAGAATGCATTCCTGAAAAATTATTCAAGTGCATTCAGTATAACAAACAAGGCATGTGCAGGGTGATTCGATTTAATTTTCAATTCATTCGCTTTAAAAATGTTAATTTTCTATTTCGTAGCTTGTTTGGCATCCTTATTTGATTCCCATCTATAAACTTACTTACTGAAATAGCCGAACAAAACCACATCAATTTCTTCAGGTAGAATAACGGCAGCTAGCAGTGGCAAACATATGGTTCCAGCGCTGAAAATTATACCTAGGACCATTTGAACTCTTGCTCTGTATTTGGCACAATGGAATTCGGATAAATAACATGTTAGGGCAGCGAAGGGTCCGTTGATTCTGAAAAAGGGCAAATCATACCGATTCTCGGAAGAGTTTGGTCTATACAGGGCGTTAGAAATGAGCGAGATACTCAACAAACCCAGATTTTAAGGTGTCTGGTTTCTTTATAACTGAGATTTATTATTATACATGTATTAGTATATAAGTCTACAACTGTTGAATAATTTGTCAATTAGGGTTCCATAGAATCAAGATAGATATCAGAGAAATCATCTCGTATTTTTCGAAATTTTTCACTCACATAAATCCTCCGAGAAACTTTGATACCATCAAAAGGGTAAAGGTTTGGGATAGTGAACTCATCAGAACAAATAATGTGTCTAGGAAGAATCCTATGTATAACAATTTCTTTCTACCCAAAGTATCACAGAGATAACCCCATACGAAGGCACTAGATATCATCCCTGAAAAAATACAAGGTTGTAAAAACAGTAATATTATCTGCATTGCTTAGAAAACAAATATCAAGAATTTTGGTTCATACTGTAGCTAGTTTGACGCAAATGTTTATTCTCTCAATTTCATTTCGAGAAATTCCAAATTCCACACAAGATAAAAACTTCTCTTTCTAATACTAACGAATATGGTTGAATAAACAAAGCGCAAAAACATCTAAAATACAGATTTAAGATAAAATTTATTATAAATTCAGAACAATCATCGATGTATATTTTTGGAAAGGGTTGAAAATAACATCATACTCGGTGAAACACAAAATTTCCAGCTGGGGAAATTCATATTACCAATGATTGATTGATTTTCTCAATATATTTCGCGAGAAACAATTCTGACTATATTGTGTTAGGTCAGCTGTATCTGTATGAGTCATGCGTAAAGTTTAGGGGTGGCTTTTCACCCTGTGACTCATAACAGCCGTCTACTAGGGGGTGACTTTACTTCTGAAGGAATTTTGGCATTGTCTTCTGCAACTTTCAGCCTTATTCTTTCATTACTACCATCACAAATTTGATAAATTATTCTTGATTCCCGATTAGATTTTCGGAAACAAATGATTTTGAATTGCTTAATATTCTATTGCTTAGTATTCTATTTCAGTTTGCAGCTAATATTGAAGAGACTATATAATGATTTCCTCAGTACTAAGTTATTATTACCAATACCAATACAATTTTGATCAGGTCATACTGTTTGCGAGAGAAATTGAAAAAAAAATAGGTATAATCATATCTACATACGATTTCACCTACCCTTCAATTTCGAATAAGAATAAATCCTTATATATTGAATAATGACAGTTACTACTCAAACATGTTATACAACCCAAAAACCTTTTTTACCTATATACGTAACAGCATTTAGCAACCCTTTGTCTCCTAAGGATAGATTCAAATCACACTGAGCTGCTGGAAAGACATAGGACATTGTAGTTGTCTCGAAAATGGACGACCATCCTGATGGAATTGCTATAAGTATCAAAAGTAGGTTGAATTTTCCAAACTTCGTGGCCGATATGGCTTCTTCGAAATCTGAAGCTCCTACAAAATAAGAAGAAGGTGAAGAAATAGCAGAATATTCTTTGGAAATTAACAAAAGAACCCCATGAACATAGAACTGAAAAAACGTCCATTTTAGTTCCAATTTAACCAATCAAAATGAGCCTAAGTCAATTGATTCGCTCTTTCTGAATCTTTCAACATCTGCAATTTGCGACTATCAGCATCAGTAGTTAACAGAGGATGTCCTATGCTGCGATCCATACTGACATAGAATTGAATCTCTATCTAGACTAGATAATAGATATCCTAGAATACAGAATTAACATTTACTCGAGCATCAAGTTGTATTAGGAGATTTATTTTTATAATAAAATAGGAAGAATCTTTTACGTAGTCCTTTGAGAAATACTCTGGTATTTGAAAAGGAAATGTCTGTCAAAAAATGATCTCTTTCTTGATCAACATAAAAAAATTAAACATGGAGAAACAGGAGAAAATAAGTCAAACTATAGCAGGTTTACAAAACGAGTAGGAACTTTACAATTGGTATGAGTACTCAGTGGAAGTACCCATGGTGTGAAAACGACTAAAATTTTCCAAATAATCAGCTTCGTGTCATATCAACTGCCTTTTTTAATCGTTTTATGAAATTTTCCTTATCTCTTAATGTGAACAGTTTTTTTGTGTGTTATTGGAAATAATGATGGCTGCAGAACGCCCATCCTTAAATATTCCGATATTTATAGGGTTCAATATGAGAAAAATTAACGCAATGTGGACAAATTATTGAATTCTAAAAAAGTACACCTCTGGACAGAACTTGAACTCGACAATAATCTGTATGCCGTTAATTTTCCTTATATTCTTATATAATTTAGAGTTCAATATTTCAAAAATACAAAATTGTTTTAGTATGTAAATGGGTGAAATATTTTATAATATTGATGAAGTGGTTTAATATAATCGAAAACTAGTGAATTAAAAATTTAACGAATTGGGGGATTAGTCCTTTTCGGTTGATTAGCAAAACATTTGCAAGATTGTGATAAAATTATTGGTTTTGACGAACACATTGAAACTTCGTCTGTACCTGAGTTCTTGAGCAAGGAAGCAGCTGTTTCAACGTCAGCATATTTTCTCTTGTCCTCCTTCATCACTCTTGCTAAAATCGTATCACTTTCACAAAAATCCACCACCAATCACATCCTACAACAATACCGAGTGGTCCGAGCTTACTATAAGCTAACTTTTCATATTAGCGAACTAGTTTATAAATAAGCATTGGCACCATTGAGTAACTCAAACGGAGTGTGTACTCAAGTTATTTGGGACCGATATGGATGCAAATTGAAAACTATCGTTTTATGTCGATTAAAGTCGGCATTTCAATGAAATATTGGAAGAAACGAGGACAATTTCTGATCCAGAAGGTCATATTGATAAGTACTTATAAAATGAAATTTTCATTGCATTCATTAATTTCGGATCGAGGCTTATTATTGTGGAATATTACGAAATTGTGGATTATTCATGGTACTCAAAATGTGATTGAGAATTTAGATTATCCACTATAAACAACTCCATACAGGAAAGCATTTGCTATCATCTCTATAAACCGCGATAATGATTATATATTTTCAATAACAGTCGGGCCAATTCTTCTGTGAAGTTAAAAACCCTTTAATTATGAGTTCATAGACTATTATTCTCTTGAACTGGATGGAAACCCCTTTAAAAAATTTAAATGGCATAGGGTTGAACTGGCAAATCAATAGATCGAATTTGGCATAACATGTTAGCCTTTCAAGAAATCAACGTTCCAGTTAAATATTTCCTCCCTCAATCTGCCAAGTCGATTGAAACTTCTATAAAATATTTCAATAAACATTGTTTTTTTCTTTTTATGGGTCTCAATAACCTGGATTATGAAAAAGCAATAAAATTTTCGTATTTAAAAGATTCACTGACTCTTCAATTTTATCAGACATTAGCCATTATCAAAATTAAAGGAAGCAAACATCCAAGATCAGAATATCATCGTTGTTTTCCACTGCTAAACAGCTGAACTTGTTAATGAATGAAACAATTAATACATTTATTGGCCAACACATTCGTTACCAGTTGCTGTAATTATTATGAAGGACTTAGATTCTCAAGACAATACGTTTACTAAATATTTTCGAAAATTCCAGTAAAAATCTGGTATTTATAAAAATAAATTTTTTCACACAGTATACACATATAAAAGATATGAATTTATCATTTATCATAAGAGATTAGAATGCCTGAAAGTGTTCATAATATATTATCGCTCCTTAGAATTTTTAGCAGACAACCAAAGTTACAGCTTGCGTGCTTGAAAAGTTGCAGATTGCTAGACGAAATCAGTTGTACTCTGAATTTTACCACAATATTTGAAAAAAAATTGGTATTTTCAGGTATTTTAAGGAAATTGCAACAATTTCTGAAAATATTATTAATTTTGATATGAATTGATTTGCGAGCATAATGCAAGATATGATGAAAACTTTGAATTCAATCTGCAACATTATAATGGTGGGTACGCTTCAACCTTATCAGTGGTTGAAACTCTCATTTCATTTTTTTTATTGTCAGCTATTGCCAGAACAGCAAGAAATGTAACTTATGTCTGCCACGTTCAGAATTTTTATGTCGAGATCTGTAACGTGGCAAACAAACTTTTAATTTCATTTTTGAGATGAACAAATTATCGCAAAATTCAGCATGAAATAATACTCACCAATTTCGGTATTCTGACATTTTTCTTTGAAAGTGATCCTGTTAATACTCTCAAAACCAACGCTAACTTCACTTCCAGGATGTTCTTTTTTGTACATTTTCGGAATATTCCATCATAACCAAACGAAAAAAATGATTTTTCAAATCTATTGACAATATGTTACGCAGTGAAGAATTAGAAATAGATTCGCACAATGAGAATGCTATAGTAATTAACGTGAAGAGGATTTTCACCAAGTCCTTGTTCATCTGTTTACATTGTGATAGATGTTATCATGAAGAGTTGTTTGAAATAGGATTAATAGTTAAATTTTTAGAGTGATTTCTTTCATAAGGTAATAAATATATTCATCATTTTCCTGTGACGTTTTAACGACAATATTTAGGTGAAATCAATATTTCATAACATTTCGATTGAAATCTAGAACAACAATTCTTTTTTTTTTCTGCCGGACATAAAGTGATGAAATTTCAATGATATCTTACTCAACTCCTGTAATTAACTACTCAAACCAGAAAAATTCCTTGGCAAATAAACTGCTAATGCTTAAAACAACTCATCTGACTTTATTTGAATTGATAAAATTCACATCAATGCAATAAAAGAACTTATTTCGTTAGTCTGCTGAAATTAGGAAAACTTAAAGTCGTTTTACTCAACACAAAGAAAATGAAGAATATACTGGGAAGATTTTTCACCAAGAAATCTGTTGATAAGGATGAAATCAAAGGTAAGAGCACACAGTTCTGAACATAACTGATTCATTTCTGATGGAATGGAAGAAATTGATCGTCTCCATATTTGTCTTGAGATTTTTTTTCGCGTTTTTCACAGATATCAGCGAAGCAGATTTTGAGACAGCTATAGCTGCAGCAGGTTTTGGGAAATTTAATTTGCTCCTCATTCTACTGGCCCTTCCTATGTGCTGTTCTACCATTTTCGAAACAACAACCATGTCGTATGTCTTTCCAGCAGCTCAGTGCGATCTGAATTTGTCGTTAGAAGATAAAGGCCTGCTGAATGCTGTGACTTACGCAGGTAAGTTAGGTTTTCCAGTAAATTTTTTTGGATAAAACTAAGAAAACTTATCCATGTCATTCAGTTTCTATAATAGTTCAAATCAATTCTACATGTCTGCAAATTATTAATGTTTTCAACTTTCAGGAACCATATCAAGTGCTTTTGTTTGGGGGTTTCTTTTTGATACTCTGGGAAGAAAGAAGTTACTGATAGCAGGTTTCCTCCTCAATGGCATCTTTGCTGTCCTGAGCAGCTTCTCCCAAACGTTAACGTTTCTCATGGTGATGAAATTTTTGGGTGGTTTCATGTAAATGCTGGATCCTTTTTCGAGGCAATCAATATACGTTTTGTGTTCCAGAATGTGTGGTCCTTTCGCAGCCTTAACAACGTATTTATCGGAAATTCATTCCACAGACTTCAGATCTAAGGCTCCTATGCTCCTTGGTATATGGAATGCTGCAGGAACAGTGTATCTTCCATTCCTTGCTTCGTTGGTATTGCCTTTAAAGTTTGAGTGGAAATTGGGCAATTCATGGGGTAAATCTTGATACACGCCTATGTCTTCTCTGTCACATTTTCGCAACTAATCACTAACACCCCGTATATTTTCAGTTCTTCATTCTTGGGGACTTTTCTTACTGCTCAACGCCATACCAGCGTTGCTCAGTGCAGTAATTTTCATATTCCTGCCAGAAAGCCCAAAATTCCTGATGACAAAGGGAAGAAACGAAGAAGCATTGAAGGTTTTCCGAATGATCTACAGCGTGAACACGGGAAAACCGAAAGAAACATATCCAGTAACTATTTTTTATATCCTTTCATAATTATTCGGTTAAGAGTGGCGTCGCAGTCACCAAAAGATTGATTTTGGATTTGAGGTGAAGAAATTAGTGGAAGAAATGGAACAAGACGCTTCTAAAGGTAGAAAATCGTTGAAGTTGAGCTTCAAGGAAGGTTGGGATCAGATGAGTCCGTTGTTTCAGTCGCCTCTGTTGAAGATTCTGGTGTTGGTATGCTTGCTGCAGCTCTTCATGACGATGAGGTGAATTGAAACTGAGTTTATTCCTAATAATATATTATTGATATCGATCCATGTCTGAAAGCAGGGACAAATGCTTGAATTTCTTGATTATATGGAAATTCTATATTAAAGTTAACCATTTCTCCATATAATTGCCCAGTTTTCAAACAATGCAAGCGTAAATTTCTTTTTAATGTACGAAAATCAAAGAACCTCAAGGTTTTTGTGTCAATTATGCCTAGTACACTATATGGCATGATTGCTAACAGCTCTGTATTATATTTTCAGTTTGAACACCTTGAGACTATGGTTTCCACAGCTCTTTCAAGCTATAACCGACTATAAACTAAAGTATGGAAAGTCCTCCACCCTTTGTGAAATGCTCTCAGTATTGAAACCATCTGAAAACGAGGAAGAATGTTTTGTGGTACGTTCATCCTAGACGTTTTGACCATACCCATCAATTTTTTTTTTCACAGAATACCGACAACATTGAAGTCTACCGGAGTTCAATGATAGTAGCGACAACACAAGTTTGTTTCTATTTGCTGGCCGGTAGTTTGATCAATTTGCTTGGTCAGAAGATGCTACTGAGTAAGTCGATATGGTTATAGAAAATCGCAAAGTGTAGGCATATAAGTGTTTTAATTTAAGTTTTCTGATACCTATATCTGGTTTTCAGAGGTAAAAGTACTGAGAAGTGTAGGAAATATCAGCAATAAAGACTATTAGGCCCTTTTGAAGGTCTCTCATCATGAACTCTGATCTAATGTCCATCATTTACAGATATTGTGAGCCTGGTATCTGGTACCTTTGCTGCTGCCATTTATTTTTCACCTAACAGTGAAATAGCTACAGGTCTGATAGCTGGATTTACTAGCTTAGCCAGCATTGGGACGAATGTGATACTAATTATTGTGGTCAATTTATTTCCAACCACTTTGAGGTATGATTCGAAGAACTAATGATTGAAGTTTTATAAATCTTGATCATTATTCGAAGTTTTTGTCAATTTTTTGCTACTTTCATTTCAATCGACATTTTTTCCGAATTTTACGAATCTTTCTGCACAAAAATCCAATGAAAGAACTGTTTTCAGGACGATGACTGTATCTTTGGTGATGATGTGTGGAAGAGGAGCTGCAATGTTTGGTAATATTATTTTCCCGTACCTGTTAGGACTAGGATGTGGCCCACCTTTTTTCAGTACGGCCTGTGTCTTGTTTTGTAAGTACTAAAATGTACCTCAAGCTTGTTGGGAGGTAATAACGTTCTTAATCGTTTTCAGTAAGTTTCACCCTATCACTTCTGATTCCGAAGGAGAACAAAAATTTTATATGAATGTAATGATTATGCTTTAAATTGAGTAGAATAAAAATTTTTTTTTGTAATGTCTTTTATTTACCATACAAAATAAAGTTTTGACTTATGAATATAGAATGTAATTCCTATTCTTTAGTCATTTCCAATTTTTATCACAGTGGTGTATCATTGAAGAGAATTTTTCTGTTCAGGAAGAATCAGAGTCAAAATAGAGCATGCTGAAAAAATTGAATATGAAACATTTTGTATTCTATCAATCTTACGTGAGATAAATTCAAATATACTCACTGAAAACTAATACTGCCAGCATAACAAAGGGTGGTTCGCACCCCATATTGATCAAATATGGAAATATTACGTTTCCAACCATGGAAAAAATTCTGGCAAACATAAAGGCCAAAGAAAGCGATGTTGTCCTGAAAATGATATACTTTTATATGTGAAGTATTTAGGTGGACAAAGATACAATAATTAATTCTATACGAATGTACCTTATGGAAGTTGGAAAGAGATTGATAACTACTAAAGAAGTTGTATTGGTAGCTATGCTGCACAGGCTGTAGAATCCAGCCATGAAAACTGTCGACAGTAGACTGTTCGGTGAAAAATAGATTCCTATCGAGCATAAACCTGCTAGAAAACTTGTGATAGCTGAAAAAATTTGATTTTGTAGATCTTAGTTGCTAAATTGCTTATATTTTCTCACCTAAAAGTTTATTTTGGCCCAATATATTAACTAAGGATCCTGCAATCAGATATCCAGTCAGTGAGGTCAAACATACCCACATTGCGTTGAGGTAGACGTCAAAATTTTCGAAATTCTGGAAGAATTAAGTTGGTTACACATATTACATGGAAGAAATCTATGGAGTAATCTTGCTATTTTATTTTTCTGAAGGCTCTAATTGCAATGAGAATGTTTTTAGATTATAGATAGCTATATATCTAGATGTCGAGAAAAACTCACTACAAAACACTCTTTGGGTTCATTTCCTCGTCTAAGAATGCTCAGCATCTCGCATAGAGAAGCAGATGTGCCATTATTGTAGTATTTATAATCTGTGATAGCCTGAAATAGTTGAGGTAGCCAAAGTCTGAAGGTATTAAAGCTGAAAAGAATCTTTTTTACTAACGTGTTGATAAACGTAGGGTTGAAACCTCACCTTGTCGTTATCAGAACATTCAGAAAGCAAACCAACAAAAAAAGTTTGAGGTATTTTCCGAATAGAGGACCTAACTGACTACAACTTTTGGATAGCCAGGAGGATTGACTGCATCGTGTTTCTTCTTTTACGAGTTCTTTTATCTGGAAACCAGGAGAATAAGATTAGTCTCTGCTCATCCAAAATGTGCATGGATGATCTTTTTGGGCATTGATGAAGGAGAATACTCACTGGATAATTTTCTGGAGGGAATCCACTGTTAAGGCTATATATCCTTCTGAATACCTCCAAGGCTTCTTCATGTTTTCCCACAGACATTAAGAACTTTGGGCTTTCGGGCAGATAATATAGAAGTAAAGCTCCGAGTAGAGAGGGTATTGCATTGACAAACAAAAATAAACTCCATGAATGAAGAACTAGAATAAAATTATTTTCAATGACGTTGAAAGAAGGGGTAGGTTTTCTCGACAAAACTTGACAGAAACATCCAAGTGCTCGACATTCAACACTTAAATAGGTACTAAATAATAAAAATATTAAGTTAAAATATATTCTGGTTATTGAATCTTGAGAGTAGTGACCTTATGTCAACGGTGTTTAAGGAATGGTGGTGTAAAGGTCTGCTCCATCAAGTTAGGTCAAAAATTGCCGAATTTTCGTGATGGAAATAACAAATATTCACCAAAATTCTCCGCCAAGACTTGTTCGAAATTCAGCGGTAGTATCAACGAAGCAATGAAGGGTAGGTATATTCCTCCTATCGCAAAACAAGCCCCCATCACCAAAGGTATTCTGGATCTGTACTTAGCCACGTGGAGCTCTGATAAATACGGCGTCAGAGCAGCAAATGGACCAATTACACTGTTTGGGGAAATCCATTTTTTTTAAAAATTATCGTTTTCTGAAACACTGTTATAATATTTACATAATCCCTCCCAAGAATTTAGTGATCATCAAAAAAATTATATCCTGCGATACGGCACTCAGAATGACTGTGAGTCCATCTAAAAAGAATCCAATGATCAGTAGCTTTCGTCTTCCGAATGTATCGAACAGAAATCCCCAAATGAATGCACTGACGACAGTTCCTAGAAAAAAAAAAGATTTTTAAAATTTGGACGTCTATAACTTTCAACGATGAATTACCAGCGAATGTGACTCCATTCAAAAGGCCTTTATCTTCCAAAGTCAAGTTCAGATCGCACTGGGCGGCAGGAAAAACGAACGACATGGTGGTGGTTTGGAACATCACAGCCCAACATGTCGGAAAGGCTATCAGGAAGAGTAAAAAGTTGAATTTTCCGAAACCAGTTGCACCCAGAGCTGTTTCGAAGTCTGCTGGTTTGGATGCATCGTCTGAAATACGGCAAGGTTTTTCATGTTTATAAATTTATCATTCAAAATCAACTTATAATCGCCTTTATACACTAGTGAATAAAAAAATTATCTAGCGGTGTTAGGCTAGTTCAATACATGGATGGGCGACCGAGCTGGTTAGCGCAATTTGATCCAAATAAGAATCTTCTGCTCTGGTCATTTCACGATAAAGTTAAGAATTTTCAACAAATTTTAGCGGTGTAGAAAATTTTGTTGTTATACTATTCGAATGCAAAGAATTTTACTTTTTTATTCATAATTCTTCCACTCATTGATTAATCCATTGTTCACCTTGAATTTCATTTGCATTTTTCGACTAAGAGTGTAACTATTTGATTCTATTTTAAGCAACATTAGTATCAATGAACGATAATAAACGATGTTAGATTCGTAGCAAGCCAATAAAATGAGAAAAAGATCGATTTCAGGACATACTCACATTCTGCCTTAGCATTTTCTCCACAATCACCAAAAACGCGTAGGTTCTTCAAGAAATTCTTCATTTTGCATGGAGCATCTTATCAGAGCTCATCACTGTTAAAGTACATAGGAGATATTAATTTCAGCCTAGCATATTTACCTCAGGTGTTCATACTTATCAGAACTATATTCCTAAATGTCACTAAACAATATTTAATGAGAGTTGAATTTTTTTGAGAAAGCAGAACCTTTATCTCATTATACGACGCTGTATTTCATCACACTTTCCAAACTGAGACACTGAGATCATTTCAATTTATCTCGAAGTTAATGCCATCAACAAGAAATTTCGAAAGCCTGGTTATCATCATTGTATGTATTTATATTTCCATTGAAATTCTTTCTTGCTATAGGTATCATTACATTCACAGCTGAGAAGTGAAAATATTCAGGATTTTTTCAAATTTCAATTATTGCTATTTGAATGATGTATTCCATTTCCGTGATCAAGCCATCTGGTGGCGAAATTTATAAGCGAGATAAGTAGGTTAGATAGGTTGTTTTGCTTTGGAATCGTTTTTGGTTTGAATTTATTTACATTTGAATCTTTGACGATACATTCCTTCATGTTGAAATCGAAAATGTTTTGTTGTGTGTATGGACGTGTTAGCTGCATTGAATTTACGTGGCCGATACTTGATGAAAATCCGTATTTGAACTAATAACTAAATGATCTTTATCGAATGAATTGAATGCGAGCTCTCTATTGCAATTTTAAGTGAAATTTCCGGATAACATCTCATACAATGTAGAAATATTAGCAGAATTACATACATAGGTGAATTGTTCAGAAACTAAAACTTAACACCAATATTCCAATTGTGTATTTCAGTCACTAAGATCATCCGGATCATTATAACAGAAGTAGGAACTAGGTTTGTTGTTTGTTGCACACACTGAAGTCAACTTTTGAAGCGGTTTCCAAAACAACTTAATATCACTAATCAGACAGCATTCTTCAAGGATGGGATTCTGACGAAGTCACGTTTCTTGTTAAAATCCTGGTAGATACTCACCTATAAACATACTCAGGAACGCCCCTTTAAATTTACATATTTTTTCTACAATTCCGATGTTATCACACTTCTCTCAATCTGTTACACTGAAGATCAATTTCCCAAGTGATTTTATAATATGGGTACTTATAGTGATATAATTTGATAATCATCGTAAAAGACGTTAACCTTATTGAAACTAAAATTTTCAATTTCCCCTATGTACACAGCATAAAATTACAAAACGAGCACTTCTTATTTACGTGAAATTTACATTTTTCTTCGGCAAAAGCATGCAGGCCGTGGAACAAGCTAAAAAGGAGACAAAATAATTGTTAATAAACAACGGATAATATTGCTTACTTACCAAATCCCAAAAATGCCAAGGCTAAGAAAGGCGAGAAGCATCCTATCTCTAGCAGAAATGGAAAAATGATGTTACCCATCATGACAGCTATACGACCAAATATCATGGTCAAAGAAAGAGTAATAGTCCTGGAAATTCAATGAGAAGAATTTAGTCGTCATTTTGCCAATACCAATAATCGATATCTAGGTCCTAGTGTGGGAAACTTGAAAATACTGAAGGTTTAGTATTCATGGAAAATCCAGAATAAACAAATTAAGAAACATTCTCATGGATCTTTGCCTTAAAAATCCCCCACTTCTCTAGTTTTTAATGAATATACATAGAGGATTTTGAAGTTAAGTATCTGTCTGAAAATCAGGGTTTCATTAGTGTCCTAGAATATGGAGTGCATAGAACTTGTTTTAAAGATTCCAAAAAATCAAACTGTTGATGATTCAAAGTGGAATTGCACTCCAGAGAGCTCTTCGAAGTGAACTAGAATTGCAATACGATTTCTGCAGGTTGTATGTTGTTTTTCAATTCGATGAGGTGAAATACCCAATATTTCTCAAATAAGAAAAATCTACTGGTGAGGTAGATCTAGCTGTAGATGATTTATTATATAATAAACCTAAAATTTTGTGGCCAGTGACAACAGACTTGGTGTTAAAACAATGTAATACCTACACCCAAAAACAAATTGTGTGAATTTGAATTTTCGCTTACCTAAGTGTAGTGGGAAACAGATTTACAATCACTACTATACAAGCATTCACTCCTATACTGGCTGAGCTTGAACAAGCTGCAATGAAGATTGTAGCTGCAGTTTCATTCGGCGAAAAGTAAATTCCCAACGCTGAACAGCCAGATATGAAACTGATGATACCTGCAAATATTGAAATTATGAAGAATTGTCTGAAAATATAGGCAAACATTGACGGTCGATGTTTTACCTAACAATTTATTTTGTCCAAGCAAGTTGACCAAACTCCCAGCTATCAAATAACCAATCATTGTCACCAGAGAAACAATCATTGAGTTCATATAAACTTCAAAATTATCGAAATTCTGAAAACAAGATTGGCAATTAAGTATTTAATCTTTTTTACACAGTAGTACTTCTGGTAAAACACTGGATGATTTCATGTGAATTGTGTTTAGTGTATATACACTGTATACTCACCACAAAACAATCCTTTGTCGTTTTTCCACGGTTTAGAACTCTCAACATGTCGCAGAGATTGGACGATGTACCATTATTGAAAAATTTATAATCGTTTATGGCTTGGAACAGTTGAGGCATCCATATCCTTAACGTGTAAAAACTGTAACAGAACAATAAGAGTTAAGTCATCTAATTACCTTGGAAGGACAATTTTCCATCACCTTGTTGTCATGAACATCTGAAGGAAACAAACTAATATGAAACTCTTAAGTAATTTACCCTTGAACAGAGGAAGTATTTGTCGAAACCTGTTGGTATTTTCTGAATTTTTAGTCCTCTCCATTATGAGGTCTTTAATCTGCGAATTTCAAAGCTTTGTTCAAGAAATTTCTTTCCATCGTGGATTCTTGCAACACTTACTGGGTACGATGATGTTTTTCTACCAGTATTCCAAGAATAAATATTCTTGAACACTTCGATAGCCTCTTCGTTTCTTCCCATTGACATCAGGAATTTGGGAGATTCGGGGAGGAAACAAAAAATTGACCCACTAAGAATCGAAGGTATTGAATTTATCAAAAGGAATATACCCCATGGGTGAAGCACTGTGGACAGAAAAGAACATATGGATTTAACATCTTAAACAAAAAAACGGATACTAACCTATGTTTTCTGTGACATACCAGCGGTTTTCCATTGGTAAAATAAGGGATGCTAAAAAAGGCAGATAAATACCACCAAGCGCATAAGAGACACCCATCACCAAGGGAACCCTTGGTCTATTCTTAGTGTCGTGCATCTCAGAAAAATATGTTGCAAGGGCTGCAAATGGACCACTTATACTGAAAAAGAGGGTATAGAAGTTTCAGTGAGAATAAGCTATTTTTCACTCACATGAACCCTCCAAGAAATTTGGTCACCATGAGGTGTCCAATATTTTGGGAAAAACTGCTGAGTATCACCAGCAATGCGTCCAGGAAAAAACCAATCTTCAGGAGGTTTCTTCTTCCATATGTGTCGTACATGAATCCCCACAAGAAGGCACTGAACATCATTCCTGAAGACAATTGCATTGACGCATTTTATTATCTAAACTAGTCCCAAACGCTAAAGGGACCTCTGCTAGCAAAAAAATGCTACAAATCAAATCCCAATGACCTTAGTCTTACCTTCAGCATTGTTCAGCAATTTTTGTAACTGCTACAGAGAATAATCCCTCTAAAGGTAGTTAGAACAAATTTTGCTACTCACCGGCAAATGTTACAGCACTCAACAAGCCTTTGTCCTCCAAGCTCAAACTCAAATCGCACTGTGCATTAGGAAAAACATAGGAAATAGTCGTCAGCTGAAATATGGAGGCCCAGCATGTTGGAAGAGTTGCAAAGAGAAGGAAAACATTGAATTTTCCGAAACCTGTTGCTGAGATTGCCGTTTCGAAGTCAGCATTTTCATTTTCTGCACGAAGAAATGAAGAAAGTTTACACTTGATGATTTGTTGTGTAAACTTAAGAAACTGTGGCGAGTATCCGGAGTCTCTAAGTGATCTGAGATTTATCGTGAATGATAATGCATCCTCGGATATGAAAGGGTTTAATGACGAAGTGATGAATCATAATATCAACAAGTGAAAGTGGTATCTCTTATAAGAAACTATATATAGACCCTGAGAACTGGGAAATGTGAGAGTGGTTAGTAAAAATTACTCACTTTTTATGCCTATAAGATCTTCCTTCAATTCAACTTCATTTTGAGCCTTCACTAACATTATGTCTCAAGTCTGGATAATTGATAATATTATCAGTAAAGCATTTTTCCTATTTCATATCAATCCTCATATTCAGTCAATTCTTTATCTATGTTATCACAATAATTGGAATAAACAAATAAACATAGGCTTTTTATTGTGTGAAATTTGGTAGTTTTCGTGTCCTTGCTTTGGCACTGTCTGGTTGGGTTCAGAAAAATTGAGTAGGTATCTATATTTCGTGGGAGATTTGACTCCATTCATCCATGTTATGAGTTGAATAAATTCCTCATTATTTCACGAATTTCATTGATATTCAAATTTGTAAGTCGTTATCCATTTTTACCGCAATTTCCATAATATGAAGTGATTTATTTCACCTGTCAAAAGATATTCTGAGATCAAAAACCTTTCTCATGGTTTCGTTATTGAATTTAAAGGCAGAAGATATTTCTTTTCAATAAAATAATTGAGTTTCTTAAGTTTTATTCTTCGTCTATATTTTTCTTTTACTTGTTTTTCGATCTGTAGTACGTAGTACCTATCAGTCGATACTACTTGTTTATATGAGTATTTTCAAGGGTATATAGCTCTATGAATGCAGGAAAATAAAAACACGAATAAGATAAATAAGTTATATTCCAATAAAAGAAAATACATATTAGATATTTATAGTTCCAATGAACATAATAATAAAAGTAATAATTTATAACTGAATATCAGTCATAATAATCCTCTATTTCCCTAGGAAATGAAGGAAACTTGAACTAGTGAAGCACAAAATATGTTTCAGATTGTGGAATTCCCAAAGTCAGTATACCACTCCCTGCGAAGAAAAAACAAAATGAGTTTCTTTATATACGAGTATCGGAGACTTTTCTTACTCACCCACTAGAAGTGCTCCGAAGAGGTATATTGGTACGCTGCACTGAATATCAATCAGAGCACCAAACACCAAATTCCCAAAAATAGCTCCTATTCTGCCAGCTGTTGCAGTTATCGCCAATGCTGGCGCCCTAGAAAGTACAGGAAACGAAAAAAATCATTACAATGGCAATTAAACAATTCGGCAATATTTGAATGTATAAAAACTCGAAAATTATTCGGTATTTACCTCAAATTTGTAGGAAAGAGCTCTACGACCACGCAGAAGAGGACAGTTTCCAAAATACTGGTGAGGGCTTCGAAAATAGCCGACAATACGAGCGTTTCTTCTGAGCTGGACACCCAGTTGAGTGCCATCGTTGATAATCCGGCCAAAAACAAACTCGTCACTGAAAATTATAGGGAAAATAGGAATTTGCAGTACAATTTATCACATGAGAATTAATATCAGTAGGTAAGTCTAGTTTCCAGCTACTGCCTGCGTCGCCTTACACTGATACTTACGCAGTTAAACTCACATTAAGTCGACAATTTGCACTCACCTAAGACATATTTCTTGCCGAGTTTCGCCATAAAGAAACTCAAAGATATGGAGGATGGTATGCAACTCAATCCTATAATAATAGTCTCGATGAACACCCTGTTGTTAACAGCGGGTTCGCATACTCTCTCTGAATAACTCAGTGTTTCGTTATAGGCACCTATTTGAGAGACTTCGCATATACCAGCCTTTTGACCGCCATGCGAATTTTCGAAATTATTGAAACGTTCGAAAATTTCGGGGAACCACATGATGAGTGTGTAGTAACTGAAAAGAAATCGAATCATGCATAAAAAGGGCTCAAGATTTGAATTGCGCGCCATTTTGACACACGTCAGATTGACAGATGACATATGTCATTATTGTCAAATTGACACAGTAGTATAACACGTAATATGGATAAGGTTATGTGAAGTTGCCACTACTTCTGGTAAACCATTAAGTGTTCCATATTCACCTTGCCATGAGTCCAAAATCGGAGATGGCTGTTATTCCCAAGTACTTGAGATAAGGCTGCGTGGACAGTTCTTTGAGATCCTCGAACCCACTGACGATGTTTTCCCTTAAACGTTCGAAGTAATTCGAATTGCTGTCATATTCCATACTCTTCTCATTGTTGTTTCCTTCGCCAGACAAAGATGTTACCTATAAATGAAATAAAATATAAACATTTCTGTGAAATAAGTCATTGCTCTCTTTATGATGGACTTACTGGAAAAGAACTGAGCGGTTTATTTGTGTTGATCCTATACACCCTTTGAAATACCATGATTGCATTCTGGTAGCGTCTCTTCGATATGAGGTATTTAGGCGTTTCTGGCAAGAAATACAAGCACACGCAACTCAGGAGACTTGGGAGACAACAAATGAGTACGAAGATCCTCCAAGGGTTGTAAAAATTCAACATAGAGAAGGTATCGAACGTTGTTTTATTCAATAATGTCCAAGCGATACCTGTAAAGATTGAGAAAATTATGAGATGATGTTATGATGAATTCGCCAATGTTTAGGATCATAAAAGAGATAGAAGGAGTAAGTTGCAATTAGCTTACATCTGACTGACATCACTAGATGAACCTAGAAGGAGGAAAAAACATTGCTTCCCAAGCCAGACAAACTGCAAGCCTACTCTGCATCAGAAAGAAGACTGATTACTCTTAGCACTAAAAAGCGGGCATGTTAAGTTCTCACCTGGTAAAATTATGATTCCAACGTTCCAGAATAATTCCAGTCTTCCTAGGACTGTGTCCCGTTTTTTATTGGGGAGAAATTCTCCTAGATAGGAGAAGACAATACTGGTCGCACCTATAATACTGAAAAACGAATTAATTTCCGTTGGTACTATTCTTGGTAAGGCTTACCCAAAGCCGCTGAAGAACCTGCACATCAAAAATACTGGAAAGGTTTGCGAGAAGGCAGATATGAAACCTGCTAGGAAATCTACTAGTAAAGACGACATAATTGCTGTTCTTCTACCCTTTGAATCGGCAACGAATCCCCAAACGCAACAACCAAAAATCATTCCTGTAAAATGATTGAACTTTGAATCGAATCTATTGGTGAGCTTAAGCAGAGTTGCCTAAGAAGTGAGACATAAAAGGAAGCAATCTCATGGGTAGATAGCGTTCACTAGATAGCCGTCTACCGATCAGATTCAGGAACTCTGGATAAACCAACCATAATACATTATATGTCATGTGAGATTCTTACCTATTAAAGGCATCGCTGAAAGCTTCCCCTTATCGTTCGAGGACAAGTGAAAATCGCATTCTGCAGACGGCAGAACGAAGGATAAAGTAGTAGTACTGATGGCGCAAGTGGCATATATGAGGCCGCAAACGCCAAGTAGAAATTTTTGGAACTTGCCATAACCTGAAAATGGAGACGAATTTTTTAGTCAAAAGCAGAGTGAAAAATCATCTTTTCCAAACTTCTCGAATCAAAATCTAACTGAATCTCCCCATCTGATGTTAATTAGTCATCAAATTGATTAAATGATCTTATAGAACAACAATTGAATAAAAACATTAATATCGGAGTAATAATGTAATGATAACAGAGGTATAGACGGAGTTTCCTTGCAATTGATGGGTCAAAATCGGAAAGCTACCGCCTTGACCTTCCACCAAACATTTGAAATTTTCCATCTTTCGGTAATATACAATTATCCTCTTTAAATTGGAGATAAATCAAAACCAATTATGTCAGAGCAGCAGAGGTCAATGTTGAGATTCCAAAAAATTCCAAAAAGCGAGGTATAAGGAAAGTTCTTTGTACTCCATTTTATCAATTGCGATGCGAATACATCTACGTGACTATAGAGCGGTAAATTATCAATAGGTCAAGTTGCTCGTGGCTCAAATGACGTAAAAAATTTGGGTAACAGCGTAAATGAACCCTGATAGCGGTGATACTGACTTATCTCAACATATTCCGGAATTGAACAACAGAGATCCATACACTGAAGTGTGCATACGTCTGTGAGGTATTAAAACGCACAGCTTTAGGCCTTGCGGCTTTCACACTCCTCTCCAGAGGAACATTTACATATACAAGATATAAAAAGATTAAGCTCTGAAGGAGCCCTTGTATGGTTTTCAAGCTCAAGGTGGTGGTCGAATCCTGATGTCGATTGTATCCTGTTTCCTTCTCGAATTGAGACTACTTGAACATTTTATCAAAAACAAATAATCAACGACTTTTACGTCAGAAAGATTCATGGAATTTCATCCTATCACGTTTCACTAGCTGGCTCTAATGGCAAAGAGTTTTGTTGGAAATATGAATTCGTTATTTAAAACGAACGGAACAAATTTTATAGACAAATTGAAAAAAAAATTATTTACTGACCATTTATAAAAGAGAAACCTATACTTCATTCAACTTTATTTTAGCAGTCGGTTGGCCATGGAAATTTGACACATTTCACTCTGTATAGTACGAAAATGTGGGGTTATGAAGCTTGTCAAAACATTTTTGGGTTTTAAATCAACGCCATGTTGCCCGTTCTACGTAAAAGTTTCTGTTATTACGTATTTTATCACAATGTCAAATCTCTTCGGAAAAATATGTGACGAACATAATTGAAGTTTATACAAACTGATTGAAGGCATACCAAATCCAGTTATTTGCATGGAAAATACAAGAAATCAGTATAATATCATAATATGCACTCGCTTGAGGAGAGTTAATGTTCGTTATCTTCTTTGGCTTACATCATTTGTAGATTTCAAAAATATTAACCCGAAGATGAAATGCATATGATGCAGTGGTTGGGAATGGGTATCTCCCGAAGGAATTAACAGATAATTACAAGAATGTTAAATTCTTCAACAAAAATCATCTTGCATCAATATAAGTAAAAGGAGTTGGAGGAAGTTTCAAGTTAAGATGCAACTTCACCGTTGAACAAAAATTTCACATGAATAAACAAGTAACAGGGCAACTTGCGCGTATTCGTGGCTATTCATTTTAATATATTGATGTAATTATAATAATTAGGTATTTATTATTACCTTAAGACATTTACATTGTATAGGACAAGTCAAATGAAAAATAGAAAAATCCATTTTAGGGAACCTATTCTCCGATGACATTTATCGAAAATCCTGTAGTAAACTTTTCGCATTAATTCACTCAAACATAAAATTCCCAAATTCCACCACTTTTTTGGGTCTCCCAATAGAAGGAAATTCTTTGTCATACTCTTCATTCACAATCTTTCTGATTGTGGAAATATTCAGCTGAAATATAAGTTTTTTAGATTCAGATGAAACATTATATAAATTCTCTTACATTGAATATGTTCGCTATCGTCTGACGTATTGTGGATTTTAGAATATCAGGGTATAATTATTTGAATGAGCGGACCTGAATTCTAAATAGCACTTCCTGAAACCCTGTCTCTTTTTTCAATCACTTTCGGCATTTTCGAATTTTCGTAATAAAAATTGATATTAATTGTGGCAACGGCGTTATGACATTAACGACATTTCATGAGTGCCAACCTAACTTCGTTCTAGTTACAAAAACTTGAGAAAATTATTTCATGGCCAACCGACTGCTAAAATAAATTTGAATGAAGTATAGTCAAATCATATCCCTTCAATATTTATTTGTACTGTCTAATAAAATCGAAAAAATGTCCCAAATAACTGGATATGCAGGGTCTTCTTATGAATGATTGTAACATCGCAGTTAGCTTCGAATTATTTTGAACCAAATATTGAATTTTGAAAGAAAAACACCGGCTGCAATGTAACAATAGTTTAAGAAGACCTGTACATCAATGAGCTTTGAACAAATGTCAATGTATTTCATTTAAGATTCAGTAAAAAATGGATCTAGGCAAATTCCTCTTTTTTATTATTACTCATTTAAATCAATGTCTTCTACTTACGTGCATAGTGAATAGCAGTTTCGAAGTCAGCTTCTTCCTTATTTGCTTCGAACACTGGAACACTAACGATAATTAAAACAATTTTTATGAAAAACAAACGTTGAAAACATCAATAAATGACACGAAGAATTAAAAGATTTTAACAATTTGAAGTTAGACGTACCATGGTCGTGAGCGAAGCTAAAACTGAGGGTCTTCAACATTTTTACAAATAGGTACACAATTTTTTACATCACTCGGGAAAGGAAATGTGAGCTAAATATAGCTTGGTTAATGACAAAGTCGCGAATGATTGAAGATGAAAAGAGGACTAGATTAAATATCCTATCGATCGATGTAAAGACAAAAATATTCCGTCCTTTGTGATAAGAACACTTGGAAGTTTCCGCTAACATTGTTTATAAAACATTCCAAGAAGTTGATAAGTTCAGTTCGATGGAAGGTTAGCCACTGTTTGAATCGGAAATTCAGACATAAAGGACACAAATTTCGAAAAATTCATTGAACCCACCATATAAACCCAGCCAATTTTTTCCTTCTTTAGAATTTTCTTTCAACTTGAAAATTTAACACAAGAAAAACATTCCTACTCAGTTCTAACTGATTCAATTTTCACTGTGCTGTGAATCAAAAGTATAGTATTATTGTCGTTATTAATATATCTATATTATTTATGTTATTTCGTGCCTTTTTTTGTCTTTTGTAGATTTATTCCCGGTAACGGGATGCAGCAATGAATTAATTTCGTGGCTTTTCTTGAGTTATATTCTTTCAAAATTTCATGTTGTGTTGTCGAATTACTCACATTTGAATCGAATGAGCGAATGGGTCAATTTTGTCTGCGCTGGTAAAAAGTTTAATATATACTGGAAACTCACATCATTTCTTGACCATTTTCCTCAACAAAATATCCACGAAACACAAATCAACACACTGCTGTTTTTACTTCTTCGGAATATAGATACATGAGCTTAATAAATATAAGTAATCCCCTACAGGTCAATCTGCAGTCAAAATAATGGCGACAAGAAGTTGTCTTTGTTTATAAAATAATTTCGATTTTAGGCATTTGCAACACAAGCATCCATACGTCATATCTGCAAGGCTCGGGAGTTGGCCATATTTAATTTTTATGACGGAATTATCTGCAATATGTCGAGATTCATAATAAAGCTATAATTATCTCGATTGATTAATTGAAAGCGTAGTTTTAAGGCGATATGGTTCAGAAGGATGTTATGAAACGGAAGTGAACTAAAAAAAAATTATCAATTTTCATTAACCGTAAAATATATCCTTGCAATTTCTTCAGTAATTATTGTTCAATAAAATAAACATATCTATTATAGTACCCATGGACAAATCTGAACTCTATAAGAATAGTGCGCAGCATATAACAACAATGATGGCACTGTTATAGATTATAGTGATATGTTCGTGAATTTGATCGTTTTTCCTGCTTCGTTTTCACGAGCCCACCCTGTAGGTATTTAGAGGCGATTTTCTTAGGGAAGCTTGTGCTTCTGCAAGAGTATATTTTGAAGCATATTACCTCAGCGTGAGGTTTTGAAAAGCCAATTGTAAATTACATGTATGAAGCAAAGGAATTACAAACACCAAATATGTCCTGTTTTCCGAAGAAAGTACTATTAAACTTCGCAGTTGCGAATCTTCGAGTCAAAACAAATGGCTCTATCCTCCACAAAGTATCCTTTTTGGCTCCTTTCTGTTTATACCTCTGATATAAACAACACTTATCAGTCAATGTTTTTATTGGGGAGGATAACAAATATGATGCAATTCGATCAAATTTTCCGTCATCCTTGCATCTTGTGCGTTTATTCGAAAACGCAATACGTATACTAGGAATTCGTGGATCGGATTAGGACTTCACGCACCAAACGCATGTTTGCGAAAATCGCTGAGGAAAATGCTGAGTTTTTCACAGGATAAGATGTGTTCAAAAAAAGGCTGTCTAATCATGACAGTTAGGCTTGAGCCCTAACAATGAGAAGGTATAGATAATGAAACATTCATTCATAAATATTTATTTTCCATTAGGTATTCAAACACATAATTATCAATAAGTATCACGATCACTGAAAGCAGCTAAGTAGCAAACGACTCCCTGCTTTGGCCATGGATTATTCTCGATGAATTTAGCAGGCGAAGAGGTCTTAACAGGTGGACCTTTCTCAGACAGAGTCTCTGCTTTAGTATCATGTTCCTTTTCTGATGAGAAACTAGTCTGATCGTTCCACAAAAGAACTTCTTCGTACACGTTGGTAGGCTGAAAATAAATTTTCGATGAAATGGGTTGCACATGGCATTGATTCACCAATCGCCAAAACTTACAACGGCATCCTTTAGCGGTACCAAATCTTTTGGGGGTAACATGTTGAACGGTTCTCTGATCTTCCTCGTTTCCATCATCAGAAGTAAGAACCACATGTATTCATGTCTGAGAGTTATTTCATCATCATTTTGATCCATATCTGCCAGTTTATCCAACCAGTTTTTGACACTCTTCCTATCTGTGAACAAGAAGAAGAACAAATTTGAATACACTATTAAATGTGAGGTTGGTCATTCGGTAAGTTACAAATTTAATAGTTGTTATCTTTATTCGTTATCGAGAAGAAATTCATATTCCCATATTCCAAGGATGCGTCGTCAATTTTAGAAAAATCTGTCGAAACACAGAGTTTGTCCCCCATCTTGGGAGCGCCATTTAAAACATTTTAACGCTTGAAATATGTCTAATTCAACTCAACATGTGAAGAATATATGGAAAATTTTGAACAGAGCTTGTTGAGGTAAATATGAAGAGAACTAGAATTTGAATCTCTACGAAAATATCAGTAGATCAAGCTCATAAACATTTCTATGTTTAAGCTTCAGTTGCAGTTACATATCTCTGTGAGTTTGACCACGTCCTCACTCTGTGAACTTTCTAACGTATGAGCTTCAAATTCCAATTATCTATACATTGCTATTCTGGTATAAGTGGACAATATTATGCTCAAAATCTTTTATATCTCACTGGTATTTTTATACCTACCTCTATTAGGTAGAATCTGCAGAAGAGCTCGAGCAAGCATAGTGTTGTAGAAGAAATTTTCATTCAACCCTTGGGCTTTGTTAACTTCAACTTCTTCATCTTGCGGTACTGAGGGAGGTTCTATTTCCGATATTGTAGGAGGCTGTTCTTCTTCGGCCATTTCTCGAACAGGAATTTATAACAAGGACAAAACTTTGAAAGGGAGTTATCGAAATGACATTGTCGATTGTCATTCCATAGAAAACTTGAGAATTTCATTAATGGAAAAAAAAGATATTGGGAACAAATTTTCTCACAATATGATAACTGCCTCAGATGTGCCAGAAACAGCTTTGCAAAACTACTGTGAGTTGCACAAAAATATAACCCAATGAAACCATAGCACTGAGAAGCACATTATTGTTAAATGAAATCTAATAACCACGCTGAGAGCAGTAAAAAGATGTAAGAAGTGGATGATGTAGGAAGAATCAAAGTTCCTATGCTATACATGCTCTAAAATTATAGTTCATTACATGTTTCAAAGAAAAACTACTTCAAATTTTCACGTTTAATAAATATAAAATCTGTAGTGAATACATTGTATCCTTTCATTGAGGTTGATCAGATCCCTCCTCAACCTGCGACGAAAATTTCTTGCTGTCAGAATCTTGAACTTCCAAACTAAACCTGTCATCTGACCATAAGGAAGTAGGCTCTTCAGTTATTGCTATACTGGCAAACTTAACCTCCAACTGCTCCATCTTTGGAACAAACGCCTCTTTCTCGACAGTCTCCTCTTCCATCTTTTCTTGCTTTCTCCTTCTCTGTCGTTCCGCAACTATCTCAAAGTTTCGTAGTAGCTCGTCGCAAACCGACTCCTGCCAATGGAATTTACCCCCCTGTTTCTGCACCCTCATGTTCAGTCTTCTTGCTTGATCCTTCCTACCAGAGTACCAGTACTCGTACAGCTCGGGTTTGTACTCTGCGGATTATTAAAATGCATATTAGGAAGTGTAAGTGAAGCTAATGGAAAAATTGTGGAGAGTGTGAAGTATGAATCTTCTATCTAAATGGAATTTTTCATGGCTTGTTCTGTCTTTGCAACATAATCACCTGTGGGTTGGTCCCAGGCCTTCCTGCAGTTTTCCTCTATCCACTGAGACGTCCTGTATATGGGAACGAAGGGTACCTTCCTGATGAAATGCGCCATCTCGTCTCTGAAGTAGCAGAGGTCAGCTGGTTTTCTCCGTGGAGGGGGCATATAGAGAACCTGCATAGAATTTAGGGGTAGTGGAGTGTAGAAAGAGGAAGATGCCCAAATCCCAAACTATATATTTACTCACCTTGCTCATGTTCTTAACGCTATGAACCCATAGCGTCTTAGGATTATAGAAACCGTCCTCAACGTCATAGCAACCTGTGGGTATCTTTCTCGTCGGTTGCTGGTTAGTCAGGTACTCCTTACCAGCAGGAAGCAGTTCGTTGTACAGCGTTGTCAAGAACCTCCTGTCTGGCTGTTTGCAATAGGTATCCAGAGTACACTGCTTGATGTTTTTGTATTTGAAGGTCCAAGAAATTATATCTCCTTCGTACCACTCTCCTGCAGAGTAATCATCATTTGTACCAAATGAGGTCAAAAATTATCAACTCTATATGTCTCCAAAATCTGAGTCTGAGGGAAGCTTATTGCTTACCAACGACCATCTGTCCTAAAGGGTATGTCAGAACACCTTTTCCATGAAACATACCATCTTTAAGCTTACCCTCATAGACTACACCATGGGGAAGTATGTAAGATCCCTCACCATCCATTTCCACGGGTGACCATTCACCAGCGTAGATGCTTCCAGATACATAACCTTTCAATGCTTGAGTATCTACCTAATTGAAGAACAAAATCCTCATCTAGTTTCCATCTTTCTTATGCATAACGTAATTGAAATAACCATTATTGGTTCTTTCGTATCTCACCTGATATCTACCCTTCAACTTTGGATTATACTTTTTAACGACCTTGCTCAAAATCCCTTTATGATCCATTTTGCCCCATTTGAGTACTTCTTCCTCCATTCTTTAGTTTCTTCTTGTAAAAGCTCAGCAAATATACGACATTTCAACTAAAAAGTTGTCAAAAACACCAGTGAATGATCCGAGTAAGTTCCATTATGAATCCAATACCTATATCAGAATGAAAGGTTTCTTTCGAGCCCATTATTTTACTAATTTAGCTCTGCACCTTTCCTGAATATCCAGTGAATACCTTGACTAATTCTTTTCAAGTAAACTGACGATTAAGAAGAAGAAGTAGATCTCTACGTATCTGATTAAAACTTGACTTAACGTAAACTTTGTCATATCGAGACTGAAGACCAACATCAGCCTTTCAAGATGATGTATGAAAGAGCTTCCATTTCACCTTTCGCTAGGAGAAGATTGACAAGAGATTGGCGTATTCTAGCGGAAGATGTGGAGGATCAGAGGTTCAGCAAGTGCACGACAAGAAGAAAAACCTTCGTTAACGAAGTTTGGCTGGAGAGCGCCGTCGATTTACATAACCTAGTCTTCAATACACTCGATTTCGTCACAGGAAGTTTTTACGAAGGTAATGGTTAGCTCAGTTAAGGCAGTTACTTCAAGGTGTCTCCATTATGTCTCAGGTCAGTGCAGCAAAACTGGCATGGAAGGAATGGGGACGTATACCTTTCCCCATGGAGTGGTTTACGAAGGTCAATTCAGAGACGGAATGTTTCACGGTAAAGGCATACTGATCTATCCAAATGGTCAAGCCATGAACTGCACTTTCCAGAAGGGCAAAATGACGAAATGGGAGTTTCTTTTTATGCCGCCAAATACGAACTTAACAGACGATGATTACAGCATTTCAGCTAAAAGGAGCTGGGCTCCTGATAGCGACGTTTCTTTCAAGGTCAAAGCTGGTAATATACGAGCTTCCAACTACTTTTAAGTGCTAGAATTTAACCCTCCCAACTGAAAATTTTCAGAAGGCGATTTAGATATAGCAACTTACTGCCAACCACCAGACCGGAGGTTTCACCTGAGCCATACCGAAGGCCTCAAGCCAGCCACTAAAGAAAATTTAACGAACATCCGCCCTACAAGAGAGATTCCCGAGGATTGTTATGATGTCGGTGATGGCTTCTATAACCCAAGAACCAAATGGGTGCACCACGCTGGTGATATGGACAATTTGCTGTACATGGCACCAGAAAATAGTAGAACACCGAAGTTATCAACAGAGAGTAAGTTGTTTCTTATAAAAACACTGTACATAAGTCTATCTGTGGTCAGTAAATTTGATTAAGACTCGTGAACTAAACGTATATTTCTGGAAGATAATGTTACTCATCATCTCATTTAGGGCTTTAGAAATTTCTTCAGCTCAACATATCAAATCAACAAATTAGTAATATCAGTTGTTTTCTTCAATAAATATTGTCTTGAGTCCCATTAGTCAATTCAAAACTAACTGTATACTCTGCTTCAACTTATTTAGGGGCTCGCAGAGAGTTCACAGAGAAGATACCAAACGTTCCTATTTATAAGAACGAGAAATGGATCAAAGACCATTGTAGAAAGGCTTGGGACGAAAATGTGGGCTATAAACCGAGCCTTTACGAATACTGGTTTTCTGGAAGAAACGAACGTAGGGAAAAAATGAATATGCGATACCATAGTGAGGGTGGAAATTTTGTTAAGGAGGAGTCTATAAATGAGGAGTGTCTCAAATATTTCCAGCCAAAATTAGCTTTCGCTGAGAAAAGTCGACAGAGTTCTTATTCTCCTGATCAGTGAATAAAGATTTACTGAAATTTGTTTTTGATATTTTGTTGTCTATATAATATGAGAAATCTATAAAAAAAATCAATCGATCTACCCAAGCAATCATTAAAAGTAACTGTCATAATCTGAATCCATCACAAAAATCGAAACCAAATATAATAAAGCCAAAACAGAATGTTGAACAGTACGACAGTAGATCTTGAGTACAGTAAAGGGTGGCTGGGGAAATATAACATCAGTTTAGATCCTGAATACAGGAAGGTTTGTTATAAAGAGCCTCGAAAGCCAAGGAAATTAGCACCAAAGACTGAGCTTCCAAAACGTGAATATTATAGGTAGGTATGTTCACGATATATGGAATTATATTTTTTCATACTTTGTGCGGAATTCTCTAATCTACGAATGAATTTCTTAATTCCAATATAGAATCATGTTTGGGAAGCATTTTCTTCACATCTACAGCTACTTTTAACGTCAGATCCTCTTGTAAAAATCTGATTCTATCCGTAGAGACTTCAAAACAGGCAGTTCCTATTTGGGAGAATGGAATGCCATTGAAATGAACGGCCGTGGAAGGTATACCTTCCCTCATGGTGTTGTTTACGAAGGTGAAATGAAAAATGGAGAATTTCATGGTGAAGGAAAGCTAACCTATCCAAAAGGTCAGTCTATCACTGGTACCTTCAAAAATGGCGAAATGATATACTGGGAGTTTTCTTTCGGTCAAGATCAAGGTTGCTCGCTGAAAAACTACTGCAAATTTCCAGATAGAAGGTATATGAGCACGATCAAAAGCGATTTTTTGCCTCCTGGAAAAGAAAGGATAACTGAACGACAACCTGAAAGGATTATACCTGAGGGACATTACGATGTGGAAGATGGTTTTTATAACCCAAAAACTGGGTAAGCATTTTCTGTCTTTGAAAGATTGTAACTTGCAACGTTTGTGCACTTGCTAATCCGTAATCCTTCCACAATAGATGGATCTACAGTGCTCCATCCTTCTCGCAGAAAAAAGGACCAGTTCTGATCCGTATGCCACTCAGGTCTGTAAAACCTATAGACCCCAAAGCCTACCTTCCAGATGGTACTTCCTTCATCAAAGATGTACCATTTGTGCCGGTGTACCAAGATGAAAAATTCATCGAAAGACATTGCCGTAAGGCTTGGGATGAAACAACCGGATATAGGCCAGACTTGTACGAGAAGTGGATGAGTGGGAGAACGAAAGAAATGGAGAGATATAGAAAAAAATTCGATTTTGTGGGTGGTGCGCAGAAGGTGGATTCCAATTGTCTGAAGATGATGGAATTTTTTAGGATAGTTGGGGAGAATCGAAGAAAAGAAATGGAGAACTAGGTGTATTTATATCTATATTGTTGTAATAGTATAAGTTTTAAATTATATTATATATGTTTCGAATAAACGAGTATTATACACATACAAAAACTTTCAAACCATTTTTTTTCTAACGTACCTAAGCCCCGAAAATATTCGAATATTTTTGGGATCTCCTGTATTTTGAGAATTCAAACGAAATTTTAATTAGCAGAAGGTCACATGACGTTCTTCCAATAAAAAGTGTGAACGATAGCGAAGAATTACAACATATTCGTCCAGTTTGATATCAGCTTCAGTGTTAGAAGGTATGTTATATATTTGTTAGAAAAATTTATCTGCTTTCCAAACATTCATTAATCGTTTATTCAAGCCGGTAAAATACCGGTACAAACTATTTTCATACAATTTTGTTGCAATCTCTTCTCACTTCTATGAACTGACTAGTAAAAAATAAACATGAAAAATAATAAAAAAAAATACTGAAAAAATTACATTACATCAATTAAGAAGGGAATATTCAGTTATCTATAATAAATAATGATGATTTCATTTCTACACCACTCGTTGATTGTTGAAAGGCTAACGTATTATCTTCTTTTGTAATTCTTTCGTTATTTTTTAGTGTTTATTTTTACATTCTATTTTCTACCTGTCAGTTTGAGGACTGCGTCAAAAATTGATCTTTATCCGTTATCAAAGAGCCAAAAACATGAATTAATTTTAGTTTTCTTTTAATTTCAGAACAGACCAATAGCCATAATGGATTTCCGCTATTCAGGATTTTTCGTCATCCTTTCTCTTGTTCTTATTCTGACTTCCGCAACTGAAACAGAAGCTGAAAGTAAAGACGTTCATTACGTTTCTTGTTCACCACCTAAGTATAAATGCTGCGAAAAACCGGCAACGATAACACATGAAAGTACTACGTGTTTACGTGAAGATAACACCCCTGGTATTTGTTGTAATCCGGAAGCAGATGAAGGTGATTCCTCTTTTGGGGTGTTCGAAGTAACCTTCGAAAATGGCACTGAAGTCAAAGCTATCTCTAACAAAGGCAAGGAAGAACTAGAAAAATCACTCTCCGATATTGAGAAAACTATCGAGAAGAATAAGAAAATGAGAGAAGAAGAAACAAAAACTGATACAACATAAACTTCTATTGATGCACCCATATATGTGTTGTTACTTAAATATTTGTTTTCGTATTCGTATTTTTATAGATACTCATCTGACTATTTGTAGGATTCATTTGAAATTTTAATAAAAATATTGAAGAAGCATCGAAATGACCTGGTTTGATTTCAACCTATACTAGAATGCAAAAACTTCATCTGAATATTTGTAGGATTCATTTGAAATTTCAATAAAAATATTAAAGAAGCATCGAAATAACATGGTTTGATTTCAACCTATACTAGAATGCAAAAACTACACATTTTTATTTACCAAATTTTTGTAAACATGCGAAAGATTTGAATTTTCACCATATGCGATAAATATTATATTATTGAGATGATGGCTCATTTCGATTCTGCATATTTTCAATATGGCTTAATCTTATGCCTAAAAAATTTAAAAAAAAATTATGATATGTGAACAGAAACGAATGTGTGAGGAATATTTCAGTTTTATTTCAGTTTGACTTGAAGCAGGTAAGAAAATCTCGATCTTGATTGTTTCCTTTATGTCTTATTCAATATTTCAATTTTTGTGTGAATTTTCTTCGAATCGTCTATATGACTTCCCCTGTTCTTGATTTATTGCTTGTTTGGATATTTATCCAAATATATTATCCATATATTTATATGGAATGAGAAAAAATTATTGGTTGTAACAGAAGACATTTTTATGCAGAATATTCAGTAATTGCCAAAAATATGCTTTGCAATTCATTCTGCATACCTAATGTAACAACAGTTTATCAGAAGAATCATAAAAATCTATTCGAATATAATCGAATTAAAATGAGGAAGCAATTTTAGGATTTTCTCATTGTCAAATTGAATTGTGTTTTTTATAAAGTTTCTTATATTCTTTCAGGAATTTCTTCTCGCAGCCATGGCTATACGTATTTCTGTCCTTCTTCTACTAGCATTCCTGCTTACCATCATTACAGCCTTTGAGACAGAGGGAGGTGGTGGTGCTATGTATCACAAGGTGTTGAAAAGTGGAGAGAAAGTCAGGTTTATCACCCCAAACAAAGATGCTAACTATGTCACTTGTGCTGAACCAGCTTTTCAATGCTGCCAAGGGGCGCAAGGATTGATGTCAGAAATTATATCCGCTAAATGCTTGAGAGGAGATGGTTTGCCAGGTATTTGTTGCAATTCTAACGGCATCACAACTGCCGAAGTTATGTTCTCCAATGGGTCTATGGTGAAAGTTATCCTAAACGAACCTCCCAATGTGGAGAAGGCTAAATTTGACTCAATTGCTGACGAAATTGAAAGAAACAGAGAGAAGAACGTAGGAAATAAATGATAGAAGAAACTTTATTGTGATTTCAATGTTTTTATACTTTTGTCTGAAATATCTTGTGTATGTTTTCATTCATTTTTAGTCAATAAATTCAATGAAGATGAAACTGTGTTTCTATATAATCATTGATCAATTAAAAACTGTCAACAAATTATGAACTGAAGAAATTTATCGATAAAAAATGAAAATAATAGAGATTGATTTATTATTTCACATTCCCCATATCCACTTACAATAACCATTACCAAAAATTCTGATCAATGATTTCAGTTTGAAGTTAAATTGATGCAAAAAGTATCATATAAAAACAATATAGTGCTCCCAAAAAAGGTGAAGTAGTTTTGTAGTTTCGATTCAGATACAACCTTCAATTAGATACACAAAAAAGATTTCTTGGAAATTGTCTCATGAGTAAACAGAAAACTAATCAAGTGAGTAGAGATGTCACTGTGTTCAGCCACATGAAAAAAAATCTTCTTGTGAAACTATCCACAGATGTTCCTCATCAGTCCTTGTTTTGATTCTGGGTAAGTAAAAATTAATATTTTCAACATTGAAACATCAAATTAATTCCTTGTATGTTGAAAATTTCGGAGATATTCATCGAAAATCGAATTGAAAAACACTCGTGGAAAACATGATGAGTAACAATTTTGTTTTTCATTAATATTTCTCTTCGAAATCTATATTTTACCTTTTTTTTTTCCTAAACCTGAGTGCTGAAGCGCTATCTGCCAATTGAAAGAAATTTTTTCCTCCAACAGGATCCGAATCAACATGAAAACCGTATACATCCAAATTTGCGTGTTTCTAATCATTGCTGCCAATCAGATAGCAGCCAAATCTACTCATCGGGTTGCTGGACTGAATCCCTCAATTGCTGGCAATGGTAGTCAATGTACAAAAGGCAAAACTGACACAGAGCTTTGTGAGGATGAGTCTGCCTGTTGTAGACCAATGGTGAGATGTCCTGCTCATGTAAGACTCAAACCAGTACAATTTTGCACAACTCCACAAGGGGGACAAGGCGTTTGTTGTACTACAGGCTCTAACCACACAGGTGAGCTTTAATTTTTGTTCATAACATCTTTTTCATTGTGAGTTTTATGTATGATATAGAAAAAATAAACTGACAATCAGTAGAATTATTGTTGAATATTAACGTGTATAGAACATGCAAAAACTGGAAATTTTCTTTAAAATTCAGAAATGGGCGAATTTATATTGAATGGCACTTTATAAGAGAACAAAGTTGCCTATGCATACTTTGAAAAAGTCAGAGAGTATGACAGTTTAATAATGACATGGCAAGATTTTTCACTTCTGTTCTTGTTCTATTAACAACTGTAGTTTCACTTTACGTAACTTACCACAATATCTTGGCAAGATATCTTCTTCAATTCGAAATATTGAAGAACTGTCAGATCTATCTCCAACAGCAAGAATTTTATTGGAATACACAATTGCAAAATGTCTTTCGATGATGCTAGTCATAATATTATAGACTGTTCAAGTGAAAGAGAATTTCATCAAAATACAATCTGGATCTGGACACTAATCAATGAAAGGATCTATTTTTTGGTAAATTTTCAGAACCGATGGATGAGAAACGGAGAGGACACAAGATCATCAAAGCTGATATCTTCACCCTCAGCCTCATAAGAAGAAAGAGTAGGGAGGAACTGGCTGACCTCAGGACGAGGGAAGCCAAACTGATGTCCTCTGGGAAACATTCTATACTAAGCCGTTCCTCATCGAGTTACAGCCATTTCAGGAACTCCAGAACATTCAATTCAGCGGATTTACATCAGGTTATGGAGATTGCCAGCAGGGCTTTGGAGATTGCCATAGCTACAAGAGCATTCAGAGACAGGTATAACAACTTGTTGCATCCTGAGTTTCTCAGGAAGTTTTTCTTGTAACCTCGAAAAGATTTTACCTGGTTACCTTTTCTTCAAGACCAATATTATCCCAATTATTCGCTAATAACATTAAAAACTTCTTCTGGTTACATTCTCAATCGTTTGAAAGCTACGTTTTCCCCATCGTAATTCAAGAATCCCTACTTCCACTTGCAATAAGGCTATGATAAAGAATGTTGACCGTACATAACAGCGTGAAGTTTCTAGTGTTTGAATGAAAGGGATTATTTTCATCCGAATTGGTCCTTTTCGAGTGAATGAATACACTCCTTCTCACAGATTGATCATCCTTTGTGACATGCCTCAAAACTTTCACCATTGTGTGAGTTATTGCTCTTCCTGAGAAACTTTCGCAGAATGTTAAACTCGTTTGGATAGGTCCGATCTGTTATCTGCATCAGATTGGGTCCTGTTATCCTTCAATGAAATGAATCATCATTGATACTGATATTTTCATAAGATACAACAATAAATACTGAAAAATACATTCTTTTATGGCATTGGCCACATACATTCACTATTTATAGTAATCTTTGAATTTAATGAAACCACTATTTCCATAATATCCCTAAAAGGGCAAGTATCTGATCGCAATTTCAAATTGTACACGAAAAATAATCGAAATTTTTGCATTTAGGCAGGGTATAACGAATGAACAATTAGAGTTGAGCATGCTGCAAGATGATCTGAGAACTACCCCACTTGGAGACGCTTGTACGCCTCTACCTTTCTGCCACATTGTTCCCGATAAATATCGAAGAATAGATGGCGCCTGCAACAACATTTTACACTCCACATGGGGATCACACCTTACACCATTCGCCCGACTGCTTCCCCCAAGTTATCAAGATGGTAGGTATATGGAATTGACCACTTAGTCTCAGAAGAAGAAACGATCTGATCCCTTCCCATTCCTATAGGTGTTTGGTCACCAAGGGTGTCAGAATATGACGGCAAACCCTTAACTAGCCCGAGAAAGATCAGCACCACCCTGTTCAAAGACGACAACGCCTACCAGACAGATCGCACCCTTATGGTCATGCAGTTCGGTCAGTATTTATCGCACGAGATCACGCAATCCATAGACACGTCCTTCAGGAATGGCAGTGCCATAGCCTGCTGCGAACCAGATGGTAGCGCCGCCTTGGACCCGAGGAATCGACACGACGCCTGCATGCCCATAGAATTGCCGGCCGACGACCCTTTCTACTCTGTGTTCAATCAAAAGTGTATGAATTTCGTTCGTTCGGTCCTGGCTCCCAGGCAGGATTGTACCCTTGGGTATTCCCAGCAGGTGAGTGGGGATACGATGAAGGTAGAAGGAGATACGAGGCTTATTTTTGCAGATGAACAAGATCACCCACTTCATAGATGGTTCTTCGATATATGGTTCAACTCCAGATCAGACTGGAGAGCTGAGAAGTTTTGAAGAAGGAAAGTTGGCAACCTTCGAAGATTTCGGCAGAGATCTACTGCCCATTAGTAAGGACACAGACGCTTGTCTGACAATGGAGCAAGGTTCTGCTTGTTTCAGTTCAGGTAAGCTCAATCTCTTCGAATTTGGTGAAGGTAACCGAGGAAAAGTTATCAGGTCACTAGTTCAACTACAGACTATCTTTGTATCACTCTTCATTGATTCAATTCCCTAGCTTTCGAACCTTCTTCAATACGGGGTTTGCAATCAAGAAGATTAGGTATATTTGGTCGTTTTCTGGATGTACTGATCTAAGTACTGATGAATGACTGAGTACTTGGAGTGTTCCAATATCTCTTGTGGTTAGCGAATGAGTTTCCCTCAGTTTCTATCAAAAATGGCATTCTATTCTACTCTGGAATTGCAGTTTCAGATTTATAGTTCAATTTTATGACTGTCAAAAGGCTCAATTCCTTATTGTTCCTAACCTAACTGGTGAGATCTACTCTCTTCATCAGACGAGACTGGAGAGAACACAAATATTTCGGTCCCATTCATGAAACTCAATATCGTTTCCAGGAGATACAAGAACCAATCAAATGATAACCCTGGTGGCTGTGCATACCCTATTCATGAGAGAGCACAATCGAGTAGCATCGGAACTGCTGAAGTTAAACCGCCATTGGTCCGATGAAAAACTATTTCTTGAAGCGAGACAGATAGTGATAGCCGAATTGCAGGTCGTGACATACAAGGAATTCCTTCCGGCAGTTATAGGCAAGTCTTCTTCAACCAAAGACCTACGAAATCTTGACAATGTATTCCTCATTATTGACAGGTGAAGATGCCATGAGGGACTTTGGTCTGAATCTCAAGCAGGGGGAGGAATACTCTTACGACTACGATCCAAACATCGAACCTTCGGTGACCAATGAATTTGCCAGCGCTGCGTTCAGATTTGGGCATTCTATAGTGGACGGTCAGCTGAAGTGGGTTGAATCCTTAGTTTTTCCTGGGCATTCTCGATTTCACGTCTTTTTATTGCAGGATATACGGTCGTAAGAAGATGGAGGAGATCATCTTTATTCCGGAGGTTATGTTCCACCCTTCTAGGATGCGTAAACGGTTCTTTTTCGATCAGGTATTGAGTACCCTGACGACCGATCCTATCCAGGCAACTGATGAGTTTTTCTCAGACGCGGTAAGAAACTGCCTTCGTTATATTCTCTAACAATTCTTGACATCGATTTTGGTTGACGATTTCTCGACTGGTATTCGGGAGTTAGTTATTTTATGGTTTGCAGCTGACAAGGTACATGTTCAGAGCTGGTAATCCATTTGGTGTCGACCTAGCAGCCTTGAATATACAACGTGGCAGAGACCATGGCATCAGACCTTATAACGACTACAGAGAACTTGTGGGTTTACCCAGATATACCAATTTCGAAGAGTTTGGACGATTGGTAAGCAGATCTTCAGTTGAAGTATATCCTTATTGATGTTATATTTGTTTTTTTGGGATGAAGGGTAAGGCGTTGAGCAAAGTGTACAGAAGTGTGGACGATGTAGATCTATGGGTGGGTGGATTATTGGAAGAAAAACCAGAAGGAAGTATAGTGGGCCAAGTGTTTAGAGACATCATCGCGGATCAGTTTGTGAGATTGAAAAATGGCGACAAATACTTTTTCGAGAATGATCCTATTCTGAATCCTGGTCACTTTACCCCAGGTAAAGTACATCTCTGAAGTCTGAATCATAGCATGAGAAATTTGAAACGACTTTGTTATTTTGGACTGGTGCTTACTGAGAAAAAACTAGAAATAAATCACCGAAGAATAGTCGCACTTCTATATTCGACTCTAATTCAATTACAGCTCAACTTAAGGAACTCAGAAAAACCTCTATGTCCAGAATAATATGCGACAATAGTGATGGTATCCTTTTAGCAAGGCAAGCTTTGAACGCTTTCAAAACTCCTGGAGTAGCAGGGTAAGAGATTATTCGTGAATACATTTCGAAAAGGTTATGAGCCCATGAATGATTTTTTATTTTCAGTAACGATATCGTCGATTGCAAGGGTGATATGATACCCAGGATAGATTTGAGCCACTGGAAGGAGGGATACTTTGAGTGAAATCGAATAAGGCAGATTTGAGCTGCTTTTATAATATTTGTGTGAAATGTTATATGTATACACGTTGTTTTTATAAGTCATGATTAATTGTTGTCGGTTGTGGAACTAACATTAGCTATTATTATTAATGAAAACATGAAATATTATTTTATTTTCTATTTCTCTCAGTGAAATTGAGGTAGAAAATTTTTTCGAGAAAAAGGAAAATTCCAATTGAAATTTCTTACGTAATTTATTCATACATCTCAATTGAAAGATACATATATTTAACTTAGATATTTATTGAGTACGTACAGCCTGGTAAAAAATTATCATCAATTTCCTCAAAAACCCTTCAATCTTCACCATTCCAGCCTCTTGTTGAAAATTGAAGTGAGAATCGATTTAACACAACTGAAACATCAGAACGAAATCAACGAGCTGTGAATTAGGTCGTCTTGGTGGATCTCTTCCTCTGAAAAAAAAAATTAGTTCATGATTTATGCATCAATTTTCAATTATTAGTTGAAGAGAGAGGAGGATAAGTATGAACTCACAAGAATTCTGGATGGTATTCTGCGACCACTCGTTGATTTGAACCTTCTGGTGGAAATGTCCTCATAGGATGGAAGAGATTCGTCGAAAAGCACATCAACTGCTGAGTCGTAGTCGTTCAAACTGAAACACAAACAAAAATTTTCCTTCTTGAAACGCAAAAAACAACGAAATAAAGAGAACCAGAGGGGAAAGGGTGATATTCACCAAGAAAGCCTTCATCGCGGGCTTTCCATTAGAATTTCCCGCACATTTCTATACAAAGAACCAGCGTCGTAGATGGAAAGGCATCTCAAAGCCTAAATACATACACGAGAAACATATTTAATGTGATTAAATAATGTTCTCGTTTAGTTAACTGAAGGAGACATATGACCTAACCATAATGCAGTGTTTTTATTGAATTATCATCATCTTACCCTTTTAAGGGGTTGGATTCCACTCCACCTTCATTGAGCAACTGCTTAATTTCCAACAGTGTAGGGGCGTTATCCAGTTCTTTCAGTTCTTTATCATTTTCGTTAGGTTGTAACAGTCTGGCTAGCAATAGCCTGTTACCATCAAGATGTGGAACTGATGAAGCTTCACTGCGTTTACCATGAGCTTGGAGAAAATAAAAGACTAGATTAGAAATCGATAAATTGGACAACGTTACCAAAATTTCATAATTGATATGAGAAACAATTCACATAGTCATAAGAATTATATTTTCGCATTAGTGTAGATTCGGAATTATTTCTGCTCCAGAATATATTACGAATCGAAATCAAATGAAATACCTCCTAATCAGAACCAAACAATACCCCATTCCAAATAGAAAGAATGAAAATAAAAACGATTGAAAGGGGAACTTCACACCCCAATTAAACACACTCCCACCAACTACAAACAATTCCCGAAATTTTTGCCCCGCAAAGATCTGATACATTCGGAAATTATTGATATAATGAATTGGTATTATAATTGATGATTGTTAGTATATGATTAACCATTATTTAGATTGATATTAATTAAATGGAAACGAAACAAAACTGGTATACTGGTTTTAATCATGATTGAGTGTGATGCTGTTTGAGATAACTGATAAATGAATCAGTTTCAAAACAAAAAAGAATTTTCTAAAGTGTTGCTCTTAAAAATCATTGGTTAATGAGTTTTACGATTTACGATTTCGATTCCTGAATATTTTGGCTCTTGAAAGTATTGTACCTCCACTTGGAGATGCCATATACTCATTTACATGCACTTGTGTGTCACGTATGCACACACTAACATAACATTCAACGTCTATACCTCATGACAAGGCATTGAACTGCACAGACCAGCAATCTGGCTATCCATTTCAGTCAAGAATTGAAATGATTAATGCAGGACATCATGTTAGGCTGATAGCTTAACGAAATTCTAAGGATTAAGGATCAATTTGTAGGGGAGTAGATGTGGTTACTATGTGATTGATACATGTTCCTCTAGTGAGTTTTCAAACACACCGAATGAAATTGTAGATACGGGTACGAGTACCGTGGATCAAGGGAGCGTATAGAGGTGAACCTATTAATTCTCTAACAAACATTTCGAGAATTCACACTTTTTTCGATAATTGATTGATTTTTTATTGTTATCCATCTAAACATCTTACTTTTCCGAATTCAGTAGAGGCCAACGATTTTTTTTCTTCATTTCAGCACAAGGATATATTTCATTTCATTCATAAATAATGTGGAGACCTTATGCAGATGAATTTTCTCGATTATTTATTGACAATTTTCCACCCACCGAGACAAAATATCGTTCTATACTCAAAACAATGCCCATTACTGTATCTTCAACATACCACATGTCCAAAAACTACTAATGCAAACTGAATTACAAACAGTTGTTCATTGATATCTGCATATTACTACAAATGATAATTTATAGCTGAGTTCCATCCTACACTGCTGTACCAACGAGAGAGAATGATATATCGTAATGCACAAAACTTGGCATGAATTTATTTTCGTCAAGGTGGTTAGACTGCATCTACATAAATTTTGATTTACGATTGTTATACATTATCCCTGTGCGAAGTTTCTGAATAACTCGATATGCTGGATTGAACTGAGAGAGAAAAAAATTCGTTGTGTGAATTTTGGCTCTTTTTCTGTTCGGCATCTTTCCTGATGTGTAAAAATTGAAAAACTCAATTTCCACATCGCCCTTTCACTATGCATTCCCATATTCTGTCCCCGAACAACTTGTTACATTCAATTATATCCTGTATCTGCATCACTGTTGCAATCGTTAGGGTCCTAGAGGAATTAAACGTTCTCTACTCTCTTTGATCTTCAATTACCTAGGCGTAATTGCATTGGTTGGTTCGAATTCAATTTTTCGATATTAACGCCAAAATTTATCGATAACAGGCAACAAACACTTATGCCCTTTGATTGAAATTATTCCGGCAAAAGGTCATTGCTTTTCGATTGAAGAAATAGTACTATGAATTCCTACAAGTGTTCATTCAATCTTCGATGATATACAAAATGAGTTGCTCTTTCAGAATATGTATTACATTTCCATCTACGGTTACTTTTATTGAGAGATAAACGACTGTAAAGCTGACTTTCGAAAAATCCTGAAAAAGATGTTCGTCAAGACTGAATTTCCAAAATGAAAATGAAAAGTAAAAAAACAAAAAAAATTATTTTCTCCTAAACTGGGCCAGATATTCGAAATTTTGCTATGAAAATATAGATTATCGAACACGCTGAATCTATTGCGAGCAGTTTCGGAAGCCTATCTCCCTTCGTTTAGATTTTCATTCTGGAAATGGCATTTTTCAAAAATTTGCAATTTTCAATCTGCGATATCTCCTGTTATATTCGTCTGATCGAATTGGGATTTCCGGTTATATAATCAGCGTTGCCTAGGCTTTCACCGTAGCACAAAAACTCGATTTCGAAAATCTCGATTTTTTGGGTCAAAAATGAGCAAGGGGTTAGACCCCCCTAAAATGACCTATTTGCTACTCTGTCTGAAAATTAGGATATTCCATTACTATCCTAGGATATGGAGTGCATAGAATTTGTTCTGAAGATTCTAGAAAACCAAACAGTTGATGATTCAAAAGAGAATTGCACTTCAGAGAGCTCTTCGAAGTCAACTCGAAAATGAAAAGTGGAAAAACAAAAAAAATTATTTTCTCCTTAACAGGGCCAGATATTTGAAATTTTGGTATGAAAATATAGGTTTTCGAACTCGCTGAATCTATTGCGATTATTTTCGAAAGCCTATCTGTCTTCGTTTAGATTTTCATTTTGGAAATGGCATTTTTCAAAAATTTGCAAATTTCAATCTGCTATATCTCCTGTTATATTCGTCTGATCGAATTGGGATTTCCGGTTATATAATCAGCGTTGCCTAGGCTTCCACCGTAGCATAAAAACTCGATTTCGAAAATATCGATTTTTTGGGTCAAAAATGAGCAAGGGGTTAGACCCCCCTAAAATGACCTATTTGCTACTCTGTCTGAAAATTAGGATGTTCCATTACTATCCTAGGATATGGAGTGCATAGAATTTGTTTGGAAAATTCTAGAAAACAAAACAGTTGATGATTCAAAAGAGAATTGCACTTCAGAGAGCTCTTCGAAGTCAACTCGAAAATGAAAAGTGGAAAAACAAAAACAATTATTTTCTCCTAAATAGGGCCAGATATTCGAAATTTTGGTATGAAAATATAGGTTTTCGAACACGCTGAATCTATTGCGAGTATTTTCGAAAGCCTATCTGTCTTCGTTTAGATTTTCATTTTGGAAATGGCATTTTTCAAAAATTTGCAAATTTCAATCTGCGATATCTCCTGTTATATTCGTCTGATCGAATTGGGATTTCCGGTTATATAATCAGCGTTGCCTAGGCTTCCACCGTAGCACAAAAACTCGATTTCGAAAATCTCGATTTTTTGGGTCAAAAATGAGCAAGGGGTTAGACCCCCCTAAAATGACCTATTTGCTACTCTGTCTGAAAATTAGGATGTTCCATTACTATCCTAGGATATGGAGTGCATAGAATTTGTGTTGAAGATTCTATAAAACCAAACAGTTGATGATTCAATAGAGAATTGCACTTCAGAGAGCTCTTCGAAGTCAACTCGAAAATGAAAAGTGGAAAAACAAAAAAAATTATTTTCTCCTTAACAGGGCCAGATATTTGAAATTTTGGTATGAAAATATAGGTTTTCGAACACGCTGAATCTATTGCGAGTATTTTCGAAGGCCTATCTGTCTTCTTTTAGATTTTCATTTTGGAAATGGCATTTTTCAAAAATTTGCAAATTTCAATCTGCTATATCTCCTGTTATATTCGTCTGATCGAATTGGGATTTCCGGTTATATAATCAGCGTTGCCTAGGCTTCCACCGTAGCATAAAAACTCGATTTCGAAAATCTCGATTTTTTGGGTCAAAAATGAGCAAGGGGTTAGACCCCCCTAAAATGACCTATTTGCTACTCTGTCTGAAAATTAGGATGTTCCATTACTATCCTAGGATATGGAGTGCATAGAATTTGTTCTGAAGATTCTAGAAAACCAAACAGTTGATGATTCAAAAGAGAATTGCACTTCAGAGAGCTCTTCGAAGTCAACTCGAAAATGAAAAGTGGAAAAACAAAAAAAATTATTTTCTCCTTAACAGGGCCAGATATTTGAAATTTTGGTATGAAAATATAGGTTTTCGAACACGCTGAATCTATTGCGAGTATTTTTGAAAGCCTATCTGTCTTCGTTTAGATTTTCATTTTGGAAATGGCATTTTTCAAAAATTTTCAAATTTCAATCTGCGATATCTCCTGTTATATTCGTCTGATCGAATTGGGATTTCCGGTTATATAATCAGCGTTGCCTAGGCTTCCACCGTAGCACAAAAACTCGATTTCGAAAATCTCGATTTTTTGGGTCAAAAATGAGCAAGGGGTTAGACCCCCCTAAAATGACCTATTTGCTACTCTGTCTGAAAATTAGGATGTTCCATTACTATCCTAGGATATGGAGTGCAAAGAATTTGTTCCGAAGATTCTAGAAAACCAAACAGTTGATGATTCAATAGAGAATTGCACTCCAGAGAGCTCTTCGAAGTCAACTCGAAAATGAAAAGTGGAAAAACAAAAAAAATTATTTTCTCCTTAACAGAGCCAGATATTTGAAATTTTGGTATGAAAATATAGGTCTTCGAACACGCTGAATCTATTGCGACCATTTTCGAAAGCCTATCTGTCTTCGTTTAGATTTTCATTTTGGAAATGGCATTTTTCAAAAATTTGCAAATTTCAATCTGCGATATCTCCTGTTATATTCGTCTGATCGAATTGGGATTTCCGGTTATAAAATCAGCGTTGCCTAGGCTTCCACCCTAGCACAAAAACTCTATTTCGAAAATCTCGATTTTTTGGGTCAAAAATGAGCAAGGGGTTAGACCCCCCTAAAATGACCTATTTGCTACTCTGTCTGAAAATTAGGATGTTCCATTACTATCCTAGGATATGGAGTGCAAAGAATTTGTTCCGAAGATTCTAGAAAACCAAACAGTTGATGATTCAAGAGAGAATTGCACTTCAGAGAGCTCTTCGAAGTCAACTCGAAAATGAAAAGTGGAAAAACAAAAAAAATTATTTTCTCCTTAACAGGGCCAGATATTTGAAATTTTGGTATGAAAATATAGGTTTTCGAACACGCTGAATCTATTGCGAGTATTTTCGAAAGCCTATCTGTCTTCGTTTAGATTTTCATTTTGGAAATGGCATTTTTCAAAAATTTGCAAATTTCAATCTGCGATATCTCCTGTTATATTCGTCTGATCGAATTGGGATTTCCGGTTATATAATCAGCGTTGCCTAGGCTTCCACCCTAGCACAAAAACTCGATTTCGAAAATCTCGATTTTTTGGGTCAAAAATGAGCAAGGGGTTAGACCCCCCTAAAATGACCTATTTGCTACTCTGTCTGAAAATTAGGATGTTCCATTACTATCCTAGGATATGGAGTGCAAAGAATTTGTTCCGAAGATTCTAGAAAACCAAACAGTTGATGATTCAATAGAGAATTGCACTCCAGAGAGCTCTTCGAAGTCAACTCGAAAATGAAAAGTGGAAAAACAAAAAAAATTATTTTCTCCTTAACAGAGCCAGATATTTGAAATTTTGGTATGAAAATATAGGTTTTCGAACACGCTGAATCTATTGCGACCATTTTCGAAAGCCTATCTGTCTTCGTTTAGATTTTCATTTTGGAAATGGCATTTTTCAAAAATTTGCAAATTTCAATCTGCGATATCTCCTGTTATATTCGTCTGATCGAATTGGGATTTCCGGTTATATAATCAGCGTTGCCTAGGCTTCCACCGTAGCACAAAAACTCGATTTCGAAAATCTCGATTTTTTGGGTCAAAAATGAGCAAGGGGTTAGACCCCCCTAAAATGACCTATTTGCTACTCTGTCTGAAAATTAGGATGTTCCATTACTATCCTAGGATATGGAGTGCATAGAATTTGTTCTGAAGATTCTAGAAAACCAAACAGTTGATGATTTAAAAGAGAATTGCACTTCAGAGACCTCTTCGAAGTCAACTCGAAAATGAAAAGTGGAAAAACAAAAAAATTTTTTTTCTCCTTAACAGGGCCAGATATTTGAAATTTTGGTATGAAAATATAGGTTTTCGAACACGCTGAATCTATTGCGATCATTTTCGAAAGCCTATCTGTCTTCGTTTAGATTTTCATTTTGGAAATGGCATTTTTCAAAAATTTGCAAATTTCAATCTGCGATATCTCCTGTTATATTCGTCTGATCGAATTGGGATTTCCGGTTATATAATCAGCGTTGCCTAGGCTTCCACCGTAGCACAAAAACTCGATTTCGAAAATCTCGATTTTTTGGGTCAAAAATGAGCAAGGGGTTAGACCCCCCTAAAATGACCTATTTGCTACTCTGTCTGAAAATTAGGATGTTCCATTACTATCCTAGGATATGGAGTGCATAGAATTTGTTCTGAATATTCTAGAAAACCAAACAGTTGATGATTCAATAGAGAATTGCACTCCAGAGAGCTCTTCAAAGTCAACTCGAAAACGAAAAGTGGAAAAACAAAAAAAATTATTTTCTCCTAAACTGGGCCGGATATTCGGAATTTTGGTGTGGAAATATAGGTTCTCGAACACGCTGAATCTATTGCGAGTATTTTCGAAAGCCTATCTGTCTTCGTTTAGATTTTCATCTTGGAAATGTCATTTTTCAGAAATTGCGAATTTCACTTGAGAGTTCGTCAAGACCGAACGGTTATGCCGAGATGGATGAAATTCTCAGATTTGTTACTAGAAGAGTTGCTCTTTCAGAATATGTATCACGTTTAGGTCTACGATAATTTTTCTGGAAGACAAATAACTCCAAAATGACCTTCAAAAAATTGGGTTCAGTTAAAAATTCCTCAAGACCGAACGGTTGTGCCGAAGTGGATGAAGTTCTCAGATTTCTTACTAGAAGAGTTGCTCTTTCAGAATATATATCACGACGAAAATACTCACCACCCCAGCAAGAATGTCCGTAGCTCAAGCAGGAACCTGAAACAGAGGGATATACGAGTTCATGAACCAATATTCACTGATTTTCTTTCAAACGTTCATAATTCACTTGTGATTCATGGGCCATTATTCACTGATGGTCAGAATAACAGACAGAGGCTCTGAAGTCTGATCATAATTTTTTTTCGAAAAAGATGAGAAAGAAAGAGTAAAACATTATCTGCTATACTGCAATTCGAATTTTCTCTTTATAAGCATAAAATTAACGACCAACTTTATCATGTCAGTGACTAAGGAAAATATGTGTATTGTTCTAGGAACATTATATTGAAAATTAAACAATATACACCTGTTTAGGTATCGTGACTCCCACAAGATGCCAAAACTTTCAGGAATCTCTTCCTGTGAATTGTGGCATAAATCTATTAATTATGTAGAGCAACTTATTCGATGAACTTTATATCCTGTATGCCGTATAGTTAGTCGCTGTTAAATCGTCAGACTGCTAGACTAATGGACCAGGATAATGTCCAAGCAACGTTATTACATATTGTAAAAGATGGCAGGGTGCACTTGCTAATTTTAAGCATCGCGTGTATTGAATTGGGATATATTAAAACGCTGACTGGATGTATTAAGAGTTTCGAACAAAGTGAGGATTAATTTAGATGAATCTATATTCAAATTGAGGTAATAATGTATTGCCTAAAAGATTTTTGAAGTTTATGTTTTTGATGGTTTTTATTTTATGAGATATAATTCCCGAAGATTCAAGGGAAAATATGAAACAGTCCACTTGGTAGGAGGATTTTTAGAAAAAGGAATACACATTGTTGGGACATTTCGGTTTTCCATTTTCCACCGAAGGAAATTCAATAGACGAATACACTAGTTCAAACAGCATTTAATCGACACACGTAACTAATTCGATTTACTTGATTACATAACTGCTAGGACATGCAGCCTTCTTAGGCAACAATCGAGTTATGTCTTCTCTGTTCGCCATTTTAATCGCCAACCATAAAGTGAAGATACGTTAATGTTGTTTGTCGCAATGTACAACCTACGTTTTAATGTGGGTAAAGGGGTGCAAAGCTAATTGAGAGATCCTGACAATTTTAAGGGTAGAACAAATATCTGTGTGAAGCTCCTCCTTTGCATTTATTCGTGGATGGAAGAATCCAAAGAAAAATATCATTAAATTTTCACACTTACTTTGATGGACTCTGTTACTGTGTAATTCATAATTCAAAATTGAGAGGAGTAAGTTGGAAACTACAATCATTCCTTCATGAACAGATGAGAATAAAAAAATACTGGAAAATTCAATGAAATATCTTCGAAAATAAGCTGTTATAATTCCTTCATAAGAATTTAACATTTCCATTGAGTTCTACAGTGACCGTTTGTGATCAGTATACCGTATAGCTGATTTATAGCGTCCCATATATCGTTTTGGAATAAGAGAGCAAGGACTAAATCCAAAAATTAATTGGGTAAATCGTGTACTGAATATATAATAATGGACGAATTATCATTCTGAATGTGGATTTTACAGATGATGAATTGGCTATAATGCTTGGATTATTTCACGTGGAATTGTAAATGAATGAATAAAATAAAGAGCTTCTCTCACTGAAAAAAATGGTATGATATGAAAGTATTTTTTACGTGGTGCCATTTATAAAAATAGGATCCATGTGTGTATTTTATTTTCGGATATCCTGTATATTTTTAAAAATATTTTTTGCTCGTTGTTAGCTTGTTTAGAAACAAAGTTATGGACCATGTAAGCACCCCTAGGTCACCCTGTATTTCATATCTACATAATTATAATTTTTTGTCAAACTCAAACTCCGCTTTGGTTAATGATTTAATGAAAGACTCGAGTGATTTCTAATAAACCGAATGGTCTGCAGAATCAAAAAGGAATAATATTCGAATTAATATTCACATTGTTTCATCTGACATTTTCACCTACATGAGAGAAGGAAATCAACAAATGACACACAAATGAAGTTGAAAAAAACCTTTTGAGCTGAATAAGTCAGGTAGCGAATATTTCTCACTTCATCTATTTTGAACTGAAAACTGTGAAATATTCAATACGATGGTTGTTTCATCATGACAAATTAAAGTAATATGATGGTGAATGTGAGTGGGGGAATTTCCCTCTCACATACAGAGTGATTCGACGAAACTTTGGGGTAGGAAAATGATTCAGACTTTAGCGAAATCGACTTTACTTAGAGCATAAGCTTAAATTATTTTTAACTCTAAAGGGTCCTCCAAAAGTGGTGAAACTCGATACTTCTTTGTTTTTTCGAAGGACAATAGCAAATTTTTATAACATATTCTGACTCTATATGAAATTCTTATCTTTCAATACCTTGTCATAATATATCTGCGTGCTTTTTGGCGTAGGTCAGTATACGAAATTTGTATAGTTGAACAATTAAAAATTCGTTAAAAAATAACCTTCCCAACAATCAAAAATCTAATTTCACTTTTTAACAACAAATGGATTACACTAATGAAAGTTTCCTGGTGTTTATGAATCTCCCAAACCAATCTTACCAAAGACCCCATCAATTTAAAATAATTGGATGATGTAATCTATTTTCCATTATTGAGGAGCTTTTCATTTAGCTCCACCAGAATTATTACCTCAAAGGAAAGTAGTACCTGCCTAGAGATAATCATGAATTTTAACCGATTCAGGATTTCAGTCTAGCGATCTGCTATTTCCCAAAAATTCTGTGCTATTATGAAACAGGAAATATCCACATGGATGCATGGATTTAATCTATTCGTATTTGTAATGATTCTTTTCATTGAACAAAATTCCATCATCAAACAATATAACAGTGGAATATTACGTAATTTCGCGAAATGAACAATATTTGAGCCCGTATTTTCAACTCGCTGAGGAAAAATTTCATTTTGCTCAAATGTGGGGATGCTTTGTTTTCATTCTCATGTCAGTATGTCCGAAGTTATAATTCTAGTTTATAATATATACCGTATAATTAGACTCATTTCTGAACATAAAGTTCATTGGAAAGTTTCATGAAATGTTCGAGCTCGTTGAATTTTTTGGACAGATTTCAATCACAAACTTATGTTCTTGAAATTTCATCGGGACTGAATTGTATTAGTATTATTGATATAACTATTATTGAAGTTTATCCTGGCATAATTTTTTCCGAAATAGTTTGGGTCATCTGAACAATCTTTTACACTTTAGCAAAATAAGGACTGGTGTATCAAAATCTTGTCGATCTCATTTTCCAGAGTGATCGTTCATCTTTCTAGTCACCAAAATGAAAATTATAGTATATATAATAATATATATTATATAATATAATATTTTCCGATAATACATGATGTTAATGCTGTAGAATTCATTTGAACATTGAAAGAACACATTTCTTTTGTCGCCACAAAATCAAATATAAATATTTCATTTCTATAAAGAATATTAGTATAAATAAAACGTTTACTGAAGATGATAATGTTTCAAAAACGTCATGGCATCCAAAATCGAAATGTTCGTTTCTGTCGTTTGTGTGGATTTGAATTTGACATAAATTTCCATTCGAAAATATCTTGAATATACACAACTGAAGTAAATTTTAAGCAATTCAAAATTGCAAATAAAATTCAGTTTTATTTTCATGGGTTTCTACGAAATATTCATATTAATAATATGATATAATAATATAAAAAGACAAAATACATTTGTGGGGGATTTAATTCTAATATAAAAAATATATAGTAAAGAGAAAATGCATTGAAGATATCTTATTGAAAATTTCAATTGGGATGATTAGAAAATTACTCAAATTTCGAACCATTTTTCAAATTTTACTTCAACTAAATCACAATTAATAGTCATTGAAAATCGAAAATTTGATCATTTTGCCATGATTGAAAGGAAAAGACAAATTTTCATGAGAAAATTGAAATTCATTCAAAATTATAAAATATAGAATTTTTTATTTCAACTTACCAGCGGCACATTCGGCGAATAAGAAGAATGTCAACACCACCATCAACTTAACCGTGCATGCTACACTCATTTTATGAAATCAAAGAACTGAAATTGGGAACCGGAGGAAATTTCTTGATGACTTGTTGCGCTTCCTGTATCGCAGATGTTGCAAACGTTTCAGGACCGTCTGGTTCGTCCTGTGCTATCCTTCCTTTATATCAGGAACACCGTTCCCTCCCACCGTGTATGATAAAGCCATAACGCCTACTTAGATGATGATTTTGACTTCGTCCTGTCGTTATTTTCAAACGTGATCTGATGGACTGCATTGGTTTGTTCTTTTTATTGTTTTTTTATCTGTTGGAAAATATAGTCACGTTCTGGGGTGAGAGTTGATGTTTTCTTCTTCGTCGACTGGACAAACTTTTGCTTTATTTACTGAGGAATCTCAGAAATGGCTTGAAGTTGAAGATGCCTAACATGCAAGTAAAATTTGTCTTATTTTTACCATACTTTCACAATCTCTTCATATTCCTTTCAATGTTTCCTCCACCATTTTGCAACTATCTGCATAAATAAGGGTATTTGGTGAAATTTCATTTCCCTTTTTCTTCAGTAAAAGGTGAAAAATTTATTGGCATCTGAAGAGAGATCAGAATGATACATGAGGGATGTTTAGGTTAAGGTTTTTTGTGAATTGGTTAAGATATGGCTAAGTATTAAAGTTGTTATCGTATTCTATTTGCAGAGGTCTTTTGACCGTCATGAAATTAATTAATATACTAATGAATGTGAACACTTTTTTCGACGTATATTCCTAATGAAAAATTCCCCTTACAGATTTTTTACTCAAGGGAAAATCATCATTTTTGTGAAATAACAAGTTTTGGTAGAACTCTATAAAACCATTGACCACGATAATGTCCACTCCCAATAAATCTCTATGTCTTCAATAAAACCCTTTAATTCATGTTAAACTAAATTTGAATAAATTTCGAGCAGAATTTCCATAATCAATTTCAATATACCTCAAAAAAGTTCTCAAATTGAGTAGCTTTATTTTGTAAAAAAATTCGACATATACCTAGATCTATCTAGCCTAGAAGTACCAGAAACAACCAAAATCAAGAAATTTGGGATATCCTGTACAATGATAGATTACTGCATTCATTTTATAGTGGTTTGTTATAGAAAAAAATAGGCATCAGTCGATTAATTCATATGATACGAATAATTTTCAACCGAATACTCATACATATTTAGCGACACCGTCCTATAGAAATTGTAGCTATTTGCGTCGCTGAAAAATTCATCCGCACCAAGTTCAAAGATTTACATAAAGCCTCGACTATACGCGTCAGTTCACAAATCGCTGATATCCGAATACCGGTAGATAATTCAAATCAAATGCACCTTCGTACAAGCGGAATAATATGTCTATCTGTTCGGACTTCAGGTGGACGTTCAACATTACACGGTGAATGGATGCGATTTCATCCGAATTTCAAACAGTTCAACTGAAGATTCGACAAAACTCGTGTCATCTATACCAACAACTATGCTTGATATTTCGATTATGAGTCACTGCTTGATCGAGGTAAAACTATTTGTAACACCAAAATTTTCGTTTGTACCTCGAAGATAGTTTTAGAAAAACATCACACGTTAGCATTTTCCATTTGCATATTTGATACGAGGATATTTTAAAAAAATTCTTAGCCTACTGTAGAACCAAACAAAATTTCAATGTCAAAATATTTTATTACTCAACATTTATTAAGGCTAACCTGCAACGTCTTTAGACTTTTCAAAAACAATGTTTCTTCTTGCTCTGCAAACCAGACCTCCGCAGCTTTTATTACCTCCTCGTTGGTAGAAAATTTACGACCTTTTAACCTTTTTTTCAATTGAGGAAAGAGATGATAGTCGGATGGAGCCAAATCTAGTGAATAAGGGGGGTGTTCTAGTAATTCAAACCCTAAATCACGAATTTTTTGTATGGCAACATGAGATTTGTGTGCAGGGGCGTTGTACTGCAAAAACAAAACACCTTTAGAAAGCTTTCCGCATCTTTTCTCTTTAATTTTTTTCCGTAGATTGGTCCATAATGTCAAATAGTAATCTCCGGTTATTGTTCTACCCTTATTCAAAAAAATCAATCATGATTACTCCATGGCAATCTCAAAAAACCGAAGCAAGAACTTTTCCAGCAGATTTTTGGTCACGAAATGTCTTAGGTCTTGGAGAACGAGAGTGTCGCCATTCCATCGATTGTTGCTTTGTTTTTGGATCGTAGAAGTGTACCCAAGTCTCATCCATAGTAACAATTCGGTTTAAGAAGTCTGCATCGTTTTCAAATCGATCACAGATCGAACACGATGCTTCTACCCTTGCACGCTTTTGGTCAACATTCAAACATTTGGGGATCCATTTTGCAGCAATTTTTCTCATGTCCAAATTGACGTGAACTATATGATGAACGCGTTGGTATGAAATATTCAGTGCATCAGATATTCGTTTTAGCTCAATTCGACGGTCTGACAAAATCATGTCATGAACTGCATCGATATTTTCGGGGACTGACAAAGAAACTTTCCGATCAGTCATCATCTTCAATGGAAAATTTACCTCTTTCGAAGCTTGCAGTCCAATTTTTCACGGTCGCATACGAAGGACATTGATCACCAAGGGTATTAAGCATATCTTCGTAAATCTGCTTACCTCTTAACCCTTTCAAATACAGGTACTGATGATGGATTCCCAACATTTCGGTAGACATCTTCTTTCCTTTAATTTATTGCGTAACTCTGGTTTACTTTTTTGACCTCAAACTTCACACTGACACTTCTAATGAGTTATCGTTCGTTGCTATGGTAACGCAATATTTTTTTTATGCATGGAACTGGTCTAGGCTAACTAGATATCAATACATCATCGTAAAAAATTTGTTTTCTTTAAGGTTCAAAGGGCGCATCTTATTTTCTTGAAATATACAAAGAATTCATATTTTCAAGGTCACCAGTAGTAATTGCAAATCGTTCAAGTACTTGAATACAACGTACAATACGTTTCAACTAACTGAGTATAGCCCTTTTAAGTGTGGAAGTGTGGAAAAATATCAAATCCTTCATTTGCAACATTCATACTCCATCTTATGAGTCTTATGACACTACAGTGCTTTTACATATTCATCCTGTATATTTCACTCCGACATCTCCTGATTTTAGTCATATGGCTTACAGTAGCGAAAGAAATTCTGTGAATCCGACAAAATGAATCAATGCAATGATTAGTATCAATACAGCTATGTAATCGAACAGTAGAAATCACATTGGGTAAACACAATTTATTTGACGGTTTACCAATATTTGGCAAGTCGCCAATTTGTTCGATGCTGATGCAGATCTCAGAATAAACATATGTAGTACATCGTTGGCGAACAAATCTCAACGGTATGATCATATCCGTAATTACAAATTCACTTCATTCATGTTTTTATGTCAATCTGCCTGATGAAAATATCTCTCGCGACGTATTTGATAGAGAGGTCCATTGTTTTTCGAATAATGCAAGTACATGCAGCGATGTTCACAAATATCCTGAAGTAGTCGACTCTGATTGCTGTACTAGAACATTTTTGTTAGAGAGAATGAGAGAGAACTGTCAAAACATCGAAGTAATCGTTCCATATTACCTATATTATAAGGCACCTTTTGGTTATCCTTCATAATATGGAGAGTAGATAGAAGGAGAACGATCGACGTACTAAAAATGTGTCCCCGAAAACAGGAATCGTAGGATAGGTGTCGCTGCGATTACAGCGGGTGTCGATAAAGGTTGGGGATTCAAGCGTCAATTCGAAATTTCGAAATGAACAGACTTCATTTTATTTTAGGTTATGTGTCATCGTGGTTTTTCTGATGATTTTTCAAATACCTTTCTTCAAATCTATATTTAATATGAGTTCTCTGCTGAATTATATGCAATAAAATGAAAGTCGAAATCAATGAAATTCAAAGGAAATCACTGATCAAAAAAATTGTACCTACTTTTGTTTATCATTGTTTATTGAAAGCAGCTATGTTAGTTGGTTTACCGTAATCGTCAAAATTATATAAATCCGAAGTGAGGCGTAGTACACATCAAGACAACAAAAGGTAACAGTCTCAGATTTATCACTTAGGTATTGGAGTAGATTCTGTTGCCAATACTCGGCTGAGAACGATATAAACCATATATTAGGTTATGCCAACAAAATTCTTCAAGAATATTCTCTTCTGAACCATGTAGTTTTATTGGTTAGATATTCTTATTCAGAGGAGTCAACTTCTCACGAGGGATGACAATTTCGATTTCGTTTATAATGAATCCATCATCTTTTTGATATCTTCATCGCAAAAGTGCTCTTGACACACAAATTGATTCGGAGTCGATTCTTGAGATAAGGTTTTTTTCAATTTTCTCTCAAAAATGCTCTCGGAAATTTTATCTCTTCTCCTTTTCTTTCCGATGCCAAAACACTCTTATACTAGAGCACGTTTCAACATTTCACCATGGTCATATGTTGTTCTCTTATCAAAAATCGAAAATAATAATATTCCTATCATCCGTCACCAGGGAAACAGTTCACTCAGCTAACTACAATTTATTTGAATCAAAATTTCGCACTCTAGTGATGGCCAGCGCGCCTGTTGGCAAAAGCATGAACTACCATATTGGTACATATTTTAGGGGACAAAAAATCTGTGGTCTCAAAGCAGCGATCGTTCTCCTTCTCTCTACTCTCCATACTTCATAAGCTGGAAGTAAGAAACACTGAACAAAAACACAGAAAAAAGAGTTGCTCTTTTAGAATACGCCTCACATTTAGATCAACGATGATTTCACAGGATAATTCATGAAAAAAGTGGGAGTAGGAACAATTTTTGAAAATATTATTTCTCATTTTATGTCGAGCATGTTGAGAACCTAATAAAGAACCTTAAAGGAAAATGGCTGAAATGAAAGATGATTTTTGGGGTATTAATATAGCGAACCACGGGAGTTATCAGTTTAACTGAAGGCTGTGTGTAATGAATGTGAATTGCTGAATTTATAACGCACCCCTTGGTGTTTGAAGGAAATTCGAATTTATATTGAGGTGTACGATGGGAAACAGTGGGCTTGCGTTAATCTTCGCTTACTTCCTCAACCAAGCAAGAACTGAATTTGGGATGATTTTGTTAACCATACTTAGGGCATATCATTGAGGGTATGGAGAGTTACTCAAAGTGGACGTGTGCAGTAATCCTTCTTGGTCAAAATATGAACGTAATCATCCCAAAGATTCTAGAAAATCAAACAGTTGATGCTTTAATAGAGAATTGCACTCCAGAGAGCTCTTCGAAGTCAACTCGAAAATGAAACGTGGAAAAACAAAAAAAATCATTTTCTCCTAAATAGGGCCAGATATTTGAAATTTTGGTATGAAAATATAGGTTTTCGAACACGCTGAATCCATTGCAAGCAATTTCGAAAGCCTATCTCCCTTCGTTAAGATTTTCATTTTGGAAATGACATTTTTCAAAAATTGCAATTTTCAATCTGCGATATCTCCTGTTATATTCGTCTGATCCAATTGGGATTTCCGGCTATATAACCAGCGTTGCCTAGGCCACCACCCTAGCACAAAAACTCGATTTCGAAAATCTCGATTTTTTGGGTCAAAAATGAGCAAGGGGTTAGACCCCCCAAAACTGACATATTTGCTACTCTGTCTGAAAATCAGGATGTTCCTTTACTATCCTAGGATATGGAGTGCATAGAATTTGTTCCGAAGATTCAGGAAAACCAAACAGTTGACGATTCAATAGATAATTGCACTCCAGAGAGCTCTTCGAAGTCAACTCGAAAATGAAAAGTGGAAAAACAAAAAAAAAAATTTTCTCTTGAACAGGGTCATATATTTGAAATTTTGGTATGAAAATATAGGTTTTCGAAAACGCTGAATCCATTGCGAGCATTTTCGAAAGCCTATCTCGGAAATGGCATTTTTCAAAAATTTGCAAATTTCAATCTGCGATATCTCCTGTTATATTTGTCTGATCGAATTGGGATTTCCGGTTATATAATCAGCGTTGCCTAGGCTTCCACCCTAGCACAAAAACTCGATTTCGAAAATCTCGATTTTTTAGGTCAAAAATGAGCAAGGGGTTAGACCCCCCTAAAATGACCTATTTGCTACTCTGTCTGAAAATCAGTATGTTTTATTATTGTCCTTGGTTATGGAGTGTATAGAATTTGTTTTGAAGATTCTAGAAAACCAAACAGTTGATGATGTAATAGAGAATCGCACTCCAGGGAGCTCTTCGAAGTCAACTCGAAAATGAAAAGTGGAAAAACAAAAAAAATTATTTTGTCCTAAACAGGGCCAGATATTCGAAATTTTTGTATGAAAATATAGGTTTTCGAACATGCTTAATCTATTGCGAGCAATTTCGAAAGCTTGTCTCCCCTCGTTTAGATTTTCATCTCGGAAATGGCATTTTTCAAAAATTGCAATTTTCAATCTGCGATATCTCCTCTTATTCCCCAGATCCAACTGTGATCTCCAGTTTTATCAACAACAACCTGAGGAAAGTTTCCATTTTACACACCCACGCTATCCCTAGTCAGTAGTTTGTTTTTCCGAAATTCTAATTGCATTTGAAGTTTGAAGAGAGGTGCATAAAAAATTGATCAAACTTTATTGGATAAAGATTATAACGTGAAAATTATAACATTTCATGAATGTGGGAAATGAAGCAACAATTTCATTAATAACCTTGATTCAGATAGAGACAATAGGTATAACATGTGTTTTTTATTGAACTCAGACATGAATTTTTTTCTTATGTTGAATCAAGTTTTTTTTATAAAACGAGGAAAAATCACATAGAGTGCATTCGTATTTTTCAGATTTTGTATGTTTGCCATTAATGTGGTTCTTAAGATCGGACTTTCGGTTTGTAGAAAAGTTACACAAATGACACTTATGGTTCTTTTCTTTCAAATGTACTGCAGATATATGCTGTGTAAGAGTTATTTTTTGACTTGCAGAATAGTCACATACATGGCACTTGTGCTTCTTTTCCTTCAGATGCACTGCAGATATATGTTGTGTAAGAGTTATTTTCTGACTTGCAGAATAGTCACATTCAAGGCACTTGTGCATCTTTTCCTTCAGATGTACTGCAGAAATATGTTGTGTAAGCGTATTCTTTTGACTTGCAGAATAGTCACATACATGGCACTTATAATTCCTTTGTTTCAAATGTACAGAAATAATGTGCTTTTTTAGATTAGATCTCCCAGTAAATGAATATCCGCAAATTCCACAAGTATGGCCATCTTTGTTCTTATATTTTTGTATAATATGAATTTCGCAATATTCTCTATTTTCACAATTTCTACACTTCAAGTTATGGTTATTTTCAACGTGTTGTCCAACATATTTCCATTCTTTAGACACGAATTCACATGAAAAACAATAAAAAACTCTTTCTTTCAAATGCATATTGAAGTGGTGTCTAATATGTGTAATATTAGCTGTCACGAAATCACACTCAACACATTCATATTTTGTAATTTTCACTTCGAATCCAGGGAAATTTATATGAACCAATTTTTTCACGGCTGTTTCATCATGAATTTTTTCAGTTTTCAAAACTGTTATTTTGCTGGCCATATCCAGATGTTTCAACATGTGAACTCTTAATTCTTTGAGGGCATTGAAACCTTTAATACAAATTTTACAAGAGAATGGGAAGAAATCATCGTGTATTCTTTTATGGCTCTCCAAATCACTTCTACGAAATGTTGTATAATTGCACTTGTCACAATTATACTTCTTCAAAAACTCGCACCTGTCTTTTTTTCCCTTTCGTTTGGTTTTTTCGGGAACTCTGAAATTGAGAAGAAAATTTAATTTTTTGTGTTCAAATCCTCAATCTTTCAGGATTCTTCGTATTATATGGTTGCAATATTCCAATTTTCAGAACTCCGTCAGCCATCCTATAGCCACCATATTGAATTTGAGAATTTCGATAATCAACAATAACATTGAGTATTAAATCCAGTTTAATACTCAATGACATTAGGTAATCTACCAACTCCAAAAACGGACCGAGATTTTGAATCTCATCGCCCATCGGACTAATGATCACAGAACTAGTCCATCATTTTGCAACCGCCATATTGAATTCTCAAATTTTGTCAAGAATCATTATCTCAAAACGCGAAAACATGCACTCAGATACCAATTTTGAATTGAATCAGACAAAATGACGAAACTCCTTCAGCCATCTTATAGCCACCATATTGAATTTGAAAATTTCGATAATTAACAACTAATAATCTTTGAACCCCACAAAAGTAGATATCAATTTTAAATCTCATTGGACCATGATCAGAGTCCAGAGAACTATAGTCCATCATTTTGCAGCCGCCATATTGAATTCTCAAATTTTGTCACGAATTATCATCTCAAAACGCGGAAGCCTACAATCAGATACCAATTTTGAATTGATTTGGATCATAATGACGAGACAAGATCATAATGACAAGCCATTTTAAAGCCACCATATTGAATTTGAGCATTTCGATAATTAACAATTAATAATCTTTGAACCCCACGAAAGTATCAATTTCAAATCCCATTGGACCATGATCAGAGAACTGTAGTCCATCATTTTGCAGCCGCCATATTGAATTCTCAAATTTTGTCACGAATCATCATCTCAAAACGCGGAAGCCTACAATCAGATACCAATTTTGAATTGATTTGGATCATAATGACGAGACAAGATCATAATGACAAGCCATTTTAAAGCCACCATATTGAATTTGAGCATTTCGATAATTAACAATTAATAATCTTTGAACCCCACGAAAGTATCAATTTTAAATCCCATTGGACCATGATCAGAGAACTGTAGTCCATCATTTTGCAGCCGCCATATTGAATTCTCAAATTTTGTCACGAATCATCATCTCAAAACGCGGAAGCCTACAATCAGATACCAATTTTGAATTGATTTGGATCATAATGACGAGACAAGATCATAATGACAAGCCATTTTAAAGCCACCATATTGAATTTGAGCATTTCGATAATTAACAATTAATAATCTTTGAACCCCACGAAAGTATCAATTTTAAATCCCATTGGACCATGATCAGAGAACTGTAGTCCATCATTTTGCAGCCGCCATATTGAATTCTCAAATTTTGTCACGAATCATCATCTCAAAACGCGAAAGCCTACACTCAGATACCAATTTTGAATTGATTTGGATCATAATGACAGGACAAGATCATAATGACAAGCCATCTTAAAGCCACCGTATTGAATTTGAGAATTTCGATAATTAACAATTAATAACCTCCGAACCCCGAAAATGTACCAATTTTGAATCTCATCGGACTATGATCACAGAACTATAGTCCATCATTTTGCAGCCGCCATATTGAATTCTCAAATTTTGACAAGAATCATTATCTCAAAATGCGAAAACATTCACCAATTTTGAATATATTCAGACCATATAATGACAAATCTCCGTCAGTCATCTTATAGCTGCCATATTGAATTTGAGAATTTCGATAATTATTAACAATTAATAACCTCCGAACCCCGAAAATTTACCAATTTCGAATTCCATCGGAATATGATCACAGAATTAAAGTCCATCATTTTGCAGCTGCCATGATGAATTCTCAAAGTTTGACTAGAATCTTTATCTCAAACCGAGAAAACATACACTCAAATACCAATTTTGAATTGATTCAGACCATAATGACAAGAATCCGTCAGCCATCTTATTGCCACCATACCATATTGAACTCATACCATACCAAATTTCAATCGAATCAAATCGAATCAAGACCATATTAGTGAGGTTAGGCGGGAATTTTGAATCGCGATCCATCCGTGGATCTGGTCCCTGAATTCCCTATGCATTTCTTATGGGACTAAAAATGCCGCGTACTTCTCGCCTGTTTTTGGATATTTTAGCGAATTTCTTAAGATTTATTTCTGTTGGAATGTGTTCTATGATCCTTTCTTAACAAGTTGAAAACAAAATTTCGTAATAAAATGGTATATTTTTTTAATAATGGAGCAATATAAAATTGGTCGGCAAGATCCATGGAAGTTTGTCGTAGCTTCATTTCGTTTCTAACCTCTGAAGCTGACATCATTCTAACGCGCAAGCGTAGCATGTCATTTTCCTTGTTACGGTTCATGATTGACGTATAGTAGAAATGATCTACGACATACGGATATATTCCGTATAATGATGTGTTCAATTTTGATTTTAGGACATATAAAAGTATTTTGTGATGTAAAATGTACTTGGAAACAACCTCTAATAATGGCGGCACCCAATTTTGCATGTCTTTATATTAACATTTACTTCTAGCTAGCGATATTCCATCTTAAACTTGATTCCTATGTAAAAAAATTTGAATATGGATCTCCCGCCAATTGAGTGATTCTAACCTCACTAATATGGTGTATAATATGTACCCAGAGACATCTATACTCTATGAAGTGAAGTGAACATAGAAGATTCTTACACTTTATGTTTCTTCTTCTGGCAAAAAATTTCGTGTTTCTTATACAACTCCTCGTTGGTTATCCCCGCGGGGCAAAATCTACAGAAGAAAACCTTATCCGGGACCCTCTGTATATTCTTCGGGTTCCACTTGCACAAACCGATATGGTACATCAACCTGTCGGAATCCTTATACCCGTAGTTGCAATGAGGACAACATTTCGGATTTTCGTTGATCTCCTCTTCTTTCGGTTTGAAATAATTACGCACGTCTATCCCCAAGTTTTTGGCGAAACTATGCCCGTAATACACCAGCAGCTCTTCGCCCACCTTTATATCGCTGCAGGTTCTGTAGTACAGGTTGCCCTTGTACTGAAAAGCCACCACATTCTGCTCTCCAACATGCCTGGCACAGTTGATGTACCTGAATGTTCGAAAATAAAGATTAATAGGAAAAATAACAAACAACTTTGTCTCTGAAAAATTTATTAAGATGCATACCACCCTCCGATATTAACATCACCAAGTGTTACGATCTGAACTGAACTAGCCAATTTGCCATCATCGGGACAGCTAAATGGAGAACATTCCACCGAAAAAGAGCAGATGCTGACCATGAAGCAGCTGTGTTGCTCTGACGAGGTCAAATGACACCGAAACCATGATCAGCATCTGATCTTCTTCGGTGGAACGTTCTCCATTTAGTTGTCCCGACGATGGCAAGTTGGCAAGTTCAATTCAGATCATAACACTTGTTGATATTCATATCGGCGGAATTAATTCTTATTTTTGAATTCATTGCCTTCCTGTTGAGGCTTTATCATTTTTTCATTAATATTATAGACGTTATATCAAATCGAATACCTCATCCAATTGGAAAATTTATCGTCAGCAGCATCTACCAGCCTACCATCTCTAAGTTTCCAACTGTAGCCAGCTGTGCTCTCCACCTTTGTTATTTTTCCCTCGTAAGGCCCCATTTTGATTCCCTTCTTCAAGGCCACTTTTGCAAAAACGCCCAAGCCGTGGATTGGGGAAGGTAAGATGGCCAAAGTGTTCTTCGGCACAGTGCACTTGGCCCTATTTTCCTTACCCATCGGTACCTCAACATCTTTCAAATAAAACAATTGGCCACACTTAGCACAATCGTCCACGAAAACTTCTTCGCAAAAGTCGCAGTCTATAAAATAGGACAGTTTACATATCTGTGGCGTTCTACTAGTCACACTAGGAGATGCCCACCATGGTTTCGATCTTATTTAACCTCATCAGAGCAATACAACTTCTACCAGGTGCCGCTGGAATATGTTCATATATCGCAGAGTCCATCCATTTTCATCGATGTGGGAGTTGTGTTGCTCTGAGGATGTCAAATAAGACCGAAACCATGGTCAGCATCTACCCTTCCTCGATGGAATGGACTTTAAGTTGGTGCTAGATGTTTGTTGACTCTTTTATCATTGGATGTGATAGTATTTCTTAAATATTTGACGTTTCCCCGAATGTCTCGAGGACCTACTATATCACATAACATCCCTTAACAGGCCTATGGAACTTTCTGAAGCTCATCACAGCGTTAAAAAAAACCTTGACTCATCGTCAACCAAAACAAAATCTACTGAATGAATTTCTTCTATGACGTTGAAACATGGGGATAATGTTAAATCTCAACTAATTAAGCCACAATCAGTTTACACGTCTCTGGCCTCTGATGGGCTCAGTCCGCCTCTCTGGCTTCTTTTCAAATACTTACAAACGTATCTGTCATCCGGCGGTTCCTCAAGTTCCTCATAATTCTTCACATCGACTTGCCTTCTTGGATTTCTGCGAACTATAAAATGAATTAATAAATTAATTTTGAATGAATCAAGATTATGCTGGGTCACGTGATTCAGTCATATATTATTCTATGGTCTACCTTCGGATTTCTCCACAACTTTTTTTTTAATTTTGAAATCCTCGTCCCTGTCCTCTTCAGTCTGACTTCCGGCTGTAATGAGAAATTATGCTTGCAAATTTACTTTTCAAAATTGAATTTCCATGGAGGAGTGAACCTGAACCTCCCCTCCATCAGAAACCCTTATTCCCCAATTATAAAATTAATTTACAATTCATTCCTCTCATTAACAAAATATGAATAACAATTAACAATATGCATAACAACAAAGGAGTTACAACAGAAATACTATCTTATCACCATCAAGTATTCTACCATATCGATAGAAAAATAATTCAGCCATAAATTACCCTTTCGAATTTTTCCTTTATTCCTCTTCAAAGACGTCTTGATGGATTTTTCGGGCATGTTTTGGTCGCCCATTTTTTCCTGACTACTTTGCATCACCTAAGCAGAAAAATACCCCACTTATCATTTTCTAAAAACGGCTTCACATTTTCAATTAAATAATATTCCAAATTTTCGGACGTCCGGAAAAACAAGATGGAAGCGACATGAAAACGCGAATTTCGAAGGTTTGAAAGGTTCCTGGGAAATGAACTGACCTAATATATATCGCGATTTCAACAAATTACGACAAGTTCACTAAAAAATTATGAAAAACTATATGAAACTCACCTCGTAATTAAATTTTTAGTGTTCCAAGATGTTCATATTCACCTATCATTAAGAATTCATACAAAATTTTTCATAGGCAGCCGGTTGGTTTTAGCCAAAGAATATATTTCAAAGGGTAACAAAACCCCGAGATTTTCAAAAGATGCATAGAATATTTTTGGGTACATAGAATTACCCATTACGCATAGAATATCGGAACTTCCTATCCATAGACTAAATAAAGTAAATATTGAAGTGTGTGGTATAACTCTATGATCCTAACCGGCTGATCATTTGAAATCCTTTTCGAATTATTTATTACTCTGTTATCAGTGATTATTAGTGCTCTGTATAAGAGATACAGTCCATGAAAAAATCTTTGGAGGATAGAATGAAATCGTTAATAAGGTGGTCTGTTGTTTTGACGAAGAAATTCAATCCAGGCATCTACCCAACTCTTCGCAATTTATCCATTACCATTGATATGAATGTGGAAGGAAGCTGTATAACTCAACTGTAAGTGATTCTTCCAAAGCATTCGTTTTCCTTGGATAAATTTAGAGTCATGATGAGAAGGTGTATAATCTTTGTTTTTATCATAAAGACTCAACTGAAAACTTCGTGTTTGGGGCAGTTGCCAATTTCGCCCAATATCTGAGATTTGTTTTATGAAACGTTTAGAAATTATGCATGATATATCAAAGAAACCTCTACAGAAGAGGAGCATTTCAATCAAATTTCATGCCCTGATTACGAGTCCTGAATCGACAAAGAAGGAAGGTGAAAAAAAAGGTTTTCTGTTTAAATTTTTTATATAAATAGAAAATAAAAAATACATCAAATTCAAATTTCAATATTTTCTCAACTATTAACCTAAGTGCATAAAAAACAAATTAAATATTGATTTTACTGGAGAAAAGAGGTCAGATGATGAGACTGCAATTCCGAAAAAAAATGATTACCAATAAAAATGAAAAAAAAGTTTAAAACAAAAGAAATCTCCTCAACGGACAATGATCATTAGTAAACTTAGCATGATTCTCTCAGTTATAACAACTACATATCATAAACATCAACGTAACTTTACAGTAATTCCCTAATTAAAATTTGAATATATATATATTAATAAGTTAATATTTATATAAAACGTTCGATGGCAAACAACCAAAATAATTTTGGGCTTTGTAAAATCCGATAAAAATTTTGTACTGCTTAAAATGCTTTTTTGTGGTTCGTTCACCAGACCTAGCTGTTATACCCAAATGAATTTACACCAAACCATGTCAGAACTTTCTATTTTATGAATTTCTTCACAAATCAAATACACTTAGAACACTCTCCATTCTAAATCGTTTAAAATTATTCTTCCGACAATATCAGACAGTCTAAAATATACATACATAGGTAAATAAAAATTCGACGTGAACACAGATTGAATTTTGGATCATAACTTTAGAATTTGGTTCATTCTCTTGAAGGACACTTCAGAAATTCTTCTCCGAACAATTAAGTAACTTGACGAGTTGTTCTGACACAGGTTGAAGAATGTGAAATAACTTGGGAATCAGCAAAATAAATTCGATTTTTGATTGATCGAACAGAAGTATATTAACCCATTATAACTTAATAATTCATTGGAAAAAGAGTAAGATTGGATTGGAATATACATGATTAGCTTGGAGCTAGAATAACAGTATTAAAATTTTATTGACAACCATTTATAATTATTAGAATCTGCTCTGCTATTTTTCTTTATCGACCTAAAATTATTATGAAAACTGAATGTTGATTATAGACTTTTTTCCAAGAACCAGTAGAATTGTGTAGCTCAAGATACCACAGCCAGAGCCTGATGTTGTCTCTTCTCTCCAAAAATCGAGACACAAATCATTTTTTGGTCAATAGTATAGTCCTTCCATATCACTAACATAGCACTTATTCTTGATTTTCTTCATGCTTCCTTTTTTTACCTCTCGACACTGAAATTATAGGCACAAAATAATGAACTGAACAAGAATTTTGAGGAATTAGATGACTTACCTTCAGGCGTTTCAGCTTCATCACTGCTGTTTCCTTCTTCTTCTTCCTCTTCAGCTATTTCTGAATCTTCCTCTTCCTCTAAAGCTTCATAGTCTTCTTCGTCACTCAATTCATCAATATTTGATGAATAAACTGCCCCCAAACCCACACTTTCATTCAATTCTTCTTCCTCATCTGAAGATAAACCATCTTCATCTGATTGTTCAAATCCTTCGTTCCCATTGACTTCCTCATCACTATCTTCAGCCTCCCTATCATTTTCATCATACCTAACAAATTTAAGCAAGATTGAAAGTAAATCACCTTCGGAGTGGTTCAGAAGTTTGGTAGATTCAAAACCAGAGGATTTACACTAGATTACTACAATTTTATTCTAAATATAGTGTATAACTAGCACCTATAAGCTCCACAGGATCTGGCGCTAGTTAAAAATGAAAAACCTTCCTTTCTTCAAATCTCCCAAACTAGGCTAAAATTTACTTACCCATCCAAATATTTGAGGCTAGGAATGGTTTTAAATACAGCATCTCTATAATACTCCACTGTTGTCACCTCATTATTGAACAAGTCTAAACTTTTCAAATTTTTAAAATTCTTCAGGGGCTCTAAGGTTTCCAAATCTTTTATTTTATTTCCACTTAAATTGAGGTGAGTCAACTTGGGACTTGTTTCTAACAAATTTAGACCACTGTTAATCCTGAAAAATCATTCAAATTAGCATAACAACTCTGAAAAATGTTTTGTCAATAATCACACATGTGGTAGTGAAATTAAATATGGCTCTTTGATGGCTGTTGTTACCTGTTGTCACTCAATTCCAACTTCTTGAGATTTGGTAGTTTTGGAAATCCTTTCAGTGATGTTAGACCTACATTTATTAAAGATAAGCTCTCCAAATTACAAAATTCATCTGTTAATCCTACAATACTTGTACTTCTGCAATTGTCCAAATTGAGTTCTTTTATCTGGAAACAACCATTTGTTGAAGATTTCAATTTGAATTATAAATTATAACGGCGTATGCACATAGGCTTCATTGTCAACACTTCCTGTTCATATTTGATAAAAACAAAAGATGTAACACCGGTACACTATTGCGTTGTATTTTCCGATCCAGAATGAATTCAATGTTATGTATTTCTATCAAACACAATGAACTGTAATAAAATATTCAAGAAAACGAATAGTACAAGTAGAAAGTAATCGAAACCTACGTGCATGGAGGATCCAACGAAAATAAAAATTTCTAAAACTTACGTTAGCTGGATTTTTACCCCTTTTCTCTAACTCTATACGTTTTTCCATTTTATTATCTTTCAGTTACTTTCATAAAACACCGAAGGGAAATAACGGTTAATCAAATTAACCCGCCTATTTTAAATTGTCTCCAGAATAAAACAATTGAAAAACGGTTCAAGTTTACTTCAAACAGCAAGATAGAAGCTCACATCGATTAACACTGCCTTTACACCGCCACGCACTGTAGAAACCGCGGCGATTCGATGAACGATAGTTTGATGGTTCGGTATTCAGACAACGGCGTTCTTAGTTCAATAAAGTCTAGAGGGGTACCGACAATAACAAAGATTCTGTGGTGGCGGGAGAAAGCGAACCAATCAGATTCGACAGTTTGACATTCACAAATGCGCGCCATTTGAATTTGAATTGCTGTCATAAGTTTCTTATTCGATTCGTGAAGTGACTTCAGTAGAAAATGAGATATTTTAATGAGGAAAAAACATCATTATTTCTCTTTATAATTAACTGGAATAAAGTGAACAAGTCTATAAATCCAATAAACACAAAATAAAACATATTCGCCTGAGGAACTTTCGTTTCTCCTCTTTTCAATAGAAATCGAAATTCCTGCTGTCGAGCCTTTTGGTCATTTCCAGGACACCTGTAGTTATTGTAATTTTAAGCCTACTTGACGACAAATTTTTTATCGTACGTCTATGCGTAGGTGGAGGTCTATGACATCTTGTAATCTGTGGTCCAGAGCCCTTTCTCTATGCTGTGGTCTATGGACCCGCTGAACCATAGACCTATTGAACACATTGAACTTACTTGTGTTCTGTGCTCTGAACCTAACCTCAATTATTCAGTTTTTGTTAAAAACAAAGTACAATCCTGTCAATTTTGAGTTTCTGAATTCCTAAATAATGATTTATTGACAAAGATCAAATAAGACTCTTATAAACTGTGATAGTTTCGTTTAAATCCGATGGAATATTCTAGATGTGACCAAAAATATGAATCTGTTGAGGAAGTAAATCAACAGAACTATTTTTCCTATCTCAACTTGAAAAAATCAGGTACGTAACTCAATCATGTAATATTGTACAAAGAAATAATATTTTCAATATGGGTGCAGAATCAAGTATTAGGGCCTTAATTAATTTTTTATTGTATTCAAACATTTTTGATTTTTTTAAGGATTACCAGCAGATCTAAATGTCCAAGGGCAAGAAAGAGTAGTTAGACGTACAAGAAGAGTTGTATACAGACATATTTTGGAAATGCCTAACATTAAAAACCTTGGTAAAGGGGAAAAAGGTACTTCTATACATATTTTATAATCTGTCTTTGGAATTTGATTGTTTGTTTGTAGAAAAAAATTCAACTGTTGGAGAAAAATCTAAAGATGCTGGAGGAAAAGTGTCAAAGAGGAAGAATCTCCGAAGTAATAATAAACCTCAAAATAATTCAAATATCCCTTTAAGTACTATCTCAGGAAAAAAGTCATTTAAGAATTCTGATCAACATCATCTTATAAGAGCAGTAAACAACTTCGAGAAGTGTACAGTTAATCCATTACCAAATGATTGTACTTTAAAATTGGTTCCATATGATGGTTCAAAATTACACCCTCATCAAGTAGAAAAAATTCAATCTGTAGTTGATCCAAAAAAAGGACGCCTGTTGAAGAGACCTATTGGTCCTTCAGTCCATCAAAGTGTTGCTGAAAATATTCAATACCTGGAAGATAAGAAAATACCATACAAAAAAAGAAAACTTATGAACTATTTCCCATCACCTAGCACCATTAAGCTAGATATTGAAACTGAAAGAAAACGAAAGGAAGAAGGACTACAGAATGGGAAGGTTAAAGAAGTTGATGAAGGTCACAGCAATGAAACAATACCAAAAATGCAGAATTCAATCAAAAATTGCGATCAGGTAGACCATCAATCGACTGATCTTTCATGTATAATACATTCTTCCCTCGAATCAAGCAACAGTGATTTGCAAACAGATACTATAAAACTACCCACGGTTCCTTTAAGCGCATGTAGTGGAGAAAATCAAAATTCTATGAAAATCTTAAATTCAACAATAAACTCTCTAGAACAAAGAAGTCCTGTCAGTTACATAGAGGGTGAACCTCGAATTGAAGTTCAAACTTCACTGAAGAATAATGATGAAAAAGATTCAAATATCGCGGAATGTTCTCTAAAAATTGTTGAGGATGGGGATAATGTAACAGATGGAACACAGATGATATCGGATATTCCTAATAGGAGTTGTGATGATGAGAATCCACATGCAATAGTCAAATTGATCCCACTTGAAAAATCTGTTGAACCATCACCTAGGAGCACTAAGGTAGATATTGAAACTGACAAAAAACAAAAGGAAGAAGGAATACAGAATGGGAAGGTCAAAGAAGTTGACGAAGGTCACAGCAATGAAACAATACTAAAAATACTGAATTTAACCAAAAATTGCGATGAGGTAGACCATCAATCAACAGATCTTTCATGTACAATACATTCTTCCCTGGAATCCAGCAACAGTGATTTACAGACAGATTTTATAAAACTACCCACGGTTCCTTTAAGTGCATGTAATACAGAAAATCAAAATTCTACAGATATTTTGAATTCAACAAAACACTCTCTAGAACAAAGAAGCCATGTCAGTAACAAACAAGTTGAACCTCTTATTCAAGTTCAAACTTCATTGAAGGATAATGATAAAAAAAATTCAGATACCACAGAATGTTCTCTAGAAATTGTTGAGGAGGGGAATAATGTAACAGATGGAACACAGATGGTTTCGAATATTCCTAAAAGGAGTTGCGATGATGGGCATCAAAATGCAATAGTTAAATTGATGCCACCTGAAGATTCTTTTGAACATTCCATCAATGGAGAATACATGTTGGATGTTGCAGAGATTACACTAGATTATTCTGGTGAGCAGAGTGATGAATGGATCAAAAATGATGTACTGGGAACAACATCTCCCATACAAGATGATGTAAGTGCAGAACTTCTAATGAATGATAATATGTTAGTGCGTGATATTGAAAATAACAAGGATGTAAAGGTAGTTCTGGAGTTTGTTGAACAACCTCCAAAGGAACGGGAGGCAGAGGAATGTTCTGTGGAATCTGGCAAATCTAAAGATCATGCTCAGAAAATAGTTCAATTATTTCCCCAAGATAGTTGTGAAGAAAAGCAGGAAAAAATCGAAATGGATGAAAAAAAATATTTATTACATACTAATGATGTAAAAAAAGAGAGTTTTGATCATGAAATACAAAGTTCCTTGGAATGTAACAAAGAAAAAACAAGTGATTTGAATGTGAATAGCTCAGAATTAAGCGATAGAAAAGGTCAGATTGCAGAGGAAATTCTAAAAATTATGAAATATTCCCTTGAAAATAAAAGGAATAACAAAGGTTTTCTAGATAATGGAAGGGATTTCCTCAAAATGAAAAAAGAGTTGACAAATGTCTCTAAAACAGATTTTCTGACCACTATATTTTCGACAGGAAATTTATTGAATAATTCGTTCGGAAATAAGAAACAACCTGCTAAATATCAAAATAAAAGAAAAAGGATATTTATGACGACCAGTATAGAAATGTTGAGAATAATAAAAGAGATGCGCGACATTTCAATAGACGACGATTTGTTATCTCAACCAATTATTGAAATAGATGTTCAAAATGATGCCCTTCCAAGGGTAAAAAGGGAGAAGTCACCAGAGAAATTTCCATCTCGTGAAATTGTTGAAGACATTTCAAGATTTGTACAAAGTGAAAAGACATGTGATAATAAATTTTCTTCGCCAATTTTCGATCCTCACAATGATGCCCTTCAGAAATCATTGAAAAAAGATGAGACATCTCAAGAAATTGGGGAACGTAGTCAGAATAGTGCCATTTCTATATTTGCCCAAAGAGTAAGGACACCTGTCAAAGAACCGTCTTTGCCAATTTTCGATGTAAATCGTCAAAGTGATGCCCCTCCAAGATCGATACAAAAAGAAAAGTCATTGGAGAAATTTTCAAATCGTGCAACTCTCAAAAAAAGTGGTCGAAGTATTGTTCGAAGGTCGAAATTGAAAGAAAAATCATTAGAGGAGTTACCACCGCGTGTGATTTCTGAGGAAGGTCATCACAATGAGACTATTCCGATATTGATACGAATAGAAAAATCACCGGATAGAATGAAAGAGGAAAAACAAGAATCGCAGACACTCGACTCTGGTGGTAGATTCGGTTCAGTTTACAATGTATCAGAATTCATACAGAAAGTTGAAGAATTTCAGGATGAGTCTGATTCGAAAGTTAGGGACCTGGAAATAAAAGGTAGGTTATGTTATATATAGTTGATGGTTTTTTCAAAATTATGATGATTTAGAATACCACTTTAGTAGTTGTTTAGTGATGAAACCTTGTAATGCACAAATCTAGAAAAAATTCCTGGGTAAAAGTGAAAATAAATGGTTCTCTCATAACTTTTTTTTAGATATTGTCAATTCGGAAGTGGAACCTAGTTGCATCGAAGTGATACATTATAAACCTTCTAACCAGTATATGTTCGACAACGGGCTGCGTAGATACTGCAACTTCTGTAATGTGGGTTATATGAATAAAATAGCCATGGAGAGACACATGGAAAGTTGCAGATTGAAGCCTTGTAACGTTAAAATGAATCCGATCGGGATATTTTATTGCAAAATATGCAATTTTGGTATAACTGATGAAGTTTACTTCAAGCAACACGAGGAGAAGTGTCAAAATGATTATCTGTGTAAACGGAGTAATATAAGGTGAGAATCATCAATTAATTATATTTTGGTAATAATCATTCCGAAATTTTCTTGAATTGTTTTGTTCACAACGTTTTAATGTTTGTATTTTAGCAACTCCACTTCGGTAGGTAAAACCAGTTCGAAAATCAAGAAAAATCGTTCGACACGGAGGTATAAATGCCCCCACTGCAAATACGCATCGAACAACGTGGGACACATGAGCATGCACAAGAGAATACACGATAAAATTCCTCTGTGCGTTTGCGAAGTATGTAGGAAAGGTTTCAGCAGATTGGACTCTCTAAAAATACACATGTTCAGACACATCGATGTCGCCCAAGACGTGAACGAATTGGATAAAATCAAGATCAGAGGCGGAAACATCTTCAAGAGCACCTTAGAAGTGACAATCAATAATAAAAAATTTACCGTTTTGAAATACGCATGTTCCCAGTGTGATTATACCACTCCCATTGCGGAGAGCATGAATAAACATTTCGATTCGATGCATCTTAACATTACAAGCTTCCGGTGCAATCTGTGTAACTTCACGACTAAGATGAAATCCAACCTCAAACAGCACCTGAATTGGCACCTGAGAGAAAGGACTTTTAAGTGTTCGTTTTGCCCTTACGAAACTTTAAACAAGAGTTATATAAAAAAGCACGAGAATCAGATCCATCTGAAAGCCATTTCTTTCAAATGTTCTCACTGCGATTTTAAGACTTATCGTAAGGAGAATCTTAAGGCCCATATCAATAATGCTCACTTGAAAGAGAAGAAGTTTTCCTGTGAAAGATGTGATTATGTCTCGTATGTACAGTCCAATCTGATTAATCATGTGAAAACTGTACATGAAGGCATTAAAAGGAAGAAGAAGTGATGTTTCCGTCGGCCGTCAAGTCCTTTTTACTTGCTATTTATTACTGTGAGGTTTACCTTTCCGCTGTCAGAAAGGAAAGTTTTGAAGGAGAGGTGTTGTTTTGTTTTTTGTTTATATTTAATTTTATTTTATGATGTTCGTTCAATAAAATTTGTAAAGTATGGTATTACAAGTTTTTTTCATAACTTTTATTACGATTTACATCAGAACCACCCTAACATCACTAACAATCAGACCTCATTTTCTGAAATTTGGAGATTCATTACTAGAAGAGTTTCTCTTTCAGAATATGTATCAATTTCAACTTTACGATGATTTTTCTCGGTCGTCTCGCGGATCGCTTGGGCCGTGGCTCGGGCTTTCGGCCCTCAAGGATCGAAAAAATCCTTCAATCACCGCTCGTCACATATGTGACACTTATGCTTCGCACATCGATGACACTTGTGTTTCGTCTCACAGGTGACACTTGTGATTCAACTCATGTTCAATGGTTTTCCTTCGGTGGCAAATGAAAAAAATTTAATTGAGAAATGTCAAAAATTCCACCCTTTTCTTTAAGGTATTTATATATTTAAGTGAGCAAAAGTGTATTTATGAGCTTAAAACATAGCCCTTCCCCGGTCCACTTCTTGAATATGTAACACATTTGTGTCTACGAAGAATTCTCTTTGCCTTTATTGTAGATCTATTTTCAATCCTGTTAATCAGGAATTCAGGAATAAAACAGACAATAGGCTTATTTAAAAAAATTTATTCAAGTTTGTACATCGATCACTTCCCTATAATAATATTTAGACATCCAATCGAAGTAATAACTGAATACACAACGAATAATTCCTATTTACTGATTGTTGAAACAACGAATAAAAATTTAACAGACTTCCCTCACTTCAGCTTAATTCTTACTATAAAGTAAATTGTTCTTTCAGTAATAAATAATACACTGCGAAACACTCCACAGCATTGTGTCAGGTGACGAAGAATCCATCATGAGATTTATCATGTTTTTTCGTCTTTTTTCTCTACTTCAACGTAGACTGGTTTTCTTCCTTTTTTAGTATCCCTTTTTTTTGAGGGCTTTTAGATCGACGTCCTTGTAGTAATCTTCGCTGCAAAAATTTTCGGCAAAAAAATTAGTGAAAAGTTCAAAACACAAGCCTGGATACAAGGGGAGAGAATGAACATCGAAAATCACATTATACTATTATACTCAAGTCAATACTTTGCATGCAATTGATGATTATTTTGATATTCTTTTTCTTAGATCATTATTTGTGAATTTGGGATCAGATCCATAAAGAGTACTCTAATATTAATAGATTTTTTGAATAGGTATCATCCAAAATACACCATCTTTATTATGAGAAAATGTTTATCCCGAAATATTTCCAAAAAGAATTGATTAAAAAAAAAATCACCATTAGTGGAAGTAGAAAAAAATGTTATTCAATCATTTTTCCATTCATCCCTTAGATAGATATGTTCTTAATGGACTGATGAAATCTCCAACACTTACCATGAGTTAATTGAAGAACAATTCATTGTGGTGGTAGGTAGAAAGGTGCAATATATGTGATTAGTAATTAATTTCCATATATGAATGAACCCTCAGCCAGAACAAATATTAGAGTAGAGAAATTAATCATGAAAATTAAAGACAATATTATACATTTCAGTTTATTAAAAAATTACAATATTTAACTAAAAAAACGTTTTTTTAAAATCATATATAAAACGAATTTTTCAACAAATTTCATAACTAAAAACTACGAGAATGACGCAATAAATACATGAAATCCTTCGTTACAATAAGTGTTACAACAATTGATTTCATCATCAGGAACTTTTTGTTTTTGATACCGAAACTGAAATGTGATGGTTTGAAAAGGCCGTTCAAACAATTTTGTAGAGGATATTTTTCCCAATGCATTCAAATTCGAACTGATAAGTGGATCAACATTTTGGTTTGTTGGTTTTTAGTCCGACAGGGTTCTTTTTGGCTTGCTAGCCAGAGAACTGTTACCTCGAGGTGGTCTATCCTAACCTATAAATTTTATTAGTTATCTCTATCTGAGGATTCAGGAGCATTCCGCGTAGCAGATGACGTTGGTCGTGGCTGTTTTGATTTTGGGGGAGATCCAGCTGAATGTGTGGCCCTTTGAGAGCCGCTACCGCTTAGACCAGCTAACAGTTCGCTCTTTCTAATTGTCTTGAGATCCAAGTCACCGTAGTAGTCTTCACTGCAAATCCGAACGGACATGTTGGTGAACTAACTACATATCAAATCACGCAGCTGGTAAACTTTCTTCGTATTCTGGCAGATTGAAAATGGACTCGAGACCACGAAGAAAGAATGGGTTATCTTTCGAAAATGATATAAACCATGCACAGTGTTGTACAATGTACAGTGGGTTATGTGTAGTGGGCCAAACCCACTGAATTTGGCTAACAACTTGAAACACTCCTCCAATGTGAAGGTATCAAATAAGGAGTACAATTACAGTTTCCACCACATAAACAAATAAGATTACTTCACCAGAATGAAGACTAATGCTCTTGCTTTGGTGATGAAGGCTTAACAGCTCAAAATTTATATGAAAGAAGACTTGTGCCTTTGGAAGGCCAACAACTTGAAACACTCCCCTGACTTCAAGATATATATCATATAAAGGAGTAGATACAATATATTGTAACCAGTCCGGCCCTTGCGGTCGGACCTTTCGAGAACCAGAGCGGTCGAGAGCTTCCAGAATAACCGCGAATCTACCTGAATGTTTCCGGCGCCTATATAAGCCCAGCGGAGGAGCAGGTAGGCAAGTGAAGTACAAGTACAGTTACAGTGCAAGCGACTAGTGGAAATAAATACGGGTGGAAATAAATAGTAGTGTAATAGTAAGTTTGTGTGTTATAACTGTATTAAGTGTAAATAAATAATTTTAATCAGTTGGACGTTTCAATCAAGCGAAGAAAACGTTACAATATTATAGAATATAGAGACCAATGCTCTTGCTCTGATGATGAGTTCTTAATAGCTCAGAATTTATAGATGAATCGATCGATATCAAAGAGGACTTGAGATTTTGGAGGGCCAACAATTTGAAATAGTCCAGCTTCCTTCAACTTCTAGGTATCATATAATATATGAATAAGTACAACTGTTTAATATCGCACCTATATGAATTTGATGAATTTACCCTTCGTGGCAGCAGAGTTGAGAATATTTTCAGTCCACCAGCGTACGAAGAAAAAGTATTCCAGTTTTTCAAGCTCGATGTTCTATATCTCACATTATGAAAAATGTTCGATCAAATTCATCATGTTACATCAGTTATTTATCTTACATATTATGCCAGTAAAATGAAAAATAGTAAAAAAGAATAGAAGAGAGAGAGAGATAAGCCGTGCACATGCAAAATAGAAATGTTAGTGGAAAAATCCAGCAGAAATTTATGTACAATTATTGGCCGTACAATTAATACGGCTATAAAGTGTTTTGGAGTATAATTTCTACTACAGGCTTTTTGATTCTAACATCCGTTCATATAAATTCGTGAAATTGAACGAAAAAGGGAAGCTGTAAGAATTTTTGGCTCTGAAAAAAGTTTCTCGATTGAAACTTACCATCCAGGTACATCTTCTGGGTCTTCGCAGTTACCGGTACCATCAGCATCTCCAATTTTGAATACTGTGCCAATTGGACAACCGTATTCACGGGCTTGACCTTCCAGACAGATGTAGTACTTACGGCAGTCGTCTGGGTGGGCATGTCTGGAGAATGAACCGGTGTTTGTTACTTCCCCAGCGGCTGGACAAGAGAATCCTCCAGCAACTTCTGCAATATCACAGAAAATCATATAAAGAAACATGTAAAAAAAAGTTAAAAACAATATAATTCATTTTTGCAAATCAGAGGTTGAAGGGGTTATGTTTGAATCTGGTAATTGAAATCACCAAAGGTAGTAAAACTTAAAATGGCTATATTTTATCTAGGCCGAATTGGAAAAAATGGCAAATAAAAAAGTTACTAATTATTACTATTAAAATATATTATGTACAAGTCGAAGACTCATCACTACCGTACTCTATGAAGTGTCCTTATATTTCTCTGGAGTGTATTTGGAATCATACTCCATTGCATAAGTTTCACTTTGTTTCCTGTTTCATATACTGAATGCATTGTAGGAGTAGGTACACCTTCTCGAAATATCTTCAACGAGATCTAACACCCACCTGTTAACTCATCGATCAACTTTCGAAAAAAACCTTCTCGTTAGATAACAATGAAGATACCTGCGTGGGTTTGTAACAATCCTTCAAATATTCATTGTACCTGACTCAAGTTGAAGAATGTCTTTCAAATGGCAATTGCGAAAGCCACCCAAACGTATTCCTACGGCGTGAGATTTTAATGAAAATAATCGAAAACAAAAAGAAACACATTTCCTCCCTCCTCCAACCCTGAAACAGTTTGTTTATACAGCTATAAGTGATGAGCATATTGTTTGGTCCTCTTGATAGTGATGAAAATCTGAATGGTGTCTTTATTCATTTGGAAAAGTGAATCCATAACTCTACAATAAGTTATGGCCAGCACGACCACCCGAACTAACTTCGTTGGATTTTTTTGTGGAATATGTTAAATGCGTGGTGTAACGAAATGGAATTGTGGAAGATAAATCTAACTTGACGAACCTTCGCTCTTGCACTCTGGTACTTGGTCAGCCCACATGCAGACCCTAGCTTCACGGTCGTATGCTAAACCGGGGGAACATTGGTATCGGGAAGCTTCACCGTTCCAACAATTCCAGAACACGTCGCACTTGACAGGATCGGCAAAAATACCATACAAACGTTCACAGTGTCCTGCAGCTATTGGTGGTTCTGCAATTTGAATTTATTTTAAACAATAGGAATTTGTTGAAAACTCCTTGAACTTACCAAGCTGTGTCCTGTCGCCACAGTCTACGTTGTGAATGTAGTCGCAGTTTTCCGTCAAATATTTAGAATCGCTGGCATCGAAAGCCAAACCGTTTCCACAAGTCTTCAGCTCTGCTTCGTTATTGTCACATTTCCAATATTTATCGCAGGAGGTATGGTGAGGATAGAAGCCAAAATCATCAGGACATTTGAAGTTTTCTTGTGCGTGTGCTGTAATTGAAAAAAAAACGTTGCAATTGAATTCAACTAGCAAAGTGTTTAATTTCCAACCATAATTTATGTGTTTTCATTGAATCACCCTGTATGAAAGGCGATCCGAACATCGTCCATTCATTTCGACCCATTAACATCGAAAATAAGCCGGCCAAACTTTGGGTAGCCAAAATTGCAATGCGACAAAGAGTTGCGTGATCGCAAAAACCAGAAATTCAACTTTTTCGTAACATGCAGACCTTTCTTGTCCGATACCTTCTATGTAACTTGCGAGCAGGCGAATAAAGAAGGGCGTGGTACACATATTTGCATGGTTTCTGGGTGAAAGACCCATAACTGGGGCACTTTTCACAGTCTCAGCCAGCTGGAACTCCGACAATAAAAACTGACCCAGAGAAAAACCGCTTTCGTCTGTATACCAGGACCGTATCGGTTCATTTTCGATCCTAAAGCTGATTAAATTCGTAATTGGGACATAAAACCAAACAAGCTGCTGCTAAGAATATACATTGATCACAAATTGAAGTAGGTATTGGGTACCTATATGTAATAATATACAGGGTGTCCCACGGTAGGTGGCTTATTATACGTTTACGAATAACGGATCATAGGATTGTTCTGAAAATGTAGGTACTAGGGTTTACGCTTCTGATCTATCTGACTACAAAAATTTCAATGTTACCACGTTGCAACGTTGCCGCTTATACGAAAAAATACTGCGAACTTCGCTATTTCATATGGGACACCATATTCATTCTTTTTTCGCTTCTTTATCTCCATCTGATTATTTTTATCAAGCACTTTCCTATTCCTATTCCTGATATTTTATACCAACAAGATTCTCGAGATCCGTACCTGACCTGTCTTGTGGCATAGCCCACTATACGTTGTATCACTTTTTCTCTCCATTTATTTGCGTTTAAAGCAGATACTTTCCATTTCGTTCCTTAAGCGGGAATAATACCCAAATGTCTTGAGGTGGAATTATATGTGTCGCAATTCGAAGATAGCTTCAGGTAAATACCGAAAAACCTGACGAGTAAACATTTCTCAATGATTATGTCATCTTGATCGATTGAATTCTGTGGTATCTGGAATCTTTGCATAATTTGTTGGATGAAAGACTACGGCCGCAACTGGTTAATGGTAATAAGGAAGGCCTTCAGAGATTAAGGAAGACCTTTTCCAACATATCCATTTTAACACAACCGTTTCTAGATAAATGTGGCCACAGAAGGAAGAGAATTTGGGAATTTGTGTAGGAGATATTGAAATTATGTCTTTGCAATAAAATTCAACCCATTCTTGGAGATGAGTCATAAGCCTATATTTATATCTGGCATGGTCAACAAGAGAATGCCCTTGCTTCATGACATGCCTTCAATTTATGGGCGTACCTTTCAACGAATAACAATAAGATGTCGATAAATTATTATACTATGTATTTAGGAGTGAATAAATCAGGAATAAAAAGCAATTACTCAAAAATTGTTCGTTGTAGAGGTAGTAAAACTTATTTGGTTGTAAAGATATTTTCGAGAAACGTTTGTTAGCCAATTGGCACATATAAAAATAGTAAAATATTCTTTCACATTCGAAGGCTTCTCTTCATGAATTTGGGTGATGTAAAAGCTTTGGATCCCTAAGAAATGAAGAGAAATAACAAACTATAGGGAGTGAGTAGAAAGTAACAAGAAATTTATATCTTTGGTATTTGGAGTTTGTGATGCACCCTAGTGAGGGGTAGTTGAGTTTTCTTTCAAAGGAAACCCTAACTTTTTGTGCTATTCAACAAGAGAAGTAGCGTATTTTAAATAAAAAATTCAAAGCGTTTCCTTACAAAAAACTCGATACCAAAGTTATGAATTCTGAACGTTACTTTTTACCAATTCTGTATATGTTGCTATCCTAAAATTGACTTCTTTCTTGATAATCCTGTGAGATGCTGCTTTCTAAACAACCAAATTATATCAATTTCTCACTCTATCGTTCAATATGTATAATTTCTCTTTGTTCCAGTCCAGTTATCGCATGGTATTCACTCATATCTCTACTCCACTTCTTATTATTTATTCATTATCAAGAGAACCAATGGGTTTCAAGGTGAAATTGACGTCGAGGTTGAATGCCAAGTACTATAATAAGAGCTTTCTTGCAATCCTTTCAAAAATCGAGAATGATTTCCTGAATTCCAAACCGTTTATTATTATTATTATATTGTGGTTGACTACTCTGATACTTATTGTTAACGCTTTGCATTTTTGAATCATCAGTCTCTGTATTAAATAATAAAAAGTAGTATAACATTCTAGTTGATATGCATTCAAAAAAATCAGGAAGGTTATGAAATTTTGAAGGATATAGAATACACATATTTTTTCGCTTATTTTTCAATACTTTAATGAACGTTGAAAAACCCATTAACTGAAAATTATGATCTCGAATATCTATAGGTGTGAATCTGAACACAACCAATAATCATCTTCAAGCTAATTTCATCTTCAACCTGTATTTATCGTGAGGCAGTATTGAACATTGTCAACTGACATTTGAAACGAAGGTATTGCAGTAATTCGTCGAAATAAATTATTTAACAGATTGATTACATAATAATTCAAAGTTAATCACATAATCGATTGTTAAAATCACATATGCGATACTTTCTCCAGAGGTTTGGCCTGTGGCCTATGATATATTAGCGTTGCAGTTTGCTGGTATTTCACAAGTAGAAATCCACTTCATCGTCTGTCTCCAGGAGAATATTAATATCGTTAACGAACTTTTCGACCTTCTTCTTTTAAAATCTGGTCCAGTCACCGGGAAAAAAAAAAGGATTCAGGTTCTTCTCTTGAAGGTCAAGGAAAGAATCTTCGATGCAATCTTAATTATGATCTGAACTTTGGCCGATTTGCACTTTGAAAGCAGATTCTACCTTTTCTGCAGCCTGTTCCAAGGATGAACATAATAAATTATTGTGGGCGAACTTTCCCTTTCAAATATTCCATCTACTAGCCACGTAATTAATTTTAAAAATATCTTCTGATGCCATTCTGTTGCTTCAAATTTGCTAAGAATTATATACAGACTTTTCCAAGTTTGGAATCCTTGGAATTTAGAGTATAAGGTTACCTGTCGTTTATTACATACTTAAATGTTATTAATGAATTCCTTTTCGACCATTTCTGATAAACAACAACTAGAGAGAGAAAGTTCTGATGTAACGTATAAAAATGTGGAAATATAGGTAAATATTTAAGTTCATTCAATTTTTGTCGCTTGCGTTTGGTCTTAATTTATTTCCTTTGTTATTCTTGGAGATTATTTTTTTCTTGCAAGAAGTTACCTTGGATTATGATTCGCAAATTATAAGTTAAATTCAGACAAAAAGTGGTATAAAATAAAAATATGCCTTTAAATGCGAAGGTATAGAGAGTAAATGCAAGAGGAAAATGACAAAATCATTCAATTATTTATCAAGTTCTAAATATTCAACATTGATGCTGACACAACAATCTTCCTTATATAACACTATTATCTCATAGGAAACCAGTGAAAATTATTAATGGTTATCAAACAAAATTAAAATATTCATAAATCTGGAAAGTGAAACAGAAATTCTGAAACCACATTGAATTGGGGCAAATATTTAAATCAAGCAATGGTTAATGAGCTTAGATTAACGATAATCAAGAATTAAGAAGAAAGAGCAGGATGGAACACTTCCATTTTTACATACCAAAAACTGAAAAACCCAGAAGATATTTTATTTCACAATATAACGATAATAAAACAAAAATATGATGCCAGGATTAAGTTGCGAAATGAAGTTATATGTTCGATAGATTGTTTTTTGAAGTTGGAAATTTGTAGAATTTTCCTCGAAGAATTTTTTGACCCAGACATTGATTTATTTCAGCCACTTCAAATGCTTTTAAACAACTAGAAGGAATAGTTTTAAAATCAGCTGGAGATTGAAATTAAAGGGATGAATGTGTTCCGAAAATAGTATATTGAATTAACTTCAAATCCCTACAAAAAAGAAACCGTTACGTGATAATTAATCGTAATTCATAGTACTATTCAATCCATCTATGAACTAACTGTAATTTACCGGTTTTGAAGCAAATGCAACAGTCAGGATGTCCTTAAAAGTCACGCCTTTATTATATTCCTTAAAAGAATCAAGTGAAGACATACAGGAAGTGACAAATTTTGTCATTCCATTCTTATTCCAACTGTGACTCATGAAAAATTTTGAATATCACAACGAAGGATAAGTGAAGGGACGACCAGTTAGTATTGAAGTATCTCCAATTGAAATGCAATATGAGGAAGACAACATTCATCTCGAATAACCTCGTTGTTGTAACTTGCAACCGAGTGAAAATGACACATTGAATTAGTCTTCAGGAAAATTTGAGCATATGGTTGATGTACGATTGTTGTAGGTACCATTTGTTGAACTCATTCCCATAAATAAATAGATATAATGATGGATTGTTGGTTGTTGGATAGGTTCTAATATGATTTTCTAACGACTAGAAATCCTGTAGCTGTTGGGTCTTTATTATACCGAGTGAAATTGTGAATTGACTAGCAGAAAAATCAATTCTTCGTTTATATTCTCTAATTATAATGATCCAGCAAAAAACTTCATTACTGCTCGAATCGAATGAAAATTGGCAGTTATAGATGCTGATTCAATTGCTTCTCTGCTATTGGAATTTAGTATGATCTTAAAATTTATTTCTTGTATGCTTTTTCGATGTAATTGATGACTATCACTCGAAAATTATCTTCTCTTCATATTCTTATTCTTGTTGTTAAATACAGTCAAAATACCATTAAAACATTCAGTTAAGTAGGATTCCAGTTTTGAAGCTTAATATTTCGTTTATTTTGTAACAGTGTTTATAATTTGGAAAACTTTTTTTTCGAATTGTTTCTATAATACATGAATTCTCATTGGGATAATTAATTAAGTGATCATCATACAAAAGTGCAAACATTTTTTGTCATTGTATGTCCATCACATCCATAGAGATTTAAAATTTAGCATTAAAAATTAAGAATAAAATGTACAGAACCATTGAAAGGAGGAAAATTGCATAGAAAAATTTTCTATCAACATCGAAGACCTTTGATAAAAGAATTTTGAGTTTGCAAGGAGTGTCAGTTGAGATCCCGAATTGTAGCAATACATCATATTCTTAAGAAAACCGCTCTCAAAATCGAATCTGAGATTTTGCAGAAAAATCCAGTAGGTAACTAATATCAAGAAGAAGAGAACCACTGTAACTCATCCACTGAATCCTTCTGCAGAACCACAGATTTTACTATAACATTCACATTGGACACAGAAAAAACTACACTGGTTTTGGACACTTTTCGTTAATTTTTTTTTTGTACGTACCAGAAAAGGTGAATGCACTAAGCACCAATATACACGCGTAGCTCCTCATCTTTGAAATGATACAGAAAGAACGAACTACTGGCAGCTTGACTGACAACCTCTCACTTTATACCGTCCTTTAAGTCAACCCCACCTGCCTCCTATCAGATACAGAGCTTTTTACTTTTTCCATAGTTATGTACGTTTTGCATTCATTGACATGATATTTTATTGGGACTTGGGACGTTACGATTTTTGGTGGAATTTAATTTGACGAAATTCCTCGAGCTACTCAAATCAGACTTCCTGCTGATTTCTTCCATGAAGGATGGATCGAACATACAAAGAGATTTCTGAAGTGAATCCACGATATTTAGAGTGTCAGCTGAAGAAAAAAAAATAACAATGATCAGCTCGAAGCTGTACAGTACAGAAAAAATTCAACGGAAATTTCTGATACCACGAAAAAGAGAGGTTTTCTATGAGAAAGATAAAGTTTTCGTTGTTTATTACTCTCAGTTTATCACTTTCCCAATGTTTTCGTTGATGAAACTGAAATTGCTACGTAACTGTAATAGTTTTACATTACTTTGAGCTACGATAACCAAAATATTAAGAAAATGTTTGAAAATACGTCAGTGTTGGATATTTAGTGTATCAGACCTCAAGTTTGACAAGCATCTGCAAGGTTTTCAGTAGCTAATTTGCAAATGACAAGAGATTAGCTTAGTTTTAAGTAAACCCTCCCTAAAACAAACTGTATGGGCAACTGAATCAATTTGCTTCATACAATATTAATATTTTTGAATGAGGAAACATCTCCTGCATTTTTGCTAAATCTTTACTGGACACTCTGTATGTACCGCGCTACGAAATTCATAAAATCGTTTAATGTTCATCATCTAGCATTCAGGTTTCAATCTTGATCGCTTGTTGGAATCTCCACTAGTTTTTAATGGGAGCATGCATCATTTGCATGTAACATGATATGTAATAAATATAAAAAGCCATATCAGTTACATTTCCAGTTGTTTGATACTCATTTGGCATCTGCTTATCGGTTGAGTTAATGAAAAATGACAAACAAATTTTTTTCCAGCCTTGGTTATAATATACGTTGTTGGACTTTATATTTTACCGTGTTAATTGTGTAAGATTATGTGTTCACTAAATATTATTTGCGGGAGGATTCAGTTTTCTGCTTTTATTCGAAAACGGAAGCTGAAATGCCTATATGATGATTGTAGGAGTTCATGGTGACAATGCTCATAAAGGAAATGCTTCTGACGTCTCAAGAATGGTGATTTCAACTTTGAATCATTGGACAGCCCAAAAAACTTTTCTGACCAGAATGAAACTGAAAACGCTTGTGGACCACATCAGTGAGTGAAAGTATCTCGTGTGTCACTATTTTGGCCCATGAATGATCCTAACTGAATGAACGATTCCAATTCATTTGCACATCACAAAGGAAAGTACTCGTTTTGTGAATTGGACACTTCATCTCTCTAGCGGAGACAAGTGTTGCATTATTAGTTACCCAGAAGAGTAAGAAGCGTTTAGCATTCTGGCTATGCAATACGCCATTTCGAAATCGGCTCGCCTTATTCCATTTTCTTTTTCATCAATATTTATGTACCGATTGATGAATGCTTATCGATGCTTTTATGGGTGCTCAGATTTTCCAACTCAAAGTGTTGGAATAGATACTAGTGCTTTCTCGATGATGGATCAAAAATTGATATGAGAACAAGAGAATTGTGGACAACATCGTTCTTTTCAAATCAAGATAAAAACACGATCGGTGAATGGAACGATAGTTTTGAAGCTTTGTCGTTTCTGCTTCTCCTATATATATTTTAACTATAAAAGGTGATTCATATTGGTAAATTGGCAAAATCAATAAAACACTCTGTAGCGTTCCAGAAATAATATTAACCTGGAGATTTGCTATCGAAATTGGTATGTCACATGGTGTAAACTCTCAATTATAACATCTATGCAAAAGTTCAGTTGAATATCTTGTGAAGTGTACATACTACAAGAGAAAAACTTTTAAAATTCGAGCATCTCTGCTTGATTTGAAAACGATGTAGACTTCTTAACCCGAATTGTTACTATGGATGAGACTTGGGTACATTTCTACGATCCAGAAACAAAGCAACAATCGATGGAATGGCGACACTCTGGTTCTCCAAGATCTAAGAAAGTTCGTGTCCAAAAATCTGAAAAATCTAAATTTCTTGTGATTTTTTTAAGAAGCCATTGAGTATCATAAGGACCATATTTTTTGTGTGTGTAAAACGCAACGTTTCTTCAAATAAGTATTATCAAAAATTGCATGCAATTCCATCCACGTCAAATAAACACCAGTTTTCCATTCCTCATTCCAATTTCTCTACTGATAAACTTCTCTCGTTTCACTCAGCAGAAGTGACCTTTGCCAGTTTTTTTCCTGCCAAGCTCTACCTCATTTCAACCTTGACTCACCGAGGAATGCATATAGAGGTAGAATCATGGAAAATGCGACAGTGTGGTACAGCCACACCTAAAATTTCTCATTAGTACCTCCTTCACTCCCTCTTGTAACATTGATGAAATTATTAGGCTGAATCAGATTTAGATTGCTTAATTGCTCGCGACTAGGAACTGTATTTAAATAAGAAATTAGATGAGTTATCATTGGAAATATTACGTCTGACGTAAGAAACTTGCGAGAAGGTAAAATGGTCATACTGGGCGTTTCAGAGAATGTCGTAACTTGACGAATTATCTAATTATGTATATACGTATATTAAGTCATAAGGAAAATTTTGGAACACAGATTATCGTGAAGTCTTGTATCCGAGGAACTATATTCGTCTGATGGTGCTCAAAGTTATTCAAGGGCCAAGCACCAGGAAATACACAATGTAAAAAATTTTTTTCGATAAGATGAACCAAAACCTGACAGCATGTTATTAGAAATCAGATTCACTTCAAAAAATACTCGATTCTTCGAATATTTAGGAGACTATGTTATGCTCTGAATCTTAGCTGGCCAATGATTCCAAATAACAAAACAATTTTGTTGTAAACTCATAATATATAAAACTCATGGATCTCTTATAATAACCCTCATCTTTCCCTACATGCTTGTCAAACGGTAAATATTCTCTAAGAGTGTTGAAACCGCATCTCAAAATCAATGTCGATCATTATAAAAAACGATCGATCAATAAACAAGATGAAAATGGAGAATAACGTCTTATAACTGGATCAAGATCGGAACCCAACCCTACTTGATGACATTGCCGCAAACGAAATGCTTCATTGGAAAAAAATCTATTTTTTAAGGTTGACATCGCTTTATAATAATGGAGTCTGTAAGATGCAATATTAAATGATAGACTTAGGAAAGGTTAGAGCTATGAATTATGCATAGAGATCTGTTTGGAGAAAGTTGAGCTATTTCTCATTTTTTCATTGCGATGTAGGTGTCTTTTGATCTGAGCTTAAGCTCATATCTCTTCGGAAAATAGACCGGAGATGCAAGAGGATGATTTGTTTGTTTATCAGGCCTTTCACTTTCTGTTAAGATTTTCCAAAATGGATACCACTATTGTAGATAAAGGAAATCACAAAAACTGGTACTTTGTATCAAAAAAGTTCAGTATTTCGAGCACATTGAGAATACCTAATGGATTTTTTATAGAATTTGCGTTTTTCAATGAATATCTAGATTTGAACTAATTTGGCCTGTATTTAGGTGATGTTTTCAGGGAACAATAGACAAAAGATCGAACAAGTATAGATTCCCACAGATTTTCACGATAAACGTCCACATACATAGAAAAGCGTGAGAGAAGATATCATTGTTTCTCCTTAGAAGAACCGCGCACATCGCATAGAGCTTTCTAGAATTTCAATCAATGAAATAGAGACGAACTCCGATGTGGGCGATAATTCTTTGTGCATTTTTCGAAATTAACAGTGCATCGCCCTTCTACGTGTTTCCTCCTGTCCAGACGGCAAACAGATGCGGACTCTGAAATTTTACTGATGGTAAAATCTCAAGGAAAATTCGAATGAAAAATGGCAACTTCTAATGACTCTACTGAGCGATAAAATTAATACGATTGCGTTGAGCAGACAGGTGTGTTATAAAGGACTTTTGTTTTCAGTATTAGTTTGAAATGAGGATGTTGAAATACAAAGATTTTGGTTAAAAAAACCTTGAGAGAAAATTGCAGCCCTTTTTCTTACAGAATCCAAAACGCTCGTTGTTATAAATGGTAAAACCGAAATCAAGACAACTATTAATCATCATTTCATCATACAGTACATCTCGTTATGTACATAATTTAACAGTTTATTCAGATAATTGCTTTTCCAAGTCATTAACTGTCTAACGATGTCAGTTAGACCCATGCGTAATTGGAGAATGTGCCAAAATTGACGGCAGTTTCATTACAGGATCGAATACATTCATTTCTCCATAAAAACGATATGAAGATTCATAATATAACAATGACTTTCGATGGAGAGAAATGTATCAATTAAATTTTCTCGATTGAGTTGTTATTCCATCGTATATACTAGATTAATTCATTCATGGTTTAGTTTTTTACCCTTAATGCATTATGATCTAATGTATACTGATGTCAAATGAAGTTTCCACGACGTTTTCACTTAAGCTTTCCTACATTTAAAATCGGCCAAGCATCACTCCCACTGGGGCAGTCTACCCTGAAATATTTTGAATATTTCTGCTTTACGTTGGTAGATAGTATTCAAGTTGTATATTCAATTCATTTTGGAGTTGCTTTAGTGAAGTAACCGCTGATGAAAGCATCGGTTTATTAATAAAACTTACCTGATACGAACCTGGACATCAGAAGTTGATAATAACGGTTCACCAGGGGGAAACAAAATTGAAAATGAATACGATTATGCATATTGAATTCCTATAAAGTGAGTCCTGTGCGTATAGTGTATACTTGTTGCATCATCTCAGCAATTACACCACTAACGCCTGAAGCTGAAGAATGGTGAAATGTCAATTTTAAGAGAGAATCTGCCACATTAACTCTGGCATTTTGGAAATGTTAATCATCGGCTTTTATTCGTTGAATCGCTGTCGTCTATTCGATTATTGAAATGTGAAATATTTTAATGAGACTGGGTTTGATTTGATACTTCCTACATTAAAAGTAATAGTGGAAAAATTAATCGAACTTTTTTTATGTATTTTGAGGTCAATATGATATAGGTACACTTTAGGAGTGATTAATGTTCTTGTGTTATCGAAAACATCCCTTCTTCTTTGGGTAGCAATAGATGAAAGGACGTATGAAATAAATCATAATAAGAGTTTACATTTAAAAAAACCTAGCTACCCATCTTACAATTAAACTCCTCAACTATGCAATAAAATTTGCATAATCTTTATTATAAATGGAGCCCTATTTTGCGTTGACATCGCAACAGATAAAAATGGCTGAACCGATTTCAATAATCTTGTCTTTGAAGCCTTCCTCATACTCTGTGGAAAGTTTCAACGGAAGAAAAATGCAAAATTTGCATGGGAAAATCAAGAAAACTAAACGGAATTTAAATTTCTCGCGCAAAAGTGTATGTTGGGTAGTCTGCCATCCACGAACAAGTGAGTGACACTTGCTGGCATTGCATGTAGCATTTGTATCTGCCATTTTCTTGGAACATTGGTGTATCTATGTTCCAAGATCATTTTAGTTACCATTATTAAATATTCTTCGTTATTTCAACATAGAAATTGACCAAGCCGAGAAATTTTCTACAGAATAGTACCTAAAAGTGCCGAATATATGAATTTTGCGCTTTAATTTTAGTACTCATTTCATGGAAAAAGTTTTATAACTTGAGCAAAGCTTTGAAAAACGTCATGTTCAATTTATTAAATGACGACTTTTCAGGTACTCTCGCAGATATCACATCTGGGCGTGTAGAGAGTGAATGTGCACAGGCAAGAACCAGAATTCATTGAAATTTTTTCCCAGACAGATCGACCCTTGACTGCATCAACGGACGCAGGACCTTGAGGCCAGTTTTGGACGAAGGATGATATGCATACTTTGTTCCGGTCCTTGTCACTCAGAAACGACTGGAATAACAGGGTTGTCGGACGATGTATTCTGGAGATGTTGCAATGTCACGATTGTGAGAACAGGGAGAGAAGAAATTCGATTTGAATCTAAACGTTGAAGGATAAATCGCTGATATCGAGCCAGGAGATTCGCTTCAACTAATAGCGATCTACCTTGTTGGTAATTCAATTACCCAGATATTAATAGTATGATTTCATGTAGATACAGATAGGTCGACAATTATACATGAAGATTCATGATGAAATATGACTTGAATAGAGACAGAAAGGAGGCGCAATAGGAAATCGGAAGTACTCGACTGTTGTCAACATGCTACGTCACTTAAGCACGCATGGCGTAGCTATCATAAAATTACACTCGACCAGAGCGTCTCTGGCCCGAGTTCTCCTTTAGGCTCTGAACTGAGCCTCTTCTCTTGGGTTATGATTGGCTTCTTAACGAAGATTATCTCAAATACCAATACCAACTCTCCTCCAGAACCATAGAACACTTCCAGATTGACAGTCGGTTTCATAAAACTTTGATTGTCCGATCAACGGTTTGTCAGTCATTCGATTTCTCAAACGAAATCCCTGAACTTCATTTCTGAATATATTGAAGAAGTAGCAATTGAGAATAATTGAATGGACGTATGGACATCATAATTTGATGCGAGAATGATATTCTAAATCATCATGACTGAATAATCGATAGAAAACAAATTGACGTCTATTCGTCAATCAAGCGTTGATTCCCCGATCAAGCTATAAGAAAAAGCGGAATCTATATTTTTACTTTAGTAAGAATTCCGTGAGAATTTCTTTTATCCACCATCGATGCATAAAGTGATCATAAATGTATCCGTTTCCTTGAGCGTTATGACATTTTTTCATCACTTTTGGAGGATTACTGTTTCTCAAGTTGTTGGGCCAAATGTTAACACAAATAGTTCTTTTGGCTAGCTCGTCATTTTCACAGGTAAGTGACGAATAAAACAAGAAATTAGTAATATTATTAATTTATTACTTAACCTTAAAACTAAAAAGCACATTTTCACATACTGTCCAAAGTGATACGGCAGCAAAAACAATTTAGATTTGTACACAATTCGAAAATTCTGCTGCCCCAATCAACTAAATTAACACTAAGTTTAAACTAGAGTAGATGTAGGTATGGAAAACGGCTAGTCTAAGAACGATATTTATCAAAAATCAATCAAACATAATACTAAAAAAAATCATTCAATATTAATTATATTAATATTAAGTGAAATATGTATGTAGCTTGCTTTTGGTAATGAGGGTGATTTTTGTAAATGAAAAAAAAAAAATGTGTCCACAGCCAAATAATGTCAACTAAAAGTGTAATTTAGGCTGATCGTTGATGGTTTTCTATTGAAAAATTCAATAACCTGATTTGAAAAATGATCCATACTATTACAAAATGTTTCAACCTATGAAAGATCGCTCATTTATTTGACAAATAAAGAAAAACAGAGTCAAAACGGAGCCAATAAATCAAAGATAACCAAGTAAATCATATGGAAACGATACTATAAGAGATGTTTCACAAAACCATCAGTCGTCCGTTTCAATTGCACATTTCAAAGACACCTGTTGAAAAAAATATATATTTTTTTTAAATCAGTCGAAGTTCACACTGGCTGGCATAGTCTAGAAAAACAATCAACTTATGTCACGCAAAACCATATTTACCATCGGCAATAACAACAAATTGTTTCAAATATGATACAGGGCGAAAAAAAATTAAATTCAAACATAATTCAGTAACATTTTTGGTACATTATCTTCTTCACAACATTATGAACGATGGTTTGAACAAATTGTAGAATAAATTGAATAATAATTATTCATCAAATTCAGTACCAAATGATAGTAACAAAGAAATTCCAACAATTGAGAAAAGAAGCATCATTATCTCACCAATATTGATGACTCCATGCTCCAGTTGGTATCAATTTAAATCAAAGTGTTTTTAATTCAAGTGCAACTTAGGAGGGTATCAATTTCAAAATTATCACAGAACAAAAATTAAAGTGATAAAACACTTCGAAATCAAGAACCATCCAGCCATAACTTTTTTTTGATTTTGCATTTATTCCCATGAATCATACTCCAGTTATTTGATATCTTGTGGAGAATCAAGAAGAATAGCGAGTAAATTTCAACCAAAATTTATATTTTAATATTTCCAGAAGGATTGACTCTACCATGTTTACATTTCGCGCAAAAAAATGTAGCTCAATTTCGTGAATATTTACAATGACGAAAAACTTTATAAAGAAATGGAAAATAGGCACTAAATAAGAACACATTTCGAATAGAAGACGGTTGGATGAAGGAGTGGTTTTGCTGATGAATTGGCACAGTGGACTTTTTATTAACCGTCTTCTTTGGGTGGGGTAAACCAGCCTGTGAAAAAAAATTATTTCAAGTACTCAAAAATGAAAAATGAAATTGGGTATTTAAAATTCAAAGTGTTTTGTGTCAATTGCACAAACTGGCAACGCCGACTGAAATATGCGTTGATAATAAAGGCCAACAATTACATTATCTTAATGTGATAGACAAAGATGGCTGTCTATCAAGTCTACGACGAACGAGGAAGGTCCTAAATTTTATGGGATTTTTATGGTCGGTTGCTATTGAGGCTCGCCAGTAAGTGCGCGCCTCATGATGGCTGTATAAACAGCTGTTATTTTATAAACAAGCTGATCGGACATTGTTCATTTTATTATCTAGTAGGCGCTGTTGCCAAATCGTAAACTTGAAACAAAGCGATTTAAATTTTAAAAATCTATATTTGAAGATTGATTTTGAATAGTTTCCGTGGTGAATCTGAAAATTTCATGAATGAAACTCATAATTATTCAGTTTAAACCCAAATTGAGGAGAATTCCCCATTATGCTATCTACGGCTTCTTTTATTTACGAAAAGAAAAAGCGTATGTTCGTGTGACATTCTGACGTCTAAAGGCGTATCTCCTAATAAGAGGATGTTATAGATATACGTACCATTCTTTTCGTGAATTTGAACAAGAGATTTGAAACTTTGTTGAGCTCTCGCTAAACTGTACTGTCCGTGAGAACAAACTTTGTTAGCGAATTGAATTCTCGCCTTTCCTTTCACTAACGTAGCTGATATTTGCATGATGACAGCTTCAACAGTATAAGCACTGGACCATCCCTGTTTTGTTAGTAATTCCATGCATATGGCGCCACCGACTAATACGTAACCCCCTGAAAAAAATCGATGAATAAATGATCAACAATCGAAGGAACGTTTCACCTCTTACCAGAAATGACCGGATGTACAACCCTGACAAACGGAGGCTCGAAAGGGTAAGTATCTTTGAACATCATGTTGAGCAAAATGAAGTCTTTTCCCTCCTTCTCCTTGAGAATGTTCAGATCGTGACTGAGCGGACTGTCTGGATCGACAGCCATCAGACGTATGTTCCATTCGTAGAGCGAATCATTGACCAGCTCGATTTGATACATTTTGTTCTTGAATGAGTTAGATCTATATATATCCCTGAGTTCTTTCATTAGTCTATCAGTCGCCTGCACGGAACCCGAAACAGATCCCTGAAAACGGTCATCTGATTGAACAAAACGGTTTTCCATACAAAATTTTCCAGAGAAGCTGGTAAATGTTTCTCCATCTAGTGAGAAAAAATAGGATTTATGATGCTTAACTACTGCAACTCATATTTGGGTGATATTTAATTTGTATATTACATTTTTTATTTCGGGATTCATTAACTTGGGTTTTAATCAATTCGCAGCGTTTTATTGACAATGTTGTCAAACCACCCAAATTTCAACCTATCGACCTATATCAACCCGAATTCGTTTTTTGGTGAAATTGAGATCGTAGATCACGAATATGCAATTAGTTTTTCTCTAAGGTAAGTAGTTTAATAGAAAAACGACTTGTTGTGAAAAAATTGGAAAAATTAGGTCAACTTCAAAGAGCTACAGCAACTAGAAAAATTGTACTAGACATATGCTGATTTTTTTACATACAGATTGATACTTTGCGAATAAAAACGTCTAATTTTTATTCAGCTATAGCATACAGTTTAGATTTTATGATTTTCGCCGCGAATGTCTAAAATTTCGGGTTTTCCGTAGGCAATAACTTAAAAAATAATCCTCATAGAAAAAATCTGTTTGCATATTCGTAATCTACGACCTCGAATTAGTAAATATTGCGATTTTGATGGAAATCGGAGACGATGAATTTTTTGACAAATTCTCCATATGTATGGAAAAAATTTGATTTTTTCGAAAAAAATTTGATTTTTTCGAAAAAAATTTTTTGACTCCGATCGAAACCAAATTGATACTCTTACCTAATTCGAGGGCGTAGATGACAAAAATGCAAACAGATATCTTTAAAAAACATTACTTTTCAAGTTATGGTCGAAGGAAAATTCGAAATTTTGGACCTTCTCGGGAAAAATCATAACTTCCAAACTGTACGCTGCAGATTGATGAAAATTGGACCATTCTATTCACGAAGGATCAATCTACATGTGAAAAAATCAGCATATGTCCAGTACAATTTTTCTAGCTACTGCAGCTCTCCAAAGTTGACCAACTTTTTCCAATTTTTCGTTTTTTTGATCCTAGAAAAAAACTAATTACATATTCGTGATCTACCACTTCGAATTAGCCAAAAAACGAACTCGGGTTGACCACAGTACCAGATTTTGAATTTAGCCTCCGCAACTCAAACCACCATGAGCCGCCGCTGGTGTCGAAGACACATAAACATAGAAAAAAAAATTCTGTGAACCCAAATTCCTATGTTGAAAATGTGGCTACCTCCGCGAAGATTGATAGTTTTGTAATGCTCTGCGAGGACTCATACACCCACTACAGTATATTACTAACCCCGAATAAAACCGGAACATACTCAAAATGCGAGACGAAACGAAGAAGTTTTGACGTTTCCCGTTGACGTTAGGAAACCAGAGAATTTAAACCTCCAGGACAGATTGGGGTAGGTTACGGAATTTTTGACAGTCGACGTCAGACATATAGGTTAAGATAACTTGACGGAAGATGAGTTGGCACTGATCATAGACCGCAGTGCAATGTGACATTGATTCGAGTCAAATTGCGGAGAAGCTTTTTTTGGCTTTCATAATCATAGATTTTATTCAATATCTAATCAACCCTGAATGGTAGATTTCCAGGCCCACTTGCCAATGTCCATTTATCGAGAGTAGAACGCTACGAATCAATCTCAACCCCTAAAAGCAACTTTATCATTCTTCGTTTTCCCAACCTTCAAATAGTCCTGCCTCTGGTTCTGCCGTAACCGTTCCAGCATGGCTAGATGCTCAACGTTCATTTCGTCAACCCTAGGCATATTCTCCTCCATTTCCATGGCAAGATCTTCGTCTTCGTCACTGCTTTCAGCGTCGCTGTCCAATACTTCCCCATCTGCTTCACTGTCTAGTCCCTCATCTTCCATAGTTTCTACGCCATTGCTGATCCTGCAGAGGTCACCCATAATGTGAGTTTTAGAAAAATTTACAGCAAAAAATTGTTTTACCCATCTTCCGTGGAGAGAGTGGGGGGATTGAGCAGTCTTACAATATCTGGATGTGGAGGTATCGAGTGCATTCTACATAGTTCTTTGAGCAATATGGACACTTGGTGGATGACGTGATTGTCTAGTCCTTGCGTGTGACTCAGTAACTGCACTGCATTTGTGATGTTTGTGTCTTCGGAGTCGGCGAACCATACTGGCGGGACAGCCGGGTAGGTTTCCTGAAACCGAGGATATATTTGAATTTTTCATCTCTTTCACCTACCGAGAATTTAGTTCGGCGGGTACCAGCATCTTCACATAACCTGCAGTTCGAGTGAAGGATGCAACTCACGTTTCATTAGTAGGCAACGCTAGCTTGTCGGATGTTAATGAAATTGAAATTATTTTTGGTAAATATATCAAGTTTATCCAGGGAAATGACGCCTAATTGAAAACTAGACATTTCATCGATAGGTTAGGACGGTTAGGTTAAGTATGAAGATTTTTCCTCATCAAAAATCCTTTAGTGAAAATTAATAAAACACAACTAGTGGCAACATAAACAATATCGTATAAGTATTCGGATAGGTTGGCTTTAACTAAAAACTGTTTAATTTTTTTTCTGCGGAATGAATTTCCTTGACGTAAATGACAACAAAAGTGCCAATCGAAGTTGCTAATTTACCCATGCCATGAGTAACTAGATAAAAATCGAATATTATTGTATAATATCGAAAACTAAGCTGCATCAATTCTCCATGGCGTCAAAATTTATAGGGCTAGACATTAACTTGGTAATTTGAATTACTGCAAAATACGTATATGGGCTACAGGGATGGTTTACGACAGTAGGTAGGTATGAACAAATTGCCAAGACGTCAAGAACCCCCCCGAGGAGTTTCTTTTGAAAATATTTATTTCAAGGGCTTTCGAAGATTTTACGGCATTCATGTTGACATTCACTATAACTAGAGGTCCATTTCCCGTCATTCAATAACTGTAAATTTGTCTCCTCACCTAAGGGAGTTTAGTGCAGGTAAAATTTTCGAGGACCATATTGAACCAAGGTTGAAGAAATGAAAGACAAAAAAATTGTATCGATTTATTGATTAAATCAACCAAGAAACTATTACGAAATGGGTTTATCCATACAAAAGTGAAATTGACGAATCTCACTTTTAGGAGAACGTTACCTACATAAAAAGAACGATTTCGTTCAGCTCACGGTTGCCAACCGATTTAATAAATGGGTCTGTCCAAAAAGTTGCTACCAGATTTGGCGAAAGTTTCAATCGAGGTCAATAACAATAATAAATTGCAAAATAAACAAACTACTCATGACATGACTTCCTCCTACTTTCTTTTCGAATATCTTGGCTGTTGTTATGAAAGACGGAAATCATCAGAATTTCGTATCAGGAAACGTACTCATTGACAAACTCAGCTGTTTAGGAAAACAAAAGATCTAAATACATATGTTAAATGTCAAAAGAAAAAACAAAATGGACAGCCTTTGTTATCAATAATATAAAATATCGACTGTCCCTAAGGACAGGGAAGACGATTCCTCGAAGTATTTGAAGAGCAAGGTATATGAATAAAGCACTTACCGTTATATTAGCATGAATTTCATACTTTTTACCGTTCTTCCCTATAAACCTACAACTCAACTCATCAACACTCGCGCTTATTATCTGAAATCGTTCATGAGTCTTAGTAAATATTGATTCTAATGTCCTAATTTCTTGTTTCAGTGTATGTAAACACGCCATATGGCCACTAACGAAAAGTTCTTTTAGATATTGGGTATTGCTGATGAACTACTGCATGAATACTAGCACTCAATACAAAAATTATTATTTTGTTCACTCCCTAAAGACCAATATGGCCACTTCTGGATAGAACAATCCGTCTCTGCAGCAAGCGCCTGCACACCGCGTATGCTAAACTAAAACTAAAATTAAATATGACAGCTTCTTTTTCTTTTATATATTCTCTGGTTCCATTGAGTAATGCGACTTTTCATTTATTGAACCTTTATTTTTTGTAACAGCTATGTTCAAAATAATCTCCACCTCAGCTAATTATCCTCGACCTCAGGGCGGGTTGTAGCTCAGTTCATTCATTACAGCAATTTTGAATTTTAACTTTCCCTCCGTGATATGCGTATTTGACAATTTGACATTTCAAAATTTTGTGGTTTCGATTTCGTATCACCCATCCGTCATCTGTCATTGAAGTGGTCAAAACATAAAGCGCTGTTCTAAACTATTGCTTATGTAGATTTGAGTATTATTATCGGAAAAGTATTTCTGAGGGAGAAAACACCCAAAATAACTACGTCAAGTGAATAAAACTAATTCTTTCCTTATCTCACCAATCAAGGGGGTAGATGAAGGTAACGAAAATATTGCCTTTTTTAGACTATCTGTCGAGAGTGTCAATTATTGGCTTTGCATGAATGATCTTCACAATACTCATATTTTGGTTAAATATAATATTCTTGACTAGAAGAGGATTCGCCAATTTTCACCTTAGTACCAGTTGTAGAATGCTGTCACCGATATATACCATATGATGGCTATTGTTTATATCTAGGACAGGGACAGTATGTCCAATGTTGTTCCAAGAAATTGGTAGATTTGTTGTTTTTCTGCTCAAGATGTTGAATTTTAAGATATTTACTATCACCAGATCAGAGCAACGACTAAATAGATAATCTGTAACTTCGGATATTCAAGATGTGGAATATTATGTATCTTTCAATTTCTTTACATTGAATATAAATCAAGAAAAAGCTGTTTCAAATTTGAACTTTCTAGTATCACAAAGAAGTTGTGTCCATTGAGTTCTGAAGCATCATAACAATTATATCCTGCTTTTAGTTCAATGAATACCTCAATTAACCTATGTAGTGAAACATTTTTGACTTTTTTTATAGAATTTCTCCATTTGAAAATGTACTATTGTACAATTTCAAATTTTATTATTATAAAAACTAACAATTTCTTATTGTTTAGGGTAATCTCAAAAACTCACCTCAAATAGATTGATAAACGATATAAATATTGAACTGATGTTATAATATTCAGTTATCTTCACTAAGGTTCTTTTAGTTAGCATGATTTCACATTTGACTTAGTATGTAATTGTTGAAATTCGTTGTTTTTAATTTACTTCAAGAATATCACTTGAATGAATCAAACATAAAATGTTTTTCTGAATTTGGCAATAAATAAATATACTTTTTGAAAGCTTTACTTCTTTTTCAATTTTGAGAATCAAACCAGTGAATGAGAGTTCTAGAGAGAGAATATGAAATATGATTCTATTAATAAATATTGAAAACATATGTTTCGTTGTCAGAAATTTTCAACATGTGGCATGAAATTTTAGTTGTAGAGTGGAAGTGTCAAGATCTCTTTAAAATTCATTCACTGTCAATATCTGAAAACATGAAAAAAAAATTGGGAAAAATGGTCATTTTTTGAAATCCTTATTCAACAATTTGGTAGTATTATTTATGCTGGAATTTTGCAATGAACTATTGTTAGTGAGTAATTTTCAGATGAAATATATAAGGAAGTGAAAAATAACCTGATTTTAATTTTGCAGCGCCGTAAGATCTCGTAAAAAAGAACTTTAGTGTGTAGTTAAATAACTCTTCATTCATCGAGGTCAGACCTGTTTCGAAATTCTATTTTTTAAGGTACAAGAAGTTCCAAAAGTTGTTTTCCAATTTCATTCAGGTAACGATTTATTCTTCCTGATAAATCAATGAATTGTTTGATAACTGTTGAATATAACAATTGTTTATCTTTATTGTCCCTCATTCGGTTCGGATACGATTTTTACTATCATTATTATTACCACATTAACATTTTTATAAGTAAATTTGTTAACATGCAGACATTGATTTGATAGGTTGATGTCATGGTGTCATGACATGACTTTATTTAATCATTTTGAAAAATGTTCATTAAATTTCTCATTTCCAGGATGTCCGATGTTGTATTTGAAATAGCTTTGACAATTGTGAGCTTTCATCTTTGTACCCATAAATTTTGTTATTTTTCTAGGATATATTATGCCGCGAAATTTCAAGGAAAACAAATATGAGAATAACACATCAAATAGACGAGCCCATACAATCATGTCACCCGAAGACCAAGCCGCCGGAAAGAAATCTTCCTGGTACGAATTGGAGATAGTAGGAACTATCAAGAACCTGAGCCCTAGCCTATTTAAGATGACGCATCTGACGGCACTCTACTTAAGGAATAACAATCTTTTGAGACTGCCATCAGATATTTGTCTGTTAATCAATCTTAGAACTTTAGACGTCTCAGCCAACAAATTGCGGACACTTCCTGCTGAATTAGGGGAATTGATACATCTTAGGTGAGTTGCAAACGTTGATCGTGGACTTTGTCTTTAAGAGATCAAACAATTTGATTTCTCTCATTTTGTTAGTTTTTTGGTTTATATCAGTAATACGGAGTTTATTACTTCCCCATTTATGCTGTATGCTTCTGGGAGTTATTTAACTTGATTGAATTCCATTATTTGTTGGATGAAATGTTCCCAGCCAATTGACATGTGGGCTCTTCTAGATGATTTATATTGGTATGATCGATACCAAAAACGTATTTAAATGTACACATATTTTATAGGTGACCTTGCAATTTTAAAGAATCTATTCAATGCATTCTTATTTTTGAATCTACCAATCTACTGATCCACTTCAAAGGTAGATTTGCTTTTTGATCCTGTTTTTCTGTGGTGCACTTTACATCATCTTGTTAAACCATTTCGGCTTTTTTGTAATGAAATTTTTCTTCATCGTTCGTTGCATTCGTGTTTGATGATAGATTTCCTGGTACACTAATGAATATTCTTTGAAATTTTAATTGTTCCTTTTGCGAATTCTAGTTGTCGATTCGGCAAAATGTTGAAAAAATCACAACCTACTCCCCATCAAGATCCACCCAAAGATCCCTTTCGAACTAACAATCTTCCTTTCCCGACCTTTGGTAATGTATGTTGAGCTTACCAGTGTCGATTCAAAAACTGATCTTTCTCTGTTTACAGAGAACTGCAGCTGTGTAACAACATGTTGCGGATCCTCCCGTACGAACTAGGAAAGTTATTCAATCTTATGGTCCTTGGACTTGCGGGGAATCCTCTCAGTAAGGATCTGATGTCTATTTACAGCGAATCTAATGGAACTCAGAAGCTTCTTACGTTCATGTTGGATAACTTGCAAGGTAGGATGCTTTTCCTCCAATTTGTAATACAAAAAGCGATTTTTCGATTTGAACATGGTTTCGGCAACAATTCTCCATTAACCGATGTTATTTATGTATATTACAAATGGAATATAAAGAAATTCCACTTCTGTGAGCTCACAGAAAAATGCTCCAAAAGAGATGTCTTACTATGACCAAAGTAATGTGTTGTCATGGTGTTACTATGACCATGACAGTTGTGGAAACTTCTGCCGAATTTCTGTAAACCCATCAGGTTGATTTGTAAGCGTGACGAAAATGACATATCTGAGCCAGCATTCTTGATTGTTTTCCAGTAGTACTCGAATTATAAGAAAATGCTTCGTCAAAAACACTGACGGCTTCATCTTTTTCGTAAACAGTTGAAAGGAAACGATGAATGATGAAGTATTTTTTCTCACGTCTGGAAGGCGTATCTCCAACACACTGAGTTTCTTCTGTACATTGTACATATACATTTAACATGACACATAGTTGCAATACAGGTTATATATGAAATAAAAAATTCAGGCACTTACCTATGGCACTATTTTGATATATTATATCTACAACTGCACATATTATTTTATTTGTTGAGATTTTTTGTTTAAATAAATCTACAAGTTACCTTGTAGATTTATTACTTTGTTACCTTGTTAATTTTCTTCAAAAGAATATTTTAGAACTATTTTCGATTATTCAGAATTAGCTTCTGATTTCTGATTGGTGAAATGTGATTATTAAATGACATGTATGTTTTACCTCTTTTTCTATGGACATTTCAAATTTTTTTCGTTACGTTCCATTTAACGTCATATTCGTTCGAATGAATTGTATTATGGGTTGTCTACCTAAAGCTTTCTAAGGCGCAAAACGAGTCGTATGTCACTAGTATTTCGTAAGATGGAGCTAGTCGTGTTGGATGTAAAGGAGATTATCAATCTCACTGAAGATAAATACGCTGGGATTCGATGATTTAATCTTATTAGGTTCGTTTATTTTAAGGATAAACACCTGGAATATTGACGAATGTCATTCTCGGGTCGCCATTCAAAACAAAGCGATAAATCACAGTGGAAGTGAATGAACGAATTGTTGCATTCTTGTACCAGTCGCGCGTTTTTTGGAACCACTCAGAACATTTTTTTAACCAGAAAATTTGACATTTTTTTCAAAATATTACGCGATTGTGTTACCCTACCCACAAAACTCATGATATTAGCTTTGAAGACCGTCAATTCAACATAATACTCATAATGAATCTCGCTTCTCCGGTTCTAATGGACTCCTAATGGAAATTCATCGAGATAAGCATCTAGTTACCTGGAAGTTCTTTCCGAAGTAACGTCACGTTTCGGTTGACATTTCGTTCGGAAATGCGGACGTGTAGTAGCCGGTGCGTGAGTCGTAAAAAAAATAACACGAAAAAATTTTCCGACATTTTTACGACTCTGGTAGATTGTCGTGAGAAAGCGCGTCTTTCTGGAGTGGACAAGGGTCTCCCACGATCTCCGGATGATTCACTCCGCGCTTCTCGGAAATCTCAACCTGATAAGTTCGCTCTCGGAATACACAAAAACGTATTTATACGAAATCACCTGGTATCAAGCGTTCGGAAAAGTTTACCGTCAAGAAGGATATGGAATTTGCTTTGTTTTCTTTAACTTGAATGATTTTGAGGGTTAAAATTGAGGGGAGAATATATATTTCTGAAAGTGGCCTATGTAGCTTCAAATGTCAAAAAACCACCTTCCTCTCATATCCATGACAACGGTTAAAATTCCAATAGTTTGACGTTCGGAGACAGGATCTTTCCTGATCTTTTCGAGACAAGAAACGATTTCGAAAAAAACGATGTGATTGTTGTAAAAATTACGTGAGTATTATCAGTTTCATTATGTATCCATGGCAACGGTAGATTTTCGAAAAATCGACGGTTTATAGACTGGCTAATGCCACTTAGGTAGAAAGTTAGATACATCGGAGAGTTGCGTTTGTGCATGTTATTTTTGTCCTTGCAGGATTTCCTTTATTGGAGTTGTTTTACACATCCATTCCGTTATCTTGATTTTTTCGCTGGGAAATTGCAACTACAGAGAATGAAATATACATAATACATGCTGACCATGAGCGGTTTTCATTTGAAGTTGGACGACTTGTCTGCATCTTAAATGCTTATGTAGAGATTTGGTACGAGCAGCAATTTTCGTTCTGCGGGGAAGAATTATGACGAGATGCAATGAAAATTCGGCATCTTGCTCAACCAGGATGTGTTCTCTTGGCATTCCGAAAATTATCGTAGGTGTAGCATCGGCGAACAGAGTACTATACTTCATTCAAATTTATTTTAGCAGTCGGTTGGCCATGAAATAATTTTCTCAAGTTTTGTAACTAGAACGAAGTTAGGTTGGCACTCATGAAATGTCGTTAATGTCATAACGCCGTTGCCACAACTAATATCAATTTGTATTACGAAAATTCGAAAATGTTGAAAGTGATTGAAAAAAGAGACAGGGTTTCAGGAAGTGCTATTTAGAATTCAGGTCCGCTCATTCAAATAGTTATACCCTGATATTCTAAAATCCACAATACGTCAAACGGTAGCGAACATTTTCAATGTAAGAGAATTTATATAATGTTTCATCTTAATCTAAACGACTTATATTTCAGCTGAATATTTCCACAATCAGAAAGATTGTGAATGAAGAGGATGACAAAGAATTTCCTTCTATTGGGAGACCCAAAAAAGTGGTGGCATTTGAGAATTTTTTATTTGAGTGAAGTAATGCGAAAAATTTACTATAGGATTTTCGATAAGTATCATCGGAGAATAAGTTCCCTAAAATGGATTTTTCTATTTTTCATTTGACTTGTCCTATACAATGTAAACGTCTCAAGGTACTAATAAATACCTAATTATTATTATTACATCAATGTATTAAGATGAATAGCCACAAATACGCGCAAGTTGCCCTGTTACTTGTTTATTCATGTGAAATTTTTGTTCAACGGTGAAGTTTTGCATCTTAACTTGAAACTGCCTTTAATTCCTTTTATTTATATATTGATGCAAGATGATTTTTGTTGAAGAATTTAACATTTTGTAATTATCTGTTAATTCCTTCGGGAGATACCCATTCCCAACAACTTCATCATATGCATTTCATCTTCGGGTTAATATTTTTGAAATCTACAAATGATGTAAGCCAAAGAAGATAATGAACATTAACTCTCCTCAAGCTAGTGCATATTATGATATTATACTGATCTCTTGTATTTTCCATGCAAATAACTGGATTTGGTATGCCTTCAATTAGTTTGTATAAACTTCAATTATGTTCGTCACATATTTTCCGAAGAAATTCGACATTGTCATAAAATACGTAATAACAGAAACTTTTACGTAGAACAGGCAACATAGCGTTGATTTAAAACCCAAAAATGTTTTGACAAGCTTCATAACCCCACATTTTCGTACTATACAGAGTGAAATGTGTCAAATTTTCATGGCCAACCGACTGCTAAAATAAAATTGAATGAAGTATAGTTGGAAATATTACTGTTTTAAATACCCTTTGTCTGCAAATCACGGGGGATTGTCGCTCACGTGTGTACGTAGGCGGTTAAAGACAGTCGATTGTTTCGACTCGCATTCGTTCCCTGTAAGGGTTTGGAGGTAAAAAACGCCAGTTTTGATTCCGAATGCCGAAGGCGGTATTATGCTAAGTAAATTGATATTATTGCTCATTTTGCGAGGGCGTTACTGATTATAGGTAACTGAAAGTTCGTTCACCTCCGCTATTTGGGTTTCGTTCCACATGTGGGTGCAGTATTTTGGGTCGGAGTGAGGTTAGCACCGATCAAAGACAGGGATGAGTAGTAACGATTTAAGGCCCGTTTGCACCAATCCCCCTTAAAAGGAGTAGTTAACTAAGCGTCGTTGAAAGTTAATGGACGCTTAATTTTATTCCCAGTTGCATGACTTTTGCTTGACAGAATCTTAAGTAAGGGGCCCTTAAGTTTTTATATCTAGTGATATTTCAGTTTTTTATTTTGGTGCAACTTCATTCTAGTCCAATAAAGCCATTTCATTGGTTGGCCGGTTGCCGATGTTCGTTGTCATTTCATTAACCTAACTTTTTTGTCCTGTCAGTCAGTGTCAAGTAAATTACAATTTTTATATTATCAAAGAGTAAAAATCTTTTCTTCACAAACCTTTTAGGGCTTTCACTCCCAATCTCTGAAACAAAATTAATTAAAAATGAAATCAACGATTTGCTCCTGCGTGAATTCTTGCACTAATTTGTCAGGAGCAAATTAACTAGAAAAAATTGTTGCCTGACAATGAACTCAAAATAAATAACGTTGAAACTATAATTCTTCGTAACGTTTCGGAGTCTATATCAGACTCCTTCATCAGACGAAAAAATCTACTTTTGAAAATCTTCTGGAATTGTCGCTTTTTGTCTGACATTAATTGTCAACACACAGAAACAGAGACTGCACAGAAACGTTGATTCATTTAAATCTTTTGTTGTTTAATTAGCATTATTATTGATAATGATAAGAATTGTCAAATAAAAGGTACCTAAGTTTATAAGTACAACACTGTCTTTGAAAGGTCTTGTGTGAATTTGTTTTATGAATGCTGAAGAGGAATGTCCTTATTGTCCTTGTTGATACGAATACGGTGAATGATTGCCAAACAGGTGGTGGTAATCTACAAAGGGCACTCAACTTCTCAACAGAAGAAAAGAGTTTGTTACTAACCATAGTATGATTTGTGACACAAAATTGAAAATAAAAAGACTGATGGCATTACAATAAAGGCAAAAAGGCAAAAAAAGGCTTGGTGTTCAGTAATGATTTCATTCAATTTTCAAAATCCATCAAAAATGGGAAGTTCTGCTGCCAGTTCAACTAATTATTTTAGGTTAGAATCCCGCCCTCAAATATTTAAGTGGTCATTACAGGAGCACTTGGATTAGCCATTTAAATGTCAGTTAACAGCTGGTGCAACGTAATTTAAGTTAAGGGTTCATTTTGAGGGACACTTAATACTAAGTGTGTTTGGTGCAAACCGGTCTAACTCATCGATGGCAAAGAGTGGTGTTTTTGGCCTCAGTATCTACGAAAATCCTTTGACGCCGGTTTTAGGCTAAATTAGACCGAGAAGATGGAACTCCTGGCTTGATAGTTTGTGTTAATAATCTATTAAGTCAAAGAAATAGACACATATGAATTCAGTTTATCGCGGCAGCTCTAAACTCCACCTAACACTAGCTCCCACAATCTAACGATCACGGAACGACTCAAAGAAAGAAGACAATAAAACTAATTGAGTATTAAACGTAAAAACCGTATAATTTGCCATATATCAACACGTACAGGTATATCTCATAACAACGGACTGCCGAAGATTTCGCTATCGAGCCATTGTATCTCTTAACAATACCATTCTCTCATCCAACGATGCCACAACCCGTTTCCAATCTCTCGCGATACGATAAATCAACATAATAAGACGGTGGTGGTCCGCAATCGCACAATCTAGGACCTACTAAGTCGATTTCTCTGCTTATGTGGATGGAGAAAGATCGGTACGGCCTAGTTTCGTATCTAGATATCGTTTTGCCTTTCTCTCTATCTAGATGCGACAGGATGGACGGCCATTATCTGGAGTAGTAGCTGCGGTAGATCAGCTGGGCGGCAATTTGCATAACCATTCACTCTCCCATGGGCCGCGGGAAGAAAAAATTGGTATAATAAAAGCGAATCTAGCTCGAGCGGATTAGTTATGGCAAGTTGACAAACTTCCGTGGTACAGAAATTGGGAGTATTCATCGTTGACTTGGCTTTGTTCATCGAAGGTCTTCGAACAAAATGAAGATTCTAGCTGGTGGAGTATGCAGGCTTACAAAAGGTTTATTCTGCTGAAATTAAGGTTTAATATTCTCTAGCTGTTCGTAGTGCTCCTACTCTTTTTGATATTGTGTCAATGCGATTATCAATGGAAATTTGAAGAATGTTTTGCCGAATGTCTGTCAAAGCATTGGCGAGCTTTTATAATGTCTGCGGTGGGTCGGATAAGCGGTGTGATTGCTGTGACAGCGCACAACAGCCATGTTCAATACAATTTTGGTATGGAGAGGTAGCGAACCAACCCATTCGGTTAATGCCATGCCATGTGAAGTACCATGGATCAATGTTGGTAGGAGGAGTGAAAAAAATCGACCCAAAGTGGAATCGCCGTCAGATTTTCAATATTGTTACCCTAACCTCTCAAAGTGCGCAATGCAGTTCACTCGTATCGGCTTATTTTGGTCAGTATGACATACATTTGTCGATAGAGCAGATTCCCATGGGTCTGGGCTTAGGATTCTCCTCTCGTATCTAGCTCGCCCAGTCTCAATTTCTCAATTAAACTTCAACAGATGGTCATTGATTACAGCGCGATTGGCATACATATAGCGACACGACGCTACCGTGTCATTGGCCAACAATCGGCTTTTACGTAACGTTAGAATGGGAATAAAGGTGGGCAAACACCTGAGAACTTTGTCGACAGGAGAGTCTCATGAAAAACCTACGTATCGAATTCTCGACTAAGCTACACAGATGAAATCATTAAAGAACATATATTTTTAGTAACAAGTATTCATATAACAAGTAGGTACTCAATTCACTAGGAACGTTGTACTGGATTTTGGTGCCAGGTCTATGATTTGCGACTTTTATTAATCAAAATTCAATAATAATAATAATATAGAAGATTGCAATTACGCTCTTAGGTAGGGCTCTACTTAGCTAGATGTTGACAGCAGTCAACCAATTTAACTTACTGCGCCATTGCACCACTGACATGACCTTCAAAGCCGTTATTATTGTAATCATGCGTATAACATGCGTTGCTGAATTAGTTTCGCAGAATGATTGTGTCTAATTTGGCCGTATGTCATAAAGGATTGTATATATTTTATTGTGTGTTGCGAATTGTTAGCAAGAAGCTCAATCGGAACGCAAAAGGAGCTTTAGGCATAGTTGAGCACGTCGTGAGCGACACTCCTGTATAAAGTCGCGGATTGCAACAACGTCTCAATTTACCGTCCCGCACCTCCGTGAAGGGAGATGAGGCTATGCAAATCAGCGTTGCCAGGTCAAAAAATGAAAAATATCAAACGCTCGACCTGAAAATCAGCGGATGAAGTGTATTTACGTAGACTTTAATGGATTTGGAATGAGATTGGAATTATAACACCAATGATTTACTATTTCCTTCAAAATTTTACCAGTTTTCCACAAAGGTTCATCAGTTCTAACTGTCACTGCAGTGTTTCTGAGATACTGACAGATAATGGTGTTATTCCTCACGATCCAAACATTTCTTATCATTAAAAGCAGTGAATATTCTTCAGTGTATATATATTTCTGCGGAATACAGGCTGACAGAGCATAAAAATAATCCTTACACATGTGCAATGAGCTTTTTCTTGTTCACCATTCACAACATTCCTTCGAGCTCAAAATTATGGTAATACTTTCATTTGACAGTTAATTAAATAGGCCAGTAAAACGATCTTATCCTAGAGTTTAAATGAATAGTCAGTCTTGGGAATCATGGGATTGTTGCTTGGGAAAGAAAACATGTTTTGATATTATTAATATAAAATCTGCATCTACAGAAATAGGTAGTTACCGCAACAAAATAATTGTGGACACTTTCAGAGGTAATGAAATTTCTATAAAACTTGCGCTGTTTTCTTACTTCAAATCTGATGGAAGGGCCAGTAATGCCTTTGAATGTTCACCAGATCTACCCACTTCTCAGATTTTTTGCCGTCTGCGTATGATAAAATCTCACCAGCTGTAAGGACAGCTGGAAATGACGATATGCAAAACAAACTAGTATTCGTCACGTCGATAAGGAACATTTTTAAGTGTAATCCCCATTTTCGAGTTTGACTTCTTCGTTAAGGATGACGGCCATCGATTTTTTCTCGAACCTGGTCTTGGCCAGGTCATTATTTATGCTCTGTGGTCTTGGCGTATTAGCGAGATCGACTTAAGATGTTGCCTCCCACCTCAACTTAAGCCCAATACTCACGCTTATGCGGTAGGGAAAATATAGTAAGTAATATTGTGGAATTTCGTAGAAATTCTTCTCTGAAACAGAGGATCTACAGGCTTATTACTCCTGCTAATAGATTACTTAGGAAGGAATCACATATGCAGATTGAGCCCACAAAGCAACGACTATCACGTGGCTTTGCATCTATAGACTGGTTAGAATTTCTTGCCTCAATAGGCAATTCTTCAGCCACTTCATATCTCGCAAGATATACCTTAGAAAAATATGCTGTGAGGAGCATATTTCTCCATTCCAATTCTTCGAATAGAACCTTAGTTTAATCGGGATTTACAACTGTGGATCGCACTCGAAAACGCACAAAGATGGACCTGCATAGGTCCTGAACATGTTCAAATTCGAATAATCTAATCTATGTCTCTCTTGTTTTAGGTAAGTTCACGATGTTGACAATATATAGATGGCCCTTCAGATATACATATATTGGTGAGTTTTTATCCACATTGTATAACGTTTTGAGAAAACCGGTAAATATAAATTGAGTGTTACCCAATTTCGATTACGTTCGAAATAACGATCGCCCCCATTAGACGGTCTTAAAATATTCGCATGGAATCAGTTATGCCCCAGATTCACACATTCAGCTCTGATTTTTGACAATTATTGTTGGTGTTAATTAATAACCGCTGTTATTTATATTTTATCGTTCGACCTGAACAGGTGCCTATATTTTAGGTTGGCCTACGCTAGTTTCCGAGCTTAAGATTCGGTAATTACTTTTAATCGTATTATTTAAATTTCATTCTTAATTGGGGTCGTTGACTGGAGCGTTTTTACGCCGTAGGTTGGTGCCACTATCTCTGTTTTTATTATTGTTTCGCTATTTTATGTACCTTATGAGGAATCGATAAGATACTATTATTATCAGGAGTGTATTTTTTATGGCAGAACTGATTTATTAGTACAGGGCAAGTAAGTTGGAGAAGAACGGTTTTATTTATTCGAATCAGTAGAAGATATAATTTTTCTACTCGAGTTTTGAAAAGGTTTACGCGATCATAGAACAAAGCCCCGATGCATTTCGGTCCAAATCGGCGCCGACTAAAAACTACAGACCCTGAGGAACGAAAAGAGTCCTTCCTCACCTACCTGCCCCCACCACAGCCCGAGAAATGACTCCACCAAACTCGTTAATCGACTAAGTTGCACCCTGTCTTTCCAAGAGCCATAAATTGTCAGAAATATGTATATGAAGTTATCAACGGAGTATTTCCACAAGTTCATGAAGCCATTGGCGGAAATTTCGTTTTTCTGGATGAAAGTGCAGTGCCACATACATCCCATCAGGTGAATGCTGCTAGGAAAAAAAAAACAAGTTATTCCACATTTATAATACCATAACCTGAAAGATACCCTGACGAAGAACTATGATGCCACAGATCACCGAAAACGATTCAAAAACATCCCCCTGAAATCTTATTCATTTAACCGGAAAAAATCTACATATACATATTCAAGAAGAAATTGGGTTTTTCTGAAGAGAAAACACAAATAACTTTTGACGATGAGTTTGTTCATAAAACTCCGTTACTTCGTCCATATTATATACAATAAAGAAGGTTTCCTATTTGAATAACAAAAAAGTCTTCGATTCAGTAGATTCTTGAGGTCAAAAGAAAACCTTTTTTTCTATACCATTTTTCCGATTCGGCCCTGATAAAAAAATAAAGCCATTTTATGTCTTCATAATGAGCTGATGAATACTTTTATTTTACGAAACGCTCAAATATTCATTGGATAGCGTCCAACTTAGTTTCAATAGTTGGGTTCTTTGAATTTTTGGTAGTTTAATGGTAGATAATGGTCATAAATGAGAAAACTGGAAGACGTGGGTGATATCTTGTGTTCAAAAAAGATTCATCAAATAAATGAAGATCTATATTCCGAAATTTAATTCATTCGATGAAACCGTTTGTGAGATAGAACTAAAAATTAAAAAAATTTATGGTTTTTCAACAGCCTGTATCTTTTGAACCGAGCCGATTCGGAAAACATGGTAAAGGAAAAAAGTATCTTTTTTGAACCCAAGAATCTACTGTAGTATTTCTACTAGTCAAAAGACTTTTAGGTTCATTTTGCCCATACTTCCCCCTGTGTACCTAGTACCCGCCGAACAATTGAAGAACTGTCGGAATCGTACTGATTGGGCCCCCGAGGCGTGACAAATGACCCCCGCAGCCAGATTGGGTTCCGTTACCGGGACCAGAAACCAAGCCGTTTCCACTCCCTTTACGAGCTGGCGCGCGCTCAGCATGGTCATGTGCCTGAGATAACTAGAGAGCGACGACAACGAGAAACGGGTTGGCCCCCCAAACTGGCACGCTGTGAATTAGGGCCAACCGATAACCGGGTCAAGAGAGATGCAGCGGGCATCAACGTCTCCGGAGCAGCGTACAAGAAGATGTACACCGTCGTCGTTCGGTTTGGCTGTGCGACAGCGTTGCCGGTTAAGTGCACAAACTATTTTTTCGTATGAGGAATTGTTGCTCGCTGACGAATTTTACAGCAGAGATCTTAACACCTGTTCTCACAGGAGATGTGTTCTTTTTGGGATTTTTCGAAGGACTACTTTCGACCCGCGTTTCTTCCAGAAAAATCATAGTAGATCTAAATGTGGTGAATATTCCGTAAGAGCAACTCTTCTTGTTATAAATCTGAGAATTTCATCCATCTCGGCGCAACCGTTCGGTCTTGACGGATTTTTAACTGAACCTATCTTTTTGGGGATTTTTCGAAGGCCAGCTTTCGAATCGTTTATCTCTCAATAAACGTAATCATAGATGGAAATGTGATACATATTCTGAAAGAGCAACTCTTCTAGTAATAAATCTGAGAATTTCATCCATGTCGGCGCAACCGTTCGGTCTTGACGGACTCTTAACTGAACCCATCTTTTTCAGGGTTTTTCGAAGGTCTGCTTTCGAGTCGTTTATCTCTCAATAAAAGTAACCATAGATGGAAATGTGAAACATATTCTGAAAGAGCAACTCTTCTAGTAATAAATCTGAGAATTTCATCCATGTCGGCGCAACCGTTCGGTCTTGACGGACTCTTAACTGAACCCATCTTTTTCAGGATTTTTCGAAGCTCTGCTTTTGAGTCGTTTATCTCTCGATAAAAGTAACCGTAGATGGAAATGTGATACATATTCTGAAAGAGCAACTCTTCCAGTAATAAATCTGATAATTTCATCCATGTCGGCGCAACCGTTCGGTCTTGACGGATTTTTAACTGAACCTATCTTTTTAGGGATTTTTCGAAGGTCAGCTTTCGAGTCGATTATCTCTCGATAAAAGTAACCGAAGATGGAAATGTGATACATATTCTGAAAGAGCAACTCTTCTAGTAATAAATCTGAGAATTTCATCCATGTCGGCGCAACCGTTCGGTCTTGACGGACTCTTAACTGAACCCATCTTTTTCAGGATTTTTCGAAGCTCTGCTTTCGAGTCGTTTATCTCTCGATAAAAGTAATCGTAGATGGAAATGTGATACATATTCTGAAAGAGCAACTCTTCCAGTAATAAATCTGATAATTTCATCCATGTCGGCGCAACCGTTCGGTCTTGACGGATTTTTAACTGAACCTATCTTTTTAGGGATTTTTCGAAGGTCAGCTTTCGAGTCGATTATCTCTCGATAAAAGTAACCGAAGATGGAAATGTGATACATATTCTGAAAGAGCAACTCTTCTTGTAATAAACTTGAGAATTTCATCCATCTAGGTGCAACTGTTCGGTCTTGACGAATTTTTAACTGAACCCATCTTTTTGGGAATTTTTCTCAGGTCCCCTTTAGAGTCTTAACCGCCCTTGCCTGCATATATTGTTTTCCTTTCCTTCTCAACGACACCATTCATTATCTCGGAGAAAACGACTGACTACGAGAGCGTTTACTTTCGAAGCGTTCTGGATGCAGACCGATTTGTCACTTTCCAAAACGTGCCATCATTTCGTTCGCGACAAAATAATGCATCGTTTTACGCCTCTTTCGAATGCGGTCGAGCGTATCGGACACATCCGGAATCGAAGATTGCGGGACTAGATTAAATTTCGTTCGGTCTCGAGTGAAAGTTGAGACGATTTTTTTTTATCCGCGAAAATTGAGAGATACCTGGTTTATTTGTACGACGCCGATCGGGGATGCCAAAAAGTTTTTGTTGAAACTTCCATATGGGTTTTCTCCCACTTCTGGGGGCATTTTCGAGCGAACAGTTGACAAGATTCATTTTCACTTTCTTCCCTCCATAAAATAAGAGTTAATTACTTAATATTTCCCTTCAAAACAAAAAAAACAACCAGCAACTTGTTTAAAGGGCTAAACGAAAACGATTGAAATGTTCTCCGTTATTTTTCATGTTTTCGTGTTCTCCCATGATTAGTATTCTTTCGAAACGGTGGATTTTGTATGCCGAAAACCTAACTGGGCGCATAACGGGCAAAGCGCCCGGGCGTGACGCTCTGTAGGTATATTGACACGCGAAAGCGATTGAAAACGAAAGGCCGGATAAAGTTCGGACTTCCGAACAGTAAATTTTATCGGACACAAAGCGTTAACCGTTCGATATTCCGTTAATGTATCGCGTTAATTGTTCCGTTCCCATTCAGATGTCCGCTTAGATGGACGAGGTTTTATGTGGTCGTTACGGCCTACTCGCTGGGCAGTTCACGTATAAGCGAATATACGTTCAGTTCTGATATAAACAATCGAATATTGAGAAGAAGTAGTTGGCTGGGGACCCACCTTCTAGGGAAATTAAGCTCTTATGGCCAATTGGCCCTAAAGAACCTTAAGGAAAATGATTTTTCGTCGATCTGAACAAATAATGACATTTTACGTACTAATTTTCGAACGAAAAGTCGATTATTTTTGAGGCCAAGGACTTTTCGTCCGTAAACACTCTTCGTCCGCGAACACTTTTCGTCCGGCTCTTCGTTCGACTCTTCGTTAGGTATTAGATCCCTAGCCCATTGAATCAATTTCGTTAACACAGAATTTGATGAAAACATGAACCCTTGTGACAATAACTGTCATTTGCTGTTGTCAAGTTAATTTTTCACGAAATCTGCTAGATTTCACGAGTGAATTGGATACATGGTTTGAATGTTAGTATTCAGTATAATCAATAATGGATAGTGATACCCATATGGATATCAGTAACACTTCTCCAGAGCTCAGGGAATCGGCATTTACAGCCTCGGCTATCAATTTGCAGGCTCGACTGTAAGCTGTATCTGTACTACCTGTATCTGTACTACCAGGAGGTAGTTTCTTCTGTGATCGTGGATTCGTTCACAGTTTTGTATACTAAACCACAGGAATCTCAATTTTCTCAAGCCTTTTTAGTCGTTTCTCATCGGTTTTCAGGACCGAGATTGTCATCTGGACACGAGACGCACTGTTTTGGACAGATGGACTACTTTTTAAACCCTTCAAATCCGCTGATTTTCCCTCTTGCCTCTGTGCTTACGAAATTATTATATACAGGTTGTTTTCAAAGGTGAGGCTTTTTTTTGACGGAAGGTAGAACTCATCAAAATGAGTCGTTTAACCAAAAATTGTTTATATAAAATATCCAAGATGGCTGAGATACATCCTCTAAAAGTTCGACAAAGTTTCATTGAATTTCAAGTACGGGACTGTGGAAGGTGACTCCGGCATCGCAAAAACGAAACAAAACATTAACATATGGCTGGACAATAAGTGATTCAGTACCAAGTTCATCGGATTAGATGCATCAGGTCACTTTTGATAGAATCATAATTGTTGTATCGTGCAATTTAGGGTAAAAAAAATGTAGAAAATTGAGGCAGTTTCTTGAAAGTGCTTATGTTAGTTATGTTGAAAAAGTGCTATGATCCATCCCATTTTTACCACGATTGTTGGAATGTTCGAACAAGAAGATTGTGATGCCCACTGTGAAAAAATTCGTGAATAATTTAGACGAATTTAATGGGTGAGATTTTGTATTATTATTATATAATTATAGTATTATTCTATTTTTTTACACTTGTGTCCTAAGTCTCTTCTGTCGGTTGGTATCGAAATGAGCCATTTCATAAAATCGTGTTAGTTACTAAAAAATAATGAGAAGAATTCGGCAATCCTAAGTTTCCACTCTCATTACAACTTAAATATCGAACGAGCCAATATCCCAAACGAAACCACATGGTCGAATCAGGAGATGAGTTTTTTCTCACTGCTTTGCAATTATTCAGCTAACAAACGGTATAGGGTCGTATTAGGATCTATTTCAGTAATCATTTTTTCAACTTTGTCCTTTTGAAAGTTTTGTATGGGTGATTTTTGATGGAACGCTTCATTTTGACCAATTCTACCTGTTAAAAAGCCTCACCTTCAAATACACCCCGTATAACGATCAGATATCTTTAGCTCTGAAAGAATTTAGCCCATCGACTAACTCAACTGACGTACCCTGACAGTTTCAAGTGAATCTATGCGTAATCTATGTCCGAGGCATTTTCTGTCACTCGACTGACATCTGACATGTCTTGTATGCCAGAGGTAACCTCAAAAAGTATTGCTTCTTCCTCGGAGACCGTTGAATCGATGCAAAACTCGTAGAAACGACCGGACATCGTTCGGAGAGAAATTTCCCCATCGATACCTGCCCCGAATTTCACCTCGACGAACATTCGAAAGTCCCCGTTCTTATCCGATAAGGCCAATTAACCGTCCGAATATCGTCCAGTCATCCGCTTTCCAGACGGGTAGTTAAAATACTTTCTACGTCGACACGAAAAGTGAAATTGTCCGCGGATTCTGGCCGACGCATCCGCGTCTTTCTCTCTCTCTCTCCGGCACGGCACTTTCCAATCACCCTGTCCGGATCTCTCTCCTTTGTGTGCGTGCCCACACGTTCCGGTGACCCAGTTGCGTGGGCGTACTTCGGTCCCACAACACAACAACGCCGTACCGTCTCACGGGGTCTGGAGATGGCTCATCGCGCGACCAGCGCTCCCCGAAAGTAGGTTAGTACAGTCGGTTGGAGAAGGGGGCCCCGGTGCTCTCGGAACGCCGCCCGTTCTCCTTAGCCTCAGCAGACCGACGTTAGTGTGTTGCGACAGTCCCGCGAGTTAAGATAGTACGCCGACAGCGTACCGAAACCAGACGACGGGTATGTTACGCGACTTGCCATGAGCCCGTCACCCGCCTTGCCTCTGGAAGTGGAAAGATACATCGGCGCCTGTCTGATATCGAACCACAACCATCAGAAGACCAAGCAGCAACAGCAGCAGGTGGAGCCCTTTTATCGCGAACGTTACCACCGCCAGAGGACCTTCTCCAACGACAACAACTACCGCCCTCAGAGATGCCCGAATCTGGACGGATGGGCTGGTGGCATGCCCCTGATCTCTTTCGTCCCCAACAGGCCGCGTCGCCTGGAACAACCCCTGGTTAGAACCCCGCCGCCAGGCTACGAAGACTTCAACCTGGCGCGTCTGGCCGTCCACACCCAAGGTGCACCTTTGATCTTATCCAAGACGTACAACCACCGCAAGAACAAGCTGCAACGGAACCAAAACGCCACCGGGAAACCCAGGAACGGCGAGAACAAACCCGCGGACACGGTGAGCGTCACCAGCGACGAAAGCTACGGTTCCGTCAGTTCCGAACAGTGCCTACCCCGCATCATAAAACCCAGGAAACGTCGCAAGAAAGACCGCAAGACGCCCTCCTTCGAACCACCGTCCTTCCAGTCGTCCGACTCCACTGAAGTATCCTCAGATGGTACCAGTCCGGAAGCTGTCAACCCTTCCAGGTTAACCTTCGAGTTCCTCCTTGAATCTGAGACCCCGAGGTTGCACCACACTTTCGACGAAGTGGAGGATCTGGAAGAGGATTCCAAAGTGGCAAACGCCACCAGTTGCCAGTGCAGGTACTGCGACCCCGCGGGGCAGATCTGGGACTCGGACAAGACGCACTACTCGTCGTTCCTGACGCCCCCTGATAGGCCGGACGACGCGTTCCCCTATCCGGACCTGTCCAGGTTGACGCTGGAGGAGGCGATGCCCCGTAGGGCCTCGGCGTCCGACCTGGAGGTCTCCACGCAGATCGTGACGTCGCTGAATGGACTCAGGGACCTTGAGATCAAATTTTTTTCCTCGGCCAGTGCCTCGTGCGACGACAAAGTGTACCACCGCAAGGACGTCGTCGAGACGTGCTAACAACTATGGTGAACTTTGGGTATCGATTGGTGTGAGTGTGTGTCCTCTGTGTCTCTGGGATTACTAAGTACAATCCGTACGTAACAGCCTCTTTTTCCTCTGCGTCTTTAACTTATTTATTCAACGAAAAAAGCTGTGATCTCGATCTGCGGCGGGGTCACCATAGAGGTATATAGATTGTAAAGTGCAAATCACGATTTTCCAATCAGGAGGTGTTGGGATCTAGCGGCCCATTTGATTTATGCGTTTTGCGGTACCTTTTCCGTGAATTATAGGAGAAATTCGGACGTTTGGGAGCGTGAGAAGGCTTCATTCACACCGTTGCTTGCGTTAGGTTCGACCTGTCGATGTTTTGATGAGAACGAATCGATTCAAGGCGTCTTTTTTGCGTTTTCATCGACAACATCGTTCTCGCGAACATGGAAATAGCTAATTCGGGAAGTTGGTTATGGAATTTTGAAGGTTGATGTTCTATGAACATTGTGCGTAGCTACTACTACTGATTCCAGTCGGAGCATAGTCTATTCAAGAATTATTGACATCTCAGTGGGCCTGGAAAGACCAGACGCTACTTAATATCTGCTCACAAAAGTTCTCCAATAACTTTTGTAGTTTCAAACACTGAACTCAAATAAAAAGATAAAATAATAAAAAATTAAACTGATAAAACACACAAATTCAAAGCTTATGAATGAGAACATAAGCAACAGTACAAAATTCTCAATATCTTCGATCATATACCTACATGTAACTGGTCTGTAGTTTAGTGTTTACTCCCAATACCAACCACCAGATTTCCTCAATTCAAAATCATACTGTGTGAACGATTGCTCAACTTCAATTATGTTTTCCACAGCCTCCCGAGATGTCAGTTATTCTTGATCTCAATGTCATTTACCTCTAGCCTAACTTTTAAACAATAACAACTGCACCATTCGTGAAAAACGAAGCATGCTGTCAAAATTGTCTTTACTCAACTTATGATTTGGTCTATGGGGCACATTTTGCTTTAAGGTATAATTTTTTTTAATGAATTTTCGATCAAGAAAAACTCCTTGTTTCAAGCGTATCAAATTTTTTCCACGAATTTCTTGTTTAATTTCCCTCCAATAGTGTGAGGATGAATAAAACATGAATGGGTATTCATGGTGGATAATTCCAACTGGAAATTGTATAATGAGTATTCTCTAATTCTTTCTAATCACGAAAACTGCACGTTTCTATTGAATTAGAGGAAATTTCGTTGATTGTTATAAAATTCTAAAGAGACCGTGACCACTTATATGAATTAAATGGCGTGAACAAACATTTGGATGTTTTGAAGAAACTTTGCATATGCTGCTTGGTGTTATTGTCATTTTTTGCGTCGGAATTCATCCAAACTATGGAATAGAAAAATGTTTAGGAAGAAAGGGAAACCAAAATGAAATTTTTTTTTCTTTGAGTTAGTGTCTCAACGTATTTTTAAGAAAATGGAGATGTCTGTTGAAAACCTTCTCTGTTTCAAATTTGTTTTGATCTGTTTCAAAAAATTGCCTCGTTTTTCGAATGCGGACCTTAACTTCAACATTTCCGAATACGGACCTGCATTTTTAATGAAATTTGATTAGTACTTCGAGTTCAAGTAAGTAAAATCATTTTTCTACTGATTTTGTTCTTGCCTTTCTATTCAAAAAGCTTTATTTTCCTTTAAATTTCACGTAAAACTCAAAACTTATCGAGATCGAGATGGAAACGTGTTGTAGAAACAAATACCGAGCGATATACCTATCTGAACTCGGTAAGATAAGAACGACTAGAATTCATTGAAAAGAGCAGGCCAGTATAAAAAAAATCAATCGGTTTCACCTTGAGTATGCTTGAATGCCAACTATTCTAATGCGTTAAATTTCGCTTCAGCGCGATTCAAATACGAAATGAGTCCTTGAGAAATTTTAAATCATTTTATTCTCATTTGTTTTTTGTTCGAATATCAAATGATTCAAGTATAACATTCTTCGCATTCTGGATTACACGCTTCAGCGGCAAGAATACGAAATTTGTCTCTATAATTCCTACTAGTCATGTTCTTATGCTCATGTTAATGGTTCGATCATGTTTTGTGCTACGTTAAAATTCTGAGACACATAATGTCCTCTATTTTTATTGCCTTACGTTTTTTCATATTCAATCTTGAAATTTATTTGTCTCATATTGTGTCTTCGTCACTCTCTTGTAGACTTATCTGTTTCATCTTGGGTTATACTTTTACTAACAATCATTTCGCTGTAGCTTATTTTGTCTCATTCTTTTTTATCTCTAATTTCATCCTTTCATTTGGTACACAACAAATTTAACAATTTTAAATAATACTTTGTTTCGTGTTGTTCATAAAAACTTCTCATCATTACAACTCGCCAAACGCTACTTGAATTCATTTTCCAATTTCTGCCGACTTCCTTTACCGTTTCAACAGATTCTCGCAATTAGACATCGAATACATCCATCTCGACCCAGTTTCGTAACCGTCAATTTTTCGCCTCTAGGAGCACATTACGCCCTATAACAATACCCCATAGCTCTTTAGCACCCATATCCACAACTGCGCGAAGAAGAGTAATTATAACATAAACCGCCATTAACGAACGGTTAAACAACTACCTCGAGGTAAATGTGGTTTATTACAACTCTTAACCGGGATTTCTACATCGAATCAATTATGAATTGTTTCTAGCGAATATCCTATTTGACTTGAAGAGGCAGTGGGAACTGAAACTTTGCCTCGTTCCACCGCGCAACAAGACGTTCACTTTCTGCCGTTTCGAAATGGCACGGGTCATGGTTCATTGCGGTCGTATCGACTCGAGTATGGAAACTCTGAACATTCGCCACCAAATTGCTTCAAAGATACAAAATATCCGTGAAGAATTCGTCACCACGCATATTTCGAGATGCGACAGTATTTCGCGCTTATCTACGGTCTGAAATTGTTTTTCCTCACTCTTCTCTGCGTCTTTATCAGAAATCGAAATGTTAGTTCCAGCGGACAGTAGTTCTGGCGACCCGTAGGCTGAATGCCAATAGTTCTAATGTATTGTAGTTCAAACGCACCATGGTCGTTGAGTAGTTCAAATGACTGGTTAAATCCAAGATCTATTGAACGTCGGTTGATCCTGGAGGTTCCCACAAAGGAATGCTTGATGTATAGAAATAAAAAATAGTAACAGGGTGATGATACGCGAAGTAAGGGGTTTTATGAAAGTTTCGAGAGTTTTCTGATCGCGATTCTTGCTCTATTCGATCGATTTCCAAGTGAAAGCTTTATTAGTTATGATTCCGTTAGTCATTAGCAGATGCACTATCTCTACACGCGGTTAATTGCGTTTCCGCCACACAATGAGTCCTATAGCTCGGTAATTGGATGTGTCACCGGTGTTTGGCGATAAAAAAAATTTTTTTTTCCGTTTCAGGTAACGAGCCTTTTCAATTCGCACAGGCTGGTTTTTATCACAATGGAAGTTGATGTAGAACTATCTGCAGATGCCGTTTTGTTTTTCCTACTCGTGTTTTTCAATGGACCGTTCGTTATTTCAGATAATGAAGTGATAGGCGCAGGTTGCGATACAAAAAACTTCGAGTGAATGAGGTCCTGGAAAAAAAGGGAGATGGGTTAACCTCGTCAACCTTGCTTGTAAAATTTTAAATTGTATATTCACAAAACACGTTGGTGACAAGAAATTAATGACAGATGTCAAAGAGTATTAGCAACCAACATAAAAATTAAGTGATTATTCTAAGTCTCCGAGAAGTTGAAAGGGTAAATCCATTTTTTATCACAGTAATATGTTTGTATGTTTGACCCTTCTCTTTTCACGTACTTTTTCTCATTCTTTTTAAGCTTATCTATATTTCTTTTTCGTTAAAAATTGTTTCTGGGTATTAGCAAGGTATTTAGGTTGTCATGTTGTACATTTTTGTTCACACTTGATGGCGTAGGTAATATAAGAGATAAATAGCACTCAAGTTTCGATTTCCATTCCTTGAGCTTCCCCAACTACTACACCATCTGACGATTTACATACTATTTCCTGTCTTTCCTTTCAACATAATTACAGTCCACCAGCATAATCATGCTAATGGCGTTGGACATTTTTAACGATTCGGAATAATGAGTATCAACATCGGCCAAGTTGAGCAGGACGTAAAAATATGTCTTATATCCCCTGGTAATTGAATGTTAGTAGGTTGCGAGCGAAAGTATGAGAAATCGACTTTTTTCGAGATTATGGATATTTAATGGAAACCGTAAAACGTATTAAATGCTCGTGTTAATGACTCGATGTCGTGAAAAATTGGAAATCTATTAACTGAAAATTAGGTGATATAATTGAGTCATGCTTGGTTTATCTGGGAATTGAAATCGAACCAATTATACACCCACGTGGAACGTTTCATTTACGTTATTGGAATAAATTGCTTGATTAAACGATGGAACCTTTATCCTCTCTGTAGAATTAATTGATTTTTGAATAAGAATTGTCCATATCGTCGGTCGTCATATCATCTGTGGGGTGTACTTCTTTATATACACATACACATATATAACCAATATGAAAACTCTGCGCGTTTTGAGTCCTGGTCAGTGTTGGATGTCGTTAATTCCAAATGGGCAATCAATATGGCATGTTTTCTAATGCTCCTCAGAGCAGCTCGAAATTTAATCGCCATATAACTGCTGGCTGCGTTGCCCAGTCAACCGCAATGACCACTGATTGTGCTGTAGTAACTTTCACTTCTTGAAAATTGGACGTGCTTGATTCTTTTCGCTTTCTCTGCCGTGGATTCTTGCACGCATGCATATCGTATCTTTTTGTTTTGGTCTAGAGATCGACACACTGCTCATTCTTCGATGTGAATGTTTTTCTACAATTCTATTCAACTTTTGTAGCTTTATCTTTCTGTGTGTTTCTTCTTCGAATTTATTTGTTTTATATTTTACCTTTACTTACATGTAGCTTCATTCTCTTATATTTCTTCTTTCTGCACGTAGAATTTCTTCATCCTACTCTTGTAGCTTCATCTTTTATTGTGCTTTCATTCCTCATCTCCAAATTTATCTGTTTCATCTTTACTAAAATTCATTTCTTAACTTATTTTTGTTGTTTCATTCATGTTAATGTCTCTGTCTAAGTCTTACTGTTTTATATCTTTTCATTCTTCATCGCAAAACATTGTTTGTTTCCTGTACTACCTCTAATAGCGTCCACTGTATTTTGATGATTTCATTTCAAAGTTCACCTCTATATTATTCTTTCTATTTCCTCTATTTTATCATTAACATAATCCTCACCTATCTTTGATCAGTTCTTTTTTTTTTAAGGTCCATCATACCTTGCGAGTCTTGGAATGAATTCAGTGAATCAAAGATGTTAATTTTCTCAAATGGCAATCGAAAGTATCCACCAGATCGATTTAAAAATATTATCTATGGCTCCATTTTTCAGATTTATGATTCCAAGCCAGAGACTCTCTGTGTATTATGCCTTTATTCATCTATTATGTCACTCTGCCTTTTCAAGCGACATTCTACCAGAGCTCGTTATCTACTCCGGTGGCACCTACTCGACCTTCGGTTGCGCAACCCTCAAGCCGACCCGAAACGCCCCCCCTCGCCCAGAAATTCGATTCCAGCGCGACAACGATAATCATTCCGTATTTTTTCAATCTGCAATCTCGAAAGCCGTCGGATACGTGCTCTCCATTTCGATCTCGTGGTCAAGGATTCCAGGTGTAGCGTTGGGCAATGAGTTGAGCAGGATATTATGCGTGAACGTAACTAAGGAGAGCGCCTGGCGAAGTATGGAATGTTTGGGTTCGTTATTAGCGAACGCGCGAGCTGTTACGAGGTGCGTTATTTACTCGTTCGATGAGGCGTCGTTAATATTCATCGCTAGGTTTCGAAATGGGCGAATGGTGATTTTCTGGGCGCGTGAGGTGGGAGAGAATGATACGCGGTTGTTTTTCCTTTGTTTGAACTTGAATTCATGAAAGATAAACATGCGAAACGCTTTCAAAGCGTTTATATAAGAAACAAGATTAAATGAGAGGAAGAACGAAAGTTTGCGATAATGCGCATGCTCATTTAGGTCTTTGACATTGACAATTTTTCTTTTCTTGACCTCGGCCGAATGTTACTTCGAATTGAGTGAAATGCGAACTCATCAGTCAATTCATTGGAGCTCACCCATATGTTATTTGATGCAGATTTTGAAGGAAGCAACCTATTGTGTCCCCTTTTGCTGAATAAACTCACCATCACTATACGAGTGACTCGTATTACGGAGTCAATCAAATGTTACTACAAATATCACTTGGGGGATAAGTAAAATAAGATTTTCGTAGTACTTGTGTAAAAAATTATTTGCCTGGTCAGTCTCATAAAATTTCGAGTGACTTAGTGGCTTTGTTAACACTTGACCGTCGTCTAGTTTCACTCGAGTGACTCGAGAATTTGTGTTCTACTCGAGTGCTTCCAAGATCGTACTGTCACTGAAATGACTCTGCAATCAACTTCGTCTGCTATCGAAGCCTTGTAGATTTTCGTGAAAGACTGATCATCACTCGAGCTACTGAACCACTGGAATGGCAATGGAGTTATAAGCAAGGTTCACTCGGGTAAAGGATAAATTTATAGGTCTCTCCATTGAAACGAGTATTTATGTGTCACTTGGGTGATTTTTCGGGTCGATCTTATGAAACGACAATTTCCGAGTCACTCTGGTGATACTCGAATTATAGAGTCACTCCAGTGGCATCAATTGTCTTTGATACTTCAAAAACTGTACAACCCAAAAACGTCCCCATATCCAGTGGCGTTGTTCTTAGTCACTTGAGTGACTATCGCTGCAAATCCGATCGTATTTACTCTCAATTCGTTTCGAGTCTGGGACTTAAGTGATTCATCGTATCCAATATTATTTCACCCAAAGCATCCCACTGGATCAAGTCATCAGATCGATTATCGTTTTCACTTTAGTGATCAATTGTCTTAGATTCTTCAAACACTGTAAAACTAAAAAACGTTTCCAAATCCGGTGACGTTGTTCTTAGTATGGTTCCACTCGAGAGACTGAAGTAGTCACTTGAGTGACTATTGTGAAATTTCATATTTACACGCTAGAGTGAAAAGTTCCTGATTTCATCACACGTTTCTTAGTTTGTATAAAAGTTTATTAATGGCTGAGATACATAGTTTCCTTTTTGGAAAAAATAAAAGGGTTTGATAACACTAGAACTGGCTAGTTTGGAAAATCGTGGTTTGAATACAAGACCCTGCTGTACCTGTAAGTAATCATTGTTACAATTATTATCTTCAGACCTTCATCAGTTTGAGTACAATGAGAATGTAACCGTACGAAGGATACTTTCACTGTGTGAAATACCTTTTACATTTTTTCCGTTTAATTTGCATGTTTGAATACCGCAACCAGTGTCCTTGTCGTTTCCAGTTACTCTCTAGAGTTTCTCGGAACATTCATATTGTTGGCATGGATTGGTCGTTTTCGTATACCGACGTGTTATTATCAGATGTGACTTTCACTATATCTCTTGAGAAATCGCCACTTGACTTGCTGAAATCACCTGTGGCAGTTTTATTCAGATGAATGTTACTCGGAAACAGTAATTATCCAGCGACAGAGCGCTTATTTCTGATTGAAATTTCTGTACTGTTAGTGCTGCTTTCGATACCTTTAATTGCAGACCTTGAAAGAGAAACTTTCGATCGGTTCTGATGATATTGTTTGATATAGGAACGACCAATACCAAACATCCTGTTAGGACACTGGTTAGGTCGATTGATGTGTGTATTTTTATTCTTATTATTATATATTTTCTGTTTATATTATCTATACGATTTTGTACAGTATTTAGCGTTATAGTAAGCGCTGTATATTTTTATTAATTAAACGAGTGCTTTTCTTATTGTTTTTTTTAATTTCTGTATTGATTTGAATCTGAAGAATTCTTGGATACGATTTATTATATACTGTTAAGTGGTGGAGCAGAGGTTTTTTGGGTAGAAATTCCTCAAACCCGCTGAGGCAGGTAAGTTTTGAAGAAGAATTACACGATCTTTCTTTCTCAACAGTTTGAACCACGGTTATTCGAAATATTTTGATCATTAAGGCCAGCCACTACAAAGTCATACGTGAAAAGTTACTAGGTCAGATGAAGCTTTCTATCAACGTATTCAAATGCGCGTCTTCAATCATAAGAACTCGTCGAACATTCCTAGAACAAACCTACGATGCTCTCTCTTCACCACACCGGTTGAAACATATCTCTTCTAATTTTCTACGAGATACAACGTCAGAAAATGAGTTATTGTTGTTGGTTTTATCGACTGGCGCCACTAAACAGGTGAAACCTACCATGTATGGCTCATATCAACAAAGGAAAGAAAGGTGCAACGTTGTTTATTGTGACCGACACCCACAAATACCGTGTTTGTTCTCCGGTTCATGGTTATCGACCAAGTATGTGCTGTGCTGCATCTCTGGATTTTTTTTTTCTTCGATGAGTCAGGTACCAACGAAAACACATTCGTTAAGCAAAAATCATCAAAGCAAGAGTACAATGACGACGGGGTTAACGAAAAAAAAAAGGTTAATGTCATCGTTCTGCTATTTTTTTATGCTGAATCGAACCAAGGAAAACCAATAAAATTTTCAGGATTTTCTATGTCGTTCCTTATGGAATTTGTATGGTAACGAAAGATTTGGTTGGAGAGAATATAGAAAGATGCTAAACTCATCCAATCCATCCTATTTAAAGTTTGGTTTGCCACAGCGATCTCTGAATAACCCGAAATAACCGAATTTTTCCAAACAGTTTTGCTTTCACTTCCAGAACGAGTTCAGATACGAAAACGAGAGTTCAAAACTCGATTTAACCGAACGAAAGTGGATCGTCGTGGAGGGCAAAATACTTTTGATGCGTTGCAATCCGACGACATACGAAACATTAATTCCATTACGAAACCGTCTGGCCGTATCTCGGACAATATGTATAATTATATTATCATCGTGCGTTCGCGGCAGTACGAAGAACAGGACCAAATCAAGATGGAATTGGTTTCAGACCGGTTAAAAATTGCTTATTTTTTCTCATATCCCATTCAACAAGTACTTGAAGTGAGGCAGTTTTCGGCAGTTTCTTCGGACCAATAAGAAACACAAGGATACAAGAACACGTTGTTGTGGTTGTTGAATTTTCGCCCTGTTTTGTTAACCTCATCGATTTAACCTACCGACCATAAAAAAAAAGAATGCACTAGCGTGAAGTCAAGAACTTTTCGTGCATCTCCTAGTCCATAATCAGGATGGTCGCCCATCCAGGTATTAAACACGCTTGATGCTGCTTAACTATAAGAAAATTAGTTGCCGATATTTCCTACAATAACATATCCGATGATGTTGAAAACTGGTGCTTGGCTTCAGAATAACGTTTCGAAGGTCCTCTCAAAATTATGGTGTTACCCATCTAGTTGTTTTGGAGATACATAATTATAATTTACAACTAGTCACTGAGTCAATTGGATGGGTATTTTTTTGAATATCGAAATAAATTCAGACGTCTTAAACTCTGCAACCATTAAGCGAGATGCGTAGATTTGGTTTTTGAATTTCAGACTCGTTTTACAATATCGGCGTTTTTTGCACTTGTGTTGGAAACAACTATTTGGCGAGTCCATCTGTATCTTTCTAGATTTTCAGTTAACGTCGACCATAATGGGCTAGAATCTCTGTTATAACCACTCGGTGTGGGCACCGGACCCAATAATTTGACGGTCGTTATACACAACTGATCGTGTGTCCGTTCTTGGCGAAAAATAAAAAACCAGCAACGCGAGGAATCAACCGTTTATTTGGTTATGTAATAGCGGTGAAATCGCTTTGGGCGGTTTGTAATTACGGTGAGTTGGCATCTGGTATGAAGATGTATAAAAGAAGAACACTTCGTAATCGTGTGATTTGGTAGAAACGTCAGCGCGTTTATCGCGTTCTATCATCCGATAACAGGCCAATTTGTGGGACGAGTCAGTTTGTGGAATTGTCGCTGCTTAACGAGATGGCCATAGATATTAACGCCGATGTTGCGTCGTTTAGAGGAGGAAGCGCTATCGATTTATACGAAAAAAAGTTTGAAATTGATTTGGGAGGTCCTCTATTAGAGAAAAACTCGTTCGTTTCAATTGGAAGCGAAATGATGTAGTATTGCATTTTCGCAAACTTCGTTGAAATTGAAAAAACATTTACTCGGTCTTGTCTCTTTCCAGTAAGTACCGGATTATAGTGGTTTCCTCTCCTTCTCTGACTGTCGCCGATCCTCTCTGTATCTCACTACCTCTGACTCTCTATCCCTCTACATCTGACTCTATCTCTCTACATCTGACTCTGTTTCTCTATATCTGACTCTGTTTCTCTACATCTGACTCTGTTTCTCTACATCTGACTCTCCATTTCTCTACATCTGACTCTCTGTCTCTCTACATCTGCCTCTTTATCTCTGGCTCTCAATCTCTCATTCTTTCTCGCTTCCTCTCTGACTCCCTTTCTTACACCTTCTGATTCTCCCTCTAATTCTTTATTTGGAGCAAATTAGGTGAATGCGAATGGTGAGCAAAATTTTTTCATCCGAGCATTCTCAAATATGTTTCGACTGGGCTTGCCATTCTCCTGACTCCCCTTTCGTAACTGCCCCAGAGATCTTCGACTGTCTCTCTCTTTATTCACCGTCCCTATCTTTGAAATAACTTCGTCGAGCATTTTTCATTATGCACTTTATGCATAAATTGGACTCGCCATCTCTCTCCCTCTTTCTGACAACCTTCTTTCTCTGACAGTCTTTTTGACACTACCTCTCTCTATGACACTCTTTCTCTCTCTTCCTTCCTAACTCCAGCCATGATTCTTCCTTCCATACTCCCACTCTCGACTATCTCTCTAACTTTCCTTCTTTCTCAGACACTCTTTGACACGTCGTCTTCATCTGTCACTCTTTAACACCTCTTCTTCGCCCTTTTCTCTGCAATTCTTGTTCCTCTGTTACTGTGGCTCTTCTGCCCCTTTTACTCCCTCTGCCGCAATATCTCTTCCAACATAGTACAAAGTGTAACTTCGTAACTGTCTTCTGGTATCAAAGGAAATAAAAATCTTATGACATCTCTTGACACGCGTAAATATTTGTGATTTTTTTTCTTTCTCGAGATAGGATTCGAGATCACAGGACTCTTCTATCGAACAACTATTTCCTACTGCCCTCGTCTACCTGGTAGAGTCCGTTAAGAAGCCACTTCTTACATCCGTAAGATGAACAACCGCTACGCAGACGGGTCCGAATGCTACCACCCATACGCCCGTCCATCGGAAGATTTTCAGTGTCACTGGGTTAACGAATTGAAAGTTGTCGGCGCGTAGTCGATGACCCCAATGGTAGAACTCCGCGACCATCTACGGTCTGAGGAAACGGTGGAAATCCTCGGAGTCGAGTGTTTCGTGCAGGCGAGGTTGCAGCGGCCTTACCCGATGGGAGGTGAGGTCGGGTACTTGAAGATTGCAAAAAAGGTTTCGGTGGCGATGGATCGGTCAGATTTTATCGTAGTGAGATCGTTTGAACCTTGTTAGTTCTAGATTTTCAGAGCCAGAGAAACATTTCATTGTCGTTTTTGATGCCGCATAAGGCCGGACCGTTTATGTGAGCCACCCTATATGCTACGGTTCACGAGATGGTTCAAAGTCAATCGATCTCAGTACTGGATTAACGCATTTCAATCGGGAGTATACAATTTATGTGATTCTCACTAGGATGAGTCATTTAACGACTAAGAATGTTTCGCCATCGCAAGAGCATCTTCAGGTATAGGAGGATAGGTTAAATATCTTCTTCTAGTGAGAATCATGAAATTAAGTTTCTAATTCTTTGAGCAGGAACATTCAACTCCGGTATGTCCGCACGTATCCTTAGCTGCCTAACAATCCTAATCATAAACGCCGCAAGAATCGGTCGTTAACAGCCGCGATCTCATTATGGCGGCACAGAAAGGTATAAAGAGAACACGTGATCTCGTCGTAAGAAACAATTAGGGGAATCTAGGCGAACGATGAATTATCACCTACCGGACGAATCTCCGGTCGGATTGATGTCCGCCTTTAAACTCTCTCTCTCTCTCTTGGGCGTCCTGTGTGTCCCATTGGCATGATTGGATAAATTGGCATCAATCCACTGATGTTGCCGCTACCAATTAGGATCGAACAGTGGCAGCGAAAATATTCGCGATCGATATTCGGATAAGAAATCGATCGATTTTTAACTCGGAGTGACACTAGACGTTTTGATATGGAGCGATAATTTTGGTCCTCCAACTGAGGGGCTTCTCCACTTGAGTAATTTTTGACTAGTTTGACTCAAGTCATTCTAAGAGCCGAGGAGTTCAATGTATTGAAACTCGAGTTCCTAATAGTGCTGCCTCATAAATAAGCTCCACTCGAGTCAGTTTTGAATTAACTTATTAACACTTGGTTTAATAGCAGAGCTAGCTTGTGAACTCGTTTGACACAAGACGTTTTTCGAGCCAAGAACTTCAATACATTTACACTCGAATTCCTAATCGATCTATATCGTTGACTCGTTTCGATCGAGTCATTTTTGAATTGGTTTAATAAGTCGTTCTACTCAAGTCATTTCTTCAATTTATCAACAATCGAGTTCCTAATAGAGCTATCTCATAGATTAGCTTCTCCTGAGTCAGTTTGTTAGCTCTAGCTTGTTAACTCGTTTAGCTCAAGTCAATTCTCGAGCCAAGGACTTATCTATTGAAACTCGAGCGCCAAATCCTTCCATCTCTTACATTTTAACCATGACTCGAGTCATTTTTGAATCAATGTATCAAGACTCGGTTTAGTAGCCGAACTAACTCGTTTAACTCAAGTCGTTCTTCGAGCATAGGACTGATGCTCGAGTTCCTAATCCAGCTATCTCATATACTCGCATATACTTGAGTAATTTGTGAATTGCTGTAATAAAACTCGTTTAATAGCTGAGCCAACTCGTCATCTCATTTGACTCAGGTCATTCCAAGCCAAGGACTTGAATCTATAGAAACTCGAGCTCCAATTCTAGCTATCTTATACATTCGCACCAGGTCAGTTTTGAGTTAGCCGTCGACTCGTCCGACTCAAGTCCTTTTTCGAGTTAAGGACTTTCAAACTACTAAGCGAGCCAACTAATTGACTCGTTGTACTTGAGCGATCTTTGAATTTAATGTATTGAGACTCGGTATTGTAGCCGAACTAACTCGTTTGACTCAAGTCATTCTTCGAGCATCGGACTGATGCTCGAGTTCCTAATCCAGCTATCTCATATACTCGCATATACTTGAGTAATTTCTGAATTGCTGTAATGAAACTCGTCATCTCGTTCGACTCAAGTCATTCTACGAGCCAAAAAGTGCAATACATTTTATAATTAACGTTGAAGCAATGACTTGGGTGTACCAATGTATTCTCATTAAAGCTCGCATGGAATATCCATCCAACTTTTACTACTGGAGTCTCCAATGTATGGACAGGCGAGTGTCTAATCGATTCGACTCGTTTTTTGAAAATTTCATTTGTATTGGTAGTTATTATTGTGGAACTAGCGACTTTTGATGGACCGAGGACCTGATAAAACTCCGCCAATGGCTCAAGGCCGCATCGCACCATTAGGAATTGATCCAGGCACTCCTAACAGGTATAAATTGCGACAAGTGATTATCGTTTATTGTGAATTGTAAAAGACTGCGCCAGTTATTACGACGTCGACAGGTCTGAATTATTGAGTGCCATCGGACCGGCCAACTGCTATGTGCCCCCCTCGGGCGGCGTTCCAAGGTCACCACCGGTGTCCCCCTTTATGGAAATATTTTTTTCCCGCGGACAAACCGATGATTTATTAGGTCTATCTTTATTGTAACGCAATTTGCACTCTCGGATGGATGCGGTTTCGACACCGGACAATAGGTTATGGGACTCTGCGGCATTACAGATGGAGCAATTACGAGTTGTTTGTGCATTGTGATTGCCGGTATTTTCCTAGAACTAATAACTGGTATAATTTCCTCCGACTGTGAATGAGCAGCGTGTATGGGACGTGACTTGATGACTGTATTAAGGAGACGCTGTTGTCAGCGAGCTAAGCATCATATGACATGCTACTGATTGGGAGCACAATAGGCTTTCTATTAAAATCAGGAATTTATTGTGAAAGAACTACGCATAATGTTTTGTTGTGAGTATTTTTCACCACCAGTCACAACTTTCTCCCTTCTGTATGGTGCCATTTGGATACCAAGTCGGTAGAACTATTCGTCCTTGAAGTTACCAAACCTAGGAACACAGTAGTCACTTACTAGCGCAGAATCATAAAATACATCGATTTACAGGAATATAAATCAGCCTCGGTCAAATGAAAGTACCAGGATGTATTGATATTTAGTTAGCCTAGATCAGTTCCATGCATAAAAAAAAATATTGCGTTACCATAGCAACGAACAAAAACTCATTAGAAGTGTCAGTTTGAAGTTTGAGGTCAAAAAAGTAAACCAGAGTTACGCAATAAAGTGAAAGAAAGAAGATGTCACAGAAATTGTGAAAATCGAAAAGTTGGAGTATCGAGCCATCATCAAGTACCTGTATTTGAAAGGGTTAAGAGGTAAGCAGATTTACGAAGATATGCTCAATACCCTTGGTGATCAATGCCCTTCGCATGCGACCGTGAAAAATTGGACTGCAAGCTTCAAAAGAGGTAAATTTTCCATTGAAGATGATCGATCGGGAAGGCAAGTTTCTGTGTCAGTCCCCGAAAATATCGATGCAGTTCATGATATGATTTGTCGAATTGGGCTAAAACAGATATCTGAAGCACTGAATATTTCATAGGAACGCGTTCATCATATAGTTCACGTCAATTTGGACATGAGAAAAATTGCTGCAGAATGGATCCCCAAATGTTTGAATGTTGATCAAAAGCTTGCAAAGGTTGAAGCATCGCGTTCGATGTGTGCTCAATTTGAAAACGATGTTGACTTCTTAAACCGAATTGTTACTACGGATGAGACTTGGGTACATTTCTACGATCCAGAAACGAAGCAACAATCGATGGAATGGCTCACTCTGGTTCTCCAACCTAAGAAGTTTCGTGTCCAAAAATCTGCTAAAAAAGTTCTTGCTTCAGTTTTTTGGGATTGCCATGGAGTAATCATGATTGATTTTTTGGATAAGGGTAGAACAATAACCGGAGATTACTATTCGACACTGACCACTTTACGGAAAAAAGTTAAAGAGAAAAGACGCGAAAAGCTATCCAAAGGTGTTTTGTTTTTGCAGGACAACGCCCCTGCACACAAATCTCATGTTGCCATGCAAAAAATTCATGATTTAGGCTTCGAATTACTAGAACACCCCCCTTATTCATCAGATTTGGCTCCATCCGACTATCATCTCTTTCCTCAACTGAAAAAAAATTTAAAAGGTCGTAAATTTTCTTCCAACGAGGAGGTAATAAAAGCTGTGGAGGTCTGGTTCGCAGAGCAAGAAAAAATATGTTTTTTGAAAGGTCTAGAGACCTTGCAGGTTCGCTGTAATAAATGTATCCAATTAAGGGGAGAATATTTTGAGTAATAAAATATTTTGACATTGAAATTTTGTTTTGTTCTATAGTAAGCTAAGAATTTCTCAATATATCCTCTTACAGTACAAGAGATGGAATTTGTGAATCTACTATATATGAAGTTAAAGGGTCCTTTAGCTCACCGCTCTGTTTTTGGGTCAATGTCAGGCAGACTAGTCACATTGGGAAAAGGACAGGACGGGATAGGTATGGTGTAATCAGAGTTATATCAGAAGGGTTTTCCAGTAATCCCAATCCTGATTCCTGAGTCAATAATTGTGCGCTTAGGAATTGTTCTGCGAAAACCTTTCCATAACTTCGAGCCTCTCTCTCCGATGATCATAGGAGATCATACTGGGTATGTCTGTAGTTTGATATACTGTTCCTATCTTCTCCTTTGTCAAATTAAGCCGTCGATCATTTCCTCTATGAAATCTTTGCCGAGCTGACAGAAATGGCACCAGTCACTGCATCATGTCGTTCCATGTCCAGCTCTCGAAGACCCAGGGAGGGGCACCGGCTCGCAGATCCATCACGAAACGAGCAGCACTCTGAGCCTTCTGGATCGACAATAAAAACCGACCGTCTAAATATGGCCGTTCCGAACACAGAGATCATAATCGGCGCGGTGATTGAATACTGTGACCGAGATTGTGACCACGTATAAGTCGATTTACAGTAATATTATTATTGGTTAGTTTATTTAATGAGAGAATATAGACGACCAGAGTGTGACACCTTGCCCGGGAATTGTACGTATGGATAACTGTAAGCGACCCGGTCTTAACAAGATCAGAAACAGCCTTTTTTTCTATCGGGTTTCTTCTGTGGGGCATACTGGCAAATTGATCACCCTATGAGGTTGAGATGAACTACTTGGGTACATATATCTCCATATCTCTTTTGCTGCACGATGGATCCAAATAAATTCTTCGAGCTTGGCATTACCACGCCAATAAGCAAGTAGGTACTGGGACAGAGGGGACGGTGTTTGGTTGACAATTTTCCGCTACATAAAGCCCACCTGCTCCAATTAAGCTGACGAGGTTATTTCTTCTCGAAAGTTGACATGCGAGAAGTAAATTCGAAATGTGATACTATACAGAGCGATGAAAATTGGTCATCATTTTAGTAATTTTTCGTACGTCAACTTTCCACATGCGTATCCCTATATGCGAATCATCTATATACTGAACGAAATTGGAACATAAAAGTGGTAAAATAGGAGGTAGTAAAACGCTTTAAATGAGCCCGAAGGTTCTAGTTCTAGAGTCCATGAAACGCCCTTTCCATAATGGTATAGAAGGTCGAGATCGAGAATATGTTGCAAGTTTAAAAATTGGTAATTTCGGAATATTAGAGGGTTATGATCATTATTCATTGAATTTTACCTCCAAGAGGATGTAACTAGCAGACATTGTCAGTATCGAAAGAGAGATATCTATTGTTTCCGAGCGCCATTTGCGATATCGCCCAACGCGTTACCTCAGGGGTACCAACAGCGAGAGAAAAAAATCCTAACCTAACCTAACCTAACCTCCTTCTGTCAATATCATAGAACAATGGTATCGGCGATTGACCTAGACGTAAGGTAGGTCGACTTCATCATTGTTCGCCGAACAGTTCTGTATTCCGAAACAGGTCGTGTTTTAAATATAAGTACAATGATAAAATCGCCCTATATTATTCATCCTGAAGATCTTAGATGATTCTGGTGACGAGCTTGGAAGTTTGGAAGATTTCTTTGGTCTTTTTGGAACTTGATCAACCGAAAATGGTGGGAATTTGTTTGACACTTCATTGTTGTGGTCCTGGAGAACCACCTCAGTGATAGTTAGGTCTTAAATACCCTAGCAAGATTCGTGTATTGAGACTAACTAAGGTTTTGGTCTCTGAGAATTTTATTATCCCTCTCCAGGCACTGCAGAATTAACAAGAACATAACTTTCGACTTAACTAATTGACTCCAGTAAAGGTACCAACATCGAGAGGAAAAAAAACCTAACCTAACCTCCTTCTGTCAATCCATTCATAGAACAATGCTATCGCTGATCGATCTAGACGTAAGGCAGGTCGAGTTCATCACTGTTGACGGACCGATTGGAAACGTGGTCGTCACAACTCGTTTCTGTACCAGTAAAAACGGCTTTGTCTCGCGCGCTGCTGCGGTCGCGGATGCAAATTGCCTTCGGTGAACGCTAGACGGCTGATTAGGAACGGCAACGGAATAGGTCTTGTCCGGTCTAATGCCTCTGGGTGTTGCTGGACGGGACCGAAATGGAGTTGGGGTACTCTCGAAGATTAATGGCGTACGTGAATTATATGTGGACGAAATCGGGCGCTGAATTGCATGCTTAAACTGTGTGGTTCGAAAGAACTGGAAAGAGTCAATTTATTTGGCCCGAGGAAACGAATGGGCCCATCAGATTTTTGGCCCGTGGGGCCTTATACGAGATATTATTAAGTTGAACTTTGAACTATACAGCGTTTTTTGTTTGAAAATCCGGGGGCCTCTTAAAAATTCAGAGCAGGACCAGAGATCATCAGTAATTTATCTCAGGGAATCGATTGGGCCCATCAGATTTTTGGCCCCTTAGGGCCTTATACGAGATATGAGGCCCAACTTTGAAATTTCGACACGAAGCCATCTTCTTTATTGCAGATTCGGATTCAGCGGGAATCCGAATTGGATAAAACCTAAAAAAAAAAAATCGTCCTTTTTGGGGCCCTATACAGCGGTTTTTGTTTAAAAATCCGGGGACCTCTGAATAATTCAGGCCAGGATGCAAAAATTGATATTCTGATACTGAGATCATCAACGATTTATGTCGGAGAATCGATTGGGCCCATCAGATTTTGGGCCCGATGGGGCCTTATACGAGATATGAGGCCCAACTTTGAAATTTCGATCACAAAGTCATCTTTTTTATTGCAGATTCGGATTCAGGGGAAATTTACATCCGAATTGGTTAAAACCTATAAACTTTCCATCCATTTTTGGGCCCTATACAGCGTTTACTGTTTAAAAATCCAGGGGCTCTAAATAATTCAGACAAGGATGCAAAAATTGATATTCTGATACCTAAGTTCTCAGTAATTTATCTCGGGGAATCGAATGGCCCATCAGATTTTTGGCTCGATGGGGCCTTATACGAGATATGAGGGCCAACTTTGATTTTTTAACAAAAAACTCTGTTTAGGTCCCAAAAATGGACGAAAATATTCTCGGTTTTAACCAATTCGGATGTTAAATTCTCTCTGAATTCGAATCTACAATAAAAAAATGTGTTTGCGTTTGAAAATTCGAAGTTGGGCCTCATATCTCGTTATAAGGCCCTATCGGGCCCAAAATCTGATGGGCCGTTTTACCAATGAATCTAGTCTGAAGGTACCAGAAACGGCCAAAATCAAGCGATTCAGGATATCCTATATATCTCAGAAAATATTCGCAAGATATCGACCAGTTGGCAACCTGATTAGAGTGTTATTTCTACAAATATTGGTTAAATAAATTTGTTCGTTGCGTGCGTTCATAACATGGTGAGTATGGCAATGCTCTCCTCATTTTTGAATCATTCATTAACGTCTCAAGTTTACCAGTTTTTTCAGATCAACATAATCACGATCGAACGCGTTCCACAGTAGCCGGTTATGTTTTTTGTCCATTTCAAAGTCATAAATTATCGAAGGCCGCATATTTAGCGTTTCGTTCTTATTACGTCCATCCTGAATCAGCTTTCCAGCAGCGAATCCATTCATTCAACCTTCTATACCCATCGGATAAGGCACCACGAGGATAATAAAACGAACGAGAAGCTGGCATAGCCTTTGCGTATAATGAAGAAACGAGACGCGGACTCGTTGGAGGTATCTTTTTCAGTCGCAATAAGATCGGAACGTTCGATTTCGAGACGATGCTTCCCATTCGATTCAGGACACGTAGTGCCATTAGATTATCCTCGGGAATTGATGATTCCTTGCCTCTATCCGGCGGCTTTATGTTGCGAAATGGCTCAATCGGTAGACGAACAGACGATAAAAATGACAACGACCGTCTACCATACTTATTAGCATCGATGGGAGTCGTCATTTCGAAACGCAAAATGACTCAATCTTCCTGGGTGATAGAACGAATGATGAACTAAAACGATTAATTCCTTCTGCGGCAGTTCAGATTGTTTTTCTTCCACCTGTGTTCGAAGTTGAAGATCACTCGAAAAGTTGAATCACATTCATGTTCAAACAGTTCATCTCTTGATCGAGAGTTGAAGTGTCCTTCACTCCTCACCGAGTTGCTAACTCTTATTTTACCAGAATGTCTTCTGTAAATGTTCAGATTGTCTTTCTTTCGCCTATCTTCGAAGTTGAAGCACATTCGATATGTTGAATATTATTCATGTTCAAACACTTCGTCTCTTAATCGAGAGTTGAAGTCTCCGGTGATGTTTTACTCTTCTCACCGAATTTCTAACTCTTATTTCTTCAGAATTCCTTCTGTAGAAGTTTAGATTGTTTGTTTTTTCCACCTCTGTTCGAAGTTGAAGAACACTCGAAAAGTTGAATCACATTCATGTTCAAACAGTTCATCTCTTGATAGAGAGTTGAAGTTTCCTTCACTCCTCACCGAGTTGCTAACTCTTATTTTATCAGAATTTCTTCTGTAAATGGACAGATTGTTTTTCTTTCGCCTATCTCCGAAGTTGAAGCACATTCGATATCATGAATCTTATTCGTGTTCAAACACTTCGTCTCTTAATCGAGAGTTGAAGTCTCCGGTGATGTTTTACTCTTCTCACCGAATTGCAAACTCTTATTTCTTTAGAATTCCTTCTGTAGAAGTTTATATTGTTTGTTTTTTCCACCTCTGTTCGAAGTTGAAGAACACTCGAAAAGTTGAATCACATTCATGTTCAAACAGTTCATCTCTTGATCGAGAGTTGAAGTGTCCATCACTCCTCACTGAGTTGCTAACTCTTATTTTATCAGAATGTCTTCTGTAAATGTTCAGATTGTCTTTCTTTCGCCTATCTTCGAAGTTGAAGCACATTCGATATGTTGAATGTTATTCATGTTCAAACACTTCGTCTCTTAATCGAGAGTTGAAGTCTCCGGTGATGTTTTACTCTTCTCACCGAATTGCAAACTCTTATTTCTTTAGAATTCCTTCTGTAGAAGTTTATATTGTTTGTTCTTTCCACCTCTGTTCGAAGTTGAAGAACACTCGATCAGTTGAATCACATTCATGTTCAAACACTTCGCCTCTTAATCGAGAGTTGAAGTCTCCGGTGATGTTTTACTCTTCTCACCGAATTTCTAACTCTTATTTCTTCAGAATTCCTTCTGTAGAAGTTTATATTGTTTGTTTTTTCCACCTCTGTTCGAAGTTGAAGAACACTCGAAAAGTTGAATCACATTCATGTTCAAACAGTTCATCTCTTGATCGAGAGTTGAAGTGTCCTTCACTCCTCACCGAGTTGCTAACTCTTATTTCATCAGAATGTCTTCTGTAAATGTTCAGATTTTCTTTCTTTCGCCTATCTTCGAACTTGAAGCACATTCGATATGTTGAATGTTATTTATGTTCAAACACTTCGTCTCTTAATCGAGAGTTGAAGTCTCCGGTGATGTTTTACTCTTCTCACCGAATTGCTAACTCTTATTTCTTCAGAATTCCTTCTGTAGAAGTTTAGATTGTTTGTTTTTTTCACCTGTCTTCGACGTTGAAGAACACTCTGAAAGTTGAATCATATTCACGCTCAAACAGTTCATCTCTTGATCGAGAATTGAAGTCTCCTTCACTCCTCACCGAATTGCTAACTCTTATTTAATCAGAATTTCTTCTGTAAATGGTCAGATTATCTTTCTTTCGCCTATCTTCGAAGTTGAAGAACATTCGATACGTTGAATCTTATTCACGTTCAAACAGGTCGTCTTTTGATTGAGTGTTGAAATATTCCATTAGAATTAGTGCTGTAGGAGTAAAGATTGTTTTAACCTGTGTTCGAAGTTGAAGAACATCCGAGAAGTTGAATCACATTAATGTCCAAACAGTTAATCTCTTAATCGAGAGTTGAAGTCTTTTATTACGTCTACCTCATTTCACAGAGTTGCTAACTCTTATTTATCAGAATTCTTTCTGTAAATGTTCAAATTGTTTTTCTTTCGCCTATTTTCGAAGTTGAAGAACATTCGATATGTTGAATCTCATTCATGTTCAAACACTTCGTTTCTTGATCGAGAGTTGAAGTCTCTGGTGATGTTTTACTCTTCTCACCGAATTTCTAACTCTTATTTCTTTAGAATTCCTCCTGTAGAAGTTTAAATTGTTTGTTTTTTTCACCGGTGTTCGAAGTTGAAGAACACTCGATAAGTTGAATCACATTCATGTTCAAACAGTTCATCTCTTGATCCAGAGTTGAAGTCTCCTTTTATGTCTACCCCCTCTCACATGGTTGCTAACTCGTTTTTTATCAGAATTCTTTCTGTAGATGTTCAGATTGTCTTTATTTCGCCCATCTTCGAAGTTTAAGAACATTCGATATGTTAAATCTTATTCATGTTCAAATAGTACGTATCTTGATCGAGAGTTGAAGTCTCCAGTGATGTTTAACTCTTCTCACCGCATTGCTAACTCTTATTTTATCCGAATTCCTTCTGTAGAAATTTAGATTGTTTTTTTCACCCATGTTCGAAGTTGAATCACATTTATGTTCAAACAGTTCATCTCTTGATCGAGAGTTGAAGTCTCCTTTTATGTCTACCTCTTCTCACCTAGTTGCTCACTCTTATTTTATCAGAATTCCTTCTGTGGATGTTCAGATTGCTTTATTTCGCCTATCTCCGAAGTTGAAGAGCATCCGATATATTGAATCTTATTCATGTTCAAACAGTTCGTCTTTTAATCAAGAGTTGAAGTCTATTTTTATGTCTACCTCTTCTCACCGAGTTGCTAACTCATATTTCATCAGAATTCATTCTGTAGATGTCGGAAAAGCATTGTGTTCTACAATTTCATATGCGTGATAAGTTTTGAAGAAGAAAGATTGGAGAAGTAACAATTTTCCATTCCGCTTATCAAGCATGCTGTGCTCGAAACAATCTCGCCCCACATTCCGTTCTTTTGTTTACAATTCCACCGTGAGTCATTTAATGGCTTCTCGACGCTTCTTATCAATTCTCGGTGTGTTTATTCTTCTTCACTTCTGCCCAGAAATTTTACATTTAGCTCAATTGTTTGCCGTTTAAAATGGTCTTAGTTTATGTAGAACTATATTCATTCCTGATATATGTTTGGAGAGTACTCTACAATAAACTGCATAGACGATTTCAAGACTTAACTTTTTGCCGAGACTTCTCCGAACGCCCGTCAGGTACCTACGACAAATTAATACGCACAGCTGATTGTCCACGGTGTTATTCGGTCGTAAACGTTTTTACTGGCTTTGTTCTTTCGTCTAGGTGCTAGCGGGTCGCAGAGGCGTACGGCCTTCGATGATTTATGCGTCCTTTGTCCTACCAGCATTCGATAATTTTTTTTTCCGCACGAACATGAACGAAATTGATTTGTATGATCGGGAAAAACCTATGAAGCGTCGAAATTGATTGGCGATGGCGTGGGAAATCGATTCTACAAAGATTTTGGCATTTTGCTGTATAAATTTCCATTCATAAGGGATGTTACATTAGGTAGATTGTTTTGACATTCGAAAGTGTCTAAAGTTCGGACGAAAGGGTGTAAATTTTGTGTTGGGACGTCACGTCCCAAAGTTTATTATTATAATTAGAGGGGATTTATTGAGATATATGCAGACGGGTGCGCCACCTATTGTCGGGTAGGCGGATGTTCGACTCAGGCCGCTCTTGCCTTTTCTAGATTCCTGTCATCGTTACGACGGTCTAGCACACGCCCATTAAGAAGCAAATTGTGAAACACGCTGCTGTCTCATGTGTTTCGGGGAAATATAATCTTCGACAATTCCAAAATACGATGGACTTGAAATAATACACTCTGCACTTCCAATTCCATCGTTAGACTTTCCAGAAGCCTCGGGCTGGACGCGACACACAGGAAGCTCGACTTTTATAACGTCTACAACTTCTCAGATTACATCTTCTTTGTTCTCACACACAGTCGAGTGCGCTCTCATTAAGCCTTATCATCTTACCGAGGTGCGTTCACGTCCAGTAATCGTTCCTACCCTTTTTTGTTCGGTCTCGCAACGAACCCATGGGAACTTTTATTTTATGTCACTCGGACAGAGGCGGCTACCGTAGTTTAGAAGGGCTACGAATGAATGTAACGATCTAAATCGAACCAATCAACATACCAACACTCGTTGTACCAGCAGGGGTTGATGCCGCCCACGATTTCGGTCTTATTTGGTCCCATCAGAGCAACACGACTCCCACCTCGAGGAAAAACGGATCGTGTTGACGATTTTTACAGTTTTCATCTGCGTGCTCCGTTTGCGAAGGTTCGTTATCGTTAATAATGAACTCCAAGAAGAAGAAGAATTAACGAACTCGACGCAAAAACAAAATGGCACGTTTACGATTCTCCTCAACCTAAAACGGCGACCGAGCGTGACGTAACGAGATAGCCGTCGCGGGTTGAAAAGTCGACTTTTCTGTGTCACGATGACAGATCGATCGGACGGGCGTATCTTCGACATAACGACGTTTTTATTGCGTGAGAAACCGTCCGAGGAAATTGGGACATGACAGGAAACGCCATGTGCATCCGAGTGGAGGAACGGCTGTCTGGACGGTTTATTTTATGAGGGGTGTGCCGAAGATTCGATTTGTCCGCCGTCGGTGCGGCAAAATGTTGGTAACTCTGAAAAAATGTCAATTTGACAGCTGACACGTCAGGATTAGATCATGGTATTGGAAGATACCTATTGGTGAGGTATTTTCTATCAAGTATTTTTAGTAATACTTTTAGCAGAAGTATAATCATCAGAAAATCATCGAAAATTACCAAAAAAAGCTAGAACATTTCAAGATTTTCGATGTTTACGAAACGTAAACAAATCCACGATCACAGAATAAACTTCTACCTAATGTTTCTTACAAATACAGGTTAACGTCAGTTTGACAAGTTGACAAGTGAGGTTGGCACCGATCACAGATAGGGATAGGTAGTGCTGATTAATTTTTGGCCTCAGTATTTATGAAATTCATTTCATTATGGTTGTTGTTAAGGCGAATGGGTCAGTAAAGGTCTCCTGGCCTACTAGTTCTTTTTCATTCAGATAACCTAACCCCAGTATGTATTTGGCACAGCTCTGTAACGTATAAGTAGTTCTAATACACCTGGTACGTCTTACCTAATTTCATATACGTTTACTATGCTCTAAAACCTACCCATGTGAGAAAACTTTCATATGGACGATTTTCAGTTTCCTCTTCCTGATCAACAAGAGCCTATCGCGTTTTAAGTTCTATAAAGAAGAGTCGGCTTTCTTCTTTCAACGTTCATGAAGAAAAAAAGCGAGCGGTAGTGAAAGCGTAACACGAACTAATTTGATGGGTAATGATCTGATCTCACAGCAATACAATGCCAACGATATCGGAAATGTGTTCGAAATTATACGAGAAATTATTAAGACTCACAAAATGGCGTATGCATCGGTTATGTTGGATCCGTTGAAAATTTATACTTTTGATATTACGTTTTCTTTAGCAATCGAATATTGTGACTGTAATCACTTTTGACTTCATCTTCTGCTGGAAAAAGAGTTCTCGAGTTTCAAAAATTGTTCATGACCTTAAAAACTGCCAATCTATGTTACTTTTGATTCTTTTGTAATAAAAATGTTTGCAACTCGTGGATTCCACCCAGAGAGAGCAGTATGATTGATTGACTGCCTAACATTAACTACCAGAAGAAGCACGGAAGCCTAGTTTGATCAACAACCATCATTTAGTTGTCAGTTCGATAACTTTAACGAATGGATAAACTGTCGTTAATTTTGTGCTAGTTTCTGAAGTCTCTCTCAATGCTTCGACAACTGTCAATCAGATAACTGGTGGATTTCAACTGAACCAGATAATAATGCCACAATTCCAGCATTACTGAAAAATTCCAAACACTGGTATGGTGTCTTCTAAAGTTAGGTTAAATGCCTGTCAAAAAGTACGACGGATCAACTTAAACGAAGGTTTTTGGGAGTTTTTCTTTCCAAGCAGGCCTTGGCAACTGAAATTACCAGTTATAGTGCGTGTGGTAAACATTCTTTGCGAAAATTTGCATAGGGAATGTACCACATTCGCTACGCGTACTCCCTCCAAATTTCAATTATGTTGTTCCGGCGAATTTTCTCACAGAAACGGCCACTTATAGTCGCATCAGTTTCGGCCCGCGACCGCCGACCAGTGGGAAAAAAACAAACTGCGGATGGTAGAGGCGGTTCTTAGGCACGCTTCAGTTAACCGAGGACTTTCTCCAACTGTCACATCTTCGTGATATATGCCGCACCGTGATTATTTGCATGACGTCGAAGATATTAAGTGTTCTAACGATGGCAATTGTATAATCTTCAGATTCTTCGGAGAATTTAAATTATTTTCGCTTCCAAAGGTAACTGGTCAGAGAAAGCAAGGGGCCTTAGGCTCCCCAAACAGCCTGACTCCAGAATTCGTGAAATACATACATTTTTGACGTGTTTTTTAGGAAATTCATTTTGAGTGAAACCAGGACTGAACACACAGATTAATACTAGTTCAGCGAAAAAAGTTATAATAATTGAAAATATTTCAATTAGATAGATTCAGGCTCGATTTTATTTCTCGCCTAAATTTGTACTTCTTCAATATATCGGCGTTTTTTACTCGCTTTCTCGAGACTTGAACTGTTGAAACTTCTGAAATTACTCGTGGGAATTAACAGCACAAAAAGGTGGCGGATAATTTGCATAATATATGCGAGGATTTCAGTCCTCCTTGAAAATATCGCGAATTATTCGAAACGGGGATCATTCACGAATTCTTCGGGCTAATCCATCGCGAATTGCGATTGAATTGAATATCAACAATAATCATTATCGCTCCTTAATCGAAATGTCGACTATCTCCTCGCGCTTACTAAGTCAGGCACACGGAACCCAGATAAAAAATTCATTACGTTCGTCAGATCCATGGTCGAGCTCTATTGTCGAACGGTTGGAAACCTTCAACTTCAAGAGCGAAACTTGGGTCATTGATCGTATTATTCTGATTGTTTTTCCCTCTTGACATGGATATGTTTTTGTTTACAGTGAACGCGCCGAGACCCCCTGCACGTCCATGGATCCCTTTGGCTAGGCCCTCGGGAAACAGAACATGTGAGTATTAGCACTTGTCACTCATCTGAAGAATTCAGGGAAATATCTAAACTTGAGCTCGTTTCGCCAAAACTTCCTTCGTAAATAGGTAAAAAGCTCTTAGGTGAAAATGTGAGTCTCATAATTGAACACCCTTTTTGCCAGTGACGTAGTAGAAATTTACTAATCTTTTTTTGCAACTAAGGTCTCTCTAAATTATTAAAAATTACTTATTGGAATGCTCAGTTCAGGAAAATATTTATTTCAGTTCGTTTCTTGGATTGAAATTTTCTCAGGCTTGCAGCGATTGGAAACCTTTTTTTGTATACGTGTGAAAAATATCTAACATTCGGTGCGTCATCTTTCGTTTGGAGCTAGGAAATAAATTGGTGGTTTTGATGTTTGGTTCGCATGTGTAACTTGATATAACTTTGAAGACTAGTCTTAAAAACTAGGAATTGTCACATAAAAAATGATAGAGACATCATATCTCAAATTTGGGATTTTTTCAAATAAAAAATAACTGCAATAATACAAATCGATCTGTCCGAGCTTATTGACTAGAAAAAAACTTTGATATACTGAGTTTCATTTTAAATTTATATGTACACACGGTGATTCTTTACTCGTACAAATATTTTAACAGTAGATTCATAAGGTCAAAAGAAACACTTTTTTTCTTTGCCACTTTTTCCGAATCGGCTCGGTTTGAAAGATACAGGCTGTTGAAAAACCAGAAAAAAAATGTTATTTTTAGTTCTATCTCACAAACGGTTTCATTGAATGAAATGCATTTCGGAAAATAGTTTTTCATTCATTTGGTGAATCTTTTTCTTACACAAGGTATCACCCACGTCTTCTAGTTTTCTCATTATGACCATTACGTACTAAAAAAATACCAAAAATTCGAAGAACTCAACTCTTGAAACTAAGGTGGACGCAATTTCGATACCGGTTCTTCAAAAACAGACGCGTTCTCACCGAGTGGAATTGTATAATTGCTGGAGAAATGATCGGTGGGTACAATTTCCAATCAACAGTTTCGTTTGAACTGTATCAATTTGTAACGAATTAATTTATAGACAGAATAAATTTCTCCAAGCTCCGATCGACTTGGATCGTCCAGTCTATTGTATAACGAAACAGTAAACGTGCCGTTACACGTTGGGCAACTTGAAATTTTAACATAAACAACAGTTGATGGTTGTCTTTCGCCTGAGTCATATTGAGATTTTTTCACTTTGTCGGATCGGCCCCGTTGACTTTGGGTTGACCGTCCTTCCTACGTACCCTACATAATCCTTCTAGAGATGGTCAGTCTGACATGGACATCTACAAATAGGTATGATGAGCTGTTTTGACGCTACACAAAGCTAAACTCATACACTGCTAGTCTTTAACTTGAAATGAAGTCAACTGATCGAAGGCAGGTTTTTGTTTTTAGAAGATGCTGGGACAGGTTGATTAGTATTCACTAAAAAAATCACTTAACGTCGCGTGACAACATTCTCCGTCTGATATTGAGAAGGACGTTTTCCTTTGTTGAAAAAAACGTAGGAAATCTTCACCTAACATTCGTTGCACTCACATTCTTCATCCTACATTGTTTCCCCATGTGATTCACGATAAATGGCCAACGAAAGACGATTCTATGATATATTTCTTTCCAGGTATCTTCACTGTGATGTGTTATAATGTGTTATGTGATAAGTATGCCACTCGACAAATGTACAGTTATTGTCCTAGCTGGGCTCTAAGCTGGGATTATAGAAAAAAGGGAATACTAGCTGAAATAAGACACTACCAAGCTGACATAATCAACCTCCAAGAGGTTGAGATGGACCAGTTCTACAATTTTTTCCTTCCGGAGTTGAAAAGGGACGGGTACAGCGGTATATATTCACCGAAGTCCAGGGCGAAACACATGGCGGAGAGCGAGAGAAAATACGTTGACGGATGTGCTATATTTTTTAGGACTGCCAAGTGAGTATGAGGCCGGATCGCGAACGTCAATTTAACCTCAAAATCGTTCAGACGTTGACATCTGTCAGTTGTCATTTTGACGTTTGTTTCGAGTCGAGAGAGGCGCGCTGATGTGAATCTTTTCTTTGCAGATTTACATTAATTAAAGAACATCTAGTAGAATTCAATCAATTAGCAATGGCGAACGCTGACGGTTTGGAACACATGCTCAATAGGGTTATGCCGAAGGATAACATAGGCTTAGCCGCACTTTTGCAAACGACGGAAAACGCATGGGACAATGGTGAGTAAAAAAGGTATTCCCATCGCACGATAGAAATAGATGGGGGAGGAAATGATAAAGCTTCAAGCATTTCTCTATACACTACACTACTCCATCTATGATATCTCTATGCGCTGAGAACGGCGTTCTCAGGACACTCTGTTGTTCCGCAGGTTTGACGATCCAACAGCCCATCTTAGTCTGCACGGCACATATCCACTGGGATCCAGAATTCTGTGATGTTAAATTAATTCAGACGATGATGCTTAGTAAGGAGCTCAAGAGCATACTCGAGAATTCCGCCAAACTGATAAAATCCGTGGACGGGACGTCGGTGACGGCCGAGAACATACAGCTTGTCCTGTGTGGAGATTTCAATTCGTTACCAGATTCCGGTGTAGTTGAATTCCTTAGTACCGGCAGGGTCTCCCAGGACCACAAGGATTTTAAAGACTTGAGCTACAAACAGTGTCTGGAGAAAGTAATGAGCTGTGATAAACCAAATGAATTTACACATTCCTTTAAGCTCGCGTCCGCGTACAGCGACGATATCATGCCCTTCACGAATTACACCTTCGACTTTAAGGGCATCATCGATTACATTTTTTACGCCAAGAACACGATGACGCCGCTAGGACTGCTTGGACCCTTATCGTCCGAATGGCTGACGCAGAACAAGGTCATCGGCTGTCCCCATCCGCATGTTTACTCCGACCATTTTCCCCTCCTCGTGGAGCTAGAGATGATACCAACAGTTGCTCCAATCAATGGAATCATAGCACATAGGTAAGCGCAGTTTCTGATTCATTCGGTGTGGCCCAACGAAAATCTGACAACCTTGTGTGTACTCTCGACTGCCCCTCCATATTGAATGAACTGTCACGTAGACTACCCATAAGTGGGGGTACGTCAGAATATTTAAAAAGGGCTTTGATAAGTTTCTCAACAAATTGAAGTCAATGAAGAAATACAACTAGTCAAAATTATAGTGATGTAAGTAATAAAAAAGTCACAATATGAATACGATACAGCGAGTGAGATAAAAACAATGGGAACGCTTTGCGTTGAGTCGGTAAGTTTATAATTGTATTTTTCTTCGCCCGTTTTGTTTTTTCTATGTGATGTTTGTCTACACAAAGTAGTCTGCGTGTTTCGAAAAAATGTTTTCGTTGGGAGCCCACATAAATTAGGCTTAAATCTTTTTCGAGTGGAATTTTCACACGAGTACTTTCTGTGTTTTATAGGTAGCAATCAGAAGAATGTGGTAACTAACCATTGTCGCCTTTGCATTTGCTGTACCTGTACATCATGCTGATCATTGTTAAAAGATCATCATCCTCATGTTGCATCTATGTAAATGGTACCTGAACAGCGTTATTTTTCAACATCCATCTCTAGCAGTTGCTGTGTATCCTCTATCATTTACGATTTGAGGAGTGTGGTATCTCTAATACACACATTAAATGTGTAATCTCTAAAATTATTCAATATATTTCTTTTCATGATTGAACTTGACAATAGACAATTTTATCAGTCTTCAGTTGCTTCTATTTCTTTTTTTTTTAAATAACATTTGAGTAATAGGTGTTTTTATGCATTATCATATATATATTTCTCTTGGAAATTGATTTTTTTTTGACACATGTAGCCGGCCAAATTAAGAAACACACTCCTTAACAATAAAGTAATTGTACAGTCTTGATATATTTGTGTTTTTTAAATGATCGCAAAATCACAGACTCAAAATTATGTTGTTATATTGACTTTACCCATTTGATATAAGAAAAGACACAATATAATTGTACAGTCCTCAAGCGTTCATCTCTTGGATATAAGTGGAAAAAACATATTTAATCTGTAAATTCTTCGAGCCATCACTATGTCGTTTACAAACATACATACGCACATTTTATTTTTAAACCATTTTAATATTCCTCAGTACCAAAAATATCGATCTTTCGTTTTAAGTTGTTGGTGTACTTTATTGTAAATTAATTAATGTGTCTGAGTGATTTTAAAATAAATTGTTTTATTAAATAATTTTTAATTATGAATACATAATGCGGATCCTTCGGAAAACGAGATTCAACGGAGAAGAAAACACTGATTATGGAACAGAAAAGATATACAGTGGTATGCGTGAAACTAAAATATTATGGAACAAAAAAGTGTGGATCGAATCCAAAAATATTTTTCGCGTCTTCGTTCAAAATTTTCATCCTGCCAAATGAGGCTCATTTTTTGAATGAAATAAACGCCATACACAGGACAAACATGTATAGTCGTATTGATGGTATCAGCAGAAACATTTTTGCGTTATCATATACCCCGTTTTCGGAGCATAAGCGAGATATAGGGTGTTCAAGGTCATTTCTAGCAGTATTGGATTGAGTGAAGTGAGTTGAGTGAATTTTGAAATAACGGTCTCTGGTCAGGGGGGACACCCTATATTTCGCTTATGCTTCGAAAATGGGGTATATATCATAGGCAAATATGTTTTTCTGATCTCATCTACAAGACTGTGTATGTTTGTCCTGTTTAAGGTGAAACACCCTGTACACATACATTCTACTGCCTCAGCAGAAATCGAGTAATTTTATATCCTGTATATATTCACTGGAAGTCGAATGAAATCCATCATAAATTAATAAAGTTAATATCAAAGTATATAGTGAAGAATTTGCAAAGTCCAAATTTTCAGGGGAATATGATTAACAATATTTCCGATTTATCAAGTATACAGAAGTGAAACCGTTGTTTATCACACACTTGTGAATGTCTGTATTATGTTGATTAAAATGAATTGTTGATATCGTGATTATTTCTGCATCCAACGTTTTTGGAGAATTTGTTTCAGTATGAATCGCTAGTAAAAACTTGTGTTTTCCCGTATTCTGTCGTTATTATAAAACAACTGACACGATAAAATAGGCGACTTCTTGTTATTTCATTTGTTCTTCATTAAACAGCTTGAAGTATCATTTTTGTGTAATCTTCTTGAATGTTTTTTGTTCGACGCTATCCGATTAAATTTGTACAATGCGTCGAACGAAATGTACAAATTTAGCTGGGTAAAAAAGTGTTAAATTGTTTCTTTGATGGATATTCTACCTTGGTGTTTTTTATCTGTATGGAACAGAATAATTTTTAATGTCTATTTGATGCAACTAATGAAGATCTGGTTCAATCAATGTGATGAATATCAAAATTAAAATCGCCTTTAAAATTACTATAAAATTTGAGTACAGATGTTTGTTCCCGAAATTTTCTTTTATTCTAGAAGTTTTCTTAGAAATTCATGAAGGACGGAAATTGATATTTTTCTATAATATAAAGAAGGCATTAATTCCCCATTCATTCGAAAATGTTTTATGGTTGGGAATTCTTTCAATAATTCGACACAATTTGATTTGTACCTAACAATCTCTCAAAATTAATCTATTTTTTATTCGCGAAAATATTCTCAGTCCTCTACTTTTTCGTCGTTATCGAATTTCATGATGTAATCAGAGTCTAAAGTCTGAACTTCAAGCTTTTTTTATGAAAAATTCGCAGTAACTATCTCTTTTTCATTGTAATTAATAGGGTACCTATTCATTTCATTTTCACTAGAACATGTAACCAAGTTACCATATTATTTATGAAAGATTTAGAGAAAACTGATTCAGCGTATTCCATCATCTTGTATAATCTCCATTTTTTGTAATACATTTCATTTCTGAGGTACCAGTTACTGTAATCCTCTCAACAACAGAACAATAGTACAAAATTTTCTAAAACTATCAACGTATGAAAATATTCAACCTTTTTCACTCGAATAACAGTAATTTCAAAATCAAGATCAAGTAGAAAAGTTGAATATGTCATTGAAATCCCTACACTTGTTGAGAATATTACGAACTGTGAAGATTAGAAGACTGATATTTTACTGACTCCCTTGAAAATCAAGTTTCATTAGTCTATTATGAAATTTTCAATTTCATGACATTCATTTTTGGGAAAGAAAACATTTTTCAACAAAACCACTTTTTACAGCTTCAACCGTTCTGTAAAATCTTTATCACGAAAATTATAACTGTTATTATGTTTTGGAAAATTTGAATTCCTTGTGAATTATAAACGGAAAATGCTGTTGATCGTGTATTTATAGGTTAGTTAAAGGTTGTGTATTTTTGGATCCGACTTCAAAGTTTTTCGCAGCTTTCAGTAGAAAAATTGTTTAAAAAATTGTTTACACATTTACTTTAGATCTTTTTTCGATCTCATAGATAATTTCAATCATTCTCTAGTCAGTGCTGTACGTGAAAATTTTGAATGACTCTGGATCCAACTTTATATCTGTATGTAAACGCAAATGACTGATTTGAGACGAATTGAGAAAATATTTTATTCTGTAATCAATCGGGACAAATTGTGTTTTACTTCTTATTGAAAGATTCTCTATTTTCATAAGTGATATTATCATGTTCAAAAATGTAATTCGATTTTATTCCTAATTCGAACTGGATTAAACTTACAGGACTCATGTTTTGAGGTTGAATTTTATTTACTTAATGATTTTTTTTTTGTAGAAAATTACCGTAATTTTTATTTTTGGGAATGTACCAAGTACTTGAATTATCGAAATTTATATTCTTCATATACTCCTCCAGATCTCAATTTTGTAATTTTTAAGTAGTGCTTAGGTGAAGGACAATGGTTTTAAAGTATGTTTAATTCCTAGTGTTCCTTGATCAACAAAATATATTATTATATAGATGAAAATAAAAACTCTTGGACCATAATTGATTCATTCTTTTTATTCCAGAATAACCAATTTCGCATATTCTTTCTGCGGAATAAGAAAAAACAACTTCCGGTAAATTTAAAAAAACTCGGAAACGGCTAAATCGATTCTGGCCAAACCAACAGGCTTTGTTCTTCGTTTAGATCAGCCCCAAGGTACGAAATCGAATGTTGTGAAGGTAAAAATTGAGATGGGAAATATTCATCTTATCCTTTATTTTGTACAAATAATATACAATCTCATTAATTATTATGGCACCTTTTTTCAGTATTACACTCTAGGAACTAAGTACAATATATTCATTAAATTAAATATTGCTTCGATCAGTAGAAACAAGCAGCTCCTATCTCAACTTTGAACGACTGATCTGGCTTGCCAAGATCTCTCATCCCAACATCAAGAAGTGGTAACCTGTTGGTTTTGTCAGATGTGTACTGCAGCACAGTTTTCTCCCAACTGTTTTTACGGAACTGAAAATGTAGATTGGGTAATAATTTTGTTGATTTATGTTATCGAAACGTCAACAAGAGAAGAAATCTTTATGCAATTCGAAAGATAAAGGTCAAACACTCACTTTGCAATCATCAACAAGAGCTTCGTATCTCAATCTGTTATTTCCTTTCGGCAAAAGTTCAGCATCATTCCACGCCATCAGTTTGAGGCCCCGTCTGAAAGTACGTCTATGCTGATCGAAATAGGCCACCGTATTTTTGCAGTGGAACGTGATGTTCTGTTGAGCATGCGTCGTGAGCAATTGTAGATAACCTATTTGGTTGCTATGAGCCTTGTATGTTATCTTTATTCCTTTCTCGAGTTCACCAAGCCAAACCTCCGTATCGTGTCCTTCATAATTGAGCACTTCGGATTCAGCTGGAGAAGGCAAAATGCAAGAAGCCTTTCTTTCCATGTCGCAGTGAACCAAGATGGCGTCCTTTGGATCACCGTCGTTTGGATCGATCCAATATTGACCTTCCAATAAATAAATGTTCAAATGGTGCTAAATTCACGGAATAGTACAGTGGCTAGGGGATGTTACTTTACGAATATATGTATACTTCATTCAACTTTATTTTAGCAGTCGGTTGGCCATGGAAATTTGACACATTTCACTCTGTATAGTACGAAAATGTGGGGTTATGATGCTTGTCACAACATTTTTGGGTTTTAAATCAACGCTATGTTGCCCGTTCTACGTAAAAGTTTCTGTTATTACGTATTTTATCGCAATGTCGAATCTCTTCGGAAAATATGTGACGAACATAATTGAAGTTTATACAAACTGATTGAAGGCATACCAAATCCAGTTATTTGCATGGAAAATACAAGAGATCAGTATAATATCATAATATGCACTAGCTTGAGGAGAGTTAATGTTCGTTATCTTCTTTGGCTTACATCATTTGTAGATTTCAAAAATATTAACCCGAAGATGAAATGCATATGATGCAGTGGTTGGCAATGGGTATCTCCCGAAGGAATTAACAGATAATTACAAGAATGTTAAATTTTTCAACAAAAATCATCTTGCATCAATATAAGTAAAAGGAGTTGAAGGAAGTTTCAAGTTAAGATGCAACTTCACCGTTGAACAAAAATTTCACATGAATAAACAGTAAAAGGGCAACTTGCGCGTATTTGCATCTTAATACATTGATGTAATTATAATAATTAGGTATTTATTAGCACCTTGAGACATTTACATTGTATAGGACAAGTCAAATGAAAAACAGAAAAATCCATTTTAGGGAACTTATTCTCCGATGACATTTATCGAAAATCCTGTAGTAAACTTTTCGCATTAATTCACTCAAACATAAAATGCCCAAATGCCACCACTTGTGTGGGTCTCCCAATAGAAGAAAATTCTTTGTCATACTCTTCATTCACAATCTTTCTGATTGTGGAAATATTCAGCTGAAATATAAGTCGTTTAGATTCAGATGAAACATTATATGAATTCTCTTACATTGAATATGTTCGCTATCGTCTGACGTATTGTGGATTTTAGAATATCAGGGTATAACTATTTGAATGAGCGGACCTGAATTCTAAATAGCACTTCCTGAAACCCTGTCTCATTTTTCAATCACTTTCGGCATTTTCAAATTTTCGTAATAAAAATTGATATTAATTGTGGCAACGGCGTTATGACATTAACGACATTTCATGAGTGCCAACCTAACTTCGTTCTAGTTACAAAAACTTGAGAAAATTATTTCATGGCCAACCGACTGCTAAAATAAATTTGAATGAAGTATAGTAGTCTAAAGCTGGTCACAGATTGCTATTACGTCACGTGAACCCACACTCAAGTGTGGTTCACAGTTCATGTATTATAATGGGTAATCAACTCTCCAGAGCCATACTTTTACATACTCAACGTGATAGCAGTCCATTTCCGCCATTAAGATTCACTCTCTTTAATAATTTCAAAATTAAATGAATCAACGTTTCTGTGCAGTCTCTGTTTCTGTGTGTTGACAATTAATGTCAGACAAAAAGCGACAATTCCAGAAGATTTTCAAAAGTAGATTTTTTCGTCTGATGAAGGAGTCTGATATAGACTCCGAAACGTTACGAAGAATTATAATTTCAACGTTATTTATTTTGAGTTCATTGTCAGGCAACAATTTTTTCTAGTTAATTTGCTCCTGACAAATTAGTGCAAGAATTTACGCAGGAGCAAATCGTTGATTTCTTTTTTAATTGATTTTGTTTCAGAGATTGGGAGTGAAAGCCCTAAAAGGTTTGTGAATAGGTACACTTACCGCTTGGAGAGTCTGGATAAGCTGCCCATATATCTCTACATGTTTTACCAGGATTTTTCTTTTGGCCATCGGGCCTCCGAATTTTGTCGAAAGATGTCTTAAGCTGTTCATAAGCCATCAACACCAGTTCCCTTCTATCTTCTTCGCTCATCTCCTTTCCGAATACTCTTATAGGTTCGTCGCTCATCGAATCAGGACCCTTCTGATTGTTCATCTGTCCCATTGCCAGCAGAGCCGCTAGGTTGTTGGCATCGTAGCCCAGGCCATCTCCTGGTGGTCCTGGAGGACCAGGGGGTCCTGAACAAAAATGCATTAGTATAAATTCTAGTTCCGTATGTTTTATCTTTGAACCTCGTTCTTACCTGGTGGTCCAGAAGGTCCAGACTTTCCATCATTGCCGTTATTTCCTCTTGGTCCCGGAGGCCCTTGTATGCCCTGTGGTCCTGGGTTGCCATCCCTTCCAGGAGGTCCTCTAGTGCCGGGTTCTCCATCTTTACCAGGTAAACCTGGATTTCCTGTCATACCTTTCTCGCCAGGGAGTCCAGGAGAACCTATGGAACACTTCGTTGTGAAACAATCCAGGAAAACATAACTTTTCTTTTACCTGGTAGACCCTGCAAACCTGTGAGCCCTCTGTGGCCCTTCGGACCCTCTGGTCCTAGATATCCCCGTTCTCCTTTCTCGCCAATCGGTCCTGGAGCACCTGGTTTTCCTCTTTCACCTCTTGCTCCCTCTATACCTTGAGGGCCAGTTTCGCCTCTAGGACCTCGTTCCCCTGTTGGACCCCTTGGACCCAAAGGTCCTGGTGGTCCCTGAAGCAGACGGTTACTCAAAAATTACTCCTTTTGGCTCTTTGAACTTATTATCAGCCCAAAAAAAGTCCAAAAAAGAAATAAACACTCATTCAAAAACTGTGTTCATCAGGAAAATGAAATATAAATATAACTATCAGTAGGTGTTCTTTTCCTTACCGGTAGTCCTGGTGGTCCAGAAGATCCTGGCTGTCCAGGTGGCCCTATTGGTCCTTTGTCGCCTGGTCGTCCTGCCAATCCTGGGGGTCCAATTTTTCCTGGGCTTCCTTCAGGACCCTGGTCACCAGCTGGACCAGGAAGTCCTTGTGGTCCGGAAACACCGGGAGGTCCCATGGGTCCTTCATTTCCTGGTTTACCCGGAGGACCTGCTTCGCCTTGAGAACCTCGATGTCCTTGAGGACCTTGAGATCCTTGGGGACCAGGCAAACCGATGGAACCTACAAGATATACTTCTCAGTCACATCCTTTCGCAATCAGAAACAAGACAGGAAATTTATGTCACAATTGTAGTCTATTTCGGATTTGAAAATGAATTTTTTGTAGCGGATAGATGTCGCATGATGGAGTTATCATAATTCCCTTCAACCAATATTCACCTCTTTCCCCTGGTGTGCCTTGAGGGCCAGGTGGCCCTACGGGACCTGGTGAACCTTCTGCGCCGGTCTCTCCCTTCGGGCCTTCGGGACCAACAGGTCCTGGAAGCCCCTGGGGGCCTTGAAGTCCTGGGCTGCCCGCATCTCCAGTAGCTCCCTTGATTCCAGGAAGACCCTGAGGACCCATAGCTCCTTGATTTCCTGGATTTCCCTGTGAAATAAAAGAACGTCATTGAATAAAAGGTTCTAGATTACCTTTAGTAATGTTTTATCGAGCGTTTCCAACTTACTGGCGTTCCTGGTTCTCCCGCTCTTCCAGGTGGTCCCATCAGACCTACATCTCCCCTTGGACCTGCCTCACCACGTGCTCCTTTGGCGCCAGTCAACCCAATAGGTCCCTTTGGGCCTTGCTCACCTGGTAGACCAGATGGTCCTGGATTACCTTGTTCTCCTTTCAATCCTGGCAGACCCCTATCCCCTGAAATACCGAAGGAATTAATTGAAATATCTCCCATTCAATTGCTGCTTCAACCTTTCAGTCCAGGTAAACCAATCAGTCCTTGTGGTCCAGGGAAACCTTGAACACCAGGTTGTCCTTGAGGACCAACTGGTCCCCGTTCTCCTATAGCGCCTGGTTCTCCTGCTACACCCGGATGACCTGGCTCTCCTCTTTCACCTGGTTCTCCTGGTGGGCCATGAGGTCCGACTGGACCAGGTAATCCACGGTCGCCTGAAGATAGGTCGTGATAATCATAGTGCCTTTTGAAATATAATGATAAGCATACCTTGTCTTCCTGAAGGTCCTTCAGGACCAATTGGTCCGATGGATCCTCTTTCACCTTTTTCTCCTTGGACTCCAGGTGGACCTCTGAGTCCAGGAAGACCAACCATTCCTGGTAGTCCAGGATGTCCTTTAGCTCCACTAGGACCTTGAGCCCCCTAAGCAATAGAAGAAGAAAGTGTGAAAAACAGTCAGAAATCAATTCAATCTTACAAGATCGAAATGTAAAAGATAGAGTAATGTCGAGTTAATTTTTGAAAAGTCTACTTACTGGTGGTCCTTCAACACCTTGGGCACCTGTAGCTCCCTTAGGTCCGTCCAATCCGGGTAAACCATTAGGACCTCTTTCTCCGGGGAATCCCCTTTCGCCTCGTGGTCCTGGCGCTCCCATTGCGCCGGGAAGGCCTTGTATACCTTGTTCGCCATCTTTTCCAGGAGTACCAGGGTTTCCTGGACTACCCGGAAGTCCCTGTTAAATTTTATATCATAAATGTATCAGGCTTCGCATATTCGGGTTAAAAATTTCAAGTCTTACTTGGAATCCTCGTGGACCAACAGATCCTGGTGGGCCTCTTTCTCCATCTGCTCCTGGCGGTCCAGGAAGTCCTTGTGGGCCTGTTTTACCATCTTGCCCAGGCATGCCTCTAGCTCCAGGTTGACCAGGTGGTCCTTGTTCGCCATCTTTTCCAGGGGCACCCTATGAATACAATGAAATGAAAATAAAGCCTCTAGACAGCTCATTTAGTTAGAGGTGCTATCCGAAACGTTCTCTCTTACCGTCAAACCTTTGTCTCCAGGAGGTCCAAGTGGTCCTGGCAAACCTTGAAGACCCTGTGGTCCAGAATCACCTGGTTTACCATCTGCTCCGGGGAGTCCCCTGTCTCCAGGAATACCCGGTCGTCCTTGCGGTCCAGCCCTTCCAGTCAATCCCCTCATACCTGGTATACCCGGAGAGCCAGGTCTTCCAGGTTCTCCTTGGTTACCCTTAGATCCTGGCTGACCTGTGCTGCCCCTATCACCAGTTTGACCTTGAACAAGAAAAAGAGCGATCATTCATCTGGTCAAATGAGAACATGGAAGATTACCTTTAGGTCCAATTGCTCCATCGGGACCTGGTAATCCTCTAATTCCCATTGGTCCTCTTTCTCCAACGGGACCGGCAGGTCCAGTAGGTCCTCTCATGCCCCTTTTACCTCGTTTTCCTTCCTGACCGGGAAGACCAGGAAGACCCCTAGGTCCTGGACTACCGCTTTCACCTTTCACGCCAATATCTCCCTTATAACCTCGTTCACCTGGTGAACCCTGAAAGAAGTGAGTGATTAATAGCAAAATAATCAATTTTCATCAATTTTCTTCAGAAAAAAAACCTACTGGAATTCCTTTCGCTCCGGGTTGGCCAGGACTTCCTGAAAGACCTGGAGGTCCTCTTGGTCCGGGGAATCCTGGAGGTCCGGAAATTCCGGGTGATCCAATACTTCCTTTTTCTCCATTCGATCCGTCTTTTCCTGGAATACCAGGTGGTCCAGATTCACCAGGTTGGCCAGGTCTACCAGATTCCCCTGAAAAGTGAAAATGTACTCTTTGTTTTCGTTACCATTCAATTTTCAGAGTGACTTATTCAAATTTGAGATGCTTACCTCTTGGCCCTTGAAGACCTTGACTGCCCTTTGGACCGATGCTTCCTATATCGCCCTTAGCTCCTGGATTTCCTGGAAAACCAGGTGATCCAGGCTTGCCAATCGCCCCCTGATCAACAAAATAAGGGAATAGCGTATTTGTTTCGAATCCTCATCATTATCAAACTCTACTTCATGATAAACTTACCGGTGGACCAGGTGGACCAGCAATTCCATCAAATCCTCTTATTCCTGGTGGTCCAGGAGGTCCTTCCCTTCCTCTTTCACCTCTGGGGCCTGAAGGCCCCATTGGGCCTGTCAAACCAACAGGTCCTTGAATTCCTTGAGAGCCCTTAGCTCCTGGTGGACCCTGCTCTCCCTTAGCTCCGTCAAGTCCGTTGTAACCCCTATGTCCTTTCGGCCCTGGCAACCCAGGCATTCCTGGAAGACCCCTAGGTCCTGGTGGACCAGCCGCTCCTGGCTGCCCAGCCTCGCCGTCATCACCAGGTTCGCCCTATGATCATAAAATACTCAATCTTTTATTGTACATTCCATATGGTATCGAATACTTACGTCTTTTCCTGGAGGTCCAGGTAATCCTCGAGGTCCAATTGGTCCCATTGGACCTGGTAAACCAGGCTCACCTGTCTCGCCTCTGAGACCTTGGAATCCTTGGGAGCCTTGAAGACCTGCAGGTCCCTGCGGACCTCTGGGTCCAACAGGGCCAACTTGAGCTTGCATGAATTGAAAAGGTTCAGGGAATGCTGGACCTTTATCGTGACTAGATTGCGAAGCTACAAGTTCTTGATAATACGAGCTGAGGTCAGGTGCGGGTCCTGGTGGTCCTGGGGGACCCGGAATACCTGGAGTGCCCGGAGAACCTGGCTGGCCTGGATCTCCCCTGGGAGCTTCACGTTGGAAAAAAGTTTTAGTCAAGTAAGGGATTAATAATGGTTATGGGCGATATACCTGGAGGTTCTTCTGGTCTTGATTCTCTTGTCGGTCTTGGTCCTAGAAGACAATCGTTGTCCGTTTCGCACTGAATGGTCCCTTTGATACAGCTGCACTGTGTGCAATTTCCAACTCTCCAATCTTCTCCATCTAGATGCTGTACTCCTTCTTGGTGGCAACTGAAAGGAACTCTCGATGTGGTAGGACGAGGTGCGGATGATGGTGTGGGCCTTTCATTCTCTGGTTGGGTAAATGGAGTTGTCTGAGGCACTCGTTCTTCATCTTTTCGAGTTGTCGTTGCATCAGTTCTATTTTGTGGCCTTGAAGTAGTAGATTCTACAAAAAATCATTAGTTCAACATGATCTTTAACGATAAATTTCAAGGTGTAATAGAATGTATAAGTAAATGCAGAATCAAGTATAAAGTACAAACTTCACAATCACAATAAGAGCACAAATAAAGAACAGCTAAGTACCAGAGACTGCATACCATTATACATATCTTGTCATTGTCAAACCCTTACACGAACCCTTAAGAGACTTCCCTAATCTATAGTCAAACCAAACGCTCAATAATGATTCAAGCTAGCGTTTGTATCATATCAACTATATCGCTGATACATATCAGTGATGTTCTATGAATGTACGAAAACGAAAAGTTTATGGAGAACTCAGTATGTCTCTAAGCTCCCTCTGATTGATCATAATTTGTACAAGCTGAGTATTTCAAAATGACTCTGTGTTAATTCTTTTCAATAATAAGAATTGTTTTGGCACAAAAACTTCCAAAAACAACAATTCTAATGAAATGACAGAAACTTGATTGACCGTCAAAAAGTTGAATTGCCAATTCAAAATATTCCTTATATTTTCTTTCGTATATAGAGAACGAGCACGAAGTATTTCAAAATCGAGAAATTCAATTGTAAGTGATCCCAATGAAGACAAAGATAGATCATTACGACTTATGCCTGAATAGGCATTCGAATTTCAAAAAACGACAGGCTGTACGTACTTCTCTTGTCGTCTTCTTCGTAGTATTCTTCATACTCTGGACCGTATTCTTCATAGTCTGCGGTGGGCTGTTGATCCTGTAATGTTTGATCACTAGACTTCGCATCGTCTGCTTGGACCTTATCTGCTTCCTCCAAGTCTCTTTTCAACAACCTTCTTTTCACTCTGGCGTCAACTGTACCAGATATTGTGACGAGTATCAGGAGCAATACGAATCCACATCTGAACAATGGCATATTTAGCTGCAGAACAACCAATATCTTATGAAAGACATTTCATTTATAAATGTGATAAGTGAGTTATAGTCTTAGTTTTATCGAAGAGAAAGATAGATCTAAATACCGAATAGTTGTTCTGTTTTTTATAAGATTGGTAGGCAGACAAAGTCATGAAATTTTTAACCGAACAATTTGTCCACTAAAAATACATTTGCATGGAAAAAACCTCATCATATTCAGTTGAAAGAGGCCTTTCCAATTCTGGCGTAATTTATTATGAAAATTGATCATATTTCCTATTAATAAAAATTAACAGCAACAACTGAGGATATCCATCAAAATTATAATCTATTCCCATAAAAATTGCCCGAACAACTTCTTAATTTCGATAAGGCAAAGTTCTTTAACCAATTACTGACCAATAACCTAATAGGATCAAATTCCTATATCCGAAAATTGATGATTTAGAGGTCAATATAGAAAGACAAATGGTTCGATTCAAATTTTAAATCAATTTTTTCCCTTTATTAACGACCCATATCACAGCTCTGAATTGGGTCAATGTTCATTGAACTGATTTCCATAAATATTTCTGCATCGGCTCAATGATGAAGATGTGCGTGTAAATCATCATTGAGATTTATGGTTTTCACATATCCTGAAATAGTAACACTTCTATTACTACTGAAAGAAATTGAAAGGGATTTACGTCATCTAGGAGCCTGAATGCAAATGTAATTGTTGATTGTAATTAAAAAGAGTATTAGAGTTGATTCAGTACGAATGCTTTCAAAGAATGATCATCATTTTGTTCGGATTGAAGAGGAAAATCAGTTATAAGCTGGCTAAATATATTTTCTCGACAATATCTCAAATTGAATGCGAGTGCACTGGGAATTGTACTTGTTCGATAGTTTTGCATACAGTTTTCGTGTTATTGAACATTTACTTATTCAATTTCATACTTACCCCTTTAATTTTTGAATCAATTGAATAAGATCAAGATATTTATACAGAGGGGCTTTATAAAAGGTTATAAAAGGCTGTGGGCGTAAAAATATTTTCATATCACAGAAATAAAAAGAATAACTGAAAGATACTCTGAATCATAATTGAGAAAATCTGTCAATTTCTAAATCCCATGAAAATTTTTAGGATGCCAGATATGAATAATCATTTTTCAATGAATTTTGTACCCTGAAAATCGAATTTTGAGTTTGTAAAAGAAGGAATTAAAAATTTTGTGTGACAAACTTTCATCGTTTTTGGAATGAGACATATCTGAAATATATTTGCCTGAGGATTTTCGTGGTCAGAAAAATACTTCAATGAGATTCAGGGTTTTTGATATAAAAACGTTTCGTAATATGTGGACTCATCAGGTTCTCTACTCACTTCAGTGCAAATTCAAGGGAAAAAATTTAAAATAATACTGAAATAATATGTGATTCACTTTTGGATATTAGGGTTATGATTGAGGTGATGTGATTTTATCAAATTTTGTGGGATAGATGAACTTACATATAAGTTGAAACAGTATTATATGCAACAATGAAACAACAATGAAATATGCATCAAAATCATCACAATCAATAAGTTATCGAGAGTAAACTACAGACAGTGTTCTAACTGTATTGAAAATTTAGTATATTCGTGCATACTATGGCAACAAATGTATTTAATTTTTCCCTTTTTTATTGTCATTTAATATTCCATGATCTACGACGATAAAGATGAAAAACATGCTACTGCATTCTTGAAAACAAAAATTGAATTGAAATTTTCGGTTTGAAACTATGCAGAGAGAAATGAACGAAAATATTTTTTCAAGCAGCTCCGGCTGTATTTCAAGTTTTTCCATTCTTTTCTGGGCACCCTGTTTATAAAACACTCTCTCAGCGATTTTATGAACAATTTTTAATAAGATATACAGGAACGACTTTATGCAATTTGACAATAGTATATGAGTGAAGGAATTCAAATGAATGATTGCATTAGGAAAGAGAATATTCAAGAAAAAATATGTTCCACTCACCAAGCGTTTTAAGGGATAGAACCCCTTGCCAAACGCTATATAAATTAACACATCTAATCTTCCATCATCTCCAGAACTGGCACACAAGAAACCATAGCTTCTGGATTAAGGAATATTTGGTTTTGATTGGGTTGAAATAGTCTTCCCCACTATTTATCAAATGGGAGATCTGCGAAACGCATCAAATGACAATGATCCATTTTCTATTCGAACCGAAAATATTTATGCAAATTGGTGTCTTTTAAATCTATTAGATGCTTCCTGGTTTTCTATTCAATTGGTATTTGGTTAGTGTCGCCGTCCGATATTTGATGATAGGTCGTTTCTAATGAAAATTTCGATCTGAGGATGATAATGAAGCAAATATTCGGCCTTTAGCTCATGGGGAGGTATAGATAAGTTTCATTTTTATATTTTGTTACCTCTAATAACATGAATTTTTATACCGAGAATCAATAGATTTTGTAATAGAACATATGATCTCTTTCATCCTGAAATACTGACAAATTTGAAAGTTCCTCGAAGAACTTAGTTTTTTCCTAATTTTGTGAATAATAATCAACATAATTCTTCGAAATATCAAACTTTCACATTTCTATGCTTTCACTAAGCAATTCTGTCAAAACCTAAACTGAAATTTTCAAAGGTCGTGGGGGATTTCAAAATACTATCATTTCCATCAGTAAATGAGCAAACAGGAGGGATAAAGGCAGAAAAGCAAAAAGAATTTCAACAACGAAAACGTTTCTATTTATTTTCAGTATTCACATTACATTTATTTTCGTCAATTTTTTCGACAGCACTCAAGACTTTGTCAAAGAGTATTTCATCAACGTCAAAGGCGTTTATAAATTCTCTGTGTCCATATTTTTTCACTAGAGAATATCCACATTTGGACTTTTCAGGTATTTTTTCATATAGGTTTTGAGTATCCTAAAAATGAGTATTATTATGATAGTATAAAAACTTGCGACGGAATATTCCTGTAAGGGTTAAATTCAGCAAACCAAAAACAGTGTTCTTGGTGTGAACATTCTCAGATAAGTCGACTGTCGATTATAGTTAATATTTCAAATTGCCTTCTTTTTGATGCAAGAAAATTACCACAAACTTGGGAATGATATGTCATGGATAATTGTTTTAAATTGCAATCATTTCAACAACAAGGAATAAGAAGTTGACATTTGGTAAGTGTGTAACTTGATACGCCATTCAACAAAAACTGCCTCAAAATACAAATAGATCTACCCGAACATATTCACTAGAACATCGTCTTTGATTAACTTAATTTATTCGCACTGTATACCTACTTCAATTCGCTTTTTATGTAATGAAATTCAATCAAATTAAGTCTATTTTGTAACATCAGTTCACCATCAATAAATTTACCTTTCTCGTTGCTACAATATCCCTCTCTCCTACCAGCATCAACTGTGGTAATGTCATTTTTTTCAAGTCGTAGACTGGCGGTTGCTCAGAGTTGTATTTTTCCAAGTTTTCTTCCACGCCAAAATCGAATTCTATAAATTGCCCGCTCTTTATAATCTGATGGTAATGTTCAACTGTGTTGATGGAGATAGAATCGCGATTCTGTATTGATGTAATGGGATAGGTCAGCTGTAAAGGAGCAAAAAGAAGCCATGAAATTTTCAAACAATGTTTACTCACAGGGTCTAAGAAACGAAAACTATTTCCGAATATTGGTAGGATGAGGAGTTCGCAAAAGAAAACTTGGAATGGATGCGATCCACAGATGATTCTTATTCTTCTATAGGGAAGGACTTCCCCATGATGGAGTCTACTGGCAAGAGGCTGTAAAAAAATGTATATTTCACTAGTCAATGGTCTATTTAATATGGGACTCACTCTCACGACAGGCCAGAGTGGATTTAAATATCTCAATATCGACTTAAAATCGTCCATTATGGCGATGGGTGCCATGTGAATCATACCCTTCAGAGTTCTCTCTGCCACTTCCTGCTCTTTCATGTTGAAAATCATACCAATGGTCGTTCCCATGGAGAATCCAATATATATTCCCTTATTCTTCGACTCCTCGAATACTTTCTCCATCACTGACTTGAGATCGAATACGGCCATTTTGTGAAACCTGTCAAAAAAATGTCAAATGACAGAATCCCTTTTCACTTTCAAACTCCCTCACCCCATATTCCAATAATTCCTGTCTGTTGGAGAAAGATAACTATGTTTTCTGCTGAATCTCGTTCCTCGCCAGTTTATAATCCATACTTGGTATCCCTGATTCGCTAAGAAAAAGGCTTAAAGAACGACAGTTAATTGAAGAAACATTGATGGCAGATGTAACTAATACCAAGTGACTTATTTCCCCTATTGATGAAAGCTAAACTGTTCATATATATCCCTGGACCAATTATAATCGGGGTTTTTCTCTTAATTGTCTTATGCATTTGTTCAACACTTATTGTATATCCGTCTTCTGTCGTTATTTGGTATGTTTTGTGGTGGAAACCAAGTCGTTGAATGATTACACTCTGAAAGCATGAAAAAACTTCATACATAGGTACCTAAATACATAAATAAACGAGTCATTTACCAATTTACCAATTCTGTGATTACGCATGAATGTAGATATCTAATAAAGTATTTTTCGTTCAATGTAAATTTTTGTTCTTATTTTAACCAGGTAATGGTCGAATCCTGGAATTAGCAATTCAATGCTTCAACACAGTTCTGGTATATCATCCAAAAACAAAGTTACAAAAAAACAATAATGATCCTTACATACAGGAACAAATGAAAGAAAAATACTTAAACCGATAACAAAATAATTCACTCAGAAAAAGAGTCAAATTGAAAATTGTCATGACTACAATGTAGCCTTTTTTCAAATTTTGTCATCTGTCCAACTATATAACTATTATAGTATTCGTATTTTTTCGTATTATTCATTATTGCTATTTAAAAATAAGTTTGAAATATTTTCTTCAACTTTAAATGGGAGAAACACTGGGAAGTGTTCACATACCTACCGAATAATACACGAAAAGAAGAAATAAAAACAGGCCGTAGCATGATTCTAGATTCAATCAGGTGGAACACCTGGTATATAGTGGTGAAATTGAGGAAGGCATAGTAGAAGCCGTTTTAACTTTCATTTATGTCTTAACAAGGCAAATTCATGTGATACCGGAAACTTTCCTCTCCTTAACTATATCATTTCAATTTTTTTTCTTCAAATATGTAGATAAGTGAACTAGTACCATTCCAAGACTCGTTATACAATATCCGATAACTGTATCCTTTTCTCCGAACTATCTTTAATCTCAGCCTGAGGTAAATGTGAATGATTGATGTGATCGCTTTCAATTGAATTATAAGGATTATTTGCATTCGTATATTGATCGAAAAGTTTAAAGAATTAGAGCTGCTACTTCTGATTAACTTGAAGAATATTTCATAATTTCAATGTTTTTTATAATTAATTAGACCGGTCATCAATCGATCCTAACTGTTATCTTACGTACCATGTGATTTTTCGTTCGAAAAATCGATCGAATTCAAAAAATAATAATAATAAAAAAGTAAACTATTTCATTCCAGCAACTAATTCAATTGTGGGAAAATCAAATGAATAAAAGAATTCACTGTAGTTGCCTCATTTAGAAGTTGGATGATCTCTATCATCTCGAAAGATGCCCACAAGAAAAATAACGGAAGTAACCTTTCCAAGCAATTTTTTTCGAGTAAGATTGAAATTTATAAAAATCAGTGTGAAATAGGTATCTACTGTGTATTCGTTGGGATACTTACTGGCTCTTCAGCATCACCGTCAGGATTATCGAAGCAATTTTTATTTATCCTAGACGTAAAATAATCCTTGAAACTTGGACACACAATGGTACTTTGCGATAGTGGCACTGAAGAAACTAACAATAAAACAAAGATGTCATTTGAAGACATTTTGGAGACCGATTACTCAAATTAACTTTTTTATATCAGACAGAGATATCTTCACTTTCATCCCATACACACAGTCTAATCGAACAACACTATCAAGAAATTTAAGCAACGAACCAATTCTTGAAGAGAGTGGTAAAATAAAGTTGTATCTACTATATAATTTTCTCTTCTGATTGCACTTGCACCATTGGGCAAAAAAAAATTAACGCTGCTCGCGCGGTAGATAAGTTATGAACTCATTTATGTAAGGAACTTAATTAGACACCGATGAACCTAGAAATAATACTATCACGTTCAACTAAACGTAAAAATTAATCGTCCTATTTTTTTTTCTTTGCTTATCACATTTCGTACATTTGATAATTCGAATTGGCTTTGTGTTGGTCATCCATTTATTCGCAGAAACAAAATTTAGAACCAATATTGGAAAATTTACTCCATACACTCCTAAAATGTGTGTCATTGATCTAAAGGTTCATAAAGAAAGTAAAAATTTCAAGAAGTTCAGCAATTTTTTGCCTATAATAACAAAAATGGTGATAAAAACCCATGTCATCCTCAGCAAAGATCTATAGCTATTTTTGGCACGAAAGTTAGGGTTGCCATTCAAAAAGCTCAACCCCTCAGAGAGGATGAATAACTCCTCAAGTACCTATTCGTCGTGAAAAGCTGCATTTTTTAAAATAAAAATTGACCTGATCTAATTTCTTTTTGCAAAATAGTATAAATGCCCAAGATATGAATTTTGTGCGTTCTTGCTCACTCTGTATATGAAGTATGGACCTCGTTTATAGGGGGTTATATAAACAAGGGTATGGAGCATGGGTTTGTAAAGAAAAACAATATATTATATGATAATGTATTCATTTATTTTCCATCAATATGAGTAATATTCTTTGGGTACATCAGTATGAACAGGAGGCTTAGAAGGATCATCTTCGAATGTATCGGTCAAATAAGGTATCTTCAGGACTTCGACGCAATACTTCTTATCTAACGATCTGTTCAAAGTCCAAGCTATCACTCTTACACCTCTCTGCTTCCAATCATATATTGTTTTTCTGAAACAAAAATCAAAACTTATATCTCAATCCTGAAAAGTGACGAAGTTAAAGAAACTTATCATCAGTTAATAATGCTGAATTGAAAACAAAAATAACTTCTTTCTTATTTCTGATAGGCGGTAGATGATAGGTTGCTCCTTTAGAATATGTATCACATTTAGATCGTCAAACTCATAGAAAAAAGTGATTGTATCCCCACTTACACGTTCATAGAATATCTGTGTAGAAGCAAAACTGAAAAACCAACCAGGAAATAAGTGAATCTTGGCAATAACCATTCGTGTATAACGTCCAAGACGCGAAGAATTAGCTTAGCATACCAAGGGCCACCCTCAGATGATACTTTGGACGCATAGTATATCACTTCTGGACACCACGCTACAGCAGCGACAATCCTTGGGTTCCTTCTTCTGATCTGATTCAAAACATCAACTAATTATTAACACCCAAATCACGTAACAAACAATATTTCATCAATGGGAGTTCTAAATGAAGTTTTCAAGGTGAACACCTTTCTATCAGCACTAGGGCTGCCCATGGTGCAATCCCTAAGCTGAGGTAACATAGTTTCCCTTTACCCTGAGCAGAAAAACATTAAAAAAAGAAAACTCACCCTGTAGATCATTGTAGCGAAGAATGAAGTCACTAAAGCATTTGTGTAAAGTTGTGGATACTTCTCGTAAATATCCAAAATCACCTTGATAAGCTGCAATTAAATGACATATATAGATTTGCAAAAAGAGATTCCCCAGGTACTACACCAAATTACCCTTGGATCCTTGTGTTTGACATCGATGAACATTTTTTGTCCTGCAGAAAGTAGGTGGGACACTGTTTCATCCAGGGTGGATATTGTAGTTCTTGGAAATCTCTCTCTAGTTTCAAATAAAATGTTAACAAGATAACGGTCTATAAGATATCGAATAATTTTAGAAGAATATCGGAAAAATGAAAAAAAAAGCTTATATGCAAGCTTTCGGTAGCTCAGAATTAAACGCTTGGCCTATATTTTCAATTCTGATTGTTGAAAATGATACCTTGGCTTGGTGCAATATTCATAATTTTTCTTATGTTTTGTATTTTTATAATATTTTCCCAGAATTCACCTACCTATTAGGGTGTTTCGCTGAGAGGTTCAATTTTTTCAGGGTAGCCCAATTAGTCTTGCTTATTTCTAGATTTTTCTCAGCAAGTCTTCCAGTTGTTCTGTCATGGAAGACAACAGGAACGTTGTCTGCAGTTACACAAACGTCGAATTCGATATAATTACAATTATTCTCTTTGCACTGTAAAAAAATGCCGAATGAGAAATTTGGGATGTTTCAGTGTTGGTTTATAGATACTGGTTATATTAGGTAGGCCCTGGAAATAATTCCAGTTGAGATTAATGAAAAATTTCTAGAAAACAAAGTTTTAGTAGAACATGAATTTCAAATAAGATCCAACTAAACTTTTTAAGACTTTGCATACATCATAACTATAACTAGTATATAATATTTCATGTTCAATTTTTTCTTAGTAATGAATTCATCAGCATTATCATTGAATTTTATACTATACAAACAGCTGTATACTTTATATAGCCTCTGGGGCATGCTTGTTCTTAAATTTGTCTTCGGTCATTTGTCATTTGAGAAACATGTTTCAGAATTACAAGATGAAAATTGAAACCTATTCATTGCTGTCAAAGAACATTCTCTTCTGTAGTTGGTCTACTGCTTTATCCTATGATTTTCTTTACTCTCATTTTCATTGTTTTTCTCTCAATTATATACGAAGCTATTTCATACCGATCAACTTGAAACAGTTATAAATATTTTGAATAAAAGTGGAACCTATGTACCCATCTTAAATTACACGTGGAATGAACAGGTATATAAAATGAAAGTTGATTCTTTTAACAGGATTTTTTCCTGCGCAAAACTATTACTTGAATATAAACATAATCTTTTCGAGATATTATGTTTTTTTGTCTTCATGTATATATAATAAGTATTTTCGTGAATCTTTCCACTCTTGTCAGTTATTTATGACTTACATTTTTATAAGCTGCTATCGTATTCTCTGGGGCATCTATGCCACCACCTCTATGCCCAACCACTTCCACAAATTTGGCTGTTTTCATCTCTTCGGGTGACAAATCCGACAAATCCTTGCCAAGTATCGCCTCCACATCTTTCTGACTAGGTGCGGGAATTCTGAAGTAATGAACCACCGCAATCAGACCCAGTCCGAGAAATAATCCTGTCGGAAGGTATCCCAATTCACTCAAAAGCCTCAAAGTGCCGTAATATAAAATTACGAGATGCAGGGAATATCCCAAAAATTTGACGAGGGTCTGCGCCATTTCACCTTATTTTTGTAATGTCGATTTTGAACTGAATCCGGAAAAAATTGAAAGGTCGAGCTTATGAATAATTCATTTAATTTTCACTTCGATTAAATAACATATGTGAAAGGTCTAATTTGATAAAGAGTCTTATCTAATCAGGTTTACTCTCGAAAATAGCAGAAGAATCTTGGCGAAAATATGTTGACGACTCTATTGGGCATTGGGCCAATACTTTTACCACCCGAGTGAATAATTTCTTTCATTGGAATTTTAATTGAATGTGGTAGTTGAAATCGGTCTTATTCTTTTTTCATTTTATATATTCCTATGACCTCTTTTGAAAAATTCTTTTTTTTTTTCTTAACTGGCCAGTCGTTGTTCAATACTTGGGAGAATAATAATACATATTGCTTTTTGGGTTCAGATTTTCTAGCAATAATAACGGAAAAAAAACTCATAATTATTGTATGTGTTTATTAAACTTTTCATTTCGAATACAATAAATAGAAATTCTGTAAAAAAAGAGAATATCGATAAATAAAATATAAATTTCACGATTGCTACAATGGAATACAAACAGATTCCAAATATTTTGCGTTCACAATGCCAAATGTGTACTGCTTTCTCCAGTAAAAGTATCAGTTAAGTAAGTTATTTTAAGCACTTTGGCGAGGTATTGCTTCTCTATCGGACTGTTCACGGTCCATGCCATAACTCTTACACCTTTTTTTCTCCAATCCAAAATTGCTCTCCTGTAAGAAGAGAACAGAATTTTTTTGAATTTTTATTTTTTTTTATTTTATTTTTTTATTTTTTATATGACATGAAAACTCACGGTTCCAAGGCATCTTTATGCATAAGAATAACTGACAATCCTAGGAAATAGTAGGTCAACCTAGGCAATAGCCACTCATGTAGAATATCACAGAGCATGAGGTAACAATGTTTGTACCAAGTTTTAGCCCTCTTTGGTCCTGGTCCTTGGGCATAATTGAAGGATTCATAAACGAAAGCGTAAGGCCTCCAAGCCATGGAGCAAACAATTCTTGGATTTTTTCTCCTGATCTAGGACATAATAAATCGCTTTAGAACAAAATTGATTATTTTTTTTTATTAGTTTAAATTTTTTTTATTCGAGAACTTACTAGATAAATCAATGTGGGGAAGAATGATGTTACTAATGCCTTACTCTCTAACTCAGGATATTTTTCGAATAAGTTCAAAATTACGTTCACCATCTGAAAAAAATATCATTGTGATCAATGGATGACTAAATCAAATTACCTAATATTATTGTCAGAACATTACACAAAAGCTGTACTACTCTGAAATAATGAATAATCATTTCTTGGGTGCTAAGAATTTTTGAACGCCCCCTGTACATGTTCAATGCTACACTTGTTCGAATGAATGAGTCACAAAGGATGTAGGGCAAGTATTCATTTGAACTTATAAATACTACGAAAGTGGAGCAGGTTTCAATCTAAAGAGCTGAAAGGCCTTTTTTTTGACCGATGACGGAATGATGTAGGTGTAACATGAAAACCTGGAATATTCGTCATATTTTGAACGTTGCAAGAGCTGCAAATGCTCAAATTTCATTCAATTATCGTAATAACATTTTTTATTCACAGAATACACTAATCGAAACTTTTTGCTTTGGTCGATAACAAAAATCTTGTAACCAAATACCCACCCTTGAAATGAGGTGACCATCGATTTTGCGGTCTTTCTAGGGCTACCCCAGTAAAAAAATGATTTAGAGTCATTATTATATTATTATGAATAATGCTAATGATGTCAAGTTGCAACGAAATCTATTTGAAGAAAAACTACTATTAAAGGCATATACATATTTACATATAAAGTGCGTTCAAAAAAATTCGTTGTCAAGTAGGCTATGGAATTTTGAACGTCGATATACCGAACATCAGCCTTCGAAATTTCATAGCCTACTTGACGACGAATTTTTTTGAACGCACGTTATATACATACAACTGAGGCTACTACAAACTTCTGACAGAACATTTAATTACCTTTGTGTCATTGTCTTTAATGTCAATGAACATTTTCTGTCCCGCTGCTAACAATTGGTTAACTGTTTGATCAAGGGTTGGAATGTTAGTTTGGGGGTAGCGATCCCTGTCAAACAAGCAAATGTCAAACCTTTGCCACATCAAGTTAGAGCCACCAAAAAATGAAAATTTGAAAAAAACATCAGAAATAGAAGAAGTTGAAATTGATATATTTCTGGAAAGCGGACAAAATATGTTTATTTTATAACATTTTCTTGAGAAGTTTGAAGAACAGTATTCACAAGGAAGAATCATTTCAACTAGGAACTACAATAAAAAGTAATTCAGCCAGAATGAAAAGTAATTCAGTCAGAATAAAAAGTAATTCAGTCAGAATAAAAAGTAATTCAGTCAGAATAAAAAGTAATTCAGTCAGATTAAAAAGTAATTCAGTCAGAATAAAAAGTAATTCAGTCAGAATAAAAAGTAATTCAGTCAGAATAAAAAGTAATTCAATCAGAACATTTTTTCTAGTTAATTTAGCTCTGCTCAGAGTACTATATTTTTTTCATCCAAGGCCAAGTCAGAAATTAAAATGAAGCAAATAATATTTCACTACACTTACTGGGAAATTAAGATATGAAGATAAGCTGAGCAAATTGAAAGATAAGATAACAGTAAACAGTATCATGGAATAAATCAACCATTCCACAATTTTTTTTCACTTTAATGTACAGAATTAATTGGTGGCTCTATTATAAGATTCTCAAAATACCCTCAATATATGTCTAGTAGTTAGTTCTATCTCTGAATTACTACCATTACCTAAAGTAGGTAGTTACTTTTATCAGAGTTACTTACTTGAAAGGATGTTTAGCTGATAAGTTTACATTACACAAATCAGCCCACCTGCTCTCGTTTATAACTAGGTCGGAGTCAGCTAACCTTCCTGTGGAACTATCATGAAAAACAATAGGGACCCCATCTGCTGTAAGGCATACGTCGAATTCGATGAAATCGCAACTTTTATCCTTACACTGCAACAATTTCGGACAGAGTTTCATTCATCATTCGCAGGAAAAATGCACTCACCATCTTAAATGCTGCCAGGGTGTTTTCAGGGGCATCCAGACCAGCCCCTCTGTGAGCCACTGTTCTAAGGGCATATTCAGAACTCCCAGTTTCAATTTCTGAAAGGTCTTTTCCCAAAATTGCCTCCACAACGTTGGGGTTTGGAGGAGGCACCCTGAAGTAATACACACATCCTACTATTGCCACTGTTATCAAGATTCCAAGGGGTAGATAACTCAGAAAGACTTCACCTAAAAGTCTCACACCCCCTATACTAAGTGCGCTTATTTTCAAAGAGGAAATTAACAAGTGAGCAACTGCCTGATCCATCCCAAGTTCTGTTCCAGTACACCCCACAATTCAAACTAACATCAATAACACAATCTTACATTGTGCTGCTCTAACCTCAAATTTCAACTGTCAAACGTGACACGTGACAGAGGTTGGATAACACTTTGTACAGGGAGCAGATGATAAGAAACACAACCAACAAGTTATTGTTCAATATGCTGTATTCATTCATTCTGGAATTGAACAATTGTAAAATACAAAGTCTTTCAATTCACAAATTTTCTGCCATTCGTTTTAACCTTTTTATTCCTCTTGAACCTAATACAACACTTCACCAAATTTTCTAGAATCAAATAAAAGAATTCTATCAAGCCAATTACACTCATGCCAAGAAAGAGGGAAACTGTTCCTCCAGAGGAAGCTAAAAAATCAATAAAGTCAGTTCATTGAACCTTGCTTACATGTTTTAATGCTAACCGACTAAACTATCAATGCCAAAAATCACATCTCTTATGTATTTTGTAGTTGGTGGAATGAGACCCCATCTAAAAGTTATTCTTTGATCGAAATATCCATATTCCCTGGAATATTAACTATCGAATATTGAAAGTGAAGCCTTTTAATGCTACTTACCATTTTGTCACCTTTGGTACCTGTTTTATATAAGTTATGAGATGGCATGCTTGAGGACATACGCAATTCAATTCTGATGGATTTTTGAGTAGGATATGTAAATTTTTAGACAAACAAACCATGCCTTTGATATCACATGTTTTTCCACCTGAAATTTTTTTCATATTGATATTGGCATAATTTATTCCTTCTTCAAATATTTACGTCTCCCGATGATATAAAAAAATGGAGTACAGCCACAAAGTTTCAAAGCTATTTCTTCCCTACATTGCATGTAACACAAACTGGTGCTGTAAACTTTCAGATCGGGGTTTAAAGGTTCGTCGTAAAAACGACACCCCCTTTGTAGGGGCGATAAATCCTTCAAAGACGCACTTGATGTTGTTTCTTGCATTCTGAAGCTGATATCCATCTCTTGACTCTCCTCAACAATAACTGGCTCGTCAGATGTTGCATGTAAAATATCCAGATAAGAATGGATGTAGTACTGGAAAGTATATGGTTGTGATTTTGTCGAATATTGAAGAGAAATTGTTGCAATTTGTATATGGTTGATGCGTTTAAAATATTGAAAAAAAAAATTCTTTCGAACAAATCAAAGGTATTTCGATTATTGAATAGTTATCATTTACCTTCACTGCCAGTGTTGGATCTGAATCATATCTGGCGTAACACAAACCGTTCAAATAATGACAGCGAAGAATGTGAATTTCATCACTATCGTCTGTTTCATTGCTCAACTGATTTCTGAAAAAATACCAGATAGATTTTCAGCTTCTATCTATAGATGTCCATATTACAAAGCAGTTCAAAAAGTAAAATACATCTAGGTGTGCATTTTGTCACAAAGACATCACAAGAAAAGTACGAATATGTAGCAAATATGTAGCAGATATGTAGCAAATATGTAGCAGATATGTAGCATCTAGGTGTGTATTTTGTCACAAAGACATCACAAGAAGAGTACGAATATGTGGCAAATATGTAGCAAATATGTAGCAGATATGTAGCAGTTATGTAACAGTTGCTGACACACATATGAGTGATGAGAATATTGAGGAATTGTACATAAATGCATTATGATACCCTTCGGGTATAAAAAGAAGGAGAAGAACTTTTAACAATTATTCGGATTCAGAAACTACAATTGTATTTACTTTATTTTCAGCAGTGGTGCGAATTTACTATTGACCGTAAAGCAAATACCCATTTCGGTTATAACAACACTCCATTTTGGCTTCCTCTTGTGTTCGAAAGTTACCAGAGTTCCAACAAGATTTGGATGAACCTAAAAACATTAAATAAAAAAAGGAATCCATCTTTCAAGAACGCTTACAGCACTGGACAATTCCAGCAAATCAATATTGTTGAGTGTTTGATCATCCATAAACTTCTCATAACGGTACAATGTTTCATAAGACGTATTTGCAACAATTGTTACAAAGTCCGAGTAATACCCGAATTTTTCATCGGAATCTGTAACTCCCCATCTCCTGAGAAATGTCTGTTTTAGAACTCAGATCCAATGCAATGAAAAAATCTTACGTTTTTATATAATCTGCAACTTTTTCGAGGTTTGTTTTGTTCACGAAACAGCCTGTAACTGCAGGGAATGGGTTCATCCAGTTCCTGTAATCTTTTTCTAGTGAAACCACCGTTGGATTTTCGGAATACCTTTTCAAGCTCGATAATGTTAGAGATATTGCTGCTACCAAAGCACAAGATACAATAAAAATCCACAATATCCTGAAAAATAAAAAAGATTGCACAGGCACAATCACGAAAAGCTTTTACAGAATATTGCACTAGATTGAAAAAAGAAAAATATTGAAATCTTGAAAAATTTAAAAAAATATTCATTCAACATTAAGTTAAACTCATGAATTTCGTAAAAACTTTCTTTCCTTTGAAAAATTGATTGAAGAATTGGTTCTAAGCAATAAAGCCTTTCGAAAGAATGCACTATCGAATGAATAAACCGAATAAAATGGATCAGGTCTACAAATTAGTTTTTACCTCTCGAAAATATGCAGTTTAGGCATTCCTATAATATTCAAGCCATGTATGGTTGTTTGAGATGAAAAATCTTGAAATCCCTCTGCCATAATTTCTTTTTTCGTCTTCATTTTTCCTTATATTCGAACTCAGAATGTTACATCAAATTTTGAACACCGTTTCGCTTTGATGCATCAGATAAATGTTCAGGTATATCCAACAATAAAACCGCTGTTACTGAACACAATAGATTTTTCTTAATGGATGAAATGACAAAATATATTTCGAATAGTCAGAGGGAATTATAAGCACAAAACAGTAATTTGTTTCCATTATGTACCACGCATTCCCTTTTGATTCCTGATAAAATATTTACGTGAGTTTTCTCTATATAGGTATGGCTTATTTTATTTCTTTCGAAAAAAAATGAACTGAAAATGATCATGAGGTAGAAGAAATCAAAAGAAGCTAACAGAAAATATGGAAAAGGATAATTTTTAAAAGGGGTGTTTTTTTAATGATGCTACATTCACAGAAAAATTTGCTTGAATGATTTAAAACATTCTGCAATTCAGAAACTATTCCACAGATCATTCAAATTTTGCAAGAACGTCCAAAACATCAATATAGAGCCAAGTACTATTTTTTTACATTGATCGGATCTGAAGTTTTGGAAATATCAGACTTTTGGAATTCTGAGACCAAATTAGATAAGCAAGGAAACAGAAAGTTATGTTGTGCTTGGTAGATATATCTTCCTGAAATCGCTAAAAGAACATTCAAAGCAGCGAACCGAGTTGCAAGAGCCAGTAAATCATTAATATTCAGTTTGTTTTATTTTCCAAGAACACAGTTTAATTGACGCACAATTACTTGCAATTGTTAACGGTTAATAAGTGCACCACTAATGTGTTTCAGTGAGTTTAAAGAATAACGGTTTACGGCAATTCAGCATTGATCAGGGTTAATTTCCTGGAAGTAAATTATTATTCCTGAGTGGAATATATTATCATATTTTCAACTCATTATCGCATTATTCTTACTAACTTGGGTTCAGACAATAATGGTGAGTTTATGCAGAGTTACTGAGAACTAATACACAAAAAAGGAGCCAATTTAATCGGCAAATGGTGTGCACGTGTTTGCACAAAGTTCGAGACAAGCTGGTTTCTATTACAATTTGAAATAGAATAAAGAAATACTCTACAGTACATAAGCAACAAAGCTTGTCGAATATATTTCGTAGCTTTTTGTTGAAAACCTTCCTCTAAATATACTCTGGGCAACCATTTGATAGTTTTAAATACCACAACTCAATTTTTCATGTAGTTTTGTTGGAAATTTAATTGTTTTGAAATGGGTGGTAAAAAGAAAAGCTCTCGATGCCATTTGACGTAGACTTTGATGCTCAACAACTGATAGAGATGACTATTTATTTCTCGGTTATTTTGGGCCATATTTCCACAAAACTTGTGTTGAAATGAATATTTTTCATTAACTGAAAATTTGGTCAACTTTGACAACCTGTAAAAAGGATACGGTTAGTCTAAAATACATGCATTTGGTCTTATTTGACGCTCAATTTAATGCTCTACAATATCCATACCCAACAGTTTTTCGAAATGTTCTGTCCTACGAGAGATATGATAGAAAACCACGAACATACCCCATACCCCTTCAGGGGGCATACTTAAGCCCCTTACTTAAGCGCACACTGTTCCAGCAATGAATTCTTTGATTGCAATTTTTTCATATTCGGTCGATTTTAGAGCTACTGGCCTAAAAGGCTAAAGGCAGAGCTTAAAAAAGCCTGCGATGTTAGTTTATCATTGAATTCCCTCAGTAAGCAAATATTTACGACAGCAATTATTTGAATATTAACGCTACGTTTTGTTCGTAGTTACGAGTTGAAAAATAAGTCGACTCGAAAATTGCGTAATTTAACATCACATTTTCGAAAGAGGTGAAGGACTTGACTCAGTACTTGCGTGAATAGGTTCAGTTCTGAAAAAATCTCCGGATTAATAGTTATTAATTAGTCCGGAAGGTGACCAAGAAGGTAATTTATGCTTGAATGGTGCAGTATCCGAAGTTAATAAACGGTGCTTGTCACACTGAATCTCATTTGAACGATTGAGAGCATTGTTTTCGCCCCATCAGGTTTTCTGTTGAAGTTCGTTAAAGTTTTTTGATGGAAGTTCAACATCACATCCAGATCGAGAGGCCCCTGTACGAACATGAAGCGTTAAGAAGGAACTACAACTACAAGAAGACCAATAAACTGAGTGAGTCCATCGATGCTCTTTTTATCATTGATCATCAGCTTTAATCTTCAAAACCACTTGCTACAACAATCAAAACATCGTCCTATACCTACTTAGCCCTCAAGTCCTGGCTTCGATCGACTTTAAGGGTTGAAAATTTTGGAATCAACCACAAAAAATCATAATTACGAAAAAATAGAGGTTGGCCAATAATAACAGTTTTTACAGTATGAGCTCAGCCTCATTTCAAATGGTGATCATTGGAATATTTCGAATATTTATGTATAATTTGCAGATGACGAAAATAATTGCTGCAATTGTAATTCGAATCGATTGAAGAAGGTTGTAAAGGGGGTGTTTCCAATACTAGAATGGCTACCGAAATACAAGTGGAAGGAAGAATTCCTAAAAGATTTGATAGCTGGTATCACCGTTGCTATTATGCACATACCACAAGGTGAGATCCAAACCTGGCTGACTGAGAACCTAAAAAATGTTTTTGACTTCCAAAGTCAACCCTTTACCTAAAACTGACTTTATTCTGTAATATTTATTTCAAACTGCTTTGTATTTCAAATATACGCGACAAAATATTGTGTAACTCGACATTTGAATAGAAGCAAAGCATGTATATTTTGTCCAGATTTGTGAAAACCATAGTTGAAAAATATTATTTCCCATTTTGTAGGAATCGGATATGGCATGTTGGGTAATGTGCCTCCTGTCGTTGGAATATACATGGCTTTCTTTCCAGTGTTCATATATTTCGTTTTCGGCACATCCAGACATAATTCAATGGGTAAGTTCGTGGAAATAATGCATTTTTTCCTTATTCAAATTACTGCGATAAAGTATATCGTAAAAACGACCAATTAAGGAATGAAGATATGACTCGTTATTATACACTTTATTTGCGATGGAAATTTTTGCCTTATATCGATTTCGAATACTGAAACTTATTGCCTCCTCCAGTTGGCATGGAAATAAGAATATTTCTGTTGTATTTGATTCAGAATCCTCACAAACTACTGGGACATCGAAATGGAAACACAGAGTGAACCTCTGCCATTAATTTCCCCATATATACAGATAAATACAACATGAAATGTGGCTTTAAGCAGCCTTCAGAATTATGCCAAACAGGCGATCTCTTTGAGTGAGCCTCCAACCAATAAACACTATTATATGATGATTTCAAAAAAAATCCAAATTAAAATGACCAAAGTTTTCTTTTGAACCCTGTGATATTTTTCTTCCACTTTTCAAGGTACTTTCGCGATTGTTTGCCTCATGACTGGTAGAGCAGTTTTGCAATATAGCGACCCTTCATATTTGAGGCATCTGGACATTGAAAGTAGAGACTTAAACGATTCTACGGTACATCAAATGGTTCACTATTCCTACACACCGATTCAAGTGGCTACAGCAGTAACTTTTACCGTTGGTTTGTTCCAGGTACATCAATTTAGCTCATATTAGTCAATTTTTCCTATAGTCTATACCCTAATGATTTTAACTAGGCAATGACGTAAAAGGTTTCAATAAGAAACATCGATAATAGACTGTCCTCTCTAGATACTGGAAGATTCATTCAAGTTTGGGGTATTCAAAGGGTCAATTTCCTCCAATTTTCTCCCAAATGTAGGCTTTCAAAAAGTCTTCAAATTATAATAGGCTATTTCAGCAGATATCTGCGAGATCATCATTGTAAAATTTTAAACCCTTTTTCCAGCTTGTACTGTACGTTTTCCGATTGGGTTGTGTTACAGCATTATTATCAGAAACTCTGGTCAGTGGTTTCACAACTGCAGCAGCTTTCACAGTCTTTACGACTCAAATCAAGCAACTTCTAGGTGTTAGAATACCTAACCAGAAAGGCTTCTTCCAAGTTTTCAATGTAAGATTGTTAATATAGTCGACAAACTTAGTGAATCCGTGTGAATATTGTTTTTTCAGATCTTCAAAAGTCTATACTACGAGTTACCCAACACCAATCTGGTTGCTCTGATGATCTCGGCGATCACCATCATTGTGAACATGTTCAGCAATGAAATACTGAGGGTAGGGATCATCTTGAATTTTTTATTGTTCTTGAAAGAATCAGTGATGAGATGAACAAGATTTTTTACAGCCGAAATTTGCCAAGTTTTCATCTTTCCCAATACCCATCGAGATAACATCCATAATTGTAGGAAGTGCTGCTTCCTATGTATGGAATTTCGAAGAAAAATACGATATATCCATCGTTGGGGACATCCCCAGTGGGTAAGCTGAAGCTATAAGTGTTTTCTGCTTCGTCTAACGAGATGCGATTCTTTCAGTTTACCTGAAGCTGCTCTGCCTCCCTTCAGCTTGATACAATCAGTTCTATTAGAATCATTCACGATTTGTATCGTATCTTACAGTGTTACCATATCGATGGCTCTAATATTTGCCCAGAAATTGAACTATGATATCGATGCCAATCAGGAACTTCTGGCACAGGTAACTTTTTTGACTTTATTTTGAAAGAAAATGAATTAAATCTACTCTGAAAGGAGAATTCAACAGATTCGTGAATTAAAAATCTTTCAGGGCGCTGGTAATATCTTCGGATCTTTCTTCTCATGTATGCCTTTTGGAGCATCTCTATCCAGGACAGTGATACAGCAAACTGTTGGCGGAAGAACTCAGATAACATCTATGGTATCTTGTGGTCTCCTCCTGATCATCCTCCTGTTCATTGGACCCCTCTTTGAACCACTTCCCAAGGTGAATAAAATTGGTAATATCACCAAAAATTCTATTCAACTCATTTTAGTGCGTGCTATCTGCTATAATAGTTGTGGCATTAAAGGGGATGATGATGCAAGTGAAAGATTTCTTCAAGTTCTTCAAGTTGAGCAAATTGGATGGACTTGTTTGGCTCACTACTTTCTTGACCACGCTAATAGTCAGTATAGATTTGGGATTACTGATAGGAGTCATAATGTCACTGGGATCGATCATGATACTAGAGTTTAAACCGTATATATGTTTGCTGGGACACATTCCTCACACTGATTTGTACTTGGACATGAACAAATACAACACAGTAAGTTGGAGGATATTCTTCGAATTGAATTATAAATAATTATGAAACATTTAAGGCGAAGGAAATACCTGGAATGAAGATTTTCCATTACAATGGAGGCTTGAATTTCGCCATGAGGAATTTATTCAAAACTGAATTTACAAAACATATAAAAATCAACACGCTAAAACAGCTGCACTACAAGAACAACCTGGCCAAAATAACTGAACTGGTAAATCGAACACAATACTCATTTCCCATATACAAGGAGTTATTATTTTCATCTTAACCCAAAATTATGTCTAAAATCTCTTATTTGACGATAAGGTAATCTCTCAATGAGGGGTCTAATTGTTCTATCAACAACTTGATTACACTCGACATGAATGAGAATGAGCAAGTAATCTCCTTTTGTGAAGTTCTTGCGGAAATTTACACAAACAATGAACAAAAATGAATGAATCAAATTATTTGATAATAAAATATATAAATAAACGAAACTAAACTCACCTTAGAAACGTAATATTTGTTGAACATCTCAATAATGGTCAATTTTAGGCAGGAGGTTGATATAGGACATTTCTTATTGTATCATTATTTGACAAAACGAAGTTGATAGTAGTAAAATTTATTTCATGGAAATTCTCCATATAATCCTGAGTGAGGTTAAGAAAGAAATAAAACTGTATAAATCGGGCAATGCAACAGTAGTTTCAATTTTTTTTTCTGTAACAGGTAGAAAAATTTGGAAAAACGGACGAGACGAGAAGAAAATACGACAAAATACTATCTAAAATGAACACGAACATCAAGGTGATCATTTTGGACTTCTCGTCATTGAGCTACGTAGACCCGTCTGGCGTCTCATCGTTGAGGGTACTGGCAGACAGTTTCCATAAAATTGATATCCCCATTTACCTTGCTGGACTTTCAGGTTTGTGGAGAAACAGTTTTCTTATAACACTCAAAAATGCTCATCGGTTTTTTATTCCACAGAACCAAACTATGAAGTAATGGAGAAATGTGGACTGTTTTTGCAAACCGATATAAAAACTTTCGCAAAAATCCACGATGCTGTCTTGTATGCCACCGAAAAATTCGGTCTGCACTCAAGAAATCAAGTTCCGAAAATTTATGTCAAATGATAAGTTGGTCCTCCAACTACAATGTACTGAGTTTAGTTATTAGTTATGTATTTATAGTTACTGTTTTTATTAAATTTATATAGTTATATAATCTTGTTTCATTACATCTGTTGGGTCTACCAAAGTGTTTTTCCATGATGAATTGCATGGGGTTAATGAGGTTTTGACTGGTATCATGTCGTAAAAAAGACACTTAAAAGTTTTGTCAAAATAATTATACAAATTTCTAGAAAGTACGCAGGAATAATAAATGGAAGCGAAAAAACAAACCAATATATGACGGAAACAAACAGCCAAAATCCAGCAAAAATAATTATACATTTGAAGAAAAAACCCCTTTCAAAATACTCACCATAATCCAAATTTCCTGCAAATTCAAAAACCTCGGAAGTAGAATGAAAACTAACGTTCAATAATTTATTTTATTTAAACATAATCCAAACATACATTCTACCTATTTATTAGTCATTAACAATGGTAAAATAAACAAAATTAAAGAAGTAAAAATAAATTATAATACATGGATATAAGATCAACAATCCTTAGCTGTATGAGAGAAAATGGTAATGAATTAGAAACATTATGATAAATAGAAGCGAAATGGACCGCAAACACCGAAGGCATGATTGGAAAAAATTACTGTCAAATATAAAAAAATTGCAGCAGCAATGTTGATGAAATTTCAGTTCCTTCTTCAATGTTTTCTACATTGATTTGTCGGAAATTTAAACAGCGCAGTTACGTCGTTTCATCGAAACTTCTCATCAAATATTATTTACAGTCACGAAGAATATTCGACGAATTATTAAGAAAATCAGTATTGCTTTAAAATAGGAATTATAAATAATTGCTTTCAATCAAGTATTTCCACAAAAACAAACAAATTCAAAATGGATCTTCGAATTTTCCAATACTTTGCAAATATTTTTGGGAAACAAGTAACATAGTCTTCAACATATGCATATTTCTAGGATTTGGTTGAATAAACTAACAAAACATAACAACTTCAACTTCAATTATATAAAATTCCAATCGATCAAACAAAAATATTTACAAAATAAATTCTTTATCAGGCTGTGGTAGAAGTTGAATAAAAACACAGTTAGATATGGGATGAAACATTTGTAAATATTGCCTCTGTCAATAAATAGAATAAAAATCTGCGAAAATAACGTGAAATTTGGGAAATTCTCCAGAGACAATAAGTGATTTCAGTGACATGAAGATCGCTTATTTTGGCACTTTATGATAAATTTTGTGTTTTTGAAAAAAATATACATGACTAGAGATGGGTTTGAATCTACCTCCACATTTCTTGAGCAAAAACTAGCGAAATTATCTTGAAATTATTCGAAGCAAATTCAATATTCTTCACAGAGATTCACTAAGAGAAAAACACAAACTTCCTGATCAAAAATACAGACAAAATAACCGATTACATTCATATAAAACTCACTTAATTATTAATTATTGAATGAAATGCTTTTTTTGAGTAAAACTAAATGAGTAAAAAACAAGTCATTGTATGTTTTTCGAAGAAATATCAAACAGGCGTTTTCCATATAGCCTATCCCGTTATTTATAGTCATAAGTGACTAACGCTTTGTAGAAATGATGAAATGAAATTGAACTGGATACATCATTTAGAATACTGTATAATAGAGAAAACGTACTACAAAGTCATCAATCTTACGAATAGTATGAGCACTTTGTGATTATTCATTGAATATTTGATTTTTTTAAACTTTGTTACTCTTTATTTGTCCAAAAAGCCAACACTCGAGCCGTTATAAAAGGCTCGAGGAATTCACGACCAATAATAAATTGTATATGGTTAAGGCACTTGATCTTATTGGAACTGTTCTTCGGTGGTTTGTTTAGATAGGCCTCGTAAAGTTTGCAGGGAACATACCTTTTTCGCCTGAACTTTCCTTGATTCCCATCAACCAACCTTCCTCCTGTAAAAAGTTTTTGAAGATCGTAAGACTGAGCATTCATACCGCATAAGGAGTTTTACGTAAATAAGGATTCTCCAGCTTATCGAGCATTATCAGTGTTATAAAAAAGACGAAAAGTTCTTTTTTCAATCGAAACAATAAAATTCCGATTCATATGGAATACCCAATCGACTTCAATATAAAAAAAATGGTACTCACTTGTTCCTCAGGATCGTCGTATTCCACCACCTGTATTATTTCTCCTACCTCGAAGGATAATTCATCTACATCTTCCCTGTTATATTTGTAAGTTGCCTTAACTTTATATAACACACCAGGCGGTAAATTATCCCTGCTAGCACCTGTAATTTTTTTGAAATTTGGTTATCGTTCGTCCAAAACACATCCAGCAGTTATGATTCAATGCAGAGATTGATGTTTTCAAGGTGAATTCTCGGTGAAAATTAAGTATAGAGAATTCTCGACACATGAGGGCTCATTTAAAGATAATTTTTGTGTAATCGAACGAAATATTTTTTGGTAGACTCAGTGAGAGAAGAAGCGAGTAATAGTTGGGGAGCAGACGATGCTAAATCGGGATTTACTCGAGCGTCGTGGAGACATAGTGGATTTTGACGATTAGATGGTAGAAAGAAAAAAAGGTTCTATAAAGTATGCACTTTCAGCGGTGGGGAAAGCGTCTGCAGGTTTTCAAAGATTTAAAAAAAAATCGTCAGGTGTTCATACTCGAGCGTGTCAGATTAAGATACTGTATATGCCCTACGTGTCTCTGATAATAAATTCATGTTAATCTGACAGTTTGCGTGGTGACAATTCGCACGTGACGCAAGGTCACAGCGATCCTTTGAAAATTAAAAAAAATCGTTTCTTGTACACACTCGAGCGTGTCAGATTTTCATGCAGAAGGTTAATCTCGGCGTTGCAGAAGTGTTGACCCATTAATCTGACATTAATCAGGAGGGGTTTTCTTAATCTAACAGTTTGAAGATGATAACAAGGCATTTTTTTTTAATATCTCCCTTCTTGTACCTTTAATCGTTTCTGTATTCATTATGAGAATTGTAGATAATAAAATTCTATACAACTTTTGTCTGAAGCAATTTTGTCTACTCTCAACTGTTTTCGAGTTAGACGGCGATAAGGGCGAGGAGCTTAGCCACACATGCGAAAGGCCAAGGTCAATGTAGAAACCCAGTCTAATGTACATTCATCGCCGTATATCTCGAAAATGTTCGAACGTAGAAAAAATTGCTTCGGACAAAATTTGTAGAAAATGTTGAGCCCTACAACTTTCATAATGAATGCGAAAACAATTTGAAGCCCAGAAGAGGAGATAATTCAAAAAATCTGATTTTTGGGACTTTTATGGCCAATTTTTATCGTTTCGGCTCGCTGAAACTGTCAGATTATATTTTTTCCGTTATTCTTGAATCATTGGCTTCGATATAAGAAAAAAAGCCACCGCGCTCAAGAATGTATAGGTGACCTTTTTTTGCAAGTTTGGCAACCTCCCACATAGTTTCGTCACGCTTAAATTGTCGGATTAAGAGAATATATACTTTTCAACATATAATTAACCACAAATACCTTAATCTGACACGCTAGAGTATGTACAATGATCGTTTTTTTTTGTACTATTCTGGCAGTCTGTCCTAGACAATTCCCCCTATATACAGGTACCCTACAGGGTCAAAGGTATCCCCCCTTATATTAATCTAACACGCTCGAGTAAATCCCGAATATCCTTCTTGGGCTCCCCAACTAACAGTGACTTATATTCCATGGATTAGTTTTATTTCCACAAATCACGTTCAGATTATTGAAACACGTGAGTAGATTCTGACAGATCACACAGTGATAATGAATTTATTAGAAAGAATTGCTAGGAATACATTTATGTAAGTCAGGATGAAAGAAATGATCAGTTTTTCAGTCTTGGCTTGTTATTATGTTATCTTCTTCTCTCACAAAATGGAAAAAATTGCGTTCTACAGCTACAAATCTTATTCGATCGTCGTGGAACAAGTTGTGTGGGGGAAAAAATCAATCTCACGCTGTCAAACCATGCTTGTTACTCTATACTCACCTTGAGGAATGTCATACAGTTCTTCGAGCTTTTTACTGACAGGGCTTGCATTGTTAGGGGTTGGGTTTACGTTATTATCGTCAACATCGCTAGAAGCTTTATTAGGGGTGGTGGGTTCGGGGGTGGAGGACTTACTCTCGACGGCGGATATCCCGTTCTGCTCGCTCGTTGGCCTGCTGGCGGCCGCCTCCACGCCGTTGGTGCTAGGCTCGGGGGGTTGTTCTGTTTCTTTGGGAGGTTCGGGCTTGGCGGGGGACTGAGGTGCGGACTGGCTGTCGGACAGCGTCTCCGACTCTACCGAGGACTGGTTTGTTAGTTCTGGTTTTGTTTGGTCTGTTTTAATGGGAGACTGCGGAGGTTGGTCAGCTGCAACACACAACACACGACATCAAAAAACGTGAGTTAGACGGATAGATGATGGTGGTGGCTAGGGCGAGAGTGATCGCGGAAGCGACATTGGTGCCAACGTTGGCGCGAGCTTCGGGAGTTGGCCCCGGAGGGAAGATTGCGCCAACGTTGGCTGTTTGCTAGGTGTCGTTGCAACGTTTTTAGGTTCATAGAGTAAGTTGAACTCACAGAGTTACAAGGTGTGGATCGTTTTGTTTTTATCATAGTTTATAGTTTATTTTCTCCAAAACAGGGCCAGATATTTGAAATTTTAGTATGAGAATGAAGGTTTCCGAACACGCCGAATCTATTGCGAGCAATTTCGAGAGCCTGTCTCCCTTCGTTTAGATTTTCATCTTGGAAATGGCATTTTTCAAAAATTGCAATTTTCAATCTGCGATATCTCCTGTTATATTCGTCTCATCAGATTGGGATTTCCGGTTATAAAATCAGCGTTGTCTCGGCTTCCACCCTAGCATAAAAATTCTATTGTGAAAATCTCGATTTTTTGGGTCAAAAATGAGCAAGGGGGTTAGACCCCCCTAAAATGACCTATTTGGTACTCTCCCTGAAAATCGGGATGTTCTGTTACTGTTTTAGGATATGGAGTGCAAAGAATTTGTTTTGAAGATTCTAGAAAACCAAACAGTTGATGATTCAATAGAGAATTGCACTCCAGAGGGCTCTCTGAAGTCAACTCGAAAATGAAAAGTGGAAAAACAAAAAAAATTATTTTCTCCTAAACAGGGCCAGATATTTGAAATTTTGGTATGAAAATATAGGTTTTCGAACATGCTGAATCTATTGCGAGTATTTTCGAAAGCCTATCTCCCTTCGTTTAGATTTTCATCTTGGAAATGGCATTTTTCAAAAATTGCAATTTTCAATCTGCGATATCTCCTGTTATATTCGTCTGATCGAATTGGGATTTCCGGTTATATAATCAACGTTGCCTAGGCTTCCACCCAAGCACAAAAACTCGATTTCGAAAATCTCGATTTTTTGGGTCAAAAATGAGCAAGGGGTTAGACCCCCCTAAAATGACCTATTTTCTACTCTGTCTGAAAATTAGGATGTTCCATTACTATCCTACGATATGGAGTGCATAGAATTTGTTTTGAAGATTTTAGAAAACCAAACAGTTGATGATTCAATAGAGAATTGCACTCCAGAGAGCTCTTCGAAGTCAACTCGAAAATGAAAAGTGGAAAAACAAAAAAAGTTATTTTCTCCTAAATAGGGCCAGATATTTGAAATTTTGGTATGAAAATATAGGTTTTCGAACACGCTGAATCTATTGCGAGCAATTTCGAAAGCCTATTTCTCTCCCTTTAGATTTTCATCTTGAAAATGGCATTTTTCAAAAATTGCAATTTTCAATCTGCGATATCTCCTGTTACATTCGTTTGATCCAATTGGGATTTCCAGTTATATAATCAACGTTGCCTAGGCTTCCACCCAAGCACAAAAACTCGATTTCGAAAATCTCGATTTTTTGGGTCAAAAATGAGCAAGGGGTTAGACCCCCCTAAAACGACCTATTTGCTCTTCTGGCTGAAAATCAGGATGTTCTATTACTGTTTTAGGATATGGAGTGCATAGAAATTGTTTTGAAGATTCTAGAAAACCAAACAGTTGATGATTCAATAGAGAATTGCACTCCAGAGAGCTCTTTGAAGTCAACTCGAAAATGAAAAGTGGAAAAACAAAAAAAATTATTTTCTCCTAAACACGGCCAGATATTTCGAATTTTGGTATGAAAATATAGGTTTTCGAACACGCTGAATCTATTGCAGGCAATTTCGAAAGCCTATCTCTCTTCGTTTAGATTTTCATCTTGGAAATGGCATTTTTCAAAAATTACAAATTTCACTTGAGAATTCCTCAAGACCGAACGGTTGCGCCGAAATAGATGAAGTTCTCAGATTTATGACTAGAAGAGCTGCTCTTTCAAAATATGCATCATATTAAGATCCACGAAAATTTTCCCGGAAGAAAATCTACTTGCTAGTTTACCTTCGAAAGATTCCCAAAAAGAGGGGTCAGTTAAAACTTCCTCAAGACCGAACGGTTTCACTGGGGTGGATAAAATATAGACATTTATCACTAAAAAGGTTGCTTTTTCGGATAATGTATCACGTTTCAATTTACTATGATTTTTCTGCTAGATACCTAAATTGAAAGTTGAAAAAGAGAAAAATTCAAAATTTGATTTTCAATAAAGAATTGCAAATAGAAAGCTCGCAGAACTAATTTGAAACTCGCAAATTTTCTAGATAGATCAGAGAATCCGTCAATTGAATAAACAGGAGCATATAATAAACAACTTCTATTGTAATTATTGTGCATGTAATGCTCTCCGTGCCAAAAACGTGTGTTTTTCTTGTTTAGACTATTTTCGTAGTTACTCAGAGAGCAATAGAGATCAAGAAGTAATTTTTCAGCTACCTGCATGATTTTAAGCCTGATTTAACATAACAGAACGACATATGAAAGTACTCACTACCTAATGTAAAATATCGAACAGCCACTTATAAATTATTCCATCATGCAACATATTACAAAGAAATCAGAATACAAATAAAAAGTGACGATAATCCAGTACTCATCAACAAATCAAGTGATTGAGCTCTCCAAATGAATTCTGATTTCCATTGAAATTAGTAGATACAACAAGTAGCAGCGTCTCATTTAAATTAAACTGTGTTTCGACTTACGTAAAGAGGTTTTCGAAGGTGAAATGTTATTTATAATAAGTGACGACGAATTGTTGTAGTTGCGTGGAAGACTAGACCCGTTCGTTTTTTTCACACTGTATGAACCCCGCTGACTGTCTGTCGCCAATTTGTCGACGACTGCTTCTAGTTCCTCGAAAACCTGAAACAGAAAAAACACGCTGAATTTCGAAATACAGGACGTTTTCAAAGACTAGTATTTCATTTGGCATAAGGTAGAACCCACCTTGGCAGCCTCCGAATGAAAAGTGTGCTCCGCATTGAAGAGAGACTGAAGATTGGTCACTAGGAACAAAACCCTGGAGTCGTACAAGGCGGGTAGTTCGTCGTGCAGTTCGGAATTGAGTATTTCATACGTCCTTTTCGCTTCTTCCAGTTGTTCCCTACCCTTGTTGATTTTGGTCTCGTCCCTTTTCTTCATGCCAGTCTGTAGGGCCTGGAAGCTGTGTCGTTGACCGTCGTAGTCCACCAGTTTTCTACCGCGTTTGTCGATTTTTTTCTGGAAAAAATACTCGAACTAACAAAAAAGACGAAGATTGGAAAGTTGGAAGTAGTTTTATACCCAAAAAGATGGGATCGGTTAAAAATTCGTCAAGACCGAAAGGTTGCACCTAGATGGATGCAATTCTCAGGTTTATGACTAGAGGAGTTGCTTTTCTAGAATATGTATCGTATTTAGATCTACGAAGATTTTTCTGGGATTTATAACATGAACTTAACCAACAATGGTGTGTCCCTCAAGGGTCCTATCGAACTCAGCTGATCTGAAAGGTCCTATATAACTCCCTATATCATATATTCGAGTGAAAATATGAAAAAATGGTAATTTTGTGGCTGCTGTAAGTAGGAGAATTTGTTGAATCGGTATGTACCGGTAGTATGAATACTTCTGGTTTCGGGGGAGGATCGATTATGGTATGGGGAATATCTTTGACTGCTCGCACAGACCTAGTCGCGTTGATAGTGGAGCTATGAATTCTGATAAGTATATAAGGAACATTCTTGAAGAGCATGTAGTGCCATTTGCCCCATACATTGGTGAAAATTTCATTTTTATGGACGATAATGCCAGACCCCATCGTACGCGCATCTTTCAGGAGTACCTTGAAGAGGTTGAAGTCTCTCGAATGGAATGGCCAGCAAGAAGTCCAGATCTCAATCCGATTGAGCAGGTTTGGGACAACCTCAATAGAAGGCTGAGAAGTTCAGAAAATCATCCAGCTACTCTTAATGACTTAGGAATCCAACTCGGAGAAATCTGGGAAGGATTAGATCAGAACATTTTAAGATCACTCATTTTGAGTATGAACCGTCGTTGCCGAGCTGTAATTAACGCAAGGGGTGGAAATACCAAGTATTAAATCACTTATCAGCATTTCAGTATTTTGAAAATTGTTCTATCTCTTCTTTCACATAAGATTCGGTGAAATCCTGAATTTTTCTTCCATTTAATGTGCCATGTTTCGTTCAAAACCTTCCCGAGAGAACATGAAAAATAAGTTATAAAGTCAATGTAGAGTTAACTTTCATTAAAATTGAGATTTTCAGAATGTGCGTTAATTTTTTTGCGCAGTGTACTACTAGAAAGAAACGAGCAAAGCACATTCCCGAAAATTAACTTTCGAAATTACCCCATTTCAATCCTACAACGATTTGCTAATAAAAAAATATTCTAAACATCCAGTTTGAATGATGAAACAAGATCGATATCAAACTATTATTACTCACCAATGCCAAAAGGATATTTGGGCCTGTTAGCGAGTATAAAATTCGAAATCGATAATGGCAACATTCCAAGATCTCGGAATGAACCATAGATCATCTATACAGGACGGTCCGCACGTTTCAAGGCTTTTAACATTTTTTTCCTCTTATAGTTTTTGGGATATTCGGATCAAATTTGGAGGATGAAGTGATTTTTAGGGTTCCAAGGGAATGAACAGTTTGAATACTGTTTTTTGACCGATTTCAGAGTTCAAGTGTTGGAATAACATAGATGTTCTTGGAATTGGTCCAAAACTCACCCTCATTTCTGGAAACTGTTGTTGGTATGTGTTCAAAGGTAGCAGCACTTGATCGGCAAGTTTATGACTGAAGTCCTGCCATAACATATCCACCGACTGACACTGTACATATAAATGGTCGTGGCCGGTCCATTGGCTTTCATATGTTTCCCCAATGGCTTCCAGTAATGACTTCGAAGCAGCTTGGGCAGCTGAAAAAAGAATTTTGCCGTATTATTTGGCGAATAAGGAAGTGTAACGAGAGATTTTTTCAAATATTCCATAAATAAACCGAAATTCAAAAGTAGATAAAAAAGTTGGTAGTTCGAATGCACCGAGAATGTTGACTTTTATCTTGGAAACCCTGATCTCTTATAAGAAAACCCTTCACATATAAAAAAGCATAAAGTAAGTCAAGTATCGGTGTGTTCTGTGTAAAAAAGCTCATATGATTATCAAGATTGAAGTACTTCTCAATAACCCAAAATATTTATTTATGTTATTTTTGGTGCAAAGTGACAGGAATAAAATCTTTGGTTCTTCAAGCACTTAGATTATGAGTATTCTTATTCCTAAGTCCAGCTCTGATCGCATGCATACCTTTAACCCACTTAAAACTCGGCACAAAGTGCTTTAAAATGTCCGACACATTTCAGGCATTAACGGAGATCAAAGCGATTCGCGGTTTTTCCACAGGTTTCCGGTGTTTGTTTTTCCTCAAAACCGCGCACGTTCGATAAACAAAAACACGATCACACGTAATGCTGATTTCAGATTGATTTATATAATGGACGTATGCTAGCCATTTTATGACGTTCCATATAAGTTTGATTCACTTCTTGGCGAAAAATAGATACTGAACGATAACCAACAAGATTTCACACTTCTCAAATTGATAGAGAATCTTTGATTCTCCCACTAGCTATCCTACTTTATTGAATTTAAAAAAAAAATGCGCAAAATTGAAAGTGGAAATCAAGTCACACAGTGGATGTTTACGTAATTGCAGACAATTCTTCCACAACCGCAAACCACCAAAATAGCACCTTGAATTAGGCGCTAGATTGTCTTGATATAGGTATCTAGGGAAAGTGTTTCGACTCAAGAAGTAAAGAAATCGAGAGTTTGGATTGTTCGTTACAACAATTTCGATAATTTTTTTCTAAATGCACTGAACTCCGTCAAAAATGCGGAAAAGGTAGTTGAACGCCAGTGACATTTGGCATTTGGCAACGTCTATATCCGTGGCCCTGGTTTGGAATAAAAATAAAACGGAGTGAATTCATTCAGAGACCACTTTTCTATATCTATTCGATTGTGTAATTTTCAGTCATCGCTAATAGTAGACATAGGCACATCCAGCCTCAACTCAAAGTTTGTTATATCCGCATCTCGTTTGCCTTCTTTATTTTTCTTACATTTATTTAAAAAAATTTTTATTTCTTTTATGCTTAACACCATATGCCAATTTGGACGTATGAATCTTATCTGAGAATGAATCGTAACCACTTGTTCAGGTCCGCATCGCTATTCTATTCGATCCATTCGAACTACCGGATATCACAACTACCACGCATTGCAACTACCAGTTGTAACAACTACTGGTCTAACTGAGAAATGCCATTAAATGGTACACACAGATGGTTCGAAAACCGCAGCCGACGCAAAAAATGATTTGAGGACGAAAAACTTGTGGAAATGAGGACATAGCCTTCTTGAGGTCATCTCAGATGCTAGAGTTCATTAGAACTCTGGCACTGGAGGCTGGGATGTAGATGAAGATCTACCAATAGGCTAATCTGCCCAACAGACTGATCTCCTTAGAGGCAAATAAACACAAAAAGACTAACTCTACCGCCCCTAGGTCCACCATGGAGGAGCAATTTGTCAATCATCGACCATAGAACAAAATTTCGCTTTTCGGGTATATTGCCTCCAATATATGTGATACCAGCAATTTTATTATACACTACTAAAGGGTCTCGGAAAATTAATCGTTAAATGAAAATCCAGACTGAGATCTCTGGATATCTAGACAAACAATTGCAAGGCAAACATTGAACATTGTTTGCTTTTTTCGTTGCGACGACGATCTATTTTGAACCGACTGGATTTGGCAGGCTGTACGGACTCAATTTAGATCCTGCTCGTATGAAAATTGTACGTTTTTCTCGTATTCTGGTGAGCATCTTCGAATGCACGGCGTATCGTATCGAAATTCAGCCCGTCACAACGATATACGAGGATATATTGAAAAATTCTTAGCCTACTATAGAACCAAACAAAATTTCAATGTCAAAATATTTTATTACTCAACATATTGTCTTCTCAATTGCAAAACTTTATTACAGCGAACCTGCAACGTCTCTAGACCTTTCAAAAAAATGTTAATTCTTGCTCTGCAAACCAGAACACCACAGCTTTTATTACCTCCTCGTTGGAAGAAAATTTACGACCTTTTAAATTTTTTTTCAGTTGAGGAAAGAGATGATAGTCGGATGGAGCCAAATCTGGTGAATAAGGGGGCTGTTCTAGTAATTCAAACCCTAAAGCACGAATTTTTTGCATGGCAACATGAGATTTGTGAGCAGGGGCGTTGTCCTGCAAAAACAAATTACCTTTGAATAGCTTTCCGAGTCTTTTCTTTTTAATTTTTTCCCGTAGAGTGGTTAGTAATGTCGAATAGTAATCTCCGGTTATTTTTCTACCCTTATACAAAAAATCAATCATGATTACTCCATGGCAATCCCAAAAAACTGAAGCAAGAACTTTTCTAGCAGATTTTTGGACACGAAACTTCTTAGGTCTTGGAGAACCAGAGTGTCGCCATTCCATCTATTGTTGCTTTGTTTCTGGATCGTAGAAATGTGGCCAAGTCTCATACATAGTAACAATTATGTTTAAGAAGTCTAAATCGTTTTCAAATAGAGCACAGATCGAACGCGATGCTTCTACACTTGAACGCTTTTGGTCAACATTCAAACATTTGGGGATCCATTTTGCAGCAGTGTTTCTCATGTCCAAATTGACGTGGACTGAATGATGAAGGCGTCCGTATGAAATATTCAGTTCTTCAGATATCCGTTTTAGCCCAATTCGACGGTATGATAAAATCATGTCATGAAATGCATCGATATTTTCGGGGACTGACACAGAAACTGGCCTTCCCGATCGGTCATCATCTTCAATGGACAATTTACCTCTTTTGAAGCTTGCAGTCCAATTTTTCACGGTCGCATACGAAGGACATTGATCACTAAGGGTATTAAGCATATCTTCGTAAATCTGCTCACCTCTTAACCCTTTTAAATACAGGTACTTGGTGATGGCTCGAATTTTTAGATTTTCACAATTTCGGTGGACATCTCCTTTCTTTTAATTTATTACTGTCGTTTACTTTTTTGACATCAAACTGACACTTCTAATGAGTTATTGTTCGTTGCTATGGTAAAGCTATATTTTTTTTATGCATGAACTGATCTAGGCTAACTAGATATCAATACGTCCTCGTATTGCACAATGATCGAGTTATATGTTTCGGATCATTGAATTTGAGGATTATACCTACACTGCATTCATTCTGTAACGCCTGGTGCAGCAACTACAAGGACTGAATCAGAAAAATGAACACTACGAAGGCCTAGAGGAGGCTTCAACCGAAATTATACCTTGAATTAAAGGTGTTTAAAATAGTATTCCGATCTTCAAAGTTGGAAAAATTTCAGACGAAAACTTTGTTCAGTTCGGATCTGCATCCAGCATAGAATTCACAACGGTGACTAATAGATGCGGTAAAAATATCGAACAAATGCTTAATCCATCATTTGGTGCGCTAATGGAATAAGTAACCTATCGATTACAGCAATTATCAACCATAATACGTACCTCTTATGCATCTGATGTAGTTCGAGAATTCCTTTTGTAGCCTGTTCGCACAATTCTGTTGCCTTGTGAAATTTTGTAAATGCTCATCGAATATTTCGTCCGCTGTTCTGTCCACCTTCCCCAGATTCTGTAGGAGCTGCAATGAGAAAAAAAACTATTTGGTGGGGTTTTATATCAACAAACGCCTTATACAGAATTTCAAATATAAAGTTATGCCTCCACCCTAACATCACTCTTGGAACCGCCACTGCAAAGAGCTCGATGAAATTTCGAGATTTATTTACTAGAAGAGTTGCTTCTGTAGAATATGTATCTATCTATGATGGTTTTTCTAGAAGATAAGTGTCTCGATAGAAGACCTTCGAAGAGTAGCGCAAAAATTCATATCTTCAGCTTTTACTATTTTGTGAAAAATACACCCCCATAGAGTGTGCATGACAAACTTCTCAATTATTAAGGAAAATTGGCGCAATTTGAAATCAAAGTTGAACTGTTCGAGCATCTTACTACAAAATAGCGAATACCGAAGATATAAACTCTTTTGCGTTACTCACTCTGTATATTTCAAGACTTTATTATAGAAAAAAGAATGTGAAACTTGAATTATTTCGAAGAGTTTACGAATAATAAACTTCGATGTGATTTCGTGGAGTTTCACGTTGGAAATGAATCTACAAACCTCTATAAAGACTACCCATTGCGCGAACATCAATGCAAAGGTATAAAGAACAGGAAGTTATCTCGAGGCATTCTAAACTTTGAGCGGAAGGTATTGTTCGGAAAAATTTAATTCAACTACCGACAGTAATGTGATACGTCTTGACTTGGTCAAGGTCCCTCCAATTTGCAATGGCAACCGGCAGTTTTATAATACGTATATATTCATAGGTGTTTATTTTCGTATTATTACTGTCATTGTAAGTTCATGATGCATCATTAGTTGATTTAAAGTTCTCTAAACAGGCCATTACATATTTTTTCGTCAATTGTTACGTATCGTTGTGGAATGAGAGGCGCTTATGTAACGTTGAGACTTTACACGTGGTAGCAGTATTTTTTACAAAACTATAATTGGGAGTACAATACGAATTATATCGATACGTTTTTATGGTCAAAAATGCGTTCGTTTCAGAGTCCGAGTCAACCTCTTCAGATGTAAAGGTTATATTCCTTTACCTGTTCCTGGAAACACGTCAAAGCTTCTGAAATCGTGCCATAAAGAATCATAATTTCAGCATCAATATGGATCTAATATACTTGATACAAATGTTCTTCATCTTTTGCATTTTCATAATTACCTCTGCTGTTCTTCTGTGCGCATAAAGAGACTTGTATCTGTCTAAACTTGGATTCAAACTGAGCTGTTTATATTTAGGGGATAACTTGAAAAATCGGTTGTAGAAGATGGTTTGGAAATTGCCCATCTTGATGACATTCTGGGGAGTTTTTCAGAATCATGTCTGTATGACGCGAACCATTTTATCTGTCTCCGGGACTTCTATGTGATCTTAGTGGCATAGAAAGAATAGGAAAATATTTGGGCAATTTTTTCCAAAACAATTTTGTTTTCCAGTTCCTTGAAAGTTATTTGTTTATTATTCAGTGAAGAACCCTATTTTCTCCGGGATTATTCGAATAATATTACCGACGACAGCTATCAACTATGTCGTCAAGGTTGGCTGGGCAATAATTATACAGAATGCATCACAAAAACTTGAATTTTTCTAAACCAAGAAGTATAGGTATGAATTTTTATACCGATTCTATGCGGTCGAACATAAAATTAAGGTTTAACGTTCTTGAATTTTATGCTCAGCTGATCGTGTAACTTTGACTTCATTTAGAACCATGTGACCTCGATTAAATAACGAACTACATTCAAAATTAAACAATATTCCTTGATTGGACGAAGAGACATTCATCCAAATTTGAAAATTAAGCATGTATGGAGTATTTTATTATAATATGTAACTAGCTAACCAGGAGATCCACATAATTAAAGGAATTTCACAAATACCGAGGCCAAAAACACTATTCAATCCTATCGACGAATTGAATTGGTACTACACCCCTACATGTCTATGGTGCTAGCCACAGTTTTATCAATCGGACATAGATTTGTACACATTTGCGTTTGATAAACGTCAAAAACATCGAAGTTTTTTCTTCTTCTCGATGCTTTCACGATAAAAAAAGAGTGGATATCGTTGTACGTTATTGCTTCATTCAACAGATCGTAAACGTTTCAATTAAACGAGTAAAATCAATCCAAAACGACATCTCGTCGCAAAAACTCCACGAGCAAGGCGATTCGATGGCTTCGGAATCAATTTAATGCCCGTATATTTTATTAGCATACCAAATCTAATTATCCGATAGCTCCAACAACTTTCTCCGATCGACGATTTGCAGTCCACATCTGAAATACTCCTTTTGGGAAGGACATTCGATCGGCTTTCTAAGGCGAAAGATGGACAACAATAGACATTCTACTTTGAACCGTAGAAAAACAGAGAAATAAAAGAAACCCATGCTTTTATTCCGAAAATAATTGACAAAAACCAAAAACAAATACAAGATGAACGCGTTATTAGACCTAACAAGCTAGATAATGTTATCATTTCTTGTACCTATTGGAAATGGTTTTATTACCCCTCAATCATTTGCATTTTTTTTCAACTAAATGATTTCCTTCAAAATTTTTTATTTATTTCATCTCTTTTAATGGACGAAAAGCTAGTTCCTACAATATTACATATCTGTTCAGTTTTCAATATTAGATGGTTTCAAAAATAATTTCAGAAGGATTAAATACGTACGAATGCCAACCGAATAATACGAAATTGTTTACAATCAAATATGTACACATTGATTGTTCGTTTACACTAAACAATATGGATGAGTGTGCAGAATTTATTGTTTATTTACATAGAGAATCTGAAGCAGATCTTTCCTAGTGTTAGATCAGGACAGTAGTTAAAATTCTCAACTAGTGCGTAGAATGTGAACAAAATTCAATCTCAGATAAGAGCATAAGTCAATGGCTGAAAAACTATAATGTTTATACTCGAGCACAATAATATACGAATATAAAAGTTCCCAATAGGTACAGTCACCAGAAAAGAACTATTTATTCGCATTTTTCTCGAGGCCAAAATTTGGGCTTATTGATTAGTATTTCATTCAGTTTTCTGTGATACAAATGGCAGTTCTGCAAGCTCAGAACTCAACAGCTAATCGAATATATATGTATCAGAAATCTACTCATATCATAATTTAATGCCCATTTTGGGCTCATTTCTATATTTCCTTTTATCGCATTTCCACCTCAAATGTGATAAATTTTCAAGCAACCATATTAATCGATTTCATTACAGGAACATTGGAAATTATTCCATATTTTATCGAGTTTTATAAGCTTTACAGTTACTAATCATCAAAGCGAAGATAATTTTCTCATAATTTCATACAATAATTGCTCAATTATTCACTGTAGCTTCAGCGTTTTATTCATCCCTTTTTCCTCAAACAATAGCTTTTGTTCACCTTTCGTTATATTGGACATAATCAATTTTTATCTGCGGAAATAGTAAGGCGAAGTTGAATTCTATCAGAAATTCGATTTGGGGAGGTGAATATCTGATAGCACTCATTTCAATGGACATGCGATACAGAATAATGATAATTTCATTGGTCAAAAATGTCCCAGGATGCAGGTATAATTCTGGATCAAATTATGGAAAAAAACCTCGATAAATTCTTCGATAATCATTATAGATCACTGCTCCACATCTGTGAAGAATCCACCAGTTTCCTAGCATGATTTGAAAATAAACTTGGCATCCATTTTGGTCTACTATATGTATTTATATCATTATCACAACTTCAGTCTTAGAGCTGCGATAATACGGAAACCTGTCTATTGGCCCAAGACAAACTAATAAAATTTCAGATAATGAAAAATGTTTACTCGATGAATTGAATTTGTTTGTGCACCTACGATTGGGATATTTAACTAAAGGTAGATCTCGAGGTAGATATAGGTAGGTACGTCATACACTAAAATTTATTTAGGTCTTGTGATGATAGAGCATTAACCTTGGAAATTGAGAGGCGGTTTCAATTCAGGATTCCTGTATATGAGTAGAAAAATCGATTTTGATTGCATGAAGATTCTTTATTTATATTACAACACAAAAGGAATACAATAAATATTTGTAACATACATGAAATATCCCTTTAAGTGACATTGAAACAATAAAAGTTTGACCTAACTATCGTGGATGATTAAAGAAATAAGGAGGGTTGAACAAAATTTGTTGTAGTAGATAGGCTTTGCAATGTTACCATCTACATGAATCACACTATATTATCAGCATCACTTCGAGAACCAACAGAAAGACCATTCCATCAGATTGAGTCTTTATTGGATGCCAGTAGACGCTATGAGGTATGACTATACCTCAACGCCATCTAATTATGATTTAGTTAGGGTAGATGTACAAAGCGATACCAAGTTAGGATGATAGTTCTAGATTTAAAAAAAGCGTAATACCAAGAGACGTTGTTTCCTCACAAATGGCACACGTACTGTTGGCTATTTTTACCAGCCATTACAGTTTCCTTTAACCAAGCAGTCCGTTTAATTAAAAAAACTAATCCAACGATAAGAACATAGTTAAAAAAAAGATAGTAATATATACGTTCTTATAATGAGATCGACCCTATTTCGATCGTCACAAAAATCTTATTCAATTGTAAATTACGTAGAAACGATCCGAGCAATTACATAGAGGAGGAGATTGTAACATTGGTTACATTCTTGAGCATCGATTACTGTCAATAGAAAGTTGGGATCGGCAACTCGGATCAGCGTAAAAGGTTTAGACTACGAACTTTAATATTGATGGAGTAAATATTTGCTCATTATCGCAGGTGCAAATTCCCGGTATTTGTCATTTGTCATTGAATGGCTCCATGCAATTATTTTCCATAGATTCGAATCGATTTTATTGGCAGTTTATTCGAAGCGTTTTATGGGAGATGGAGTGGGTAGGCTTTCTTTCGTTGATTTCTCCAACCAAACAGTTTGAGCTGTCATTAAGTGTCCTTGTATGTCCTTCGGGAAATAAAAACTTGTATTTGTTCGAATATGTCTGATTATGTGACAGAAATATTGTGTTTAGGGGAGATTTACTTCAACATATCCAAAAGCTCCTAGAAGTCATCATCCATTGACATAGAGAATGGACTGAGCAATTTCTCCTTTGGTCAATTTCGAAGATTTACCGAAACATATCAAAATACCTCGAGGCATAATGCAACAAATAAATAATAAACTCTTTTTCTCGATCGAATACTTCTACAACACGAGAAACGCTAAAAGGAATCCAAAGTTTTCAGGCAGGCTGATTATTCATAGTTTACAGTTACATGCATTCCAAAACAAGCTTAAGGTTGTAACCGATAGCATTTCTGTCCGGAACTAGAATTTCATTAGCGTTGTACCAGCAGTCGAGTTTTTGAATGGGTCAGATGATTAGGGTATGTTTGACGAATAATTAGGAAAGGTTAGTGTAGGATCTCCAGATAGTTCATAGAACCTTGAAAGGGTTGACTTGACTGAAGATTTCTTGATGGTTTTTCACCAGAAATTAGGGCACAATGAAGAGGGAGTTCTTAATGTGTCGTTATTTCCATAAGGAATCAGAAATACTGTGAGAACGATTAACCCTGCAGTCGTATAAATATTCCTCCGGAATGGAATACAATCAGCAAGTCACAGTTAGTCCGTAACAGTCCAGAATTTATTTCTTCTGTTCTCGGTTACACAATTGCCAATGAAAGGCGATGTTTTGCATCCTAATGCTATCTTTATACATGCATCGATACTGCTAATTGCGATGGCCTTCTCGATCTGAAACCACGATTCCACATGTTCATTAGGAGACAGACTGGCGTTTATCCATTCTTCATGCTTTCAGAGCCCAGAGGACACAAGAAAATTAAAACAGCAATGCATACATCGCTTCTTCAAGCAACTCCGAAAATCTTCAGTCTATGGTCCTCACGACACTGAATGACTTAATAAAAACAAGAAATTCATTTCTTGTAGGTTGAAAGATGAATCTCGCCATTAAGGTTTGCTATTTTTTGCAGGAGAATTATGGAATAATAATAGCGGAACATTGCCGAATGCAAATCTCTAAACTTTCATCTCCATCGAATTCCCACGTATATTTTAAGAATGACGATGTGTCGACCCCGCGACCTTTACACAAACCTACGATTTCAGGCATCAGCCTCACGTAGAGCCTACCAGATAGTGAGACATCAATGCAAATTCCTTCGACAAGGACATTCGTAGTTATACCTACAATGTTATTTACTGTTTTTTACATCACTAGAACTAGTTCCGATGAATTATTAATAACACACGCTTGAAATTGCACTTTCACAATGGCAACTAAGGATATACAGGTATTTCTATTTTCTGAATACCTGTTCCTGAAAATTTTTCAGCCTCCGTTTCCGTCAGTGGAGTTTTATTCGACATTTTTGTAGGTGGTGGTATGATCTCATTTATGTTCTGGCATGAGAAAGGATTAGACAGAATGTATAAATAGCAAATGTCGTACGAGTACAGTGTTTCATGAAATAAGCCATTTTTAAGGTTCGATAAATATGTTAAACTCGCCAGTTTAAGTGTCAATAAATAGTGACATTGACAGGCGACAGCCGATGATGTTTTGGGAAAATGGGGTCCATTTTAGGAAGCCATTTTTATCAGATGCAGATACTTACCTGAATCTCTAGGCTTCGATCAAATTTCGCATAAAAACTAGTAAATCTCAACCTCACATAACTCAAGAAGACTTTAATTCAGAACCATGAGCAAATATTATTGAACTAATAGTGATAATCCATGGATATTCAGAATAGAAAACGTCGAAGAGAATATCCCACCCAGATCTACAAAAAATCGCAATACCGAGAAAGCACCTATAACATTTCACGATTTGACTCCATAATAAATGAAGGGTTTCTACTGGATTGTGAAATATCATCTTCACGAGAAGAAAAAGAAGAGGTTACATCGGTATTTCTACATGGAATGGTGGAATAGTGGAAAGTAGATTGAAATAAAGTCTGATAATAAAACTTGTAAAGCAGAGGTCTTTCTAAATCATTGTTGTTTCAAAGTTATCTTTCAGATTAAGAATGTAAAGGCAAAAAATTTCGTCGAAGACGAATTATTTAAGAGTATTGTTCAATAATACAAGAAGTTCGAGTATTTCCCAAGTACGAACAAAATTTGGCGGCATAGAAACATTACTTTCTTACCTTGGAAGAAAAATCGATTCATAAAACACAAAAAATCTCTCAAAAAATCCCGTCAGTCTTTAGCTTCGATCGGAGCAGAATAAAGGTTGAAAATTGGGTAATAAAACATAAAAAAAATCTCGGTCGACTTCTGCAATTTGTAGCAGTCAGCCGACAGGATAAATGTTTGTTTTACGTGACACTCCGATGGATTTTACGTTTGAAATAAGTAACACGCTAAAAATAAGATCCTTAATGGGTTCTTTCACATGTCCTTTCAAATTTCTCCTTTTAGATTCTTGCCGGTGATGCAATAGGTATGTTCTCGAGTTGAAGACATCCCAATTTCGATCCACAACTATGCAGGGTGTCCCAAACATGAAGACTTGACGTCTTCGAATAGTTCAGAAACTGTTGGAGGTAAATTGGTGAAATTTGGTATACAGGGTGCGTGTTTACTGAAGATTTCTCTGTCCGATCAGGTGATCGGCCTGCATCGGTATTGTTTAGATCGAGTATCACACGGCAGCAATACTCATTTCAACGTAACCCCTTTCAGTTTCGACAAAAATAGGGAATGTTGATCAAATGACACATCATTTCAAAGGTATTTTCAATACGCTTATTGGATTGAAACAATCAATTCCATAAAGATACTTTTCTTCACGCTCTTCTTCAGGGACCAAAGACTGGTTCATAAATTTTATTGTAGAATCACAAAAAGCTGATACATTGGTCGCAACCACTTATGAAATAGTTACTAATAGATTTCATTTAACGAACAGGAATTGTTCTCGGTTGTTTCCTAGTGTTCAAAATGCAAGGTTTATAGAAGTTCCCTTCCCCTTTGCTATATGGAAATTCAAATGGTGCATAATAAATTTTCTATTCCTCAATATCAAGGTCGACAATGAGCATTTTCTTAAGGCCTCTATCAGCATTATGGAAGTATACAGAGCAGCGACAGCAACCATGTATCTTTATGTGTCCCACTTTTGAAGAAAGTAGAATGAAGAATATTTCAGCCAGAGGGAAAACGTGTTAACTCTACGTCCTATAGATGCGAAAGTTCGGTCAATATAGCATTTTTAAGCGCAATACATTTACATCAATCATCTACATATTTGGTCTGGTAAAACTTATGGGTATTTCATGTAGGTGGTTTAAAATAGCCAGTCCATTTATAGGCGACTTTATAATTATGACTAATAAGTGATCGGGAAAACATCAATTAATTATCGAATTTTCACTGATAAGACTGATGAAAAGCAGCTGTGGGTGTTATTTATTGAAAGCAAGACGCAGGTGAAGCTATAATGATATCAAATAAATATGCATCTGATTGCCTGTTCGATGTCACTGACCTTCTCTTTTGCCCTGCCTGCATGTTTTTGTACTGATTTGGCCAAAAGTGATCCTCGACTTTCTGCCATTTCCTTAAATTTATTTAGTGTATTTCCCAGTTTACCACAACACACACAATATACAAAAATTAGAGAAGTGTAAGTGAACTTATTGCAAGCATTAAAACCACTAGTAGTGTCTTAAACACTGATTTACTTTCAGCATTATATTTGTTACACAAATAACACTTTCCCGGTTCTCAGGTTATGCAAAACGTAACGACTCGTTTTGCAGCCAAAATGATACGACTCGGAGTCCGAAATTAGAATGAGAACGGCAGCTTTGATAGCTAGCTAGACCACCTCCACTTCTCATAACAGGTTCTAGTACATATCGTGCGTGAGCAAACGTAGTGATTTGACGTTTAAACGTCAAAACAATTGTTTTAGGTTAGGTAGCTGATCATAACTCCGAACATAGAAAGAATTAACCATGATTTAACGCGCACAGAAATTCTTTTCTTGACACTTCTCCACAGACAACAAAAGTCTAGTGTCAATGTCAACAATGTGTTCTTTCTATGACTTGAGCTCTATGGCCTCTATGCTCAGTAGCTGTCAAGCTGTCGCTGTCAGTCAACAATTAATTAATTAAGGGCTAAGTAGTGTTTTTCTACTCTGAATTAATTCTTTTTCGAAAAGCAGACTAAAGTGTGTTATGGTTTATATAGACCTTATTGCGTAACATTAATTTTACCTAGTTGTGTAAATGTTCTGTTAGCTGATACACATCATCATGAGTTTGTCAAGGTATGTAACGCCATATTCCATTTCATATAATTCAATACACTACTTTTACAAAAATTAATATCATCATACTTATCAATTGAGTACGATATTCTCAATATCTGCCTCAAGATTTATTTTCAAAATTTTGTGCTTTTTCAGTTTTCTCCCTGCACCCATACAACCAACCTGGGATAGGGATGACGAAAGAAGGCAGAGAGAAGCTGAAAAACCTTCAACTGCTTTGGTGAGCGCCCAAAGCATAGCTCCCCCATATGGACAGAGAAGAGGATGGGTTCCACGTTGTGTTACAGATTACGGAGGTAATTTCTTATTTCAATTAAACACACCATAATATGTGTCAACTTCTTATCAATACAGATGCCTTCTCCAAAGATGTAATTTTAGGCCTTTTTCTACTTTTCAGATGGGGGGGCATTTCCGGAAATCCATATCGCCCAATATCCCCTGAATATGGGACAAAAGGGACGTGACTCAACTTCAAATGCTTTAGCTGTTCAGTTAGATGCTGAGGGAAAAGTGAAATATGACATTTTGGCCAGGCAGGGACACTCGAGTGATAAAATAGTTTACTCCAAATTATCGGACTTGCTACCGGCAGAGATGGTTTCTGAAAACGATGAAAGTTTGAAAAAACCTTCCCAGGAAGAAGTCGATGAAATAACTGAAAAAACCAGATTGGCTTTGATGAAATTGACTAATTCTAAAATTGCTGCAGCCATGCCCGTAAGATGCGCAGAAAGACAAGGCCCAGCCGAATTCATTCGTTATACACCTTCTCAACAAGGCGCGGCGTTCAATTCAGGTGCTAAACAAAGGATTATACGCTTAGTAGAAGCTCAGGTTGACCCGATGGAACCTCCTCGATTCAAGATCAACAAAAAAATTCCTAGGGGAGCTCCATCGCCACCACCGCCTGTTATGCACAGTCCAACCAGGAAAACTACCGTTAAGGAACAGAAAGAATGGAAAATACCACCTTGTATATCGAATTACAAGAACGCGAAGGGATATACTGTGCCTTTAGATAAACGTCTAGCTGCTGATGGTAGGGGACTTCAACAGTCCCATATCAACGAAAAGTTTGCTAAGCTTGCCGAAGCTTTGTATATTGCGGACAGAAAGGCGCGTGAGGCTGTTGAAACCAGGGCTCAGCTAGAAAAGAAATTGGCTCAAAAGGAGAAGGAGCAGAAAGAAGAACATCTTAGGCAGTTGGCTCAGAAGGCTAGAGATGAGAGAGCTGGTATAAGGACCGTACCTGTTGAAAGTAAGTATCACATGAATGCTTCATTCATCATTCTTTACTCTTTCTTAATAATAGAAATGAGGTCCAACTTCAGCTGTCAAAATTTTTGACAAGCTGTCATCTTGACGTTGACATCTGTGATGTCGATGTAAATGGCAACACTGAGGCCAGTTTCGACCAGTTAACATCATGGTTTCTTTCAACTTTTTTTTACAGAATTGACAGTGGAAGAAGAACGTGAGCGTGAGTTGCTGAGGCAGGACCGTCACAAGGAGAGAGCAAGGGACCGCAATCTTGCCAGGGCCGCCCCAGACAAGAGATCCAAGCTTCAGCGTGAAAGGGAACGTGATATCTCTGAACAAATCGCCTTGGGAATGCCCGCCAGGGGACAGTCTGGCGATGTTCAATTCGACCAGAGGCTCTTCGGTCAAGCTAAAGGTCTTGGGCAAGGATATAATGACGATGAAGGTTACAACGTGTACGACAAACCTTGGAGGGAAGGTGGATCCCTGGCTAACCACCTATACAGACCGAGTAAGAACATTGACAACGACGTATATGGTGAGGACCTCGACAAGATCATCAAGACAAACAGATTCGTGCCAGATAAGGAGTTCGGTGGCACTGATCGTAGTGCGGCTGCTTCCAGATCTGGGCCAGTACAGTTTGAGAAGGAGGAGGATCCGTTCGGTCTGGATCAGTTCTTGAGTCAAGCAAAGAGAGCTAGCAAGCGTAAAGAGCCTGAAAAGAGGGACGATAGGGATAAGAAGAAACGAAGAGATTGAATTGGTCTCCTAGGTCTTGCTGCATTGCAGACGTTAAGATTTTGTTTGTAACTGGTATAAATCCTGAAATTATTCCATTGTAAAATATGTGACATCAACTGAGTTACAATAAAATTCTTTGTAATCATAGCTATAAACATGAATTTTATACAGAAAATTGTAAAGAAAAAAATAGAAAAATATCAAAAGATATAAATTTCCTTACTTTTCCTCCTTTCGTCCAAGATCAGTTTCTGACATGAAAGCAAAATGCGCAGGATAACCCATACGTCAATTTTGAATACTTTCCAAATTATTTTTCAACCCTTAATTTATGGTTTTGGACACTTTACCTAGAAAGATCGTTGTCGGGCAGCAGTAGGGCCCCAATTTATCTCCAATAATTTCCCAAGAAAATCAGTTTCAGATGTCAAGACTCATTTTCATAATTTATTACTATTCTATGGCATAAGCACAGAGTGGCAAAAGAATCACGCAAGCGCGAGCATTTTCAATTGGAGGGAAGTTCTGTAAAGTTGTGTACAAACCTTAAAGTTTAAATAATAATAATTGTGTAAAATGAGCCCCATGAATTTAACAGCATACACACCGGAAATGTGGATAGAAGACGAGGAAAATCTAACGAATCTCCTGCAAAATAGCTCGTGGGAACTTTTTCCCATGCTCAATTATTCTGATTTGAGTGGTTTAAGAGAGGGGCAAATTGTAAGGTTTAAAGGTATGGTTCAAGATATGCGTACACCCGAATATTATCTAGAAAAATGTGTGATAACTAACCAGGGAACAAAAGAGCAAAAAATTAAACATGGGAAATACTTAGAATTCATAAAGTGTCAAGACAACGAAGTCATTGATTTCTACAGCAAAGATACTGTACGAAAAGAACTGCAAACGTTTTACGTTATATCTACACCGGGTGAAAATCAATGGGTTAAAGATATTGAATCAAAAAAGAGCATTGGTCCAGTTCAAGATAACCCACCTGCTAACACATCACTGAAAAGGAGTTTAGACGATGAAACTACATCTATGATGGATGTTGATGACCAGCCATCTACCAGTGTTCCTCTAACAGTTAAAAGGCAATGTAATGCTGTCCCTGATCAACCCAAACCGCTCAAAATGGATATGTCGACTGAATACTTGCTTAATTTCCCAGTTGAAGACAAAAATGGAAGAGCTTGTCTTGTTAAAATGTACAAGAGTGAGAGTGATGTCAAATTGAATGAAGTATACGAATTCATTGGTTTCTTAAGTGTTGATCCCAAACTTTCTCATGAAATTTATTGTGGTGAGGAATCAGAAGGAGATCTAGAGGATCAAGTCCACAATCCACCCCCCTCCTTGATTCCCAGGATACATTGTGTGACTTTTAGGAAGTCAAAACATGGAAATCCTCTTGTTGGTGATAATGAACTAGATAAATGCAATTTTGAGGTTATCAGAAGAGAATTACTTATTGCTTTAACACAGTTATTATTAGGTGATGAAGTGGCCGCTGAATATTTACTTTATCATATGATATCTGAAGTATATGTTCGGAAGGATGTGATGGCCTTAGGTAAATTTTCGTTGAATTTGTCCAATATACCCATGGCCGAAGATATGAAATATGTTGAAAAATTGTATGAATTTGTACAGTTATTAGTGCCAAAAAGTGTTTATTTCCCTTTAACTGTAGAAAGTATTAATGAAAAAACTTTTATACCTAAGAAAGACTACGACAGTAACAGATTGAACAGTGGGTTACTTCAGTTGAGTGCAAATACCTCCCTTGTCTTGGACGAGACTAAATTGCAACCTGGAAAGTTGGATCAAGCGGGTATTACAGCAGTCCGCGCAATTGCCAAAGTTATCAATACTCAAACATTGTCTTACGATTTCAATTATTATCCAGTTGATTTTGAATGCGATATCAAGTTTTTGATAACTTCAGAAGGAAAATCGCTTTTACCGAGTGATTGTCATGTCGTCCTCCAACCAAATGAAGAACATCTGGCAACATTCAATGAGATTATTGTTGCGTTGAAACATTTTTTGAAACCTGAACTGCTGAATGAATGCAGAAAATACCTATCTATGTGCAAGTTGGTAGCGTATGAAATAGAAGAAAATATGCATACGTTTATTCAAGAAAAATTTGTCGAGATGAGACAAAAAGGGGAAACTGCCGAAGATTTACACAACATTTTGGTTTTGAATAGACTGATATGCTTAAGCTATGGAAAAAATGCAATGAATGCAGATATTTGGGAGAGGGCTTGTAAATTGGAAGAGAAGCGAAAACAGAGAATTTCCAGTTGAGTTTTTGTTTACCATTTTGTACAGAATTGAAATAAATTTGTTATAATCATGTATTTTTTGTTATTTCAAGCCTGTTATCAATTAAGAACGCAACAGAATTGATATGAAGTTTGTCGTCACAGTATTTTATAACCACTCACAAAGCTGTTTAATTGTTCAGCCCCTTTTGACCCTTCGATCATCATCTTTTTATTTGAAGGTTAACATTGACGAAATAATTTTCGTTGAGTCAAAATTTCGCAGGAAAAAACAATTATTCTGTGCTAGGAGGTATAACTTTCCCAGAAACTATGCAATGGTTACCTCCCAATAAGGCTCCAAAAAGTTGTTCATGTAGGGAAGATACAACAAAATCTGCTCGCGATAGTATCACTTGCGAAAAATTAGATTATTAGCAATAATGATTTTCTTTTCTTTCAATCAGCATTCCATTTGCAACAAGGTACATTCTGAATGTACACCCCTGTTTCCACTTAATCTGCCTATTGGGGTTTTTTCTCAAATTGTCTGCTACGCCACTGGTTATTTATGATGGCTTTTCATTATTGACCGGGCTTCTAGCTATTAATTGGATTTCAAATGGGTCTCACTCATAGTCACCGTGTTTATTATTATATCTTATACCGTCAGTATAGCGAACCTGTGTAGATAAAAATATACCTGTTACCAGCGCATGAAAACAGTGATGATTCTTGTAAGCGAAGTGATTATACAGTGCGTAATCAAACTAATGTTCCCGTGCAAAGACCGCATCTATCAGAACATTCCTAAAATTCGATAGGAAAAATTTTCATTCAATGAAATATGGAACTGTGAACATTTGAATTTGCAAAAACAAAATGGGGAATTGGCGTTTGAGGTACTTTATGTCATTTTCATTGAGTTATCTGAAAGGATAAAAATTTCCTTTTCCTTGTGCATTTTTCCAAATGAAAGGTCTGTTGAGGAAAATATGGCAGGAAACAAAATAATCAAAGTAGCAATTTTTGAATCTATTGATGTTTCGCGCTTGCCCGTGCGCTTCCTGTTCTGCGTAGATAAAAGAGCTAACTTAGGCCAGCGCCATATTGACAAGAGGCGGCTGCTGTTTGGAGTGAAATGGACTTTTAGAGTACGTGTACGGTGAAATGCTAATAAGAGTGTTGGTGGATATTTCCTATTGATGGATAACATATTGGAGAACTCTTGCGTAGTCTGGTTAGAGTGCTTATAAGCTGTGAACGGTGCTAAGTTGTAACCTAAGCGGCCGCCGTGACTAGAGAGGCAAGTTTGCAAAAGCTTACTTGATTAGTTGTAATCCGTTTAGCTGTGGAAGGAATATGAGGCTTCTTCAATCTAGTTATCTTAACAGGATTATTTTCAGGGCTGGGGTGGATATAAGATCATGCCGGCTATGAAAACCAAGCACCACACCCAGCTTGCTATGATCGTTGCCCAAGGAAGTGTCACTTTTTAGGTGTGTGTTTTGGTATAGTGTGGATGGTAGGAAAAGAGAATTTGGGGGCCCTTCAGCAAGAGTATGACCATGCAGTGTTGCCAGTCGGATGAGGCTAGAGAACAAAAACGAATAAATGCAGAAATTGAAAAACAGCTCCGTCGCGACAAAAGAGATGCACGACGAGAGCTCAAACTTTTACTACTTGGTAAGTCTCTCCTGCCCTTCTTTTGCCTGCAAGAAATTCGCATGGAACCCTTTCTTTCCATTTTACAGCTCATCCATTCAGGTCTTAGTCATAAATAGACAAATAAGAGTGTTTCTATAAATATCACCCTATTTTCAGTTCATGTTTAGAACTAAATTTCACAATTTCAAAACTTCTTCCAAAATATGATTTCGACATTCCTGTCTACTGCTGTTCACATTCCTGTCAGTCCATCAGATATGGACACTATCAACATTTTTCATTTAACATCTCTGCTTGATCCCATATCAGGGATAATGTTTGCCAACAGATTTAACAAAGAATCAATAAATGAAGGAATTAGATGATTAGCTTCTTCATTTGACATACAGGTAATAGTTTAGTACTATTTATAATATGTAAAAACTGGTAATAATTGACGATAATTATGAGGAAGTTCAGAAATAGACGATATACTAATGAAAAATGCTAATATTTGTATATTTAATCAGTGATAATATTGTCAGACAGAGATGAAATGGAGACAAATTTCAAAGGTCTTTGACAGGCTCGAAAGGAGATAGATTAATTTGTTTTTGGATTCCACTTTCCACCACACTTTATGCATATACTGATATTGTTAGGTCTTAATGTCTTAATATGGCCTTGGTTTTTCAGTTCTCATGACTTGGTTTAAATCTATTATTTCATCCATTTCTTGCTTAGTTTGAAAATGACCTTGAAACATTGCAAATTGATGAAGCTTCAATGTTATTGCATTGACATATCAGAGTACATAATGTTCTTTGGAAAATTAAATTCTGTCAGAGCACCTGCTTCTAACTTTCAGGCATCTATTAATTACTAGAAAGTGCTTCTACTGTTTGTGTCAAAAGCTTCTGGAGATTATCAAAGAGTCCTAAGGTCATATTAACCTGTTGCATACCAAAATGAGAACCATAGATGAGGATTGAATTTTTGAAGGAACGTTTGAATCTCTATTTCCTCTTCATGTTAAATTTTTGATGTATCATGAAGTGTGAGGAATTTTTTTCACATTTAAATGTATTTCACCCATTTCACATCATTTTGGGTGTATTAACTCAGAAAAAATCATAATTTTTTGTAGCTTCAGAGGATTTTCCAACTTGACTTTTCGAGAATTCGTTGAGAAACTGTAATTTCCCTACAGTCAAAGATGCACGCGAACATTTCCCTCGGAGTTCTTTTCAGATATTGTCGAGGAAAATGTTTCTGGTTTTCCCGTTGCACAATCTATATTTGCGATAGCACCGTATATCTGTCGGAAACGCTTGGCTAGATTAAATTTTCACGGGGAAAATTACCGTTTTCCACGATAGGTGGTGCGCACAAGGACGCGGTTGAGGGAATGTGGAACTTACCGCATACGGGGGTTGCAAGAAAAATTTTCAGTCAGCTCGAACTTGCTGCTTTTCCACGACAAAATGAAGACCGGCTTGCTTTAAAGTGGTATTTCGTTCATTAGCTCAATCTGAAATATGTTTTATGATGCGGATCTCTCACATATACAGGGTGTGGCAGATTCTGGGTGCTTCATTGAGGGATCCTTCAGAACTAAATGGTTTTTCAGATTTTATCTGTTGTTATCTGTTTGAAACTTGGCAAATTTTGGTTTCTTATATTCAATGATTAAGATATTCACTAAGTTCCAGTAGAAGTTCTGAAACGTGTGATTTTCATTATGAATGAGCGCTTCATGAAGAAGTTACTACCTGATTATTGCAGTTTATTATTATATGATCAGAAAGATAATCACAAAAAAGCATAGAAGCGAAAAAACACAAAATGTCAACCTTCAAATTCCATAGCCTACTTGACAAAGTTCGTGGAACGCTCGTTATGTATTAATTTTTATTTCTATATCGCCAAACATTCACATACGTTTTGTGATAACGTTATGTAGGTGTCTGAAAGTAATCTAGCATGGACAAAAACGAGTTATTGATTTCTTTAAAGCCGATTATTGATTTTATAGTAGGAACGTCTAGAATGGACATCTGATTGGAGGAAACCGAAGGTTACACTTCGATTATTTTTCAAAAATGACCGGAAAATTGTTGAAAATGAAAAGTTATTACTTGAGTTCAATTTTTTTGCTTCGTGTTCAAGTATTCGAAAGACCTTTCAAACTGATGTGTCACTCGACCGCATCCAGTAAGATTCGTGGAGATTTTCAGTTGGGCATCTTGTATATTCAACAAAATTACCGATCACTATTTTTCCATAGGGACTGGTGAGTCCGGAAAGTCCACCTTCATCAAACAGATGCGAATCATTCATGGGGCGGGTTACTCAGACGAAGACAAGCGCGGATTCATCAAACTGGTGTACCAGAACATCTTCATGGCTATGCAGAGTATGATCAAGGCCATGGACCTCCTGAAGATCTGTTACGCCGAGTCTTCCAGTCAAGTATGCAGAAAAACAAGAGAATATTTGAGGGGGATATTAAGCAAGGTTTCTTTCTTTTTTTCTCAGGCTAAAGCCGAATTAATTAAGGAGATCGACTATGAAACAGTCACAACATTCGAACCACCATATGTACAAGCAATCAAAGACCTTTGGGCCGATGCTGGTATCCAAGAGTGCTACGACCGACGTAGGGAATACCAACTTACCGACTCTGCCAAATAGTAAGTATCCGCCTAGTACTTTTTTAGCCTCTGAAAAACTGTTTGATTTTCGGCAAAATATTCTTTTTCAGTAGTTTGTACTGTATTGCACTAGGAGGTAATTGGCATTGTTTTGAAGAGGTGGTAATAAAAAAAAAACATGGTAGGTTCTTTCGTTTTTGATAAATTGTGAGTTGAAACAGAATTTATCAGTTGTTGGAAAGTATGTGGATTATTTCTCAGATATCAAATGAGATGAAATTACTATATTTGAAATAATAAAATAAGGGGTTGGGAGTTAATTTGCAGCGTTTTCTCTGGGGAAAAAAATAATAAAGTTAATTTCTACCTTTATTGCAATTTACATTTATTTTCCGATGAAAAAACACAGATAGCTTGTTTTTTGCCAGCCTGCAGACTGACAGATGTTTCAAGGTCAGTTCTGTCTTGTGCAAAACGCTTCAAATTAATTGTGACTACCAATATCGAAAAAGAATGAAAACGAGAATTGCCTAGGGGAAAAATATTTCCACAGCGAAACCTTGAACAGTTATAACTTACAGCTACTTGATGGAAATTGACCGGGTGGCAGCTAGGGACTACCTCCCGACAGAGCAGGACATTCTTCGTGTAAGAGTGCCCACAACTGGCATTATAGAGTATCCCTTTGATCTTGACGAGATCAGATTTAGGTAGGGACCTCGTCCTCAGCATGCCCCTCAGCAGCGCCTCTTTGTTCGTTTGGGAATGAGAATTTTCGATGTTTTATGTTCTTGTTGTACTGTTTCAATAGGTGTGGCCCAGCTCTTACCGAAAATCGGAAAGTTCTGGGCTAGGAAACAAAAAAAAACAAAATCATAGCATGGTCGATGATACATACCAAGCCACAAGCGAATTTTTGTTTTATCATTTTCCTTCTCTGTTTTTGGCTGCATGTGTTGCATGTGTGTGTTGGTTGCAGTTACCTTAGTGACCTGGAACGCATCGAGTCACCTGACTACCTGCCCACAGAACAGGATATCCTTAGGGCTAGGGCGCCCACTACAGGGATACTAGAATACCCATTTGATCTCGACTCCATTATTTTTAGGTACTGTATGAATTATTTGGTGGGGTCTTTGAAATAACGCGGGGTAAACATTCCTGGAATATTAATTACTTCAAGGTCATTGTCATTATAAAGGTGGCATTGTTTCTATTAAGTGAAATATATCATTTGTATCGAAAAAATTACAGATTTTGAGAATGAAGGACTTCCTTCATTTGATGATGTTTTGTAATATCAACAAGTTTCTATTCAATAAAAACATTGATATGAACCTGTAATATGGGGAATTGGGATAATAAAAAAGACTTCAATATGGAGTTGTCGAAAAAATGAGAATGACTCAACTGCCTATTGCATGTTTTGAATTTTATTGTGGTTTTGGTATCACTTCCTTATTTTGCTTTTATTTGTGCTATGTTATATTTAGGGTGCTTTTGTTAAAAGGTACTGTCTTGTTCCATGGTATAAAGCCCGTTCTTGGTCAAATCAATTTTAAAGCATTGCTTTAGAATGCAATAATCTCATTTATTCAATTTTTTCGTTTACCATTGAATAAGATGGTACTAAAAATGGCGACTCTGATTTATCGATATCGATATTAAAAATTTTTTTATTCAATAGAATGGTAGATGTAGGAGGACAAAGATCAGAAAGAAGAAAATGGATCCACTGTTTCGAGAACGTAACATCCATCATCTTTCTAGTAGCTTTAAGTGAATACGATCAGATCCTTTTCGAATCAGAAAATGAGGTGAGCTCATTGTGGAAAATCCTTAATTTCCACTTAATTCTCTTCTCGTTTCAGAATCGTATGGAAGAATCAAAAGCCCTATTCAAAACGATCATTACGTACCCATGGTTTCAACACTCATCAGTCATATTATTTTTGAATAAGAAGGATTTACTCGAAGAAAAAATAATGTATTCGCATTTAGTAGATTATTTTCCCGAATACGATGGTAAGTTGATAACATGATCAGTATAAAACGAATTTATCGATGCAAAGTTGAATAGATTCTCAAAATTTTTTCGACCTAAAGGACCGAAACAGGATCATATCGCTGCCAGGGAGTATATCCTGAAAAATTATTTGAAGGAGAATCCGGATCCTGAGAGAAGTTGCTATTCTCATTTTACAACGGCAACAGGTTCAATTTTATGTAGAACGCTAGTGTTTTAAGTAATTACAGAGGCAACTAGACCAGCAGCTTTTGCAGTATATACGACGTATCGCCAGTACACACAGTTGAAAGTTGATTTTTTACACAATGTGTTAAATTTTTTTTTCCATTTATTTGTTAAATTCTTTTTTTTTTTCGAATTTTTCAGTGGTTTGATTTTTGAAGAAATAAATAGAAATAAATTCTAATAAGGAGTAAATGACATTTATTCCTGTGATGTGTTTCACCGAAGAATTCGTTAAACCAATTTTTTTAGTTTTACTGTAACGATTTTGAACTGAATAATTTACAGTAATGGCTTGTATTTTATCAATTAAGGTGCACAAAGAGATGCAATCGCAGCTAGGGAGTTCATTCTCAGGATGTTTGTAGACCTCAACCCGGACAGTGAAAAAATTATATACTCGCATTTTACTTGTGCCACAGGTATCCATAGATTATATTTTATAAGCACGAGCTTCTAATGTTGCTTCCTCGCATGTACATTCAGAACCATTTAACTTGAGTTCATGAGCTTCAATTTGTTCAATAATAAAGTTGTTTTTGCATGCTTCTAACTGGAATGGGTATACATGGATTAAACAGATACTGAAAATATCAAACTTGTATTTTGTGCCGTTAAAGATACAATAATGCAAACGGCTTTGAAGGAGTTCAACTTAGCGTGAATGGCAGTTTCAAAAATTGCATGTGCATGCTGAATGGACAGGTGATGATGTAGAAAGAAAATAAATAACTTGGTTATAAAAAAAAATTTAAAAATTTTTGTTTTCTAAACATGGTTGATATTTAAATTGAACTTGTTAGAAAGAATTAAAAGGAAATATTGCTCATTTGATCATTATTTCACAGTTTATGCATGATGTTTATGTATGTTTTGTTTGCACTATGTATTTATTTTTTACTGATATTTCTTTCATTATCATCTTCCTAATATTTACTAACAAATTTCTCCGAACCCTACTGATTGAAAATGATGGATAAAGGAATGGATCAAACATATTCAAATAAGAAAAAAATCAAAGTCCAGATCATAGATACATACATAGTTTCAATCAACTCATTTTTTCAGTTTGGAATTAATCCCATTAACCTTATTTTATAAAAGTATAGCTTTTTCCAAGAAAATCATACAATAACAAGGTGTCTCATTCACATATTCCATTTCCTCCCGAACTTCTTCTGAAACGTTTCTCATATTTCAGATACCGAAAACATCAAATTTGTATTTGCGGCAGTAAAAGATACAATACTGCAATCAAATCTACGCGAGTACAATTTGGTTTAGAAGGGATAACCCGAGAATGATACTTTTTGTGATGGACCCTCAAATTTGTGATGTTACTGTAATTTACTGTTGAAAAAAAATCCTTTTTGTGTCCAGAATTGTGCGCTTAGCTTTAGCGGCTGCGATGGAATAAATCTAGTGCCATTTTACTAGGGAAATGAGATGTGTCCAAAAATGGATTGAAGCCAAAGTGTTTTTAAACAGTGCAAAAAAGCATTCTGACTATGATTCATTATATAAATAGTATTGTTATATATAATATATTAAATTAATGTAGAAATATGTAGTCTGTAAGAACTAAAATTTCTCTCCGGTTTATACCAGGTGTCCCCGAGTCACTATAAGGCTTTATCTAGAAAAATGAACTTTTTATCGGTGGAAATCAAAACTCAATTCCAAGTCAGATCTGAAATGAAGCTCTATTATTTATATTGTGATGTTATTTTAATGCTAATATATTTTCTGTTGAACAATTATTTTTGTTTTATATTTACTTTATTTTGTTTTGTTTATCCTAATCTCTATAATAGTTCATTCATTCAGCGAAATATCTAATCGTCCAATTTTTCCTACTTTATAAAATAAAGGAGTGAATTAATCACAAGTCACTTGTCTCAATGATTTCGAGGCATCTTGAAAGGGTGAGGAGTATTTATTGATGATTGTTTTTGTATATATTGGTGGTTATCTTTGACTGCGTTTTTCTAGATATTGACCTTGAAAAAATTTGACTCTGACCGATTTTTGGAGTAACATAGTCGAGAATGTAGTTGGCTGAGCCAAATTATTTGATGTTGTCTTTTCCTATAATGAATTTGTTTACAAAAATGAATGTGAGAAAATTGCATTTTTTGTATTTCATTTGTTTTGATGTAAGACATTAATATATTTTTATTAATATCAGTTGGATCTTTTCTTTTCTAAATCCGATAGGTATCTTGAACCCAGATGAACGAAATCATCACTTATAGGTGTTCTTCAAAATTTCAATTTCGACAATATAATTGTTATTCTCTTATGGTCAAAGTGCGGTATGAATTTAACTAGTTATGTCTGGTGATATCTTCTACATAGTGAAAAATTGAAGATGAACTTTGGTATGAATGCTAAGGTTTATGAAATTTATGAACTTCCAATAGTAAGTACGATTTTTGGGGACACCTGGTATGAGGTAAACACTTTTTAATACACGCAGTCCTTTTTTTCAGAGCTGTTTTTGCATAACATGAATCGGTGGAGTATGTGAGAATTTTCAGTTTATAGTTTTTGTTTCAGTGTAGCTAGGATAACTCCGATCATTAGCGAGAAACGGAAAGGTGAAGAAAAGATTTTTGTTATTTTCTACGTGAGGGGGTATGTAGTATTCCTAGCACACTTTTGTGTTGATTAATGTTCTATAGATAATTTTACCAAAGGACTAAAGATCCATTTTACTAACACATAAGAGAAGTTGTGTTCGAAAATGCCTGTTGTCTATTGAATGGAATTGGCTTTTTGCCTATTTCTCTTTTCAACTTATGTAATGGCATGTTTATATGAATTATATATAGGAGCTTGAAGTAACGTGAATAAATGATTTTGGATTTGGCGGTTCGTTCTTTGGAATCACACGGACAAAGATGTGTTCTCTTTTTCTTTCAGCAGAAGGTTCTGCGAATTTTTTATTAGTGGTTAAACATTTTCATCTAATAACTGACCAATATTGAGTGTTTGTTGAAAAAATATTAGATCGGAGAATCTTTGTATAAATTTTAAAAATAATCTCTTCACGATATGCATCGTTTATAAAACATCAATGTTATAATGGTGTGCTAGGTTTTTTGACTGTAACAATTCAGGCATGCTCATCATGAATAAGAGGGCTGGTACTGATACTTTCGATTATTATTGTTGAAAAACAGTTATATTTATGATGAATACTTTTGTTCAAACATTAATGTAGTATTAGTGTTTTAATAACGAAATTTTTAACGAATTCATGTTATACCCGGTGCATATCGGTTGTTTTTTAAGGAGCTTTTTTAATTTCATCCTACCAAATGTATGTGAGTTGTGTAACATCAAATTCCATGATATTTTGTATGAAAATCGATATGTCCATTTAATATCAATAAGTTATTGTTTTTGATTTTATTAAATTATTTTATGTTTTGAATATGTGTTGTTTTATTCCAACTGCCTTTCTGTAGTTTCGAACTTTTTTTTGTAGTTTGTGTGTTCGTGGTAATAATCAAACCAACGTGGTCTATTCACTAAAAAATATATTGATATCAAGAAGTTTTGAATATGCGATGTCAGTAAAAGAGTATTTCGTATACAACTACATGAAGAATGGTATATAAAACATTCTTATAATTCCGAAAAATTATTCACACTAATGTTAATGATTTAAAAAAATAAAAACCTAATATTTTTCACAGAAAAATGTTCAATTCAATTATGATGTTATCTTCTTTTATACATTCAAAATTTTTTATTGATCTCAGTGGTACAGAAAATTTTTCACCTCCCTTTGGGTCAGTTCCCAAAACAAGGCTGTTTATGTTATTACCAGTTGTCGTTCTTGTCAAAATCGAAAATTTATGTTTTTTCACGAAGCTGTTGGTGGTTCTCAGTTTAATCGTGAGGTAATTTTTCTGCGGCTGATTCGGGAATACCTGAATGACTAGGTCATGCCCTGAAAATTAAACTTTTTTGTCATTCAGTTCTTCTGTATTTTAAAACAATACAATATTATGTGTATATAATACTAACTAAACATATGTTACGAATATACAGAAAAAAATAACGCAGAAAATTCTTTATCTTCGGTATTTACCTTTTTTGTAGAAAAATGTTCAAACAATAAGTCCGTTTTTGTTTCAAATTGCACATTCATGTTAGAAAAGTTCATTTCGAGAGTAATCTTGAATACTGGTTTGATTATATGAGAAAAAACTCAATAAATTACTCGTATATTTTGGAATTTATAAAAAAAGGCACTTTTCCACAGCTTACCTAGAACCATGAATGATGGACTCGTTACATACATATCAGTTTTTTTCATTAGGTTATTGAAATTTTCAACCGCCCAAAAATAATAATAAATGTTCTTTTTCAATCTTTTCTGTATGGTATCGTTCAAATTCTTTATTTGTTTCATATCCACAATGGTTACAGATTCATTGTCCATCTTTCTTTGAACTGAAGGAAGCAACTCGTCCAAATTCTCGGTTTTCTGTTGAACCGAGTGAAAAATAGGTTCTTCATCATCATCGTTGTCATTGGTGGTTCTTAATGTTTTGTAAGAAGAGAAAATTGGCAAAGATTCCTCTATATCCCCATATTCTTCCATAAATTCTTGTGGTGGTGCCTTCAAAGGTGAATATTTTAGTGGAGATTTGGAAATATCTGTATCATCATCAGCTTCAACAATCTTTTCACCATATGTTCGAATTAACATTTTTTTAATGCTTTGAAATTCGTGGGAGATCTTCAATTCGAGTTTTTTGAAATAGAGGCCCAGTTGTTCTGTAAAACATTAGAGTGATATGTAATTGAGGAATTAAATGATTTGTGATAGGACAATAATATAGAAGTACTACCACTATATCTACCTTAATACCATATCTCATCCTTCCTTTGAATGCTCTACTTTTATTTGAATTCTATTTGTATATGTTTTCTATTTTAGGGTCCTTTTTTATTTTTCTTCTCTTTAATTTTTTTGATGTTTTTCTTTTTTTTTTAATTTGTAACCGTTTATGCTACAAATGTTGGATTGGAAAAGATAACCATGATGATTGACAAAATAAAAACTAATATTAATGTGTACCTAACATACTCTACTAATAAATCAAAAATAATATTTTTCGTAAAAAAATATCTATATCGTTCTGCAATTATTCATATGAGTTAGAGTATTCATCTTCCCCTGCATAAAAACTTGAAAACCTTTCCTCAGTTCCTTGTTACGATAAGAACATTTTTCCCCCCAAGGTAAAAGAACTACGAAAGAGATAAATTTCAAGCGCTCAATTTGTAAATCAAATTAAAGCCAATGGTTTTATCTATACGTGCCAAGAGTTTTCACGAATATAGAACAAGGAATGGAGAGTAATGAAGTGAAAATGTGGAAGGGGGTATATAATCCTGAACGGACTAATACCCTCCTAACGCTAATGAAGGAAGAAGTGTTTAAAGTTCGCTGGCAAATATATATGCTCTACTTTCTTACTTGAAGTACAAACACCTTTAAGTTGCCTAGTTACTGAAGCGTTGGCTGAAGTCTGAACATCCTTGGTAGATATGTTGCAGATTGCATGCTGAGTTTCTTCTGCTATATCTTGCCTGATGACTTTCACATTGTGGCCTGCAAGTGGAGAAGTCTTAATTTTTCTACGCTTTCTTTTTATAAGTTTTTAATGAGCCCCGGTCATTTTACTTATTAATTCGAGGTCGTAGATCACGAATATGCAATTAGATTTTTTGTAAGATCAGTATTTTTGAAAAAAATCAGGTTTAGTGCAAAATTTCGAAAAAAATGGTCAAATTGAGGTGCTGTAGCAACCAGAAAAAGGGCACTGGACACAAGCTGATTGTTTTGGTGATGGATTGGTTCTTTGCGAATGGAAAAAAACACATTTCAATCGTCTACCGCCGACAGTTCAGTTTTAATGATTTTTTCTGCGAAGGTCCAAAATTTGCGATTTTCTATCTACCATAACTTGAAAAATAAATTTTAAAAAAAATATATGTTTGCATATTCGTGTTCTACGCCCTAAAATTATCTCTCCGATTTCCACCAAAATTGGAGTATTTACTGAATCGAGGGCGTAGATTACGAATATGGAAACAAGATTTTGCTGAAAGGATTAGTTTTCAAGTTATGGTCGATGGAAAATCGAAAATTTCGGACCTTCGCGGAAAAAAATATAAAATCTAAACTGTTCGCAATATATAGATGAATGAAAGTTCGTTTTTTGTATAATATTAGCAAAGAATCAATCTATCACCGAAAAAATCAGCTCTTATCCAGTCCGTCTTTCCTGGCTGCTACAGCTCCTCAAAGTCGACCAATTTTTTTTCCAATTATGAATAATGGTACAGGGTTTCTAGTGAGATAACCATGAAACTCCCAATAAAAATAAATTTCTGGATTCGAAGGGTCCCGGAAAATGTATTATATGACCAGCGTGACGTGTTTCAATTGGTCGGAAATTCTTACCGTCAATGATCCAAAAGAGGAAGGCACAAATGGCAAAAGTTGATTTGTGATATCGCAGATACATAATGGAGGCACTCTACTTCATCACTGAACTGTGAAACACAAAAATATCATCTTCCAGTAAGTAAGTTCGCGAACTGTTTATTTTACCTTTCTGGAATTAGATTCGGTAAAACTGGAGAAGTGGATAAGTATGCCGTATTGCTCAAGAGTTTTATTAGGTTCGAGTAGAACTCTGTTTAGTTTGGGCACACGGTTATCGCTGTTGCAGAGTACCTATAGGGGCTATATATATATACTGCATTCACATTTATTTTAGCAGTCGGTTGGCCATGAAATAATTTTCTCAAGTTTTTGTAACTAGAACGGAGTAAGGTTGGCACTCATGAAATGTCGTTAATGCCATAACGCCGTTGCCACAACTTATATCAATTAATATTGAAAAAATGCCGAAATAAGTGATTGAAAAAAGAGACAGGGTTTCAGAAAGTGCTATTTTGAATTCAAATAGTTATACCCTGATATTCTAAAATCCTCAATACGTCAGACGATAGCGAACATATTCAATGTAACAGAATTCATATAAAGTTTCATCTGAATCTAAACGAATTATATTTCAGCTGAATATTTCCACAATTAGAAAGATTGTGAATGAAGAGGATGACAAAGAATTTCCTTCTATTGGGAGACCCAAAAAAGTGGTGGCATTTGAGAATTTTATGTTTGAGTGAATTAATGCGAAAAGTTTACTACAGGATTTTCGATGAATGTCATCGTAGAATAAGTTCCCGAAAATTGATTTTTCTATTTTTCATTTGACTTGTCCTTTACATTGTAAATGTCTTACGGTACCAATAAATACCTAATTATTATTATTATATCAATGCATTAATGATCAGCCACAAATACGCGCCAGTTGTCCTGCTGATTGTTTATTCATGTAAAATTTTTGTTCGAAGGTGAAGTTCATCTTGATTGAAACTTCCTTTAATTCCTTTTACTTATATTGATGCGAGATGATTTTTTGTTGAAGAATTTAACATTCTTGTAATTATTTGTTAATTCCTTCGGGAGATACCCATTCCCAACCACTGCAACATATGCATTTCATCTTCGGGTTAATATTTTTGAAATCTACAACTGATGTAACGTATTAAAACTTTAGCCAAAGAAAATAACGAACATTAACTCTCCTCAAGCTAGTGTATTTTCCATGCAAATAACTGGATTTGGTATGCCTTCAATCAGTTTGTATAAACTTCAATTATGTTCGTCACATATTTTCCGAAGAGCTTCAACATTGTGATGAAATACGTAATAACAGAATCTTTTCCGTAGAACGGGCAACATAGCGTTGATTTAAAACCCAAAAATGTTTTGACAAGCGGCATAACCCCACATTTTCGTACTATACAGAGTGAAATGTGTCAAAGTTCCATGGCCAACCGACTGCTAAAATAAAAGTGAATGGAGTATAGGTATAGTTTGAACGAAAGGTAAGTATTTCTCGACATAGGAAAATTGGAAATGCTCCCATCGAATTCGTGGTGGTATGGTATTGAGTCTTCTCGGTACAGAACTGTGTGAAATCGTGTATCTACAGAGTGTTTTATAATTCAGTAAGGCAGTTCTGCCCTAAAATATGGATGAAAGTTTAGGACTCTCTTTGACGTTCTATAAGAACAAAAGGGACGATAATTCAATGGCCAATCTCACTTCCAAAGTGAACTCAGAAAAGAAAAATTAAAAAAATTAAAAAAAAACTGACTGCCTCTCAGTTATCCGGAGGTTTGGTATGAGAATATAGGTTTTCGAGCAAACTGGATCTATTGGAAACAAAATATAGAGCCTTTATCTCTTCGTTTAGATTTTCATCGTCGAAATAATGACCTCTGATTGGAAATTTTCAAAATGTGGTATCGGATATTTCACCAAATAAGTAAAAACGGAAATGGAATTGTCTGGGCTTGAAATTTCATTATAGAATTGGATGTATGACGTAGACCTCTCCTTCTTCCTCCATACAATCGCTATTAATTTAGAGAAAATCCAGCCATTTTCCAACACAAATTAGTTTCCGCACTTGACTAATCAAAAAGGGGATTTTATGCACCAGCTCCAGAAATTGTCGGGACTGGAGGAGGAAAAGAGCGAATGAAAGCTCGGAAAAATTTTTCCAAGCTCAAAGTAAATCCAGGAAGTGCTGCAACTATTGACCATTCAATTACAGAGGCATTTGGTGTTCGAATTGCAAACTGCCTCCGACAGGACCGTACCGAAACGGAATCCAACCTATTCTAGGAGGAGGGAGAAATTATACACGGTGAGTCTTTGACTCGTAAAAATATTTCAACAGTAGATTCTTGAGGTCAAAAGAAACACTTTTTTTCTGCTTTACCATTTTTCCCGAATCGGCTCAGTTTAAGACATACAGGCTGTTGAAAAACCATAAAAAATGTTATTTCTAGTTCTATCTCAGAAACGGTTTTATCGAATGAATTGAATTTCGGAATATAGTTTTTCATTCATTTGATTAATCTTTTTCGAACACAAGATATCACCCACGTCTTCCAGTTTTCTCATTATGACCATCACGTACCATAAAAATACCAAAAATTCGAATAACTCAACCCTTGAAGTTGGACGCAATCTAATGAATAATTGAACAATTTGTAAAATAAAAGTATTCTTCATATTTTCTCGTATAATGCTCCGTTTTCGAGTTATTTGATGTTCAAAAATTCAAAAGTATCTGGGAAATTTGAAAAATTGGGTACTCAATACAACTATGTTGTACTGTCTTAGATTTAGCTAGTTATTCTGAAGGTAATTTTGTTTTTCCAGGGGTGGTACACGGTTCATTATGAAAATTTAAAATATAATGGCTGTATCTTTTTATCAGGACCAATTCGTAAAAAATGGTATAGGAGAAAAGTGTTTCTTTTGACGTCAATAATCTATTGTTGAAATATTTGTACGAGTCAAAGACTCACCCTGTATATAGCCCCACCTGGGAAAACTCGGAAAATTAGTGTTCCTAGCACCTTTTCAGATGTATCGATCGTCTTGATATATCGATGGTTGTAAAACTGAGAATTGTAGCCATTTACTAAGTCATCTAAATCCTGAGATCAGGGCAGTCTTGAACTTCAGACTTTGGATTTTTAGTAGTTGTAATGTAAGAAGGCAAGAAATTATATATTATGAAATTATAAAGAACTGTATATCAAATTGGAAACAATAATTTCCAAGCGTAGAACAACCCAGAAATGTTGAAACATCTAAACGCAATTGTAGACCGGTTTCGGGACTACTGTCCCTCGTCAATACAGTGTAGCGCTGAATATTCCAAACGGAGGATGGGGTTTCAAACGAAATTGGGCCGACGTTCTGAGAAATTCTCATCATGAACATGAAATGATCCCTGTTCTTACAGAGGATCATTTCATGAACAAAATTATGGTATTCACTCTTGTGAATACCATGGTTTTTCTCGCCCCATTACGACATAAATCTCTCGAATATTCTGAACTTACCGGTCTACATAAAATTATATCAAACTTGTTCGAAAAGGCCGTATAGGTATAATGACGAGGTTACTTTCTTCGAAGAATGAGAAAGATTGCCAATTATATTATCATCAGGGGGATACGAGTAGGTTTATACCTTCAATCCGGTAACTAGATATTGTTAAACTTCCATTATAGCGTCTTATGCCTGAGAAGAAGCCCACAAATTGGTTGTTTGAGCGGACGATGCCGACGCCGACGCCTGGAACTCGAGGAGCAAATTCAGGGGATGTGGCTTTGTCAACTTCAGGAATTATAGGGTGTAAGTCCGTCAAGGGAGTTAATGACGCAGTTATAGGTCGAAGACACGATCGCTTGGTTGCATCCTGTCGTGTATTTGGCGATAGAGAAGTGCTCTGGATAGCTGCGGCAGGAAAAATATCTAATATTTAATTTTTTCGATCAATTAAGATCAAAAACGCAGTCAAATATCCTCTGACTTTCCCATACATCGATATATGCAGTTATTTATGTACTAAGGACGAAAAACTGATTCTTTTATGTCATATTTAAGACTATTATAAATGCTTTTTCATCGTTACAAGCATTTTTTTGTTTTATAATTATCATATATTGTTTTTATTATGACAGTGTCGTATAAAATTGTTGTGTAAACGTTTCTAAAACAATATTATAATTTGTTGTAGAACTGTTTTGTAGTTTTGTACTAAGAGCGTTTTAACGACTTATAAAACAAAATACAAATTCTTTCAAGCTTAATTGCGTCACCGACAATTTTAATAAAACAAATTTGCATTCGACAAGCAGTAATAAAGCAATTATAAAATAAAATAGCACGGACAGAAATTATGAAATGTCTCTGCTAGTTGGCCTATAAATGGAAACGTCTGAAATTCGTATCATCATCCTTTTTCTTCGTATACACTGACATCGATTGAATTGAACGGACTGGACAGCTGAAATTGAGGATTCCAAAGGTTTCAATTGACGGATGAAGTATTTAGGAATGTTAGGATAGATTAGGATTTCGATTAAAAGTCACTATCTAGCGAGCTTTACTCTGCTTTATCCTAATGGCTGGCGTTAATGAAAGAGTCGGACCTGTAAAGTTTGGTCCCACGTTTAATACGATCAAAGAAAGCAGGATTCCACTGATGGGCGAACAAGGTACTCACCTTTAAACTTGCTAATTTTTTTAGTGCTTCGGCAGGCTCTTCTGAAGCTACTATCTTCTGGAACAGTAGATTGATCTTGGTTCCTGCTGCATATTGATATTTCCGATCATTTCAATTCCGAAATAGAGGACAAAAAAAATGAGTTCATTTATTCTAATGGTATACATATTCAGGGTAACCTGAAAAAGATGCCACTTAAAAATTCGTCAAGGTCAAACGGTTGCACTGAGGTCGATGAAATTTGGAGATGTTGGGAGTTGTGTGTTGCTCTGAGGACGTCGAACAAGACCGTAACCTTGGCCAGCATCTATTCTTGAGTGATGGTGTTTGCCTTTTTCGATTTAGATCGTGTTATTTGTTGATTTTCATACAAATGGATGGTATGAATTGCGGTTTCACCGACTGATTTGGTAGATGATGATATTAACCGAACAATTTCGTTGTTTTACGGTTGCAAATATGTTCTATCTTTATCTCTGCAGGTGAGCAATGAACTATCGGAATTATTTTCCCAATTTCCAAAAAATCACAAACAATGAATGAAAACCTATACAGATGATAATCGTACCTAAGCTTTATCTATGTGATTCGTATAATACGATAAGATTACCTCAAAGGTTAATTTGAACTCAATAATACATGGTTGGAAGTGATTTTCGTCTTTAAAATCGAGTGGATATTTCCGAATTATGGCTCCAAATGCATCATCAACGAATACATCCTCTAATACGAAGTAAGTAATGGAAATCAACAATTGGCTCCACTAATTTTTCTCTGAAGGATTTTTTTTTGCCGTGTGGGAGTGTAATATACATATCCATTGATATTAACGTTCTAAAGCTCAAAATTTTATTGTTAATTAAAACTCGAAGGCTTTCATTAGAATGTATGAGAAATTATCTCATAATTAACAAATTATACAGTTTTTGTGCGAAAATCCTTGATAGAAAAAAACATCATTTTACAATTATAAAATATGACTTGATTTCATTCACACTCTTGTTTCGGCATTATTCACTTGAAGTCAAGAGAAATGAGTACCCACAAGATTCCTAGAGAAAAAAAAGGGTAAAATATCCAATACAATAATTATATTTTTCCAATATTTCATTTTCAGAAAATCTAAGCCTCATCCTTCTGAGGTTGCTTTTCAGGGAGTTGAAATAAGTGTACATATCCTGATCTGGATTTTACAGGTGTTCTATTATGTTTTGGAGGATATATACAGGCTGTTTCGCCCGAAGAAACTGAAGCCAGTCGACAAAGAAATCGTTTTGGTGAGTTGATTGATTAATCGACTTTTGAGTGCATCAATTCGATTTTTTCTCTAAGATAACTGGCGCTGGACATGGCATTGGAAGAGAACTGGCTTTCAAATATGCCCAGGCTGGGGCCACTGTTGTTGGTTGGGATTTGTGCGAAGAGAATAATGCGAAAACCATCAAGGAAATCAACGAGAAATTTGGAAAAAAGGCATACGCTTACACGTAAGTTACGAAGCTTATGAGTTATCTCAAATATGACGTAACACTCATTTTGTGTCTAGCAAATTTCGCTCTAAATTCAGGTTATGGATTTTCAAGATATATAAGAGGCATTATCTGCAAAACTCTACTTGAACAATGTGTTTTTTCTGATTTGAATTTAAACCTCTCAATCCCTTTAGTTTTAGAATCACTCAAATCATTTTTGAACATCGGAAATTAGCTACTTTTCGAAGAAATGCATTTGGAGAAGAAATAACTATCTTTTTAGGATATAATTGATTAAATGAAGGTTTTTCTACTTATCTAACACTATTTAGGTGTTGATCTTTTCGAAATACATATTTTACAGATGCGATGTCTCAAATCTGGAAGAAATAAAAATAACTGCTGAAAAGGTGAAGAGGGATGTAGGTGATGTCACCATATTGATTGCTAATGCAGGAATATTGTACATTCGGCATATGCAAGATTATTCACCAATAGAAATAAAGAAGATGATTGATACCAACGTCATGCAACTTTTGTGGGTGAGTAATTAAGTTCTAACAATCAGTGCGGAAGCAAACGAAGGAAAAAAGAAAAACTCCTAGAAATTCATTGTAAGATATGGTGGGTGTTCTGTTTTTCATGTCACTTAGTACACTTAGAGTGAAAGACCAAAAGGATGAACCACTTTTTCTGGTGAAGGCTCATATCATATCAGGAAATAAGATTGTTGGAAGTTCGGTACCAACTCTTGGACCCAATCATTTGTTAAGCCAGCCATAAAGCCATAAGAAACATGGCACTGTTACTGTTCTGCCTATATCTTCTACACAAAGTTCGATAATATAACAATATACCTACCTTCAAAATAATATTTCAGCTTTTACACGTATACCTCCCAGTTATGACGGCAAACAACTACGGCCACATTGTTGGAATATCCTCTATAGCAGGTTTAATCGGTGCCAAAAACATGATTCCATACGTTGCCTCCAAGTTCGCTGTGCGAGGAATCATGGAGGGTCTACTCGATGAAATCAGGGTGGACAAGAGCAACAAAATTAAAACAACAGTTGTCTACCCCTACATGGTGGACACCGGCTTATTCAAGATCTCGAAGAGTAGGTTTCCGCTTCTGATGAGGATTCTCAAACCAGAAAAAGTCGCTAACAGCATCATCATGGCACAGCGTGCTGAACTGGAAGAAGTTTCAATTCCAGGATCAATGAGACCATTGAATAACCTTGTGAGGTAAGGATTAGTTTAATTGCAGGCTAGGAACACTCATGCGTTGCGTATTCACTCAAAATTATGAGATATCCTTGATGTTTCCTGGGATTCATGACTGTGGAAATGAAGGATGTTCATAATTCACTACTGACTCCTGTCCTTTTGGGTTTTTTTGATATCCTGGGGACACACTTGGTCCCACAAGGGACAGCCTAACTTTTATAGACGATTTCCCTGGTATATCACACTTCCTTATGGCTATCCAACTGAAATCGAATGATTAGAAACTTCTGAAGGACCGGTATCACTAAATATGTTATCAACCTGAGCAGTGGACTCCAGAGGCAGTAGTTAATTTCTGCCTGGACATATCACCGATTTTGATTGGATAGGTTTGAGGACGTGTGATCCCTGGGATCACAAAAACTGAGATGTCCCTCGTGGGACCAAGTGTGTCCTGGGATATCCTTTTGTGAGATTCAGGATATTTTTTATCTTGACGTCCCTGGGATATTCTTAAGTGAGATTCAGGGGATTTTTTATCTTGATGTCCCTAAGATATCCAAGAGTTGTTTTTTGTTATTGAGATTAGTTTCTTACAAATATAACGACAAATTCTTTTGGTTCTTCTCCTAATGTCGCTCTCAAAACCAAACATTTTCTATGTATTTCTTAGTTCTTTCATAATATTGCTGGTATTTTTTCTATCCTAGGATTTTACCAAGAAAGGCATACAGACGTTTGTTGGATCTCCTAGATACTAGTGTTGAGCCTGACCCTATTGAGAGTTTTTGAGTCAGATCTATATTTCATGGAGTTTAAATTTGAATATTATGTTAAAATAAATATTTTTTGAATGATCTGCTTTGATTCAATTATCGATAGGTCATAGATTTGAATCAACAAAGCTTCAGGGTAAGAAATATCAAAATGTGCGGAATATAAACCATATTAACCAATTAAATTTTCTCAGATCCTTCCTTGGCTTAAATCTGATACATAATACAAGAAAAATGATTCAATTTGGCCCTTAAATGAGCAATTATCCAGCAATTCAAGCCGCTTCACAATAGAGGGAATTGTTGGGACCATTTCATTTGGAAAAAAAATTATAACTCCTAATTGAATCCTCGGATTCGGATCCTGAGTTGAATTCCTGAACCTTAGGTAGACGTGATTTGACTTCAACCCATTCAGGATTCGTATGGGACTTGAATTATTGGTTTAATTTTCTAAATAGCGAGTTACCGGGTGCCATTTTGCAAGAAATGAATGAAATATGTTCTTGTGTTTCAATTATTTTAATTAGAAGTAATTCAACCTTATATCAGCCCTATGTCTCTGTTGTATCATGTATAATAATCAGGAGAATCATTGAACAACGTTCCATATCTTCAAGATAAGGTTGGTGTTGAATGAATCATAAATTTTGTAAGAGAGGAGAAACAGAAGCCTTTTGGCTTCCCAACAAGAGCAATTCCTCGTGAATAGCACGACTGAACACAAGTAGGTAGGAATATTGAATGAATGGTTGAACCCGAAATTACCGAAACATAAATAAAACTTTGTGCTACCAATATTGCATCCTGCCAATAAAACTTCCTTCCTGCCTTTCATAAGTAGCGAATGCAAAAGCAAAATGAACAAAGTTTCGGTTAACGACTTGCGTTCACTGATTTTTTTGCCGCTCTCGAATTTATATCTTCGCGTATACCGATTTGGTTTCAGGACAAACCTGAGTGAATTGCGTGTTATCGGAAAAGCGATTCGAAAGAGATTTACCTATGAGATGCTCCGCATATATTGAATATATCGAAAAAATTCATACTGAGCAGGTTGCTCGTTTGGGATTTTTGTATTAACCAATTTATTACCAAGATGCGCCTCTTTGTATGGTATTTTCACTTACATCAGATGACAAAATTTGTGTCAAAAATGAGCAGGGAGTGAGAACCCCCAAAAATGTCCTATTTACTCCACTGTCTGAAAATCAGGGTGTTTTATTATTGTCTTAGGATATGGAGTGCATAGAATTTGTTTTGAAGATTTTAGAAAACCAAACAAATGATGATTCAATAGAGAAATGCACTCCAGAGAGCTCTTCGAAGTCAACTCGAAAATGAAAAGTGGAAAAACAAAAAAAATTATTTTCTCCTAAACAGGGCCAGATATTTGAAATTTTTGTATGAAAATATAGGTTTTCGAGCACGCTGAATCTATTGCGAGTATTTCCGAAAGCCTATCTTCCTTCGTTCAGATTTTCATCTTGGAAATGGCATTTTTCAAAAAATTGCAAATTTCAATCTGCGATATCTCCTGTTATATTCGTCTGATCGAATTGGGATTTCCGGTTATATAATCAGCGTTGCCTAGGCTTATACACTAGCACAAAAACTCGATTTCGAAAATCTCCATTTTTTGGGTCAAAAATGAGCAAGGGGTTAGACCCCCCTAAAATGACCTATTTGCTACTCTGTCTGAAAATCAGGATGTTCCATTACTATCCTAGGACATGGAGTGCATAGAATTTGTTCTGAAGATTATGGAAAACCAAACAGTTGATGATTCTATAGAGAATTGCACTCCAGAGAGCTCTTCGAAGTCAACTCGAAAATGAAAAGTGGAAAAACAAAAAAAATTATTTTCTCCTAAACAGGGCCAGATATTTGAAATTTTGGTATGAAAATATAGGTTTTCGAACACGCTGAATCTATTTAGAGTATTTTCGAAAGCCTACCTTCCTTAGTTTAGATTTTCATCTTGGAAATGGCATTTTTCAAAAATTTGCAAATTTCAATCTGCGATATCTCCTGTTATATTCGTCTGATCAAATTGGGATTTCCGGTTATACAATCAGCGTTGCCTAGGCTTCCACCCTAGCACAAAAACTCGATTTCGAAAATCTAGATTTTTTGGGTCAAAAATGAGCAAGGGGTTAGACCCCCCTAAAATGACCTATTTGCTACTCTCCCTGAAAATCAGGATTTTTTATTACTGTCTTAGGATATGGAGTGCATAGAATTTGTTTTGAAGATTCTAGAAAACCAAACAGTTGATGATTCTATAGAGAATTGCACTCCAGAGAGCTCTGTGAAGTCATCTCGAAAATGAAAAGTGGAAAAACGAAAAAAATTATTTTCTCCTAAACAGGGCCAGATATTTGAAATTTTGGTATGAAAATAAAGGTTTTCGAACACGCTGAATCTATTTAGAGTATTTTCGAAAGCCTATCTTCCTTCGTTTAGATTTTCATCTTGGAAATGGCATTTTTCAAAAATTTGCAAATTTCAATCTGCGATATCTCCTGTTATATTCGTCTGATCAAACTGGGATTTCCGGTTATACAATCAGCGTTGCCTAGGCTTCCACCCTAGCATAAAAACTCGATTTCGAAAATCTCGATTTTTTGGGTCAAAAATGAGCAAGGGGTTAGACCCCCCTAAAATGACCTATTTGCTACTCTCCCTGAAAATCAGGATGTTCTATTACTGTCTTAGGATATGGAGTGCATAGAATTTGTTTTGAAGATTCTAGAAAACCAAACAGTTGATGATTCAATAGAGAATTGCACTCCAGAGAGCTCTTCAAAGTCAACTCGAAAATGAAAAGTGGAAAAACAAAAAAAGTTATTTTCTTCTAAACAGGGCCAGATATTGGAAATTTTGGTATGAAAATATAGGTTTTCGAACACGCTGAATCTACTGCGAGCAATTTCGAAAGCCTATTTCTCTTCGTTTAGATTTTCATCTTGAAAATGGCATTTTTCAAAAATTGCAATTTTCAATCTGCGATATCTCCTGTTACATTCGTCTGATGCAATTGGGATTTCAAGTTATATAATCAACGTTGCGCAGGCTTCCACCCAAGCACAAAAACTCGATTTTTTAGGTCAAAAATGAGTAAGGGGTTAGTCCCCCCTAAAATGACCTATTTGCTACTCTGTCTGAAAATCAGGATGTTCCATTACTATCCTAGGATATGGAGTGCATAGAATTTGTTCTGAAGATTGTGGAAAATCAAACAGTTTATGCTTCAATAGAGTATTCCACTCCAGAGAGCTCTTCGAAGTCAACTGGAGAATGAAAAGTGGAAAAAGAAAAAAAAATATTTTCTTCTAAACAGGACCCGGTATTTGGAATTTCGGTATCAAAATATAGGTTTTCGAACACACTGAATTTATTGCGATCATTTTCGGAAGCCTATCTCCCTTCGTTCAGATTTTCATCTTGGAAATGGCATTTTTCAAAAATTGCAAATTTTTATTGAGAATCTGTCAAGACCGAACAGCTGCATCGATCTAGATAAAATCTTCAGATTTTCAACTAGAAGAGTTGCTCTTTCAGAATATGTATCACATTTTCATCTACGGTAAGTTTTATTGATAGAAAAATTACTCTAACGGCGACTATCGAAAAATTTCCAAAAAGATAAAATCAATTGAATACAGTGCCAGATATTCGGAAGTTTGGTATGGAAATATAGGTTTTCAAACGCGCTGAAAACATTGCGAGCAATTTCGAAAGCTTCCATTTTCATGGAAATAACATTTTTCGAAAATTTTGTTTTTAGTATGTATCACTTTTAAATTCTAGAAAACCAAACAGTCTATGATTCAATAGAGAATTGCACTCTAGAGAGCCCTTTAAAGTGAACTCGAAAATGAAAGAAGGAAAAATAAAAAAATTCGATTATGTGGTAAACAGTATTATGTGTGCCAAAAAAGGCATGCCCACAAATGACTGGCAATGAGTTTGTTGCTAGAACTTGTATGAACATATTATGTAATCTTTGCAATTTAACATTAATTGACAATCCGTCACTACATTGGAATGTACACCCAAACATAGTAAATCAAAAACGTTTTCTTGAGTCATGAATCACATCAGGTCCTGTTTATCAAAAATATAGCATTTCCTAGAAATCCCCCATTAAGTATTGATGGGAAACGTTAGAAGGGAAGATTGCTTCAAAGAACCCTTTTGAAGCGAAAATATCACGCGATCGTCGTAGAAGCTCATTGAAACTGGATGGTAAACAAGAGATTTTCAGACCCATATTATTTTCTTCAAGCAACGAAGTCTTATTCAAACAGATATCCCTTTGTATTTCAATCAACCGTAGCTCCCTAACTGGAGTCATTGGAGCTGTATATCTCCAGACAAAAAGACGAGTTATTATTCGTTTCAATTCGATATTAAGATAATTCTTCTTTGTGTTTCCGATCTGGGAAATAATCGGAAAAATGCCCCTCGAATTTCTTTATTAAAATGGATATAAAATGACTCTCCTCCGGAACTGATTGAATTAAATTGGATATATTTGCTGCAAATTGGATGCAGGAGTACCTGAATTAAAAAAAACAGAAGCGGAGGAATGTGAGATGATAAAATTAGGTTTTATATGTCAGATTGACCTTAAATTCACAACCCAATTCGAAAAAGATTCGGAAATTGCATGAATAGTCTTAAAACCATCCTGAAATTTGTAAATAAATGGGACAATGATTAACCAGATGATTTATCGTTTCTTCTGGTTATCCACATTCACAACTAGGGCTCTCAACTGAATTCCACCTGAAAAGCATACTTTTGCAACGTCCGTGACCTGTGCCTTACGAAAGTGATGAAGTGCCACACCAAAAAAACAATTCTAAATGTACAATTCTGACTTGCAAGTCGAAATTCTGAGATACATTGTTTCTTTTGCATTTGATCCGTGAATGTGTTCTTGGCTTCTTGGAGGAATTTTGGATGAATGAAATGATATTCTATTTTTCTCTTCGGTTGCACCATAGCTGAGCTGTCCCAAAGCTTCGTGCTCTGTGCTTGTGAAAGCACTTGAAGTATTTTTGTACTCCCGAGAATTATGCTCCTGGGAACTTTTCAAAACCTTCCTTACTGCTTAGTGATTCGAGAACTTTATCTAAATTCCTACATCTAGTTTCATAATCAACTTCAAAGTCACTTTAAGTTTCGTTTAGTGTCAGTTTCGGTAGGGTTAAAGAAAAGCTTTAAAATTGAAGGGACTTTGAGTTTGATTATGAAACTGGCCGTTAGTGCTTAGTAATCCCTTTAAAGTGCTCGCGAGAGGCCTTCGGAAATCGTGTCAAAACACGAAGAAACGATCGACTTATTGTCATCCTACGAGCATATATGAATACTACAGATATATTATATATTATCATATTATCCTGATTCCCCGTAGGTAACGACGAACCCCTCAGAAGCTCTGTGAGCTTGTCAGAATCAATAACGTCCGTTAAAACTTTTGAAAAAAAAAAGATAGGGTAGGCGTAGGTTAGGGGGCCAAATGTGCCTATACATGCCTAAAATGAGACAAGAGGGCATTTTGCTCACATGATTCGGCAACAATCGAATGCAACAAAGCATTCGACCAATTCTAGCCCCACTACTGTCTTGCATCTCAGAATTCTGACTTGTATCTCAGAATTCCGACTTGTAACTCAGAATTCCGACTTGCAAGTAGGAATTCTGACTTGTATCTTAGGATTCTGATAGGGTAGGCGTAGGTTAAGGGTCCAAATGTGCCTATACATGCCTAAAATGAGACAAATCTGCTCTACAGAGGGCATTTTGCTCACATGATTCTGCAACAATCGAATGCAACAAAGCATTCGATCAATTCTAGCCCCACTACTGTCTTGCATCTCAGAATTCTGACTTTTATCTCAGAATTCCGATTTGTAACTCAGAATTCCGACTTGCAAGTCGGAATTCCGACCCTTATCTCAGAATTCCGACCTGTAACTCAGAATTCCGACTTGCAAGTAGGAATTCTGACTTGTATCTTAGAATTCTGATAGGGTAGGCGTAGGTTAAGGGTCCAAATGTGCCTATACATGCCGTAAATGAGACAAATCTGCTCTACAGCGGGCATTTTGCTCACATGATTCGGCAACAATCGAATGCAACAAAGCATTCGACCAATTCTAGCCCCACTACTGTCTTGCATCTCAGAATTCTGACTTGTATCTCAGAGTTCCGATTTGTAACTCAGAATTCCGACTTGCAAGTCGGAATTCAGACTTGTATCTCAGAATTCCGACCTGTAACTCAGAATTC